>NC_140583.1:756927951-758127951 GCF_964204655.1 Triturus cristatus
ACTGGCCTCTCAACTGAGTCCCCTCCCCAGGGTAACAGATGTGCAAAGTAGAGTGTGAAGAGGGACTGGCCTCTCCATTGTGACTTCCCCTCAGCGTGACAGGCATGTGAAATAGAGTTTGGGGAGAGGCTGACCTCTCTGCAGAGACTACTCCCCAGGTTAATTATTACTTAATGGCAACATCATTTGAAACACAAAATATTGACATATAGAGGGTGAAGTATGCAAAATTTCCCCTCAACATTGGGCAGCAATTAATCTTGATGGGCTGAGTTCTGTGAAAGTGACACTGCGGAGATGCATCATATCCACTAAGAGATGGCTTAATTTGTTCTGTCGGTAAGCACTGGCACATTCTGTACTACCTAGTAGCAACACAGGAACCTTTGCACCAAGGTGTAAGGGAGCAAACGTTACGCATACCATTGCTTTTATACTGGAAGGTATTCCTTTCTGCGCAAAAACAATCCTGCCTGTAATGCAGGTATTTATGTACCATGGTGGAAAGGTTCCTAGATTCCTACAATGCAGCACACAGTGCATCAATGCTAGAACACATAATACATGCTCGATATATAAATAGTAAGACATGGTATCTTTTAACATTCCTAATACACTGGAGCACTGCCTCCTACTAAGTAGCAATGCAGGAACGTTTGCTCCATGGTAGAAAAATATCTACATTAGATGCAGCATTGTTTTTAACCATTGAGGTATTCCTTTCTGCACAATAACAATGTTGCCTGTGAGACTGATAGCCTTGCACCATGGTGCAAACGTGGTTGATGTTCTTGTAAACAGCATACATTTCATCAGTGTAAAGAGACAGCACAAATTGACCATATCTACAATGATATGGCTCATTTCTAGTATCTTGTTGTACTTAACACCATGTAGTGGTAGAAGAGTGCCTACATTACAGCCAAAATAGTTTTTGATCTGAGCAAGATGGCGTCTGGCTAGCAGCGGTTCGAGATCACTCCCTATCCCATCCGCATAACGCCCGAAATAAGCCCTTGGACACCCGACCCCGACCCCGATGTACCTTGATGGATTTGGCCCTGGGAGCTGGTTTTGATATCTGGAACATAGTCAGGAGCCTGGCGGCAGCCCTTAAGCTTGAAGCGGTGAAACTCGTGGAAGAACTACAGACTCAGCGGCATCGGCAGCTGCATCGGTGGCAGCAGCAACCCTGCGTTAAAGCGTCGGACGCTGCGGACGATACGGACCGAGCCGGAAGCAAAGGCAGATTGAGCCGCAGAGCTCAGAGAGCGCGATCCCGCAGTCCGCCTCACAGAGCTCCGAGAAGGAGATCAGGAATCGAAGCCGGGGCAATCACAGAGGGCGAGATACGCTGGTCAGACTCCTGGAGGTATCTCTTGATAAAGATGGCCCCTAAGTATGTAAGGACAGGAAAGGGGAAAGCAACGGAGACAGAGCAGCAAGCAACAGAGATATCGGCTGTGGCGGTAAAGCCCTCACTGCCGGCTTGATTGAAACTCGATCTGAAAACTACGGGGAAAGTCAATAATCCTGCTTCCACTCCAGGTGAGAGAGGGGGAGACAGTAGCGTTCAGAATATTGATGATGCCCCCGGTCCGAGCTGTACCAGAGCAGGGAAGAGACTGGCAAAGATGAATACTGGGGGTGTAAAAAACATTATGGGTTTCTTTTCCCCAGCAACTGTAACTAACCCCAAAGAAAAGACAAAGATAATTGGAGATGCAAGGAGCGAAGAACCTAGGGAGAATAGCGATAAGCATTCTGAAAGTGCATTACCCCGTACCGCTCTGCTAGCTACTGAAACACAATGGGGGGAAATAATGGACACAAGAGAGAAGCTGGGTCAAACAAACGACACAGGAAATAGTCATGAAAGTGCCCCAGTGTTACTAACTACACCCAGTGAGTCGTCAGAGAGAGGCGTAGTTCAACTGATGATCTCACAAGGTGGCCAGGTTTTGGATGGCGATACTGGTGAGAGCACAATGGCAGAAGCACCTAGCTCAGCCCTAAAACTAACGGATACACTGGTACAAGAAGCTATAGTTAGTAGCAGCCCCAGTGGCCAAGAGGACACACAGGACATTGTGGATAACTTCTTCTCAGTAACGGATGGTTCATTAGGAACCCCCTCGGATCTTGAAAGGGATACGGATGAGGACACAAATATCAGCGAGGCCTCCGGCTCCTGTTCATACCAGGAGGGAGACAGAGAATCTCCAAAGGGGAAGGGAACAGCCACCAGAAGGAAAAGGCTATCAAAAAGGCAAAGAGACACGCACTCAAAAGAGAAAGCTATCCCTGGGCAGAGGCGAGCAAGCAATGGAGATAATGCATTAAAATGGGATTACTCGACTACTCGTGTAGTCTATCCTGAGTTGCCACCGCAAGGAGGAGTAACTCTAGAAACTCCCACATTACAGCTGATATTACAATCTATAAAACAAGTCCAAGAAGACATCAAGACCGAAGGGAAAAAAAGCAGAGTGGTGACTAAAAATTTGCAGGGTGCTATAAAAAAAGTAGCAAAAATATGTACAGACACAAATGCAAGAGTCACACAACTTGAGGAGCGTATTAGTTTAGTAGAGGATAACCAAGCAAAAAATTCAGATAAAATCAACGGGTTCGAGAAACAGCATACAGACGCCCAATGGAAGCTGGAAGATTTAGAAAATCGGCAGCGGCGAAACAATCTTAGAATTATAGGTATTGAAGAAGGAGTTGAAGGAGATAACATCCAGGCTTATGTGTTAAAGTTAATGAAGGGAGCATTCCCAGAACTAAGCCACTGGAATTGGGAAAATGAACTACAAAGGGTACACCGGTTCCCGATAGCCAACAGAAAGAAGGGTCCGTCGAGAGCTCAGGATGGCACTCAAAGACCAAGAGCGATCTTGATATATTTTGGCAATTTTCTACTAAGGGAAGAGGTCTACTCTAAAGCCCGACCTAATGCGAAACGTGTGTATGAATCACAGTCCTTTTTCACCACGCCTGACTATTGCCATAACACAGTGGAAAGGCGCTGGAGGCTGAGGGAGTTGATCACACCCTGTCAGCAGATGGGGCTGCAAGCTTACCTCATGAACCCTGCAAAATTAAAAATAGTGTACAACAACAGCTCCAGAATCTTCACTTCCGAAATACAAGCAAAGTCTTATATTGACTCTCTAATAAACCCTGGATCTGCAACTACTCCTTCCCAGTGAAGTTGCTTAAATACAAAATAGCTCTATCTTCCGCTTTTTTACACGATAATGGGCTTGGTCAAATGGGAATGATAATATAACCAGAGTGGTATGTTATAGGCAACTCGGTGTGGCATCTGGTTTTGAAGTCTCAGGCTAAATATAAAGATTATGTTATTTCGGCATCAGCCCTATGAACGTAATCTGTAAAAGTAAAGATCTAAGAAGATTTAAAGTGATTAATGGAGGGTTAAAAGAAGGATAAGCATTCACCATGTATTATATTCTATAGTATATCATATTTAGGAGTAGGCACAAATGGGGCTGACACAAGGGATAGGGGTGAGAAGCATCGGGGAGAGTGGAAAGGAGATAGTGTGGGGGGGAAAAAAAAATGGGATAGGGAGGCTGAGGGCCAGACTCCATCATAGGGACGACAAGTTCACTTGCTTCAATAGGGGGGGGGGGGACCTTTGAGGGGGGGGGTAAGAGGGACTAGGGAGGACATAGGGGGACTGAGGGGGGAAAAAAAGAATCATCATCAACTATCAAGTCTATACAATACTGCATATCCAAGAGGGAGAGAAATTGTAGAATAAACCAAAAACTATGCGGATAGTTACCATAAATATTTGTGGGTTAAATAATGTTAAAAAACGCAGAGATTTGAAAGAGTATCTAAAATATGTACACGCAGATATTTTATGCCTGCAAGAAACACACATCGAGTGGTCCCAGAAACATCTATTGGGACAATTGGGATTTCAATTACTAACATGTACAAAACAAGGAGTTAGAACTCGGGGAGTGGCTATATTAATTCGGGCAAATACGATCACATCAAATAGGCAGCAGGCAGATAAATATGGACGGTGGGCTCTGGCTGAATGTCAAACACAGGGGCATAACTTCACGCTATGCTCCGTATATGCATCAACAGAAGATGATCCAGAGATGATTAACAATATTAATGTCCAACTAACCAGCTGGTCCTTGCCAATCATCCTGTGTGGGGATCTGAATTTAAATGGGCTAGAAGGCCTATGGCTAAACAAACCTGATAAATTTATTGGAAGGAAAAGAAAAAGCCACAGAGCTCTGATCCAATTAATGCGAGATAACGGATTGATTGACAGGTGGGAGCAGGATAATCCTCTGGGGGGTGGCAGCACCTATTATTCAATACCACATAAGAGGGCGGCACGACTAGATTATTTTCTAACATCACCCTCGCTAACTTCTATTACTACAATATCTAGACTGCCAAGAGTGATGTCAGATCATAATCCTCTAACTCTAGATATAGCATGGCCTAATGTCCAAAAGGAAAGAAGAAGCTGGACCTTCGAGAGAGCATTGTTATTAGATAGTAATTATATCAAACATATGGAAGATTGGCTCAGGGAGTTTTTAGAGATAAACAGAGGCTCCGCTTCATTAGCGGTGGTATGGGACACTATGAAAGCGGGCATCAGGGGGGAGACCACTAGTTTCTCTGTTAAACGGAACAGAATGGATAGGGAAGAGATCCATGGAAAGATCAGAGCCGTTGCCGCCCTAGAAGAAGAATTAACTAAGGCAATCAGCGTAAAAAAATCAGACCTGTTAGAGATAGAACAGAGATTATCGATAGCCAAATCTGTAGTTGGGGAAATATTTGCAACAAGAGCCACTGGGAAATATTTAGCCTGGAGACAAGATCAATACGAGTTTAGTGAGCAAATTGGAAGACTCTTAGCGATCAGAACTCGTCAAGCAGTCACGAAAGGAGATATAAAAAAATTGATATCTAACACAGGTGTTATCGCTACGCCTAAAGAGATTTGTACAGTCATGCACGATTTTTATCAAGCGATATACTCCACCGATCTCAAACCTGACGATGCAGAGATAGTGCGTTACTTAGAGTCAGCCCTAGTCGAGGAACTGTCAATAGAGGATAAAAATGATCTAGAACTAGGCTTCACTGTAGAAGAAATACAGACAGCGGTCAAAGAACTCCCCGCCGGAAAAGCAGTCGGACCGGATTCAATTCCAATGGAGTTTTATAAAAAATGTCTTCATATTTTACAGTCAGACATCCTCAAGCTAATGGCCGCTGTACAAGGGGGGCAACACCACCTAGTACTTGGGGGGAGGCAACTATGGTAGTTTTTCTTAAGAAAAATAAACCCTCTGAAGATCCTGGGTCGTATAGGCCAATAAGCCTCTTGAATAGTGATTCTAAAATTTACTCTAAGATTTTAGCTAATAGGCTGAGTATGATTGTCGGCAAGATCGTCTCCCCTCGACAACATGGATTTATACCCGGGAGAGGAACGGAGAGTCTGTGCTTTGTTTGATGGTACAGCAGTCTCACGGGACCCTATGGCCTTGATACTATTGGATGCTGAGAAAGCGTTTGATAGGGTCTCGTGGGATTTCCTTTGGACAGTACTTCATAAAGCAAAATTGAGAAGTGGCTGCATTGAGGCATTGAAAGTTTTATATAAAAAACCCACTATCAGGCTGAGAGTAATGGGGGTAGAGAGCGATTTAATAAAGATTAAACGAGGGACGAGACAAGGCTGCCCCTGCTCTCCACTACTTTTTGCCTTTTATATAGATCCATTTATAAGAAGAATAGAGTTAAATAGAAGTATTCCTCCGATAATTTTAAATGGATATGTCACTAAAATATTGGGGTATGCGGATGATCTTGCCATCACTACATCTGATCCTACAACAGCATTAGGAGAAATAGAGAGGGAAGCAAGGACTTTTGGGTCCTTATCGGGGTATAAATTAAACGCAGGGAAGACCCAGATAGTGGTAAACGAATATGCTGTGTCAACTGACAGTAGAGTAACAGAGGGTGCAACCTACCTTGGAATCACCGTAACAGCAGAAATAACTAAGATAGTGGAAGAAAATCTAGGCCCTGTGCTAAAGAAAGCTAAGGAAAGTTTAGACAAAATAAATAACTTACATTTAACAACGATAGGTCGATCTAACGTAATAAAAATGAATTTTCTGCCTAAAGTATTGTATTTATTTCGCACTATCCCTTTAAAATTTGGCAATACATGGTTTAAAGAACTCGATGGGATTGCTAATCGTTTTATATGGGCAAAAGGCAAAACACGCAGAGCTATTACATTTCTTTCCCTCTCAAGAGAAAGGGGAGGGTTAGCAACCCCGGATTTCAAGGTTTATTATCTAGCTGCAGCTCTGCAGTACATAAAAGGATTATTGGGAGGGAGTATAAAAGACAGGTGGAGAGATAATGGAGATATCCCAGATATCTACGAATTGATACTGGAGGGATCTAAAGGATCGTTATTGTGCTATGACCCAAACTATTATAAAAAAACCAGGTTTAAGACTCTGGGGGGAGCTTGGTCATTATGGTCGATGGTCCGGAAAAAGATAGCTATGGGAAGAATGAATTTTTATACCCCTCTTTATAAGAATCCGGCTATGCCAGGAGTGTTCCACGACCCAGCAATGAAACGCTGGGATAATTTAGGGGTCAAAGTCATCGGAGATCTCATCGATAGTACGGGTATGATGGTTTTTGAAAAAATACAACGAGAATATAAAATAGAGAGCAAAGACTTCTTCAAATACTTGCAGATTAGATCAGTATTATCCAAAAAACAAGCAGGTAATATGCATTTTAAGAAAGAAGAAATAATGGAGCTGATCAGAAGCGAAGGGAGTTGCACAATAACTCAGTTATATAAAGTAATATGTCTGTACAAAAAAGATGATCAAGTAAACACTTATGAGAAATGGAGAAGAAAGTTAAATTTAGAAAAGAGCGAACCTGAAAAATCGCTAAAACTCGCTAATACAATCTTAAGAGTAGCAAACTTGCAAACTCAATATTACAAGACCTTTTTTGAATTATATCATACCCCTTATAGAATAGCTTGCTGGGGCGGAACAAGTGGGATAACCTGTCCAAGATGCCAGAGTACGCAGGCAGACACTATCCACATGTTTTCTGCATGCCCTAAGCTAGATCTGTATAAACAACTGATAGAACAATTCATGGATAGGGCACTTGGGATTTTTATCAGATTAACAAATGAAGTCATGGTGTTAGGGGTGGTTAAAGACGGTACTGACGTAGCATGTTATGAATTTATATTTCTGGCTATGACTGTAAGTCGTCTGTGTATAGCATCTCTATGGAAAGATCCAAATCCACCTACGTTTCATCAGTGGTTATCGCGCATCCTGGCTATATACACTTTAGAAAAAGCACTCTATGATAAAAGGGGAAGGAAGTTAAAAAAATTGGGAAACCAAATCTGGGCACCAATAGCTGAATGGCAGTCAAAGTTGGAATGATAATCGATACCTGACGGTCTGAAAGATCGGTATACTGATTTCATCATTAAGACGGGGTTGAATTTGTATTTTTCTTAGATATGTGCTATTCTTTGGTATCCTTCTCTTTCATTTTCGTTTTTTTTTCCTCTCCTTCATTTACCTTTTCTTGTGTTATATGATTAATCCAAGTCTTGAAATATGTATTACTACAGTTGTTAAGATTGATGATGATTCAATAAAATAAAAAAAGGAAAAAAGAAAAAATAGTTTTTATCCAATAAGACAACTCTTTCGTGCAGAAAAACAATTCTAGCCATAACACTGAAACTAGTAGACCCATAGACCAGGGCCTTTTTCAACTCATATACTTTTATTAAGGATGTAGACCATATATGGAATACTAGATATCTATTAAAATATTCTACGCCACAAAGCCTGATTGTACCTGGCTCAACTAAACAGTAAACCAATTGCTCACTGCTTATTCTGAGGCCATTGTAATAGTCCGTTTTTTGGGAATGGAAGACTAAACTCTCTGGTTTACTCTACTGCATAGGTTCTGCCCTACATTTTTTCTCTGCTAGACACATATACTCTGACCAGGTAGGGAAAATGAAAAGTTTGGTAACTTTGAGATACTTGAAATGTTGAGTCCAGGGCCGTGTATCACCTTATCAGTCTAGCATAGATATTATATTAACTTACTAGTAAAGTAAATCAAATGTTTTTAATGTTCTCAGATTTGGCATTTATAATGAACATATTCTAATGATGTATATTACATAAGAAACCAAATGGTGTATGTAGTGAGAATAAATCACAAAAATGCAGACCATCATGGAACTATAGGGAAAAGCAAATCACTAAGATTTTGAAAAAAGCATATTTTCAGTGTATATCACATTAGAATAGCAAAGAGAAGTTACTGGACATCACTGCTAGTCACTCATTATTCTACTTTTAGGCACTAACATACACCAATTCCAGAAGTAATGTAGGTTTTCCCGCATGATCCTTGCACTGACGGTGACGGAGAGTCTGGTCCAGGTTTTGCGGTTTGCCGGGACGCCGGGTGCTGTGCTGAGCAGAGCTGTGTATGCAACCGAGCGGGAGCCGCTCTTCGCAGCTCTCTTCCAGCTTCCAGCTTCTCTCTGCTTGCCCCACCGCCCAGCCGCTCAGCCGTTGCTCGGGGATCCACCGAGTGCCGCTTGGGCTGGGGGCCTTTCGATTGGCCGCAGGCTTCCCGCGACTTCCCGCGATTCCACTCTAGCGGAGCCCCCCGCCCTAGCCGAGTTGGCCTCGGGCTTGGACCTTGCTGACAGGGCGAGAGTCCGGTGGCGGCAGCAGGAAGCGGGAGCGGGTGCCTTTCCGTTCGAGTGGTTCCTGCAGCGGCAAGTGATCTAAGAGAGCCTCAAGAGCCGGACTCGGAACTGGAGCCATCAGCAGCAGTAGCTCCAGTGCACCAGTTGAATCAACGGAAGAGTGCATCGAGGAGAGCAGAAGACAACAGAGGTGAGGGATGAGAGGTGGAGTTCTCTTCTAACTTTGAAAACAACCGCAACCACTGCACCCTGCCCCACCTTGCCCTTCTATTAGCAAGTTACCAGTGCTAGCAGAACCTGTTGGGCATGATATAGCCGAAAAACTTCCTGCAGGCTCTCACCTCATTTGATGATCGAGTGGCCCTAGTCCAGGCCAGGTTTTGTGGTCTGCCGGAGGCCAGAAGTCAGACACCGTGCGAGTGACCGATTGAGTAGGTTCCTCCCTCTCACGGCCTCTTACGGCCTCTCTCACGCCTTTATGGCTGACTTGCTGTTGTTGCTGACCCACCGCCCCACCACCCCATTAACCCTACACTGACCCTGCACTGCAGTAAATTGGCGAGTGCAGTGCCCAGCAGAGTGCAGGCATTTCCGAGTGCCAGTAGCACTAAATTCAGAGCCTACAACCAGCCAAAAGCGGGCAACAAGGCAATAAGGACATGAGATCAGGAACAAACAGGCAAGTGCCACCGAGTAAAGCTTCACGGGGTAAAAAGGCAAAAAAAAAAAAAAAAAACTCTGACACAACCCCCCACGAAAACCACATCCTAGTAACAGTACAAACTGGAGGGCCAGCTGTCTTGAGGACCTCGACGGCTGGACCTGTTGGGACACCTGTCAAAACTGGTCACAATCCAGGAAGCCAGCTCAAGATCAACAAATTCTTCTTTCTAAAAGACCCGGTTTCCGCACTTTTTGCGACAACAAAGGAGGCACAAAACCTGCTGAGCCCCATCCAACCAGCCAAGCCTAAACTTTCTAAACCTTTGGCAAGCTCTCTTCCGGGCAACTGGCCACTCGACTTAACATCTAGCGAAACAGTACGACCTCTCCCACTTTTACCTTCCGAACACTTGGGTAATCAACCTCCAGGACATCGCCTGGTAACTGTGCAGGCCCAGGTCCATAAATTAAACCAACCTGTGCCTAAAATCAAGCCGACACCTTTGCGGCAAGAGGACCAGACTCAACTTAATTCCCAATCAAGCAAAAGAGATGTGATGAGTGACCAACAACCATCACCGATTTTTTTGACAAGTATAGGAAATGAATCTCTAGAGAACATCTTTAATAGTCTGGAAAAAATGAACTCAAACGGCCACAGAAACAACGGAGACTTGTCAAAAGAGCCACTTCAGGATGAAATTAACGAATCACCAAAACAGAGGACAGGAGGGGAGGACGTCCGGTTACAGTCCCCCCATGTATTAAACGGTTTTAATCGACAAAAAACAACAAGAACAAGTATATTAAAAACACCGGCGCCAGGGTCTACACCATCACAAGACCCACCCTTCAAGGAGCCTACACTGGGCCCTGTTGCCTCCACACCATCCAATTTGGCAGAAAACCCCGATAACCAAAGAATCTGGATAGAAGACAGCATTAGTTATGGAGGAACAACAAGCAAAGAAAACACGCAGCTGCCTATTTCCATCTCATCAGGAAGCAAGATCTCACCTACAGACAAACAGGACGGGCGTACAGGTAGCCAAGAGCCCAATGTACACTGGGGGAACGCACTAATAAGTACACTTGACCAGGCTATAAACGCGCTCAACTACCAGTCTGACAAAATGGAGGTCCAAATTGACCTCATAAACGTAATTGCAGAGCACATTGCACTCATTAGCTCCAAGATCGATACAATAATATCTACATTGGTAAGTAGATCAAGGGTGGAGGGCCCCCCAAACAATACTCCAAATAAGTTTTTATCCAACAAAGGACACATTGACCCTTCACCAACCATTTGTGAATGTGGGAGGATCATTGAGAAACTAGCATCTCTTCCAGAAATCCTAAAAGATATACTAGGAGTAGTAAAATTATCAAACAATCGTAAAAACCAACCAAGACCTACCAGTTAATAAAAAAAACAATCCTAGAAAAGAAAAAAGTATTGTTTCAAGTTCTCAAAGCACAAAGTCCAGTAAAGGGGAGGACAGGTTACTCAACCAAACAGTCTGTACAGAGCACCAGTCAAAGGAACCTGACATTCTTGAACTTCACCCAACTAAACCCCCGGTCACTCTCCACCCTCAACCCCAAGTCAGTCTGACAAAAAGGCAAAGGAAACGAGCCAGGAAGGGAAGATCAAAGGCAAAAAGCAACCAACCAACTGCCTCAGACCTCCTCTTTCCGATATTCAGAAACAACTCAAGAGGAGAACCAGTAAAGTTACATAATCCTCCGAACACTTTGATTTACAGAACGGAGGACCCAGAGCTTGAACGGTTAAGCCTTCCGAATAAGAAATCTATGACACTTAAGTCACCTCACGAACCAGGCTTAACACCAACCCGGAGTTTAAACCAGCGTTTGTCACTATTAACATCCGGAATTATTACAGAAAGGCCTGGCAAACAAGGATTGACAACGGCCACACTAGTTGAGGATGTACGAAATAAGCACTTAGTAAACCACCACTCACTCTCAATTGACTCAACCACTTCCACCGAGGCCAGTCTGCCTCTAAAGTATCGGAGCATAGAGACAATACAAAAAAGGGGTGGCGGAGTACATGATAAAAACTCCAAGCACTCACGACACAAAACTAGGCTTGTTAATCAAGAGTTCGACCGGACCCCATTGAAGATCACGACGAAGGGCTCCACTAGGCATTGTTCGGTTTATAGTACTACCCGAGCGCAAGTGGAATCCAAAATATATCAAACAGGAGCGTGGGGCCTCACTAGGGACAAGACCCCAATTAAGATCATAAAAATTGAACACGAACGTCAATGTACAATTCACAGCAAAAATCAAGATCAAGTTAAAATCATTCAAAGCATAAACGGAGAACAGGCCTTTTCCAGGGACAAGAAAAAGGAGGAAAGCTCAAGACAGGCTTCAACCAGGTCAACAAGCAAAGGCGAATCTCTTAAGCCGGATTCCCGAGAAAGCCAAACAATCTGCAAGGAAGACATGGAACCAATTTTATCATTTATACCAGAATACGTAACAAGAGGCAGGCATGACACACTCAATAGAGGGAACATAATAAAATTAATCAATCCTATTCCAAAGCTAAGGGGAATAGTTTCCCAAGACTTGGTGGCAGTGGAATTTCGGCAAAACAAACACTCTCCAGACATAGAAGACTCAGTCACCACCTGGGCCTCAAAGTACACAGCAGCTAAAATCATTGCCAATAAAGGATCATTCGAGCGCTGGGGTATAACTTTGATCCAACATAGACGCGCCAGATACGCATATCCCCTAACCGGAGGCACTTTTTCACCAAAAGGGAATGAATCAATTGGCCATAAGTATAAATCATTTCTCCGTGGTGTCCGCTCTATTACCCAGGAGAAAACTCCTGGAACAACGCATACTTACCCAATCCAGCCTCGCAACAAAGGACCTCTTAGTTCAGACCAGGATTGGTCGTGGACCCAACACTTTCTACAAAAACACGACATACTCCTCCTCCAAGAGACCTGGAACCTGACACATCCTGCAATTCCAGGTTACGCAGAACACCATATTCTGGCAAAGAAGCTGTCCAAATTTGGACATCCACGCGGAGGGCTATCGACATACGTATCTCAGAATTTCAACTGGGAAACCGAGATGTTAGACGTGGGGTTAAGCTGGGTTCAAGTAGTAAAAATAACCAGAAAGTTGTTACAACAATTTTTAATAATAAATGTCTACATTCACCCTGAACGGTCAAGCAAGGAAGAAAAAATGGAAACACTAGCTAAACTCATTAAAGTCCTACAGAAATCAAACGAGCAATGTCCACTGATTATTTCAGGGGACTTTAATTCTAACCTAACGAGAGACGGAACATCTAGTCGTAACCAGATCACAAAACTCGGATCAGGTTACATAGCAACCTTCTTGAATATACTGAAACACAGGGCCTGACAATCCTCAGAAGGGAAAATAGGGGAAACTCAACAGCAGGACTAACTTACACGAGTGGGAAAGTCAAGTCCACCATAGACTTTACAATAACAAGTAAGAGCATAATAGATAGTATTGTAGACTATGACATAGTCCACCGTACAGAAAGTGATCACTTTCCCCAAATCATCAGGTTGAAAACAGCAGTTACCAGGCTTAATAAGATAATCTCCCTGTCTCACTTACCGGAGAAATTTAACTTGCGAAAAATCAGATGGAGAGGGGGAAAAATCGAAGAAATCCAGGCAACAGCAAGCAAATTTATGTTAGAATGTGAACAACTAGAGGACGGAGACCTTGTAAAACACTGGGAAAACCTGGTTGAGACTTTAATTCAAAAGCATTCTGCTCTTCCAGCCATACAAAACAACTCAAAAATCTTAAAAGAACCCTGGTTCACTGAAGAACTAAGACTGGAAAAAAAAAAATATCTAGGGAGCAACGGAACGATCACACGTCTAATAACCATGGAATTAATTCAAACCATAGTCTGTTAAGGAGTTTGAGGAAGAATTACCGTAAAATGCTGTGGGCGGCAAAGGCCAAATACAAAGAATCAATATGGCTAAAACTTCTATCAGCCAGCAAACAGCAAAACTCTCGGGATTTCTGGGGGATTATTAATAATTTGAACAAAGGTGAAGAGATGTCTCAAGATCCCGGCATCAATGCCGATGACTGGGAAGCCCATGTAAGGAACCTCTATGCAACAAAGGACACTGCTCCATTTAACAAAATGCTACGGGCAACTAACGCAACGGATTCAGGTAACCAAGTGGGCTCCCAGGAAAGTTTAAATATGCTTATCAACCTGGACAAGGAAAAACGGGATCGCGACCAGCCAGTACTTACATCCTGCAAAAGTGTAATAAAACTTTTACAGAAACTAAAACCCGAGGGTGCACCTGGTCCAAACGGACTACCGACAGCCGTATTTAAATTAAATAAGGACTTCTGGTCCAACCACCTAACAGCTTTGTTCAACCAAATCTTTATCTTTGGCCGTATGCCAACTTCGTGGAAAGGAAACATCATCCACCCCATCTACAAAAAGGGGAACAGAAGAAACCCAGGTAACTATAGGCTGATCTCTCCTATAGATGTAGAAGGAAAACTGTATGCTTCATGTCTTTTAGAGCAGGTTCAAGAATGGGTAGAAAACAACAACTTACTTCCCATTTTCCAAATCGGCTTTAGACAGGGGATGGGGACAACAACAAACCTGACGACACTGGCACTGCTAGTGGAGAGAGCTCAGAAAAAGAACCAACGACTGTACGGGTGTTTTATAGACATAAGAGCAGCCTTCGATCGAGGGAGCCGGTCAAGACTATGGGAAAAGCTCAAAGACTGGGGGATGCATAGGATGTTGCTAAACGCAATAATCCGCCTATACACCGACACATGGGCAAGGGTTAAATTAGGCCAGGGATCGAGCTTAACATCAAAAATCAAAACTCAGGACGGCTTAAAACAAGGCTGTGTCCTGGCCCCGTGCCTATTTAACCTGTTTTTGGCAGACTTAGGTAGCAACCTAGGACAAATAAACAGCCACGCACCCAAACTTGGGAACGATTATATACCAATCCTACAGTTTGCTGATGATATTGTTTTACTAAGTAAAACCCCAATAGGTTTACAACGCCTAATAACCAATCTTCAATCCTATTTAGTACAAGAAAAATTGGAATTAAATAGGGAAAAAAATAAAATACTGCGACTATTTGAGCACAAGAAGATCAAATTTACATGGACGATTGATAAGTCAGTACTGGAAGAACAGAACTATTACCGGTACCTAGGCGTGACGATTGGGAAAGGCAATTCAAAAAAAGAACACACTCTGACTATAAAAGCAAAGTCCCAAACATTGATTTATGCATATAGACAGCTTCAACAAAAAATGGGGGGTCCCAATTACACGCACCTCCTTAGGGTAATGTCTACCCAAATTCAACCTACACTATCATATGGACTAGTTACTTGGCTCGGAGGCGAGGCCAAAATCTTAAACGAATTACATAACAAAATCTACAAATCTGTGTTCAATCTGCCTAAATCAGCATCTGCGGCTCAAATCCGTCTCGAATTTGGTTTACAAAATCAACACCTACGTTCCATGTCAAGGTTTGTAAAATGGTGTCACAAACTTCGGCTAGCCCAACCCATGTCCATGGACCACGTTTGTTGGCAAGAGATAAGCACCCAAGACAGAGAGTCTACCGGAAACTCTTGGGCAACCTACTTGAACTCCTGCTTGTACGAACTAGATCTCCTAGAAACTTGGAACAAAGAAATTGAACATACTTCTTTCTGTAAAATAGCCAACAGAGTGGCAAAAAGGAAATCTTTACTAGAGGACAAAACAATGTTGGCTACTCGACGCCATGCTTGGACCGTAATTTCTTCCTACTCTTATCAGAAACAGCAGACCTATTTAGCAACCCACTTTAGTCAACACTTAAAAAAAATCTTCATCGACTATAGACTGGGTCTGCACTAATCAAAAGATCTAAGACCGTCTTGGAAACATCAGAATGAAAGTCTCCAATGCAGACTATGCGGATACCATAACGAAACTCTAATTCATCTGTTTTGCGTGTTCCCAGCGCTAATGACATTGAGAAGGAAATACCTACGTGCTATTTGCCTCAATCTGAACATAAAAACATGCCGGCAAGCGATAATAACTTGGCTGAGTGGTTCCTCTCCCATTTTTGCATGTCGGGGACTCAAATTTATGACAGAAGCTAAAAAACGACTCCCGGGAAAATGAGCAGCCCTACACTACAATTAAAGAGGAACACAGTGATTAAGGCCGGACGTTCTACCACGTGACTACATCTTAAAATGTGTTAGACTAAGAACTCAAAAACTATAAGTATATTCTTTCAGGGACTTTATGACATGGTTTTAAAAAAAAAATCAAAAAACAAAACAAAAAACAAGACGAAATAAGTAATTTATGAACGCTAGTTTTATAATTGTTTTTATATCAGATGTGGATTGTAATAATTTTTATTAATTATGCAATAAATTGAATTGAATTGTAATGTAGGTTTATCATCTGCACATTCATATATATAAATTATTCTGTACAAACGTCCTAGGTTGTATTGAAAAAAAGTTCGGCCTTTAAATGGTCATTCTCCTTGCCAGGCCATATAATGACGTTGAACATGAACTTTCACACTTTTTGCCTGTTTCAATGTACATAAAATACTCTAAACCTCATATATACCAGAACTTTGGTTTAAAAAATATGAGGTAAGAGTTTGGAAGTTTCCTCTGTAACATTTGCTTTAATGTAAGACGTGTCATTACATTCAGTCCAGCCGCATGAATTCTTTAGGTACTGTATAGTGTAGTTAATAGTTAATGAGCTCTCCTAGATGGAAAATGATGACAAGAGTAGTGTACATTTCCCTATGAACAAATTATTAGCTGACCATCTTTAAAGTTGATGATATAAGTATTTATTTTACTGCCATCTGTTCTACAACTTTGTAGCATGAGAACAAGATTTTTGAAGTCTAACTTACAACTAATGTAGACAGCACTTCTGCTGTACAGTCTGGACATGAGTTATTCTACAAAGCTTTAACAAATAGTTTTTCAAAAAGGACTGACTTGCAATCTGGTACAGTAAGGTACACACATCATTCTGAATCAGTGTATGTTCTGCTTGAATGGGAAGAATTAACATATTTATGATTCCATGAATAGCTTACTCCAAATAATTCATTAATTGTAATTTCCTAATTTTCTTGCAACTTTAGCACTTTTATTGGAAATTTCTGAGCATCCTGCTGAGAATTAAACTTAAGTCTATAACACAAGTACAGTGGTCACCAATATCATGTATAGCTGTGGTTGAAGAACACACATGCTTTTGAGCTTGTACTGAATTGAATAAAGTTGACAGAGCTTGGCACAAATCTTTGTCTTTGATTTGCTTAATGTTTTCAACTACTGGAGGTGAGTGGAATTGAACATAGGCAACTACATTACAGTAACAGGGAACACCTGAACTGTTTGAAAATTGAAAACCTACCACATCCTGCATTTGATCACTTTCATCATTTTTTAAACTTTTGTAGATGCTTTACATACTTTTGAAAGTTTTGTATTATCTAAACCTTCAGCACTTTTATGCTTCCTGTAATTTCCATGTTTTTGTAACAATGAGATATAGACACAGATGAGTAGCATACAGCCCTCTCAAACAATTGCATTCTTTTACATATGATGGGTCAGCAATCACTTTGCTATCTTCAAACGGAAGATAGCGCATTCCTGATAGTGACCAAACCCTTGATAAAGCAACATAAGGGATTCCATCTTTGAAAACTGTTTAACCTATAGTTATCATAGTTACATCCAGACTTAGGGCGACATGCATCAAAGTAGGGAATTGCGATTCCTAAATTGTGATTTTTAAGGAATCGCAATTTAGGAATCGCAATTTCTCATGCATGTAGGAATCGCAAAAAAAATGTGATTCCTACACATTCCTTGATTGCGACTCACAAATTTCAATTCACAGTTAAGGAATGGCTTCCCATTCATTCCTATGGGCCTAGAGGCCTAAAGGAATTAATGGGATTGCATGCACAATTTGCGAGTACCAAAAAGGTACTCGCAAATTGTGCATGAAATTTGACAGGTGCAAGGGGGCCAAAAGGCCACCCTGATGCACCCCCAAAAACGGTAAATATGCACTTTTGGTGCACACACATGCCCTAAGGGCATGTGTGTGCACCACAATGCACTTTGAAAAATGCATTTATTTGCATTTTCCAAAGGAATTGCAAATTACCATCAACTTACAGTTCATGGTAATTTGCGATTCTAAATTGTGAAAACGCAATTTGTGATTGCATAATTCATCGCATTTAGGTGATCGCAATTTGCGATTCCCCAACTGCATTCGCAATTAAGGGAATCTAAAAAAATTGAGATTTCCTTAATTGCAAAATTGCATTTGGGTTGATGCATCACAAATGCAAAAAAAAAACGGTCGCAAAGGGGCAGATTCACAGCATCTGCTTCTTTGCGACCGGTATTTTCAATGATGCATGTGCTTCTTAATCCTTTTGATTTGTGAATGTTGACAGGATAGGCCAAACATGGATGAAGCTGTTGTCTTCTGACATGTCTGTCTTTAACCAACAGAAACCTAGCACTGCAGCTGCCAATTTTTTTGCCCTCTTTGATATGGTCAAATGTTATAAAAATGTTCTGGACTCTGCTTTATTGGGATATGTGATGAAATATATCACATTCCCCATAGCTCAATTGACTAGACCTTTCGTGACATCGAGATTATGTTGCAAAAGTATTCTGCAGTTTTTGCAGAGCTTTCGAGTCTTTTCTAATCCAGCATTATGTGAAATTGTTTTTTCAACTGATTCCAGTTTATCTACCACTGATTGACATAGTGGTAAGTTGAAACCTTGATGTTCCAATTTCTTTTTACTACTAAGAGTCATCTCTTGCTTTTATACAAATGAAGCATTTCTGAGTTAAACTGAGTGCACTCGCACAATGTTGGCATGAGGCACACAATGTGTTGCAACTTTTAAAATCACAAGCAGGAGACTCATTATGTGAGAAGACAGTGCTTACCATGTGACTAGTAAGAGATTTCTCCACTTCTTTTCTGATACTTCCTACTCTGTGTCTTTTAATATATTAGCATACTCTACATCTGCAGTCTGTCACATATTTTTGCTTAACTTTGTGTACTGGAAATGCACTCATATGTTAATATTTCAAATACTTCTTAAGGACTTTTTTGTTTCTTTATGATGCAGTTTGATAGAAAATATAGAAGGTCACTTAAACTCTTGATGTGCCTTCCACCAAAGAGAACATCATAGTCAGTTCTTAACACCTCTTGCATCCTCAGATGAAGAAACCCTTGACACTTTATGATGAGCATCACCAGATAACTTCAAGTACTCCAGTTTGTTGTCACATTCCACATGCAACATAAGTAGTTGATGCAATGTGATTCCTTTAATATTGTGAGCAGCTAATTCAGTAGGTGCTGTCACAACACACGACGATTACAACTTGTCTTTCTGTGGAAGAAATGCATTCAGCACTTTAATCAAAAAACCTTTGCCTGTGCCTGCCTGACCAATAACATAGAGAAGAGTAGGCTTAAATGTTGTACATGAAGATTCAGACTTATCATGTAAAAATTCATGCTCCACTGTTTTGGCTATTTGTTCCAGAATTACTAGCTGTTCTACATTTAGTTGAGCTACAACATTTTCTAAATCAGTGCTCTTGGTCCTTACTTGGCCCATAGCATGTTGCACCTCATTCATAGATATGACTTCCTCATTTTAAATGATAGGCTAGTCAAGTGGATTTTGAATAACCCTGGGCTTGTGGATTGGTAGCTAATTAAGTTTTCTAAGCACTTCAGATGCTGAATTCGGTGTGGGGATCTCCAGCAACAATCTAGCAGAGGGTTGTTTGACCATCTGAAATTTGTGGAGCAGCTGTTGAGAACTTCCTGCATAAAGACTGTTGCAGAAGTCAAGTCTGGAGGTTATTAGAGCAAAGCAACTGTTTTGCTTACGGTTAGATGGAGGAATTAAAAAAACATTAAAAGAGATTTGATCATGTTAAAACACATGCTGGCCCTGCCATAGCCTGTGGGTGGAAGGAAAGGGCAGCGTCAAATTTGACACCCAAATGTATTGCCACTTTAGCTGTGGCAGGGAGTCGGGCAGAGGTAGGCCACCATTGCATGTGGGAGAACAAGTTTTACTTTCCAAACATCAGAATTTCGATTTATCTGTATCACATTTAAGGTGGATCTTTTCCATCCAACAGATGATGTTGGGGAAGCAGTATTTTAAAAAACAGTTGTGTGTCTGCAGCATATGATGTGGTCGGAATTCCATAGGAGTCTATTAGGGACATCAGAGGGCCCATATAAATATTAAATACCGCAGGACTAAGAGAGCCTTGTGCAACGCCAAAAGTGACTCTTCTCTCAACTGATCAGAATTGTCCCAAGGCTATCAGCTGTTACCTATCAGCCAGGATAGGATGTCCTTTGCAACCTCTGCTGCAACTGTTTCCTCTTGTTGAATTTCAAAATTTTCAGATAAGTGGGAAACACTGCACATTGAAAATTATCTTTATATGCATTGAAAGCATCTTCTTAGCAGTCATGTTCACCTAGATGTTCACCTAACAATTCACTCCCGGAATGCCCTGGTGTGAAAATTTGTGAAAGAGCCAAGTAAAACAGTTTTTTTTCAACTGTTTGATAGATCAGTTTACAATGATTAATGAGACTTGGCTTTGAGTGTCTCACTAAACATCCATTACAGGCAGACACTGCAAATTTCCCTTGTTCGATGTTTGGATCCATGTTTTTCCTGTATGTATAGTATTGTAGTACTTCATACAGAGAAAAGCTTACTATGTGGCACTCCGATTGGGATAATAAGTGTCCATCATGTTGCTTTTAACTATGTCAGTGCTGTTTGGATTAAACTGTACAAGATACTCAATTTGTGGACATTATTTCAACATCCCTTTTTGTGTTGATAGTAGGCCTAAACTTACTCCAATTATGGATTTCTTATTGACATATAAGCTAGCAGAACTCAAATTATCACAGACTTCATAAGATCCAAATTCCCTGTGGGAAAGCATCTTTAATCCGCTAAGTGCAATTGTCAGCTTAATAAGGACGGATGCACTCCCACCCGAGTGCACTGTCCCACGTTGACTGATGCTGGGCAAGGCAATAAAGGACCCTCTGGAGGATTTCCTTTTTTTCAATTTTTGCTCGGGCTGCTCAGAGTGGACTTCCCGAGCAGCCAGGGCTTTTTTTGTTTGTTTTTAATGACGAACAGCGTTGAGGTCATAAACTACGCAGACGACACTCAACTCATCTTCTCCTTTGAGGGTAATAATGCAGTCCCGCTGGAGAAATTCCGTATACTGCATCCAGTTCAGTGCCTTGCCCACAATGCCAATCTCCTCAAGCCTCCTAATCAGGATCTTATGGTTGACCGTATCGAATGCGGCTGACATGTCCAACAGCACTAAAATGGCTGTTTGGCCATTATCAGCCCGCATTCTTAGCTCATCCAGGACTGTCACCAGAGCAGTTTTGGTGCCATGTCCTGGCCGAAATCCAAATTGGACCTCGTCCAAAAGATTGTTTTCCTCCAGATTTTTCGACAGGGATTTGCTCACTACTCTTTCTAAGATCTTGATCGGGTAGGGTAGCAGGGAGATAGGCCTATAACTAGACGGGCATTGAGGGTCCAATGTTTCTTTCTTTAACAAGGGGGACACAACTGCCTTTTTCCAGCAGTTTGGTACTGTGCCGTCAGTTAAAGATTGGCAGCAAATTTGGTAGAGATATGGGAAGAGTTCATTCCCAAAGACTTTCCACATCTTATGTGGGATTGGATCCAGAGGAGAGCCTGAGGTGACATTGGCTGCAATCACAATAAACTCTTCTTGTGAAGAGACTTGGAAGCATTCCAGGGGCCGCGTAACCTCCCTAATGAGAGTAGCATCTAGGGTCTCAACATTTAATAATGAATGCTTATCTGTTTCTCTGTTCAGTTCGGTATCCCTGGGAGGGTTTAGTCCAGTTAAAATGTTGTTAATTTTGTCCTCAAACCTCAAAAAATACTGGCGTATTGTCGCAAAGAGCTTGTGATGCTGGAATCTTAGTCTTTACACATTCTGGGTTAGACATATCTCTTCTACATTAAAAAGTGTATTAGCCTAGTTAGATGATTGTAAGATAGTCTCCTCCAGAAATTTAGCTTTGGCCTTCCCTATCATTTCTTTACAACTATATAATAACTTTTTCAGGACTGCCTTGTCTACCTCCTGATATTTCCTCCTCCATCTCCTTTCTGCTTGTTTACAGGAAGTCTTCAACATTCTCAATTCCTCATTATTCCAGGGGGCGGACAGTTTCTTGTTAGCTTTGACTTTCTTCAGTGGGATCATCCGATCTAATGAGCTTGTGATCTGATTATATAAATTCAAATAATTTACATCCACTGAGTTATTATGGTCAAAGCTACTGTTATCAACTAATCTTGGAAGTTCATTTAGCTTTAGGACTTTTGATCGTTCCCTACCTGGTCGAACACTAGTCAATTGTGGAGTTTGTTCATATTGGGCAACTAGCCTTATGGAGAACAGGATCAGGAAATGGTCTGTCCAGCACATTGGGAGTATCTCCTTCACAGCTACGTCCCTTGCCCTGGCAAAGATGAGGTCTAGCACATGACCTCCCTGATGAGTGGGATGTAATATCAGCTGCTGTAGGTTTGTATTTTCGCATGCCTGGTTTAATTCTTTAAAGGCCGTATCAAGACTGCCGTTTTCCCAGAGATTAAAATCTCCAAGAACCATTAATTTAGAATGGGAGAGTGATACATTGTATCTTATCTATCAGGTCTTGATAGTGGGGGACCCCACCACCTGGTGGCCTATAGCAGAGTATACCAGTGCATAGGGTGCCACCATTATACTTCATTGAGAACCCAAGTAGCTCAAAACCCTGGGCCTCCTCTACGCTCAGTGGGGCAAGGTTCCAGGTATCTTGAAATATAATACCTACCTCGCAACCTCGCCCTCCCCCTCTGGGTTTATGAAATACTTTATAAACCGGGGGGCAGGCCAGTCCAGTCCTAATTCCACTTCCCCATCTGGCCGTGTCCATGTTTCCGTAAGAAACAAAATATCCAGGTTCTGATCTTCCAGTAACAGATAGATCTCTGAGTGATGTTTGATAAGGGACCTTGCATTAATCAGCCCGCAGTTAGGGCCATTTAGCTTAGCTTGGCCCCTCCTAACATCTGCCCCACCCTCACTCATAAAGCCTCAGTCTTTCTGCTCCCCTGCAGACTGAGAAATATCATCCTAATAGCAAGCAAGAGGCCACTTGATTTCTTTGGTCGTTGTTTTTACATATGGGACAGGAAGGTGTGGGCAACTCCCAATATCAATCCACTTACAATGGTGAATGGCTGCACTTTCTGTGCTTGGGTAGGCTACAACCTGGGAAACCTGCCAGACCTAGACAGTTCTTACCCTCAATGCCCTGCAAACTGCAAATTTTGACTAAAAACATGCACTTTACTCACTATGAGGAAAGTTCCAACGAAAGAAACTGATCAAACCAAGGTCAATGGGAGTCCCTCCACAATGGCTTCCATTGACCTTGGTTTGATCTGTTCCTGTTGCGGGCACTAGTCCAAACCGCACATTTGGTGCAGCATTTTTATTAACACAAGTGGGGTAGCCTGGGTGCTGGAATTTTGTGGATTTCTTCAGATCCTGGAAGTTTCCATCTCAGGAAATGTAAGGAAAATATGTGATTTCAGGCAAAGTTTGAAGTTTACAGAGCATTGTGGGTAAGAAAACCTCATGGGATCCCCGCAAGGCACACCACCGTGGAATCCCCTGATTCTCTAGTTTTCAAAAATGTCTCTGGTTTACAGTTTTGCACAGGTGGCACCAAATGCCCCCAAATGCAGCAACCAGCCTGATTGATTATCTCTCAGTGTAACACTTTAAGCCCTTTTGTGTTGTGCTGTTGTGTCTCAACCACACATTTAGGGTACCATTCTTATCGGGTACAAGTGGGAACTCAGGGTGATAGGAAATATGTGACTCCTTGCACATTCAAGAACTTTCTACCACAGAAATCTGATGAAAATCTGTGAGCTGATAGAGCATTCTAGCCGCAGATTTCTTACCTTAGAATTATCCTCAGGCATCCGACTGGATTTGGAAATTTTTCATGAGCAGTACTCCTGCGCATCGGTAGGTGGCATTGTTCAGTTATGTGTGCTGTCATCATCAAAGTGACATGTGTGGTGCCTATATGTGCACCACCCCAGCGTCCTGACGTCATTTCTTTCCGTGCTAGTCAGTGCAGATCTGGAGAAGAGCTACCCCACGTCACTTTTTGACTGACCTTTTCAACCTTTTGTCCAAGACTTTTTGAGACAATGTCTCCTGGTGTAGCAGGATGTCCACGAGAAAGGCTTGCTTTCAGCCCTGTGGAGCCTGTCACTGGAAGATGTCGGAGACAAATTCACACCTCATCTGTGCCTGGTGTCTTGAGCCCAACCACAACACCAAAACCTGCATCTATTGCCACGCCATGCACCAACTCCGGAGGAGGAATCCTAATTTGCAATGGTGGTGAAAAGGAGGGACTGAGGTCCTGAACCCTAAGCTACTCTCTGTGGCTGTCAAGACAAATGTCTTGATGGAGGTGCTTTAACAGGGAGTCACCCCATCTGAACTGCTTCTCCCTTTTAAAGAATCCCTCACGGATGTCATCTCAGGGGCTCCTGTGAATAGGACAATAGCCCATCGCCATCCCCTAACCCAGGGGACCTCAACTTCCTCATCCAACACCCCACACTGGTGAGCTTGATGGTCCAAGGCTCCATGTCCAAACTAAATCGTGGTGCATTCCCTACCACTCCAGGAATCCAAGAGGCTGGATACATTAGGCAAGAAAATGTTTTATTTCGCCAGCCTGGCACTGCAGTTGGTGAACACCGCATGCCTTTTAGGCTCATACTCCCACTTACTCTGGGACTAGATTATGCAGGTACTGCCTATGGTCTCAGAGAAGGCCCAAGTCATAGCCCCTAAGCTGTTGCTGACAAGAGAGATTCAGCCAAGTTCACCATTCACTGGATGCAACCGACCCACTGGGAAGAGCAGTTTCATCATCTGTGGCATTCCTGGTTGAAAACCACCGGCTTTTCAGTGGATGACCAGGCCCCGCTCATGGACATGCCCTTTGATGGATAACATCTCTTACCAGACTCCCTCAGGTTTTCACCAAGGTGATGCAGGGGGTTGCAGCTCATCTACAGAGATCAGGGGTGCCAGTCTTCCAGCATCTCGATGAATAGCTGTTTAAGGTAGGCTCGCACTAGGCAGTCATCTTCCACCTTCAGACTTTGGTGGACCTCTTGCACTCGCTGTGGTTCACTATCGCCTGCTGAAGTCACACCTAACCCCTTCTCTGATGCTCCCTTTTATCTGGGCTGTTCTGGACACAGTGCAGTTTTGGGCTTATTTCCTGGATATTCAGGCTATACTACCGATGTTTCAGCCTCTATCCTGGATTTTGGTGAGACTGACTCTGAGGCTGCTGTGCCCCAATGCCTCCTGCATCCAGCTGGCATATGTAGGCTCTGCAGTGGGCCTGGAGTTCCAGTTGGCGCAGCATGTGGGCAATCTCTCCAACATGGTCTGGAACTCAGAGGGCACCGCAATAGATGTGAGGTAGGTAGTTAACGAACTGTGATTGGGTCAGAGGCAGAGCCCTCTCCCTTACCCAACCAGATCTGACAGTAGTGACAGATGTGTCACGCCTGGGCTGGAACGGCCATCTGGGAGAGGTGGAGATTAGAGACCTATGGTCTCCGGAGGAATCCGGACTCCATATCAACCTAATGGAGCTCCGGGCGATCTGACTGGCATTGAAATACTTTCTACTTTCCATCAAGGGAAGGTTAGTGCAGGTTTTCACAGACAACACCACTGCCATGTGGTATAGCAACAAACAGAGCTGGATTAGGTTGTGAGCCCTTTGTTTAGAGGCCCTACATTTATGGGCATGTCTGGAACGTCTGGGTATTTCCCTGGTGTGCTCTCTGAATGCGGGTGCAGACAAACTCAGCCGAAGATGCCTAGTGAATCACAAATGGAGACTCCATTCAGTGGTCGTTCAGGTCTCTTTCAGCAGCGGGGAGAGTTTTGGTTAAATCAGTTCACAACTGCAGAGAATGCTCAATGTCATAACTTCTGAGTGCTGCAGTTTTCCAAGGCGACTCTGGCTCTGAGATGCTATTCATCTCTAGTGGAGCTCTGGCCACCTGCACTCCTTTCCACCCATACCACTCTTGCCCAGAGTTCTCTAGAAGATCAGAAACAACTGGGTCTGTGTGTAGTAGGGTGTGGGGAGGGACTGGTCTCCCCGCAGAGACCTCTTCTCAGAGTGACAGGTGTGCAGAGTAGGGAGTGGGAAGGGCCTGGTCTCTCTGCTGAGACCTCTGTTTTGGGTTATAGGTGTGATTAGGAAGGAACTAGCCTTTCCACTGAGACCTCTGCCAAAGGTGTGCATATATTAGTTTGTGGGGAGGAGCTAGCTTGTTCACTGAGACCTCTGTCTTAGGCAAAGGCTGTATGTAGTTGGTGTTGGGAGGGACTGAACTCTCCGCTAAGACCTCTGTCCTGGGAGATGGGTGTCTGTAGAAGGGTGTGGGGAGGGACTGGCCTCTCCGGTGAACCACTCCCCAGAGTGATGGGTGTACACAATAGGGATAGTAGGGTGTGTGGAGGGACTGGAATCTCTGGTGAGACCTTTTCTAGGGCAACAAGTATGTGTAGTATAGAGTGGGGAGAGACTGGCCTCTCCGCTTAACCCTCTGTCTTGAGCAATGGGTGTGCGTAATAGGGTGTGGGGAGGGACTGTTGTGAATTCTACAGCGATAGCCTAAGGGTGGGCATCTGAACAACCTGATGTCCTTTTATGAAACTGTGTAACTCTGGTTTTTATCTTGACTGCTGAGGGGTCTGTGCCATTGTAGGACCCGAATGTTGCTTGTATATACCAAATATTTCTTTACACATACATGAACAAAATGATTGTATCTGTGATAATGTTAATGAACTGCACAAAATGAGTGATGGCTTCAGTATCGATGGATGTTGTATTTGATCATGGATGAATGTCATATTTGAGGGAGGGTAAAGAGGACATTAGAAAGTGTTTCATTGGTCTTTGACATCCTCATATTTATTGCGTTATACCCTTATCAAAGTTTTATGTGTCCTGTTAATTACTTCACTAGAAATAAAGAATAATCTTTTTTCCCTCCGAAAATATCTGAAAGTGTTGAAGATGTAGATGAGAAATCTGATTATGGCTTACTTAAGTATTTTGTTGATGATGTGTCTCGGGAATTAAATCAATAATAATTTATCTACTTCAAAGGTTGCAAAATAAAGTCATGGAAAATGGAAGGACTGTGAAATTTTTTATAAATATTACCTCAGCATTACTGTAACTGCCGCAGTCGTTTTACTGGATCAGACCTTCAAGGTGTGTCATTTCTGATTTTTAAAGCCTCTCTCTCATGTGAATTTAGAAATTTCTGAAAGGTTTGCTTAGTGTTTAAAGTTCCAATTTCTGTTTGAGGGTCAGTTGCAAACTCTCCCATTACTTCAGGTTGTGCACATGTGTAACACTTTTGCAGTGGCTGCTCATCTGCTAAGGCAGGGGAGCATCATACCACTGCTTTAAGAACAGTGCAGCGGGAAAAAAATTATAATAACAAGGTTATTATTTTATTTTTCACTACGGGCTGAGTTAGGGGGGACGGGGCTGGGGTTACTGGGGAAGAGTGGTTTCCCCACTCCAAGTACGCATGACTGCTTGGCTGGCCAACAGTGCTGCACACTTTGCATCTTCCCCACCAAGCTTGCTTTACACAGCTTGGTGAGAAATATGCAAAGCCTCACAGTCCCCGTCTGAGCACCCAACAACGGCGCTCAGACCTATTGTAGCATTGTGACTGGCTTAGGGGAGGGAGCCTATGTGCTTCCTGCTTCCTTCCTCTACAGAAGCAGAGGAGAAGGTGGCTGAAGGGACCAAAGGGGCGATACAGCAGGCCAGCAGCAAAAGGTAAATGGATAAAAAACAAATGTGGCCTCACCGCTCCCACCCCCTTGTCCCACCACCTCATCCCCTGCCAGCCGCCACTTTTGTTTAAGTTTCATCACATGATTGCAATTAGAGCCTTGAGTACCAAAACAGATACATTGTGTTTTGTCTCTGGTTGGATAAGTTCATGCCCATCAGGGTGCCAGGGTGTCCTATTGTCGCTCAGTCCTGTGATTTTCAGATACATTTTTCTTTTGTTAATAGACATTTGCAGACTTATAATTGGCATGTGGGCAGATATTGTTTAATAGTTTATAACAGTACTAAATCTTGATATAGTGCTTTGAGGCCAGAGCTCTGTATCTAAGCAGAAGATGTCATGCCATGTGGGGCAAGATGGAACCACCTGAATGGATTCTGCCTTCTTCCGGTGAAGCCAAGCAAACAGTTTGGAAATCAGAGGAAAGGAAGGCATAAAGTAGTGAAGGAAGCAAAAGAGAGAAGAATCCTTTCCCAGGTCTACACCTTTGAGATTCAGAATAGGAAGCAGACATGGAAGGCATTGCTGGTGCTGGCACACAGGTCTACCATCAAATACTCAAACCTACTACACACTTGGCCAAAGACGGGAAGAGCCGGGATGAAGCTTTGTGATGGGGAGAATACTGTTCCAATGATCTGCCACCACATTGTCTACTTCAGAATAAGAGAGTCAGCCTCCAGGTAGATTGTGGCCTAACAACTGATGTAGAATGGAAAGGAAGCCACAGCCAAAAAGTCCATCGTTGACTGATTCTTAACATAAGACGTTGCTACGTTGGTATTGGTGTGGATCAAGACCCCCTGGCCCTGTAAGTGAGGCGCAAACCAGTGGAGAGCCGGAAGCATTGCTGCTGGTTTTCTCCAGTTGCAGGAGTGAAGTTACTGAACTTAGGTTGGAGTAGTTAATCCAGCCAGTTGCTTGAAGGACCATCTGTTCGGGCAGAGCAGACCAAAGAACAAGAAGTAAAAGAGTTTGCTGTTCCTCCAGGTAAGAGAGAAGGGCCTAACCGGTGGGGAATGGGGGGTGCAGGAGGAGGAAATAGGGAATTTTTTATTATTAATATTTTTTTAGTCTGTGTCACATGGTGCCTATGGTTAGATGTGTTCAGTTAATTGTTTTAAGGAATGAGATGAAGGCATGCTTTAAGAGGGGAATGTTTAGAATCCATGTCGAAAGATTAAGGTTTGTAAAGTGATAAATCCCAGCATTGAAGACAAATGGTGGATGAGAAACAGAAAAGCCATATAGGGGAGGGCAATGTGAGAATTGCATGAGGAGGCCTCATAGGCTAGAAGGTTATAGCCACTCTGAAGAAACTATAAAAGCTTGTAGTATAGCTGTTAGACTGAAAAAGCATTCACTTTGTGATAGAAAGTTGAAAGTTGGTCCAGACATTTGTCTTTGTAATAGTAATCATATAAGAGTAAGACCCCAATTGGATTTTGCCTATGAGGTCATATAGTCTAATCTAAATCCAAGATGGCCGAGAAATATAAAAAATAATTTTAAGACTTCCAATTTGCTTCTCAAATTGGCTCAAAAGTTCAAGTGTACACGTCAGTGCATGTCATGTGCATGTCCACGTTTGATCTAAACTGTAATATCATAAATATAAAATCAAAAGGCTGTCAATAAGGATGCCAGGAATAAGTAACACACTATGGGGCTGATTACGATCTCAGCCGGAAAGCCTCTGACCTTAGGTCAGAGGCTTTCCGACCGAGATTGTCGGTTTCACTTCTGACCACCTAATATCAATTTAGGAGGTCGAAAATGAAACCGGCCAGTCTTTCGGGCTGGATTCCGACGGCCTCAAGGATACCGACCCGTAATCCATATGTAAAACGCCATCGAGAATTATGATAATCAGTTTCCAGCAAGCTTTCCATAGCGGGCTTTCTGACATGGAAAACCTGTCAATAAGTGAGTTTGGGGGACCCTAGCAGGGCCCTCTGCTTTTTGCGGCCTCCGGTTGGGGCCGAGGGGGCACCTGTGGTGTGGTGCCCACTATGGTGCCCCCCTTGTTTATCCCTGCACCGTGTGGCAGGAGGCACCTTGAGGTGCCTGCCACGTGGTGCAGGGATGAACACAAACTCCCATTTCCCTATGGGAGCTTGTGCTATGGCCGTTTTACAGCCATAGCAGATGCTCCCGTAGAGAAATGTGAGTATGAGACCACTCCATGTGCGGTTGCATCATAATTAGGTAGTCGGGACCGCTGGCCAGAGGTCGGTCAGTCCCGTTTCCACAACAGTTGCGTCCACCCGACATCGTAATAAGCCCCACTGTAGTGAAAGTAAACTTATAGTTTGCATAATTTGTATCCTTACAACACATACTATGTACGTGCTGATAATGCCTCTATTGTAATTAAACAAAACAAGACTATATTAAACCCTGATAACATTTCTATAATTTTAAACAATGATGATTCGAGTTTAATTGTTGTCTTAATCTTGATTCAAGTTTCCACTGCAAACCAAAGGTCAGTGCACGGGAGACTTGCCTTTGAGCATTTGCATTGATTTTGGAAAACTTTTTACAACTACAACAAATAAGTTCTTTGCATGCTTTAGATGCCTCCGGAGTGACAGCCCATCATCACAACATATTAATCTTCACCATATAGATGTGGTATATCTCATTGAATTCATTTTGCTAGTGTGAAGCGAGGTTGGTCCACTGAAATATTAGGTGTTTGTCCTGAATAGAGATAATGAACAGATTTTTATTGACTTTGATGCAATGCAAGACCATGGATTTAGAATGAGCACTTTCTGTGAACAGCGGCAACAATGCAGTAGTTGACAGTAGTCTATTGATAGGTGGTAGTAATGATACATGATAAACTGCCCAAGATTTCCTTTAGTCATAAGTAAATATTTATTTTTTCAACATTGCACATCACTCTTTCAAGCCATTTATATTCACAGGTGTTAGCAGCATCAATTAGATCACTTTGGCGATCAACTAATACAGATAGTACTGGAACATGATAATCTGTATTGTTAATCGAAGCTGGTTCGATATATCATATACAGTACTGGAAGATTTTAAATCTGTTTTTATTTTGCCATATTAGGATTAATCACCACAGTAATACAATCAATTCCTTCTAGTTCTCATTCTGGGTGTTGTGTCAGGGTTATTGTTGTTCCATGGAAGGAGTGTTTAGCTGTCATGGAGCTTGGATTGTGATCTATCTTATCAATATTTCTACTAGTGAGTACTTGCAACTTCAGTTTTGGTCGACACACAGCTTGTTCACTCTCACACAGTGCGCAAATGCTATTTCCTAAATCAGCAGATATTTGCAAAACCCTATCATATGAAATACAAATGCCTAGTTTATAGAAATTGTCTATAAATTTCTGTGCTGCTGTTATGTCTAGGAACTGAAGAAGAGTCTGTTCTTGAATTCTTTACACCTTTTTCACATTCTTCACATCAGTAATTTCGAAATTGACCATGCTATTTAGGTAGTGGCTGTATCACAGGAATGCTGATCTCTTATGTTGGATCCATCAAGTATCATTTTAACAAGGCCAAGAAGTGATTCCAGAACTAATCGATTTCTACAGTCATTTTTAAATGTTCCTTTGAAGTTTTCAGATTTCTGCATCATGTCCCATCTAACAATGTTTGCTACATTAGCAATATTTACAGAGTCAGAATCTGACATGTCACAGGCAAATACTAATGCGGATCCTATGTCATCTTTGAAAGAGAAGAGGACATCTCTTCCTTCATTTTATGCCTTCGAACCTCTTGTATTTCTGAGAATTCTCTCTTTTAATCTTTTCAAATTAACCTTACCTGTAGTGGAATCAAGCTGTTTTACTCTGCTTCTGTGAAGGTTGACTAAGTCACAGAGTTTGAAAAAAATGTAACATCTTTTTGGAATAAGTGCTGGATCTTGAACAAACTCGGCAGACTGACCAAATTAGCATCCAAATCACCTGCTTTTGCAGTATGCATTGCAGATGTTTCTGATTCGTTGCAAAAGAAACATGTTTATCTTCTAGGAATTTTATTTGAAACTCACTGAAAGTGTTTTAACTGGGATACTACGTAGATCCACATCACTAGGTTTCTTTTTCTGAGTCCGTTGCAGCTGTAGATTATCGCACTTGTTAAAACACGATTTCTACCACACTACGTTGTTAGTCCTTTATGTTCTGCTCAATACCAGAACCCTTAGTAAGCCATTCTAGTTCGATATTCATAGGTGGACATTTCAATTATTTTAATTTCTTCAGGGTATGGTCTAAAACACTATATCCAGAACCATAACGTTTACCTGTAGAAATTGCTGGGCTAATAAGTCTTTCTTAAGTGCTTTCCTGACAAAGAACCCAAATGGACCAATTTGTTGCAACAACATCATCATACTAGACAGCTTATCCACTACTTGTGGGTGTTGTAATAATGTATTGTTTCAACATACTACTCATTTTTAGGCATTACTGAAGACTTGTTGCAGCTGAAAAAATTGACAGGTACATATTAATATATAATGCATATTAATAAATGTTGATACATGTCAATAAGTATGAATACATTGAATTTATAACAGGTTTGAATTTTAAAGTTTTGTACATGATTTTGGCAGGCATTTTGTTTTTATATATGTGAAGTCAGATCCAACGTGGGCATGCACATGGCATGTACACATGAACCTTTGTGCCAATTTAACACAAATCGGAAGATTTAATTTTTTCTATTTATATATTTGTCGGGCACTTGGATTTCACTTAGACTATATGATGTCATAGGCAAGATCCACTTGGGGTCTTGCTCTTATATGATTACTATTACAAAGACAAATGACTGTACCAACTTTCAGCTTTCTATCACATTTTGAACTATTTTCATTAGAAAACAGGCTTATCAGAAATTGAGTAGGCTCGGGATCTAGCTCTAATTGGGCGGTAAGGCAAAATCTCCCTTTTAGTTGTGCCGCAGTATCCTACTGAGATTCTGAATTTTGCAGCTATTAGTTGTCACAATAGACAAGGAATAAGAAATCTGGTGGTGGAGAGAGATGTACTTGTGGCGACATGAAGGGCACTGGTATGTGTGATACTCGGGTTATTTCCTTAAAGGTCGATACCTTGGAGAGGCCTGTGCATCTAGTGCAGAGTCAGTAACGTTTCAGACCAGAAGCTGAAAGGCCAGTTCTGCCGGTGCAGAGTCATTCCTGGCGTGCCTCTGAAAGGGGAAACAACCTTTACAACGCAGTCATTACATCGCACTACATTTACAACGCAGTCATTACATCGCAACATCCTTTACAACGCATGCCACTACAAGGCAGCCATTACATTGCATGTCACTACAACGCATGACACTACAACGCATGTCACTACAACGCAGGCATGACATCGCGTGTCATTACAACGCATACCATTACAACGCATAGTACCCTTACACTATCCAACACTTACCCTACTGTGGCACCCCCTGGAGTTAGAATAGTAATTTTTACCCCTACATTATCCAACACTTACCCTACTGTTGCACCCCCTGGAGTTAGAATAGTAATTTTTACCCATACACTATCCAACACTTACCTTAAATGCAATGTAATGGTATGCATTGTAATGGTATACCTTGTAAAGGTATAATGCAATGTACTGGAATGTGTTGTAAATGTAGCTTTAAAAAATTTGTTGTAGTGGCATGCGATGTGAATGTATGCGTTGTAAAGGATGTTGCAACGTAAAAACTTTGTTGTAAAGGCATTTGTGGTAAATGTATGCGTTGTAACATCATACATTCCTCTGAAAGGCCAGTGTGGAAGGGCTTGACTAAGTCAGATGTCAGCTACTCATGCCATGGATCAGATTGTACCCCAGCTAGTCAGGGGCACTGGCTGTAGAGAAATCTGATTTTCTGACAGAGGGTCGCCACCAACAGCTGGTGCCATTAACGTGTGTCTGTCTGTACTTTGCCTACGTTTCCTGTTTACCCTCCCCTCTCCTCTTATTGCTTGCACTCTCACAGACATATCTTTGTCAGTAGGTCCTTGTGCTTCAATAATCTCCTGTTACTTGGTTTTCTATGTCACACCAACGAGTGTAACATCATATCTCAATTCAGCCGAGAGCAGATGTTGGCATTTCATGCTTGTAACATTCCTGGGCACTGACAGTGATATCGGAGCGAGATTGACGGTGGCCTGAGGTCTCCATTTTGCCCATAAGATTATATATTTGAAAGACAACACTCTGAGCTCTTTTTCCAATTTGTTGATGTTAGTTTGTGGAGTCCGTCACACAAAGAGTTTTTGCGCGCCCAAAAGCTCGGTCAACAGCTTTTGCTTGCAAAGTGTGATTATTTACCTGTTTAACTCTAGCACACAGATCAGTTCACTTTTCTATTTCTTTTCCTTTATTCGTTAGTTACAGCAACATATTGATGCAAAGCTTCTGTCTTTCAATTAGACAAAGTGAAGGTCTCTAAAGTGGACGAAATGTGGGATACTCCTGAAGTAACGCCCTTGATTTGGGGGTCCGAGAGCTATCTCTTGAGACAGTCATAGTTAACTCTTGACATTTTTGTGTAGAGAACTGGGAGTGCCAAGGCCGGCGTCTTGCGCGTGCAAGATCGCCAAAGAGTTGCATTTTATAGGTATTACAAAAGTGGCTTTGACTTGGCTGTTCTGCTCCAAATTACACTCTTAATTTTGAGACTTGAATTTTGTTACAAAACTGCTCTTCTGACTCACTTTATAAGTCACAACCAGACCAAGTTTAAAAGACAGGTTATGAGAGTCAAGACACTCCCCACAGAGACACGTGTGTATCCAGCAAGTCTCGGGGGCACGTGCAATGCTGGCGAGAGACTTCTGTTGGTTTAATTTATTGTGGAGATCTGCGTGTAATCTCCCAGTCACAGGTTTACATCAGCATTGAATAGCCTTGAGGGATAATATGTCTGTTGTAGAACACTTTGATTACCCTGCAGTTCAAAGGTTAATTCCCTGGCAAGATGGCATAGTGAGTTCCTTTGTTTCAGACGTTCTTGTCTAAACCCCAGGTAGCATGTTCCACTCCTGATAAATAGCTCAGCGGCTTAGGTGTTTGCTCAATGCATCAGCAAGCAACCTTCAACGTTGAGTCCATGTTTTAACCCGATCTTTCTTTTTTCGCAAGTTGATAAAATGAATAAATACAAGTGAGTTGGGTAGAATGTAGCAATTATTTTTTAGTGTCAAAACCAATAGTACAGTTTTTTATTGTATGTTACATTATTGGTATTTGAAATGCTGATCATGCATTTGTACCATTATACTCATACATATCATAGATATGACCTAGAAAGTATCGATATTTTATAATCAGTTATAGATGAGGTTTTGCATTGGTTTAAAACATCCAGCAGCTTCGAGCATGCTTGCTATTTTTGATGCTCCTCGTACACCCAGAAGCCGTGTTATTCAGAGTTGTAAATCTGCACATTTCTTAGGAGCATAATCTTGTTTTCAAACCTGGCAACTAGAAGCTGGGTTTAGGAGAATAATGAGCTCAGTGTTGTATTTATATTTTCCCCTCAAGGAATTCTGGCAATTTCTCTTGGAGAAGTTTCTGCCATCTGGTCATTAGATACGTTGTTGCTGAAAGTAACAAGTTTCCCTCACATGATTAAGTTCCATAGACTTGTATTGAAAGAAGACATATATATCCTGGCCTAAATGGTATATATTTTAATATTATTATGTAAAAAAACATATTAACAACTTAAACAAAGTTCTACATAGTGACAACATCTTACTTATAATGTACATTAAATGAATAGTTTTTTTCTTCGACTATCTTTACCACAGTGAAGAAAACTAGAACTATTTTGTTAGCTGTATTCTTGCTCAACGCTAAATCAATTATACCAAGATATACCCAGCTCAGAAGTCTCAGATGTGTAAAGCCTCACCCTCATTCCTGGCTTTGGAAGCTAAACATTCTTGAATAGCTTGTTCAGCTCTAAAAGTTTACAACTTCTTTTATCGATTTAAAGATCGAGTTTATGCTATTCCAAGGTATAGTTTCTGTACTTGCTTTGCCTTCTGTTTCAGTTTCAACCCATGATCTCCATTGCAGCTGAGGTAATTCAGTTTTAACTCCATTTTGTATTCTGTCGCCATTTTGTTGCCCTCACTCAGGCAGCTTGGTAAACCGAGTGTTTTTGCCCTTTGTACTGCGACGTGTCAAATAACCTTCTGCCTCTGTTTACGAGACTGATGTCAGGGACTGGCTGAGTCCACTAATCCTCGTCTGGTTTGACTAAACCCTGTCTCAACTGTCTGTCGGTTCACACCATTCTTTCCTGACTTTATCTTATCTTCTGGCCTTCGCTATTCTCTACTTGTATTCTCTCATTTCACAACTGTCCTCCAAAGCATACAAATATGTTCTGCCACCTGCAAGTTGAGTTGTAGACACTACCACTGATTAACTTGTGGGGAGGGGTGACAAAAACAGTTGGAAGAGAGGTTTATTTGGGTTACTTGATATCTTGTTTTCAAACTTTTCTCATTGGTTATATCTTGTTTTCAAACTCTTCTCATTGGATAATTATGTATGCATTGGGAGTGTTCTTGGTGAATCTATGCGCTATAAAAGATTGTGCGCCACGGAGTAAAGTGGCAGTCTCCTAAGAACATACTGAGTGTACTTCTGGGACAACTGTACTTAGCTGCAGCTAATAAACCTGATCTTCTACGCTCAACAGAATGTCCTGTGTCTCTGTTCAACAAAGCAGGTGAACTCAGGAGATTAAGGCGTACCCTGCGCCGCCAGGCCCATAAGGCCCTGGTTCTTCAATTGGTACCCTCTGTGAGGCGGCTTCAGAGGTAGCAGTTTTTGCCTGAGGATCGTGAGCAACCCCGCAAGAAAATTCTGGAGGAATCGCGAACCACGTCAAGCGACCCATGTATGTCGAAGTGGTCCGAAGGTCTTTTTCAGCGCGATTTCTCCTTCCTGCCGGCTGCTGACGACTGCTGCCCTGACTGCCGCCTTGCTTTGGCCCCTTTTTGGTGATGTATGGTATCGCGAGATGTTAGACGGGCCTCTGTTGGCGTAAGAAGACACTTAGTTAAGAATTGGTGGGTAGCTCCCACTATTTTTGTTTTGATTTGGGTCTTTGATTCGGCTATTGCAAAGCCGAAGCCGAGGGGTGAGTACGTTTGTGCTATATTATTTGATTTAACCACTTGATGTTTGTGAACAGTCCAGTGAAATAACGATGCCTGGTCTGAGTAAGTTTAGAAAGTTTTGTTGTTTTGGTTGTGATAGGGATTCCCGGCTGGAGGACTCTTGTTCAATGCCTCCGGTTGGAACTCCCACTTATGAGCTTTATTCTAAACATGGTGTTGGCCCCATTGCCTTTAATGAGGCATGGATCCGATACACAAAGAACGATGGTGTTCTACAGTGGCCACAGAATGGTAGCTTTGAGCCTGACATATTAGATAATTTGGAAGCAATTTTGTTTAAAAGAAAAGCCCGGCCGGCAATGTTTGACTCTTTCCGCCTCTGGCGTAAGGAAGCCAAACAGAGAGAAATTAAACAGGCAAAACGAGATAAGAAAACACAAAGTATGACGATTATACAGGCTGCCCAGCAGTTTAAAGATAATGAGATTTATCATGAAATGGAAATTTCTTGATGTTTTCAGTCTGTTAAGCAAAATGTCAGTTAATTAATATTAAGTAGAAATTAAATAAAAATCCAGAAATGAACCATGTGATATGCTAAATAGCTATATGTTGCTATATAATTTATAGAGTAAGCAACTATGCACATGTACAAACTGTTAAATGCTTAAAAAAAATAAAAATTAAAATTTACATTCACTAGGAATACAATGGCCTCAAAAACGAAATTGTGTGTTTTGTTGAAAAATAAACTTATAGTATTTTTTACTTACATACATTGTATTAGATATTAACAGGCAAACACTTCAGCTGAAGTCAATTTTTGCTGAACTCAAACGCAACACGCATTGATATGTCTTAGTTTAAAAAAGACTGCCACCGTGCTCATGTTACAACACTGAGAGACAAGCTTTTATTGTCGCTAAGCAAGCAGCTCTAATAGACAGGAATGTTTACTCAGCCAGGACTTCGCCCTCTGTTGAACACGGGTGAAACTTTGCATTTCAAATTGTTGTTTTAAAAAGGTTCCAAAACTAAGGTTCATTATTTTGTATTACAGGAAGACATTTCAATTAAGGGTTTCTTCTCTTTAAGCATTTTTATAAGAATATTTTTGGTTCTAATGTTAAAATAATTGTTCTGTTAAAAAAAAAAAAAGGCGAAGACATTTTTTGGGGTCATGTTTTAAGTTAGGCTTCTGTGCTTAGGCTTATAAATAAACATCTAAAATGATAGGCAAGGGATGCAGCTTGCTTTTATATGTGAAATTATCAAAAATGATTGGGTTTATCAAAAATAATTATTAATTATGAAAAATAATTATTAAAAATAAGTGCTTCTAAATTCATTTCTTTTTACTATTTATAAAGCTTAATACTCATACTGTGACCTCCTAGCATTATAATTTAATTTAAGTTGTGTTGTACTGCATAGTGAGGACATTTGTATATGGAATTTCACTTGGCGCAGGCTTAAAAAAAACCTCATTTTTTTAAAGTATTTGCAAGAGATATGTCTAATATCCAATATCTGCAATCTGTAAAGAACATTCTGAGGATGATTAATATGTAGCACAATTATAGGATATTTATTTTTAAGTGCCCCAAATATCAAAGTCGAAATTGGGTAAAATAGACTATTTAACAGCATTCTTGCCCATTACAATAGCTTTAAAGTGCCTTAGGCTTCAGTTAATGCATATATTTAGCTATAATACAAATTTGCAGGTTGTTCCCATTTGGGGTTGCTTTTAATGTCTCAGTGAGCCAATGTGCCCAGTGCAGAGGTTTGGGTTTAATATCAAGATTGAAGGTTATAACTCTAGCTAGACCTACTCAGACGTTCATCCTTTTAAGGTTGATGAACTAAGTACCGTTGCATAGGGTAGTAACAAACATTTGTTCTAAAGCTAGTATGTTATGTTATTATGTTCTGTGAGTTATTCACAGTAAATGTTTTAATAATTTAAGAATAGAAATAAATTGTAGCCCCTAAAAGAAGTAATATATATAACATGTGTTTTTAAAAAGGGTTACTTATTGCAGGTTAGGAAGAGTTAGGAAGGTTTTTTTTGTCTGTGACAGGCTTCAGGGTGAGGAGAGAGACAGGGCTGAGGAGCGCAGAACGCGAGGCAGATTTTGACCTCGAGGTCAGTAAGGTGGGAGTTAGGAGTGAGTGTAAACAGATGGAGAAACCATTGCTTGGAAAAGCTTCTCTGACAAGAAGACATTAATGCTTGCACACTATAGGAACCTTGAACAGTGGCGGGGACCAGGAATGCTGGCAGAGGCTGGATAGCAGCCCAGAAAGTTCTGCTGAGGTGTTATTCTTAGCTCTTGGAGGACTGTGCAAGGTCTAGAAGTGCATTCCTGCACGGCCTCGCTCAAAGCAGGGCCTCAAAGGGGGTGATACATTCATATTTTTGCTTTTGAAAATACTGTCCACGTAGTTGCCTTAATTTAAGATGGTTGGTTACAATTGATATTTTGTGTGTTATGTGAAGTATCAGTAGTAGGTTGAAACAAGATGATTTTTTTTGTATGACTTCTTTGAAAACAAAACAAAATGTTTGTGTGTTTTCCATGTTTTTGCATTTTGTCCTATGAATTGTTCCTGCTGGTCCTGTGTGTCAGAAGCGACACAGTAAGTTATATTTGACAGCCGGTCACCACTAACTGGTGACCAGCTGTCAAACGGAGGGTTAGGAAAGTAAAAAAGTGTAATTTTCATTTCAAGCCTGACAAATTAAGCAGGCCCGAATATTGGGTTTTGGGCTGCAGGTTCATAGTGCATAAAGTACATGACCTGGTGTTGTGAGGAACTGGAACATTAGCTGGGATTACTGTATATGGTGTAGGGGCCAGCGGTAGAGTTAAAATTTGTGTACTATTTTGACTTTTGTATATCCCCCATACTCTTGGTATTGTGTCACAAACTTGACTATCACCCGAGTAATTTTTCGTTCTTCCTATAGATTTTTCTTTTGCCGCTTCTCCCCTGATTGATGTTGCATTGTGCCTAGTTATTGGGGATTTTAGCTATGTCCTAGTCTCATTTCTCTTTTTCGAATTCCTTTCACCAGTCAGCCCTTTTATTATTATTGGTGTATTGTTCAGGTTCACATTTTCCAGACTGTAGTAATGTACAAGGGACCCCCACATTATGTATAATTACCTTTTTGTATGACCAGACTGGTTTTTAAGAATTTTCTTTAGGCCTACTTCGATTTTTTCCAGTCTGACTGTCAGGGTAGTGATGGACTGGTTAACTGACTCAATACTATAGTAAGACAAGTTTTCCACCTCAATAGGAGATACCTTACATTTATTTTTTTGAACATGACAAATTTTCAATGACTATTTTAATTTGGTTTTTTACCCTTTTGTTCCTGCTTCTTTAATTTTCGGTGGGATCAGATGTGTTCTAAATCATGGAAATACTAGGACTCTCTAGTTCTTGTCTTTTGTTTCCACATTTGATTATTAGCCTGTGTATTGCATAGTGCACCTGATGCACAGTTATTAAAGGGAGGTATCTACATGTCCCTGATAATCTGTATCATGTGATTTCTCTTTTGAGGTGTTCTAGATAAGGAATTTAGGAACACCTAGACGTAATCATTGGGAAAAAAAAAAAGAATTAAAAAAAATAAAAAATGTTTACCCCATTAGGCAATGCCACCATGTGATAGAATTCCCATGTAATTATCTACCCTCAGATGGCAGAGGATAATGAAGGGTACCCAAATTGAAGAGACTAGATGTACTGCCTTTGAGAATGACAGTGTATTCTAGACCAGAGTTGTCCTATGGCGTATGGTCACTCCCTTGCAAATTGTAGGCCACCTGCTTGCAGTCCCAGTGTTAAATACAATGAACTGTTTTTATACTAAACTGAGGGAAACTAACAACTGTGTCACATTTCCTACGTCACTAGATTCTGCGGGAATTAAGTCATAATAACCTGCAGAACACTGATTTAAGCCTAATTCCCATCAGTGACAGCTACAGATGAAAGACGGACGTCTTGGCCCTACAGTCCCAGCACCCAGAAAGTAGCAAGGCTGGACAGAGATCGCCAGCGCGCCATCAATGGTATCTCCAAAGCATCGTACTTGCTCCATCAGACGGCGTTGGACATCACAAAACCAGAGTTTCACTGTAAAAGAGCGAAAGAGAAGGATCCCTGTTGTTGATGGCAGAGCTGGTTTGAGGCTTCAGTTTTCTACCTGTCATGTGCTGGTAACCTCTGACAGTGTGCAGTCACTTGAGCCCCTTGGCCTGAGTTTTTGCCACCCCCCCTCTCTTTTCTTTGCTCCAATGGAAGGGCAGTGCACCGGAGGATCTAAGGCACTACATGATGAAAGGAAAATTAAATGAAAAAGTATCCCAAACATCCTCTGACACTGAATAGCGAGTGTTGGAGCCTGAAAGTGTTGCTGAGCGTGAAAGTCTGTTGCTCTTTCCGATTAATAGTACTTGGGTCTGCACGAGATGATCTGTGCCCATGACCAACGAAGAGCACAATATCTGTAGTGCCTGCCGCAGAGGAAATATATTGGTGCACTGCCTTGAGACATTGAGACTTTCGAGTAAGCTGTGAGTGTTTGCCAGGAGGGCACTCCAACGGATACTGAGAAGTAGTATTTTCATGAAAGGCCTGAATGAAGAGGCCCAATGCGGAAGAAAACAACAGAAGCAGATTTGATGGACGATAGAAGCCTACCAGAGAGGTTTAGAACGGACTTTGGCATAGTTATGGTTGCACAAGTGGTTCCCGTGCAATTGCATGAATGGGTGTTAGGAGACTGATTCTTATTGTTTTGCTGGCATTGTTTTAGAGTAGTATTCTGTTTAGTAAAAGCAGAATGAGGTCTATCCTCTGTTGAAGAGTATCCCCATTTCACCTGAGAGCATTAATAAGGATCGCCACTGTTTCAGTTATACAATAGTCACTGAAATGCATAAGAGCCCTGAAAAGGTTCGCTAAATAATTTTAGGATTTGCTTTTGCCTAGGGTTGTGAAAAAATGATAATCTTGTTTGTAATAATGGTCATTACTTTCTTCTGCTATCTTAATGTTAATTATGACTCGATGCTTTGTTCTCTTTGTATCCCTGTTGATAGCTTACATATACCTGCTTAAATGAAATGTGTAGAATGGAAAATGCTCACCTAGCAATGAATTAGGATTTGCCTGTAGGAGGGTCTGAGGTAATTCAGTTTTAACTCCATTTTGTATTCTGTCGCCATTTTGTTGCCCTCACTCAGGCAGCTTGGTAAACCGAGTGTTTTTGCCCTTTGTACTGCGACGTGTCAAATAACCTTCTGCCTCTGTTTACGAGACTGATGTCAGGGACTGGCTGAGTCCACTAATCCTCGTCTGGTTTGACTAAACCCTGTCTCAACTGTCTGTCGGTTCACACCATTCTTTCCTGACTTTATCTTATCTTCTGGCCTTCGCTATTCTCTACTTGTATTCTCTCATTTCACAACTGTCCTCCAAAGCATACAAATATGTTCTGCCACCTGCAAGTTGAGTTGTAGACACTACCACTGATTAACTTGTGGGGAGGGGTGACAAAAACAGTTGGAAGAGAGGTTTATTTGGGTTACTTGATATCTTGTTTTCAAACTTTTCTCATTGGTTATATCTTGTTTTCAAACTCTTCTCATTGGATAATTATGTATGCATTGGGAGTGTTCTTGGTGAATCTATGCGCTATAAAAGATTGTGCGCCACGGAGTAAAGTGGCAGTCTCCTAAGAACATACTGAGTGTACTTCTGGGACAACTGTACTTAGCTGCAGCTAATAAACCTGATCTTCTACGCTCAACAGAATGTCCTGTGTCTCTGTTCAACAAAGCAGGTGAACTCAGGAGATTAAGGCGTACCCTGCGCCGCCAGGCCCATAAGGCCCTGGTTCTTCAATTGGTACCCTCTGTGAGGCGGCTTCAGAGGTAGCAGTTTTTGCCTGAGGATCGTGAGGAACCCCGCAAGAAAATTCTGGAGGAATCGCGAACCACGTCAAGCGACCCATGTATGTCGAAGTGGTCCGAAGGTCTTTTTCAGCGCGGTTTCTCCTTCCTGCCGGCTGCTGACGACTGCTGCCCTGACTGCCGCCTTGCTTTGGCCCCTTTTTGGTGATGTATGGTATCGCGAGACGTTAGACGGGCCTCTGTTGGCGTAAGAAGACACTTAGTTAAGAATTGGTGGGTAGCTCCCACTATTTTTGTTTTGATTTGGGTCTTTGATTCGGCTATTGCAAAGCCGAAGCCGAGGGGTGAGTACGTTTGTGCTATATTATTTGATTTAACCACTTGATGTTTGTGAACAGTCCAGTGAAATAACGATGCCTGGTCTGAGTAAGTTTAGAAAGTTTTGTTGTTTTGGTTGTGATAGGGATTCCCGGCTGGAGGACTCTTGTTCAATGCCTCCGGTTGGAACTCCCACTTATGAGCTTTATTCTAAACATGGTGTTGGCCCCATTGCCTTTAATGAGGCATGGATCCGATACACAAAGAACGATGGTGTTCTACAGTGGCCACAGAATGGTAGCTTTGAGCCTGACATATTAGATAATTTGGAAGCAATTTTGTTTAAAAGAAAAGCCCGGCCGGCAATGTTTGACTCTTTCCGCCTCTGGCGTAAGGAAGCCAAACAGAGAGAAATTAAACAGGCAAAACGAGATAAGAAAACACAAAGTATGACGATTATACAGGCTGCCCAGCAGTTTAAAGATAATGAGATTTATCATGAAATGGAAATTTCTTGATGTTTTCAGTCTGTTAAGCAAAATGTCAGTTAATTAATATTAAGTAGAAATTAAATAAAAATCCAGAAATGAACCATGTGATATGCTAAATAGCTATATGTTGCTATATAATTTATAGAGTAAGCAACTATGCACATGTACAAACTGTTAAATGCTTAAAAAAAATAAAAATTAAAATTTACATTCACTAGGAATACAATGGCCTCAAAAACGAAATTGTGTGTTTTGTTGAAAAATAAACTTATAGTATTTTTTACTTACATACATTGTATTAGATATTAACAGGCAAACACTTCAGCTGAAGTCAATTTTTGCTGAACTCAAACGCAACACGCATTGATATGTCTTAGTTTGAAAAAGACTGCCACCGTGCTCATGTTACAACACTGAGAGACAAGCTTTTATTGTCGCTAAGCAAGCAGCTCTAATAGACAGGAATGTTTACTCAGCCAGGACTTCGCCCTCTGTTGAACACGGGTGAAACTTTGCATTTCAAATTGTTGTTTTAAAAAGGTTCCAAAACTAAGGTTCATTATTTTGTATTACAGGAAGACATTTCAATTAAGGGTTTCTTCTCTTTAAGCATTTTTATAAGAATATTTTTGGTTCTAATGTTAAAATAATTGTTCTGTTAAAAAAAAAAAAAAGGCGAAGACATTTTTTGGGGTCATGTTTTAAGTTAGGCTTCTGTGCTTAGGCTTATAAATAAACATCTAAAATGATAGGCAAGGGATGCAGCTTGCTTTTATATGTGAAATTATCAAAAATGATTGGGTTTATCAAAAATAATTATTAATTATGAAAAATAATTATTAAAAATAAGTGCTTCTAAATTCATTTCTTTTTACTATTTATAAAGCTTAATACTCATACTGTGACCTCCTAGCATTATAATTTAATTTAAGTTGTGTTGTACTGCATAGTGAGGACATTTGTATATGGAATTTCACTTGGCGCAGGCTTAAAAAAAAACTCATTTTTTTAAAGTATTTGCAAGAGATATGTCTAATATCCAATATCTGCAATCTGTAAAGAACATTCTGAGGATGATTAATATGTAGCACAATTATAGGATATTTATTTTTAAGTGCCCCAAATATCAAAGTCGAAATTGGGTAAAATAGACTATTTAACAGCATTCTTGCCCATTACAATAGCTTTAAAGTGCCTTAGGCTTCAGTTAATGCATATATTTAGCTATAATACAAATTTGCAGGTTGTTCCCATTTGGGGTTGCTTTTAATGTCTCAGTGAGCCAATGTGCCCAGTGCAGAGGTTTGGGTTTAATATCAAGATTGAAGGTTATAACTCTAGCTAGACCTACTCAGACGTTCATCCTTTTAAGGTTGATGAACTAAGTACCGTTGCATAGGGTAGTAACAAACATTTGTTCTAAAGCTAGTATGTTATGTTATTATGTTCTGTGAGTTATTCACAGTAAATGTTTTAATAATTTAAGAATAGAAATAAATTGTAGCCCCTAAAAGAAGTAATATATATAACATGTGTTTTTAAAAAGGGTTACTTATTGCAGGTTAGGAAGAGTTAGGAAGGTTTTTTTGTCTGTGACAGGCTTCAGGGTGAGGAGAGAGACAGGGCTGAGGAGCGCAGAACGCGAGGCAGATTTTGACCTCGAGGTCAGTAAGGTGGGAGTTAGGAGTGAGTGTAAACAGATGGAGAAACCATTGCTTGGAAAAGCTTCTCTGACAAGAAGACATTAATGCTTGCACACTATAGGAACCTTGAACAGTGGCGGGGACCAGGAATGCTGGCAGAGGCTGGATAGCAGCCCAGAAAGTTCTGCTGAGGTGTTATTCTTAGCTCTTGGAGGACTGTGCAAGGTCTAGAAGTGCATTCCTGCACGGCCTCGCTCAAAGCAGGGCCTCAAAGGGGGTGATACATTCATATTTTTGCTTTTGAAAATACTGTCCACGTAGTTGCCTTAATTTAAGATGGTTGGTTACAATTGATATTTTGTGTGTTATGTGAAGTATCAGTAGTAGGTTGAAACAAGATGATTTTTTTTGTATGACTTCTTTGAAAACAAAACAAAATGTTTGTGTGTTTTCCATGTTTTTGCATTTTGTCCTATGAATTGTTCCTGCTGGTCCTGTGTGTCAGAAGCGACACAGTAAGTTATATTTGACAGCCGGTCACCACTAACTGGTGACCAGCTGTCAAACGGAGGGTTAGGAAAGTAAAAAAGTGTAATTTTCATTTCAAGCCTGACAAATTAAGCAGGCCCGAATATTGGGTTTTGGGCTGCAGGTTCATAGTGCATAAAGTACATGACCTGGTGTTGTGAGGAACTGGAACATTAGCTGGGATTACTGTATATGGTGTAGGGGCCAGCGGTAGAGTTAAAATTTGTGTACTATTTTGACTTTTGTATATCCCCCATACTCTTGGTATTGTGTCACAAACTTGACTATCACCCGAGTAATTTTTCGTTCTTCCTATAGATTTTTCTTTTGCCGCTTCTCCCCTGATTGATGTTGCATTGTGCCTAGTTATTGGGGATTTTAGCTATGTCCTAGTCTCATTTCTCTTTTTCGAATTCCTTTCACCAGTCAGCCCTTTTATTATTATTGGTGTATTGTTCAGGTTCACATTTTCCAGACTGTAGTAATGTACAAGGGACCCCCACATTATGTATAATTACCTTTTTGTATGACCAGACTGGTTTTTAAGAATTTTCTTTAGGCCTACTTCGATTTTTTCCAGTCTGACTGTCAGGGTAGTGATGGACTGGTTAACTGACTCAATACTATAGTAAGACAAGTTTTCCACCTCAATAGGAGATACCTTACATTTATTTTTTTGAACATGACAAATTTTCAATGACTATTTTAATTTGGTTTTTTACCCTTTTGTTCCTGCTTCTTTAATTTTCGGTGGGATCAGATGTGTTCTAAATCATGGAAATACTAGGACTCTCTAGTTCTTGTCTTTTGTTTCCACATTTGATTATTAGCCTGTGTATTGCATAGTGCACCTGATGCACAGTTATTAAAGGGAGGTATCTACATGTCCCTGATAATCTGTATCATGTGATTTCTCTTTTGAGGTGTTCTAGATAAGGAATTTAGGAACACCTAGACGTAATCATTGGGAAAAAAAAAAAGAATTAAAAAAAATAAAAAATGTTTACTCCATTAGGCAATGCCACCATGTGATAGAATTCCCATGTAATTATCTACCCTCAGATGGCAGAGGATAATGAAGGGTACCCAAATTGAAGAGACTAGATGTACTGCCTTTGAGAATGACAGTGTATTCTAGACCAGAGTTGTCCTATGGCGTATGGTCACTCCCTTGCAAATTGTAGGCCACCTGCTTGCAGTCCCAGTGTTAAATACAATGAACTGTTTTTATACTAAACTGAGGGAAACTAACAACTGTGTCACATTTCCTACGTCACTAGATTCTGCGGGAATTAAGTCATAATAACCTGCAGAACACTGATTTAAGCCTAATTCCCATCAGTGACAGCTACAGATGAAAGACGGACGTCTTGGCCCTACAGTCCCAGCACCCAGAAAGTAGCAAGGCTGGACAGAGATCGCCAGCGCGCCATCAATGGTATCTCCAAAGCATCGTACTTGCTCCATCAGACGGCGTTGGACATCACAAAACCAGAGTTTCACTGTAAAAGAGCGAAAGAGAAGGATCCCTGTTGTTGATGGCAGAGCTGGTTTGAGGCTTCAGTTTTCTACCTGTCATGTGCTGGTAACCTCTGACAGTGTGCAGTCACTTGAGCCCCTTGGCCTGAGTTTTTGCCACCACCCCTCTCTTTTCTTTGCTCCAATGGAAGGGCAGTGCACCGGAGGATCTAAGGCACTACATGATGAAAGGAAAATTAAATGAAAAAGTATCCCAAACATCCTCTGACACTGAATAGCGAGTGTTGGAGCCTGAAAGTGTTGCTGAGCGTGAAAGTCTGTTGCTCTTTCCGATTAATAGTACTTGGGTCTGCACGAGATGATCTGTGCCCATGACCAACGAAGAGCACAATATCTGTAGTGCCTGCCGCAGAGGAAATATATTGGTGCACTGCCTTGAGACATTGAGACTTTCGAGTAAGCTGTGAGTGTTTGCCAGGAGGGCACTCCAACGGATACTGAGAAGTAGTATTTTCATGAAAGGCCTGAATGAAGAGGCCCAATGCGGAAGAAAACAACAGAAGCAGATTTGATGGACGATAGAAGCCTACCAGAGAGGTTTAGAACGGACTTTGGCATAGTTATGGTTGCACAAGTGGTTCCCGTGCAATTGCATGAATGGGTGTTAGGAGACTGATTCTTATTGTTTTGCTGGCATTGTTTTAGAGTAGTATTCTGTTTAGTAAAAGCAGAATGAGGTCTATCCTCTGTTGAAGAGTATCCCCATTTCACCTGAGAGCATTAATAAGGATCGCCACTGTTTCAGTTATACAATAGTCACTGAAATGCATAAGAGCCCTGAAAAGGTTCGCTAAATAATTTTAGGATTTGCTTTTGCCTAGGGTTGTGAAAAAATGATAATCTTGTTTGTAATAATGGTCATTACTTTCTTCTGCTATCTTAATGTTAATTATGACTCGATGCTTTGTTCTCTTTGTATCCCTGTTGATAGCTTACATATACCTGCTTAAATGAAATGTGTAGAATGGAAAATGCTCACCTAGCAATGAATTAGGATTTGCCTGTAGGAGGGTCTGAGGTAATTCAGTTTTAACTCCATTTTGTATTCTGTCGCCATTTTGTTGCCCTCACTCAGGCAGCTTGGTAAACCGAGTGTTTTTGCCCTTTGTACTGCGACGTGTCAAATAACCTTCTGCCTCTGTTTACGAGACTGATGTCAGGGACTGGCTGAGTCCACTAATCCTCGTCTGGTTTGACTAAACCCTGTCTCAACTGTCTGTCGGTTCACACCATTCTTTCCTGACTTTATCTTATCTTCTGGCCTTCGCTATTCTCTACTTGTATTCTCTCATTTCACAACTGTCCTCCAAAGCATACAAATATGTTCTGCCACCTGCAAGTTGAGTTGTAGACACTACCACTGATTAACTTGTGGGGAGGGGTGACAAAAACAGTTGGAAGAGAGGTTTATTTGGGTTACTTGATATCTTGTTTTCAAACTTTTCTCATTGGTTATATCTTGTTTTCAAACTCTTCTCATTGGATAATTATGTATGCATTGGGAGTGTTCTTGGTGAATCTATGCGCTATAAAAGATTGTGCGCCACGGAGTAAAGTGGCAGTCTCCTAAGAACATACTGAGTGTACTTCTGGGACAACTGTACTTAGCTGCAGCTAATAAACCTGATCTTCTACGCTCAACAGAATGTCCTGTGTCTCTGTTCAACAAAGCAGGTGAACTCAGGAGATTAAGGCGTACCCTGCGCCGCCAGGCCCATAAGGCCCTGGTTCTTCAATTGGTACCCTCTGTGAGGCGGCTTCAGAGGTAGCAGTTTTTGCCTGAGGATCGTGAGGAACCCCGCAAGAAAATTCTGGAGGAATCGCGAACCACGTCAAGCGACCCATGTATGTCGAAGTGGTCCGAAGGTCTTTTTCAGCGCGGTTTCTCCTTCCTGCCGGCTGCTGACGACTGCTGCCCTGACTGCCGCCTTGCTTTGGCCCCTTTTTGGTGATGTATGGTATCGCGAGACGTTAGACGGGCCTCTGTTGGCGTAAGAAGACACTTAGTTAAGAATTGGTGGGTAGCTCCCACTATTTTTGTTTTGATTTGGGTCTTTGATTCGGCTATTGCAAAGCCGAAGCCGAGGGGTGAGTACGTTTGTGCTATATTATTTGATTTAACCACTTGATGTTTGTGAACAGTCCAGTGAAATAACGATGCCTGGTCTGAGTAAGTTTAGAAAGTTTTGTTGTTTTGGTTGTGATAGGGATTCCCGGCTGGAGGACTCTTGTTCAATGCCTCCGGTTGGAACTCCCACTTATGAGCTTTATTCTAAACATGGTGTTGGCCCCATTGCCTTTAATGAGGCATGGATCCGATACACAAAGAACGATGGTGTTCTACAGTGGCCACAGAATGGTAGCTTTGAGCCTGACATATTAGATAATTTGGAAGCAATTTTGTTTAAAAGAAAAGCCCGGCCGGCAATGTTTGACTCTTTCCGCCTCTGGCGTAAGGAAGCCAAACAGAGAGAAATTAAACAGGCAAAACGAGATAAGAAAACACAAAGTATGACGATTATACAGGCTGCCCAGCAGTTTAAAGATAATGAGATTTATCATGAAATGGAAATTTCTTGATGTTTTCAGTCTGTTAAGCAAAATGTCAGTTAATTAATATTAAGTAGAAATTAAATAAAAATCCAGAAATGAACCATGTGATATGCTAAATAGCTATATGTTGCTATATAATTTATAGAGTAAGCAACTATGCACATGTACAAACTGTTAAATGCTTAAAAAAAATAAAAATTAAAATTTACATTCACTAGGAATACAATGGCCTCAAAAACGAAATTGTGTGTTTTGTTGAAAAATAAACTTATAGTATTTTTTACTTACATACATTGTATTAGATATTAACAGGCAAACACTTCAGCTGAAGTCAATTTTTGCTGAACTCAAACGCAACACGCATTGATATGTCTTAGTTTAAAAAAGACTGCCACCGTGCTCATGTTACAACACTGAGAGACAAGCTTTTATTGTCGCTAAGCAAGCAGCTCTAATAGACAGGAATGTTTACTCAGCCAGGACTTCGCCCTCTGTTGAACACGGGTGAAACTTTGCATTTCAAATTGTTGTTTTAAAAAGGTTCCAAAACTAAGGTTCATTATTTTGTATTACAGGAAGACATTTCAATTAAGGGTTTCTTCTCTTTAAGCATTTTTATAAGAATATTTTTGGTTCTAATGTTAAAATAATTGTTCTGTTAAAAAAAAAAAAAAGGCGAAGACATTTTTTGGGGTCATGTTTTAAGTTAGGCTTCTGTGCTTAGGCTTATAAATAAACATCTAACATGATAGGCAAGGGATGCAGCTTGCTTTTATATGTGAAATTATCAAAAATGATTGGGTTTATCAAAAATAATTATTAATTATGAAAAATCATTATTAAAAATAAGTGCTTCTAAATTCATTTCTTTTTACTATTTATAAAGCTTAATACTCATACTGTGACCTCCTAGCATTATAATTTAATTTAAGTTGTGTTGTACTGCATAGTGAGGACATTTGTATATGGAATTTCACTTGGCGCAGGCTTAAAAAAAACCTCATTTTTTTAAAGTATTTGCAAGAGATATGTCTAATATCCAATATCTGCAATCTGTAAAGAACATTCTGAGGATGATTAATATGTAGCACAATTATAGGATATTTATTTTTAAGTGCCCCAAATATCAAAGTCGAAATTGGGTAAAATAGACTATTTAACAGCATTCTTGCCCATTACAATAGCTTTAAAGTGCCTTAGGCTTCAGTTAATGCATATATTTAGCTATAATACAAATTTGCAGGTTGTTCCCATTTGGGGTTGCTTTTAATGTCTCAGTGAGCCAATGTGCCCAGTGCAGAGGTTTGGGTTTAATATCAAGATTGAAGGTTATAACTCTAGCTAGACCTACTCAGACGTTCATCCTTTTAAGGTTGATGAACTAAGTACCGTTGCATAGGGTAGTAACAAACATTTGTTCTAAAGCTAGTATGTTATGTTATTATGTTCTGTGAGTTATTCACAGTAAATGTTTTAATAATTTAAGAATAGAAATAAATTGTAGCCCCTAAAAGAAGTAATATATATAACATGTGTTTTTAAAAAGGGTTACTTATTGCAGGTTAGGAAGAGTTAGGAAGGTTTTTTTTGTCTGTGACAGGCTTCAGGGTGAGGAGAGAGACAGGGCTGAGGAGCGCAGAACGCGAGGCAGATTTTGACCTCGAGGTCAGTAAGGTGGGAGTTAGGAGTGAGTGTAAACAGATGGAGAAACCATTGCTTGGAAAAGCTTCTCTGACAAGAAGACATTAATGCTTGCACACTATAGGAACCTTGAACAGTGGCGGGGACCAGGAATGCTGGCAGAGGCTGGATAGCAGCCCAGAAAGTTCTGCTGAGGTGTTATTCTTAGCTCTTGGAGGACTGTGCAAGGTCTAGAAGTGCATTCCTGCACGGCCTCGCTCAAAGCAGGGCCTCAAAGGGGGTGATACATTCATATTTTTGCTTTTGAAAATACTGTCCACGTAGATGCCTTAATTTAAGATGGTTGGTTACAATTGATATTTTGTGTGTTATGTGAAGTATCAGTAGTAGGTTGAAACAAGATGATTTTTTTTGTATGACTTCTTTGAAAACAAAACAAAATGTTTGTGTGTTTTCCATGTTTTTGCATTTTGTCCTATGAATTGTTCCTGCTGGTCCTGTGTGTCAGAAGCGACACAGTAAGTTATATTTGACAGCCGGTCACCACTAACTGGTGACCAGCTGTCAAACGGAGGGTTAGGAAAGTAAAAAAGTGTAATTTTCATTTCAAGCCTGACAAATTAAGCAGGCCCGAATATTGGGTTTTGGGCTGCAGGTTCATAGTGCATAAAGTACATGACATGGTGTTGTGAGGAACTGGAACATTAGCTGGGATTACTGTATATGGTGTAGGGGCCAGCGGTAGAGTTAAAATTTGTGTACTATTTTGACTTTTGTATATCCCCCATACTCTTGGTATTGTGTCACAAACTTGACTATCACCCGAGTAATTTTTCGTTCTTCCTATAGATTTTTCTTTTGCCGCTTCTCCCCTGATTGATGTTGCATTGTGCCTAGTTATTGGGGATTTTAGCTATGTCCTAGTCTCATTTCTCTTTTTCGAATTCCTTTCACCAGTCAGCCCTTTTATTATTATTGGTGTATTGTTCAGGTTCACATTTTCCAGACTGTAGTAATGTACAAGGGACCCCCACATTATGTATAATTACCTTTTTGTATGACCAGACTGGTTTTTAAGAATTTTCTTTAGGCCTACTTCGATTTTTTCCAGTCTGACTGTCAGGGTAGTGATGGACTGGTTAACTGACTCAATACTATAGTAAGACAAGTTTTCCACCTCAATAGGAGATACCTTACATTTATTTTTTTGAACATGACAAATTTTCAATGACTATTTTAATTTGGTTTTTTACCCTTTTGTTCCTGCTTCTTTAATTTTCGGTGGGATCAGATGTGTTCTAAATCATGGAAATACTAGGACTCTCTAGTTCTTGTCTTTTGTTTCCACATTTGATTATTAGCCTGTGTATTGCATAGTGCACCTGATGCACAGTTATTAAAGGGAGGTATCTACATGTCCCTGATAATCTGTATCATGTGATTTCTCTTTTGAGGTGTTCTAGATAAGGAATTTAGGAACACCTAGACGTAATCATTGGGAAAAAAAAAAAGAATTAAAAAAAATAAAAAATGTTTACCCCATTAGGCAATGCCACCATGTGATAGAATTCCCATGTAATTATCTACCCTCAGATGGCAGAGGATAATGAAGGGTACCCAAATTGAAGAGACTAGATGTACTGCCTTTGAGAATGACAGTGTATTCTAGACCAGAGTTGTCCTATGGCGTATGGTCACTCCCTTGCAAATTGTAGGCCACCTGCTTGCAGTCCCAGTGTTAAATACAATGAACTGTTTTTATACTAAACTGAGGGAAACTAACAACTGTGTCACATTTCCTACGTCACTAGATTCTGCGGGAATTAAGTCATAATAACCTGCAGAACACTGATTTAAGCCTAATTCCCATCAGTGACAGCTACAGATGAAAGACGGACGTCTTGGCCCTACAGTCCCAGCACCCAGAAAGTAGCAAGGCTGGACAGAGATCGCCAGCGCGCCATCAATGGTATCTCCAAAGCATCGTACTTGCTCCATCAGACGGCGTTGGACATCACAAAACCAGAGTTTCACTGTAAAAGAGCGAAAGAGAAGGATCCCTGTTGTTGATGGCAGAGCTGGTTTGAGGCTTCAGTTTTCTACCTGTCATGTGCTGGTAACCTCTGACAGTGTGCAGTCACTTGAGCCCCTTGGCCTGAGTTTTTGCCACCCCCCCTCTCTTTTCTTTGCTCCAATGGAAGGGCAGTGCACCGGAGGATCTAAGGCACTACATGATGAAAGGAAAATTAAATGAAAAAGTATCCCAAACATCCTCTGACACTGAATAGCGAGTGTTGGAGCCTGAAAGTGTTGCTGAGCGTGAAAGTCTGTTGCTCTTTCCGATTAATAGTACTTGGGTCTGCACGAGATGATCTGTGCCCATGACCAACGAAGAGCACAATATCTGTAGTGCCTGCCGCAGAGGAAATATATTGGTGCACTGCCTTGAGACATTGAGACTTTCGAGTAAGCTGTGAGTGTTTGCCAGGAGGGCACTCCAACGGATACTGAGAAGTAGTATTTTCATGAAAGGCCTGAATGAAGAGGCCCAATGCGGAAGAAAACAACAGAAGCAGATTTGATGGACGATAGAAGCCTACCAGAGAGGTTTAGAACGGACTTTGGCATAGTTATGGTTGCACAAGTGGTTCCCGTGCAATTGCATGAATGGGTGTTAGGAGACTGATTCTTATTGTTTTGCTGGCATTGTTTTAGAGTAGTATTCTGTTTAGTAAAAGCAGAATGAGGTCTATCCTCTGTTGAAGAGTATCCCCATTTCACCTGAGAGCATTAATAAGGATCGCCACTGTTTCACCTATACAATAGTCACTGAAATGCATAAGAGCCCTGAAAAGGTTCGCTAAATAATTTTAGGATTTGCTTTTGCCTAGGGTTGTGAAAAAATGATAATCTTGTTTGTAATAATGGTCATTACTTTCTTCTGCTATCTTAATGTTAATTATGACTCGATGCTTTGTTCTCTTTGTATCCCTGTTGATAGCTTACATATACCTGCTTAAATGAAATGTGTAGAATGGAAAATGCTCACCTAGCAATGAATTAGGATTTGCCTGTAGGAGGGTCTGAGGTAATTCAGTTTTAACTCCATTTTGTATTCTGTCGCCATTTTGTTGCCCTCACTCAGGCAGCTTGGTAAACCGAGTGTTTTTGCCCTTTGTACTGCGACATGTCAAATAACCTTCTGCCTCTGTTTACGAGACTGATGTCAGGGACTGGCTGAGTCCACTAATCCTCGTCTGGTTTGACTAAACCCTGTCTCAACTGTCTGTCGGTTCACACCATTCTTTCCTGACTTTATCTTATCTTCTGGCCTTCGCTATTCTCTACTTGTATTCTCTCATTTCACAACTGTCCTCCAAAGCATACAAATATGTTCTGCCACCTGCAAGTTGAGTTGTAGACACTACCACTGATTAACTTGTGGGGAGGGGTGACAAAAACAGTTGGAAGAGAGGTTTATTTGGGTTACTTGATATCTTGTTTTCAAACTTTTCTCATTGGTTATATCTTGTTTTCAAACTCTTCTCATTGGATAATTATGTATGCATTGGGAGTGTTCTTGGTGAATCTATGCGCTATAAAAGATTGTGCGCCACGGAGTAAAGTGGCAGTCTCCTAAGAACATACTGAGTGTACTTCTGCGACAACTGTACTTAGCTGCAGCTAATAAACCTGATCTTCTACGCTCAACAGAATGGCCTGTGTCTCTGTTCAACAAAGCAGGTGAACTCAGGAGATTAAGGCGTACCCTGCGCCGCCAGGCCCATAAGGCCCTGGTTCTTCACAGCACCGTTTCTGAAAGCATGTATATTGGTGTTCTGTACTTAAGTGTTTTAGCAATTACAGTCATAGGGTGTGCAGAGATCCCTTTTGTACCCGATTCTGTGATTTACAGGCTAATATTTCTTCTCATAATACACATTTTATATCAGTGTCAGTGTAGTTTACTATCACAACGTGGTGTGTTGATGCAAGGAAGTTCTTGAACTTGATCAAGGTAGGGATGAGGGGCTGGACCAGGCTCCATACAAGAACCCCTGGTGCCTAGACAAGCAGGAGAATTCTCTGAATAAGGGGGGACTGTCTGGAGAACAAGCTAACGTACAACTCATTGATCAGGTAGGACAGTCATAGCATTATATCAAATTTGTGAAATGCAAAGTCTGATTATGCTAAACGACTGATAAACCTATACAAGAACTTAAACGGTGTCATCTGGGCGGATGATAATGGGACAAACTAGTTTGGCTAGGTATGGGGACTCCTGGGATCAGGAAGCTAGAGGTGCAAACAGTAGAATGCTTTAGATAAGGTGGGCCCCGTGCTCTCTGTGCTACTGGAATCAAGCTAGACCTGATTGATGACCTCAGATTGGGGCGAAACTGGCCTTGGGTTGCTTCTGTTCTGGTGGCAGTTCGGACTGGACTTTTTCTATTGGAGCAGGGTCAAGACTGATTCATTTATAGCTGGGTCCAAACTGAGGTGGCATGATGGCCGAAACATGATGGACTGGGATGCTGCCCGAGCGATTGCCAGTGACTGAGATAATTCAAGCATTCCAGCCATCACTTGTTGTTGTTGGAAAAACATATTGTAGCCAAAATATAGACTACCAAAATTCTTGTCATGGTGAATACATATAGGTAAGGAAAGACTTGCTATTTGTAACACCACTGTGAATCAGAACTTGATTTTTTTTTAAATTCTTTAACATTCTGTGATTCCAATTTTGAATCATACAAGTATCAGTTATTAAGTACCACCTTGACTCACATTATATTTAAATGTCATAATCAAATAAACTTGATGCAGAATTTCTTTCTCTTCCTTCACAAAAGAATTGAAAGCTCAAAAACATGTAATTAATCCCAAGCTCTCTGATAATGAAATGTTAAAAGTTTGATTTTCAACTCAACTTATTTTTAGAATTATTTACTTTTAGTTGAAATGTCCTTTAGCAAGCGCCAGAAGACGATAATGACTGGGATGAAGTTGATTCATTTGAAATAAAAGGCCATTAGTTATGCTGACAGTAATGATTGGGTTAATGAGTTTCCAAGATTGGCAGGGTAACACAGTATGGGAACATTTCCTGACATATATGAATGTGAAATCTGATATATATCAGCTTGTAGTAGACATGATAATAATAATCCACATTTGTAAAGCGCGAACACTCACCCGTAAGGGTCTCTAGGCGCTGGGGGCCGTCAGGAAGATTAAGCAAGCTATTGCCCAGAGTCACATGGTGCTGGGCTGACCTGCCGCCAGCGCTGGGGATCGAACCGTGATCCCCAGATTCCGGAGTCAGTCCCCCTGGCCGCGGCGCCACACCTCTTCCCACGTTTGGACATGTTCGATATCGTATAGTATCTACTCCCCCTTGCGCTGTTTTATCTCAACCTTTTTTATATTTTTGTATTTATATTGGAAGCAGTAGTCCAAGGCAATTGATTGCATCATTTTTATTCTGCGTTCATATTTCCTTTTTAAATGTCATGATTCTTTAAAGTTGGATTTTATTATTTATTTCTATTATATTCCCATTGCCCACCTGCACATGAAGTGACATCACTGGATTTTCAATCATTCATCTGCACAGGAGGTGACATCACTGGTTTCTCGCCAACCCCATCTTTCAAAGAAGAAGCCAAGCAAGAGGACTTCATTTCACATCGCCTATCTGCACACTGTGACATCACTGGATTTCCCACCATCCATCTGCACAGGAAGTGAAATTACTGGATTTCCCATCACCCATTTGCACTGGAGGTGGCATCACTGTTTTCCTGCTCATGGTACTCTTTGCTCCTCCATCCTCCCAGGACCTATTTAAGGGCAGCTGCAACACTGAAAATCAGTGGACACGTGCAGCTGGTGCTCCACTGGCATGCTAAAGGCACAGCAAAGGCAAGCCTGCCTGCGCCCATCAGTGCCTGGACTGTGCCCAGCAACAGGAACCCCGGTTCTCCCTTTACCCACCGATACCCTGCTAAACTCCTATAGGCTCTTAATCTCAGCTGTCGCTCACCACACTGCTGCCACACCGGACACCACAGAGGGAGCATTCACATACACCTTCTACAAGTTCTCATGCACTCTCCCACAACCTACGCTGACCTCTCCCGTACCAACAGCACCCAGAACCCTTCTCGCTCAACAAACCAGCCTATGCATGTTTCTCAACACTCGCTCACTTACCAAACAAGCCACAGAGATATGTGACCTACTGCACGACCATGCGTCGGGCCTGCTCTTTCTTATGGAAACATGGCTAACCCCAACCTCGGCACCGAACATCACTACAGCTATACCCACCAGCTTCAAGATCTTTAAGGAAGACCATCAGCACAAGCCCTGAAGTAGAGTAGCCATCATATTAAAAGATACCATAAGTTGCACCACCTACATGGACATCCCCACCAGATACATGGAATAGCACCTTCAAGATACGCATCATAGCCAACCTCTCCCTCCGCGGAACCCCTGTGTTCAGACCACCAGAACCCGCACCAATTTCACCAGCGACTTCACGGATTTTGTAACACCCCTCATCATCAAGACCAACTCCTTCATCCTCCTTGGAGACCCTTTCACCTAGAAGACCGCACCAACCCAAACTGTATGGCACTTCTGGAGAACTTTGGAAACCTTGACCTCACCTAGCACATTCCTGAACCCACTTGCACCTATTGGACACAATTTTCTACTCCTTCAGCAACATCACGGTCCACAAGCCACCAACTATGACCTATATAGAACACACTCTTGTCGACTTCAGCATATCACACCATCAAAGAACTACCGCTATTGCAACTGTCCGCCTCAGCTGGAAAAAAATCTCAGAAGAGGAATGGGTTTCTGCCCTCTCCAAGCACCGACCCGAATACACCATTGCACCAGCCCGAGCACACTAGCAACTTGCTCATAAAAAACCTCAACAGCTGGATTACCAAATGCACTGACACCCTGGCGCCCCTCAGGCGCAACCCAACAGCAAGAGCCCGGCCACAGGCCAGCTGGTGCCCAGAGGATCTCAGGCTGATGAAACACCGCTACAAACAACTGGACTACAAGTGGAGAACAAGTCAAGACACAGCAGTTAAAAAGACCTTAAAATCAGACCTAACCAGCAGATATGAAACACCGTGCGCACTGCTCATGCAGATCCCATTGATAACAGCACTAACAGCAGCAAGGAAAACTTCACCATCATCAAAGATTTCACCATGCCTTCTGCCTCCTCCGGCAACATCAGCGCCTCATAAGACCTTTGCAACAAGCTCTCAGAATTCTACTGTAACAAAATCACCTCCATATACAGCAACTTCGACCCTGAACCAGACTCCCTTTACAGTCATAACACAGCTTACCATCACAGCCAAGGAACGACCCCTGACCTCATGGCCTTCCAGCACCACCTTCAAAATTACTGCTATCATGAAAAGCATCCACTCGAGAGCGCCATCGGACACTTGTGTTTATGAAGTAACGCCTACCGATCAGCGAACCACTAACACCAATCCTCAATGCCTCCATTGACTCAGCCACATTCCCAGACACCTAGTACCATGCCACTGTCCGGCCTCTTCTCAAGAAACCATCCACTGACATAGCCATGCTGTAGAACTACAGACTTATCTCCCTCCTACCACAGCAGGCAAAGGTCTTAAGAATCTAATTAACCCATGCCTCACTGGCTGCCTCAGAAAGCACCATCACCATGATGCCAGGCAGTCCGGATTCAGACCCCATCACAGTACAGGAACAGCTCTCATTGTTACCACAGACAACATTTGTATGATCCTTGACAGAGGAGACACCACAGCCCTCATTCTACTGGACTTCTCTGTATCATTTGACAGGTCTCACACCCCAGCCTCATCAGGCCACCGCCCAAGTTTGTCATCTCTGCTCGACCTGCTCCTTCTTAACAGATAGAACACAAGCTGTCAGTCTGGCAACTTACTTCCATCGCTGAGTGAGGCTGTGGCAGTCCGGAGAAACATCTATCAGTTATCTGCATTGGGAGCTGCCATCTAAGTTCTCTGACACCAGATCCTGCCTCAGTGGACACCGGCACGGAAGCTGTGATGCCCAGTATGAGGTGCCAGGGTGGCTGTGGCCTGGCTTCCACAGTGCAGATTGCGCCAAGGGCCTGCTGCTGCTGGATGCTGTGGAGGCCTGGAGAAGTGACCCTCTGCTGTAGCTGGTGAGCCCCGTAGTACCCACATCAGAGATATCGGGTGCGAACCTGGAGCTGCTTGCCACTCTCCAAGCCTCACTGGGGCAGGGGTCAACATGGCTTTGGCAGTGCTGGAGGAGTCTTGCATGTGCAAGTATCCGTTTGCTGCTTCCCCACTAGAAACCAGGGCACCTTAGGAGGTGGGCCTGGAATACCTGCTGTGTTTGGCTGCACAGACCCAGCCGCCTTTCTGCAGTGCTGGCCTGTGGTGGCCTAGTGCAAAGGCCCACTGCTGCCCATCCGCGTCATCGCCTGCTCTTGTCCATGGTGAGACTGGCCACCATCCACACTGCATTATCCTTTGGAACCTTCTGCCCGGTAACCACTGCTGACTAATCCGACTGCTCCCATCTGTAGCATTAGTCCGAGGAAGCCTAGTGGGGGGGGGGGGGCACTGCAGGCCATTTACATTGTGGCCTCCTAGTGCCCCCTGGTGAGTCCAAGGTGAGGCTGTGTCACCATCTACACTGTGCTGCATATAGGAACTGCCATCGGGAAACGACCACTGAGTACCCCTGACTACACCATCTTGGCAGCTCACCAATGCCAAACAAGGTTGCAGCTTGATAGGGGCCTCCTTTGAGGAAGTGTGAGCACTCGCTTATTACTGCACACCACAGGGAGGCTCAATGACATTGCACCTTCAATCCCACACCTGCCCCACTTCTGAAGACTCTTTTCCCTGCTGTTGGCATGATGAAGGGGAAACCAGACTAGCTCAGGCCAAGTTGGTCTTCAACAAGCAGCACACTCCAAGAACTGTGGAAGATGGTGCAACCAGTGAGCCCACTCCCAATAGGAGACAGGATGACCTTGGAATTCAATGATCTACCAACTGAGGTGCACAATAACCTATAAAGCATATATCTAAAGATGAACCCGCTGACGACCCGCCTTGACAGCACAGGCAACTGTCTCGACAAGCATGACAAGCACCTGGCTCAGCTGGAACAATAGGGATCCCACTTGGAGGGTGGAGCAAAAAACGTGGATAGAGCTACTTCTACTTATAGGAAAGGTCCTACCTGAATCCACTGCTATGACCACAGTAGAGGACTTTATGGAATCCCTCCTCAGGGCCTTGTTTAGTATCCATTTATCCTCCATGTTCTCTGTGGAGCATGTGCACGGGTCCCCAGGCCTGTGCCTTTCAGCTGGGGCCCCAGTGCAACTCACAATACAATAACTGCTGCACTACAGGGACCAGGACCGGCATCTCGCACACGAATGGGAGGGATCCAATATCAAGGCGACAGAATATCAGAATATTTACCCGGATTTCACCCATGTTGTGCAGACTGCCTGCAGAGAATTCCTACCTACAAAGCAGCTGCTGATGAAGTTGGGCATCGCCTATGCCATTCTCTACCCAGCCAAGCTGCAAGTTATGTTCAACAGCAAAGCTCACTTCTTCATGAATCCCAAACTGGCAATTGTTATGTTATGTTACTAGGTATTTGTAAAGTGTGCGGCTACTCCGAAGAGTGTCCCGGCGTTCAAAGACCCTTTTCACACAGCACTGACTGCACCTGCCTTTCTGACTCTGTTAGTGTTGGAAAAGCCACGTTTTAAGACTTCGCCTGAAGCTGAGAAGGTCCTGTATCTGCCTCATAGAAGACGGGAGACTGTTCCATAGTTTAGTAGCCACTACTTGAAAGGTGCGACCCCCCATGTGGGATCTATTGAACTTCGGCACGGCCGACAGTTGGAGGATTGAAGACCTCAAGGTTCTGGATGGGGCATAGTGCTTAATTCAATTACTAATATATGGGGCCCCTATGTTGTAAAAACCCTTGAAGGCCAGCACCAGGGCTTTAAAGTCCACCCTCTTCCGTACCGGAAGCCAATGCAGGGACTTTAAGTGAGGAGTCATGTGTGTCCTGGGGCCGACCATAAGGACGGCGCTGGCCCCCACATTTTGTAATACCTGCAGGCGTCCTAATAAATAGTCCGGGAGGCCGAGGTATAAAACGTTCGCATAGTCCAACCTTGACACAACCAAGGCTTGAATCACTGTTTTTCTGTGCTCAATAGCGAGTAAGGGAAGGAAGTTCCTCATCATTTTCAGAAGGCCAAAACAAGTGTCTGCCACAGTTTGCACTTGGGACTTCATGGACATATCGGTATTCCAATTTAACTCCAAGATTTTTTACGGTTATGACAGGACTTACTGGGGGGACAAGTTTTGGGGCCACCACTTGTGCCATTCTTCACCCAGGTTATAACCAAAAATGATGATTTCAGATTGTTCTGTATTGCAAAGCAAATGATTTTGCCAAAACCAGGCAAACACCTTTGACAGGCAAGTATTTATTTCACTCCCTCTCATCAATTGGCCCTTCTCGCAGGTAAATGGTAACAGCGTATCGTCAGTGTAGGATATTATTTAAGCCCCGTATTCCTCAGTTAGGGTAGCCAGAGGAGCCATCTATATGTTGAATAGAGTTGGGCTCAAAATCGAGCCCTGCGGGACTCCTACGTTCAACGTGGTGATAGGGGCAGAGAAAGGGGGGGACCAAACTGTTTGCTGGCGGCCTTCGAGGAAGGAGGAAAACCATCTAAAAACTGTGCCACCAATGCCACAGTCCTGGAGTCTGTGCAGAAGTAAATTGTGGGGCACGGTATGGTATCGAAGGCCGCCGAAAGGTCTAATAATATTAGCACCGCTTTCCCTCCTCTCTCTAGAGTTGTTTTGATAGTATCTGATACTTCCAACAAGGCCGTCTCAGTACTGAAGTTGGCTCTTAACCCTGACTGGCTCGGATGCAGTACATGAGTTGTTTCCACAAAGTCTGTAAAAACCGCATTTATGTACTTCTCCAATGCCTTGGAGAAGAAAGGTAGCAATGAAATTGGTCTGTAGTTACTGGCCACAGCGGGGTCTGCTGAGGGCTTTTTTAGAAGTGGAAGAATGTTTCCATGCTTCCAGCTTTCAGGCATTAGTCCCTCTGTCAAGGACAAGTTTAGGACCCTATTCACAGCAGGATTAACCACCGCCGCAATGGATCGCAACACTTTCGCAGGGCAAGATTCTGTGGGTGCACCTGATTTCAATGCTTCCATGATTTTCAAAGAACTGGCCAGAGGCATGGGGGGAACTCGCAGAGGGACCCATCGTGTTTGGAGGGGGCAGGGGGGCCGTTCTGTGGTTCCAAACGAATTTTGAATGACTTTAATTTTATTAAAAAAATAGTGAGCAATATGAGTCGTCCATTCGTTGGTGGGGATAAAGGGACTAATGATTGCATCGGGGGGAGGAAAAGTTCTTTACAATTTAAACAGTTCCCTGCTGCTGTTACCGGCTTCTTCACTTTTTACTGAGAGGAAGCATTTCTTTCCTTCACGGAGTTTGGCATAGTGGGCTTTCAGGGCCACCTTATAGATGGTTTTCTTTACAGGATCGGAGTTCTTTCTCCAAAGTCTCTCCAAGCGTTTACAGGAGCTTTTACTTTTTCTTAGAGCCTCCATAACCCATGGAGCAGAGGCTCTGCGTGCCTTGGCTGCTCGTATTTTGGGCGGGGCTAATTGCAAAGACCACTCCCTAACCCAGCCCTCTAGTGAGGGTACATCTTTCTCTAAAATACCCCTATAGGGAATCGGATGCTGTCTAAGTACAGCGGCGACCGTCTCTTGCGTGATCTGGTCAAATGGCCTGAAACTGCTGGCCCACGGCTTACAGTAGGGTTGGGGCTTTTCAAGTTCCCTGCCTATTTTAAAGATCAGCAGAAAATGGTCTGACCAGACTAAGGGAAGAGGAGTATCTATTTCTATCATGGTTGTGAAGAATATCTGGTCCAAGAGGTGCCCTTTTTCATGGGTGGGGAGCCTTACCCGGGGCATCAAATTAAGAATGCTTAGGGATTCATATAACTTCCCACAATCCGGGTCGGCTAATTGATCCATGTGTATGTTGAAATCCCAAGAATGTTTATATTTGGCCGCAATAGGGGCAACACAATGGCCAAAAATTACAAAAACCGGCCAGTCGGACCCGGTGGTCGATAAATCACCACTCAGGCAATCGACTGATGAGCCAATAAAGTCAAGTGAAAGCTGAGGCCTTCGGCTCTGCAATAGGTAGTGGTATGCAGGAAAGATAATTTTTATATATGATGGCCTCCCCACCACCCCTCCCGCCTGATCTGTCCTTCCGTATTATCCGGTACCCCGGGGATCGGCATTGGCGATGGTAGGGTTAGAGCCATCATTAAGCCAGGTCTTTGTCTCCATTAACTTTTGCTGCAAGCCTCATGGGATGGACCCGCAAGGTGACAAGGATCTCGACAGCCAATCCAGTGTCAACTGATATCCTGAACTGTAGCCCTTGATATGTCCACACTGGACCACCTGGCCCCGTTGCTGGACCAGGAGAACGCCGGTCTCTCTGTGCTGCCAGAGGGATCATTCCCGCTAAGTTTTCCTCTTGTTTTCTTGTAGGGGGAGGAGATCTTCAAGTATTCTGAACCGATTGTGGTGACCCGAGGGCGGGGCACACCCAGCCGTCAAGTTTCCCACTGGTGCCTTGATGGCTCTCCTGTGGTTATGATCAGAGTTACACTCTGACCTGGAACATACAGGCTTTGAATGACTTGAGGAAAAACAGACAAACGCTTGCCTATCTTCGACAGCACATTGTAGACATCACGCTGCTGCACGAAATCCAACTTAAGAATATCCAGGAGCAGCTGTGCTCCAGGTGGATTGGGGAGGAACACATTTCCACATATTCAGCCTACGGTTTTGGGTAGCTGTGATTCTTAGGAGAGGACTGCAGTGGTGGACATTGGTGCCACGGTACCAAAGCAAGGGCAGATATGTGATCCTGCTTGGGGTCCCCTTAGGACATCATGTCATAATTGCCGTGTTTGCGGTCCAAATGTTGTCTTCCTCGACTTTGTTGCTGAAATATGGCATACAATATTCGCCTTAGGCCACTCACCAGTGATATGAAGGGAGAGGTGTCTTTAATGTCATTCTAGACTCTCAGGCTGACAGTTTCCCACTCCAACTGATGACTGCATCCCTGTACCGCAGCGCAGATAAACTGCGTATTCACCGACCAAGAGTTGGTCTAGCATTACAGGCATTTCTTTCCAGCCCGGATGCTTTCAGACCGTGCACCAGTAGCCCTGACCCTGACAATTGGTTGTTCTCCTGGACACACCTTCACTTGGAGGCTCTCTGAAAATGCACTCAGCAACCCTTTCTTCCACACAGAGATAAGCAATTCTGTCGCTGAATACTTCACAAAGCCAGCACAGTTGATTCTACTGGAGAGTTCTGGGAGGCCTTCAAGGCATACATTCCAGGAATATGGGTATCTCCACTGTCAGGCATTCCCTGCGATCTGCGCACATGCTTACACACGCTGGAGCGCGAGCTGCGTCAGCTGAGCTGTGCTACTTTGACATGGCAGATATGCAATACCTAGCAGTTTTGAGAATAGTTGTCTGACTATGAAGCTGGAGCAGAAAGTGAAGTATGCTTCCTACAGAAAGAGGCCACCGCACGTCACTTTGGAGATGGATATTAGGTGCAGCCCTGCTCAAAAAGCAGTGGAGCAGCTTGAGCATTACCGAACCGAGGAACCTCATTACTCCTCAGGCGATATTGCCCAGACCATGCTTAGAGTCCATGTTACACTATACACCGGGTGAAGTGACACCTGACAGGCTTGCTAAGTACTTCAACTCCATACAATTGCTCTGGCCCGACAATAGCCTTAGACTTTATTTGGATATCCCCTTAACCACAGATGACATTACTCAGGCCAGCTGAAGCATGCCAGGAGGTAAGCTCCTGGCTTCAATGGCCTGACTGCCCATTGCACAAGGAGTATGTGGAGGAGTTGGTGCCAAGCCTGCTGGCAATGTAAAAGCAAGCCAGTAGCACTGGGCACCTGCACTCCTCAGTAATGGAAGCCCTTATGATTCTGCTCCTAGAACCTGATAAGCCATCCAATCACTGCGACTCATATAAGCTTCTCTTAATGACATACATGGACAACAAAATACAGGCAAAAATGCTTGCAGCCTGTATCCTGCCTCTCCTCCCTGAAATAGTGAGGACGGACCAGTTGAGCTTTCTTCCTGCCCATTCAACTGCTTATAACCTCCGTACACTTCGCTTTACTCCACACATTTAACCCGCACCTCCCGGTGATCGCGGCATTTCTTGAAGCAACAAAAGCTTTTGATTCCTTGAAGTGGCCTTATTTGTTTGCACTCTTACAGCATATTGGTTTCAGCCCCTGCTTTCTCCAAAGGATCAAGCTCCTGTACACGCTCCCAACCACCAGGTTCTGTATTAATGGGGAGGCCTCAGGCATCATTGCCCTAAGTAGAGTCACTAGACAGGGATGACCACTCTCCTCAATCCATTATGTCATTGCCATGGAGTCACACCCTCAAAGCTCACGTGGCCTCAATTATACGGCACGTAGGCTAGTTATCGCCATGTATGCGAAGGACACACCGCTTGACATTTTCTTTTATTACCGCTTGAGCAGCACCTGCAGAGCAATACATAGCTCTTTCACCCGCAAGCATGAGACATTATTTGATGCCCCTTCCCCTTGGTGATCGATCACCTGCCTATACTGCACTATTCAGGATAAAGCTCCTGTGATTAAACCTAATAAACTGGTTGGGTGGTGGGCAGAGCTAGGGAGTAACCTGACAGAAGAGAAATGGCAATACTGCTGCTCCCAAACAAGCAAGCTCTTACCAAATTACAGACTAAGGTTCATACACGTAAAATTCCTCGATCCTAAATACCATACACCTACTGCTTTGCGCAGGGAGGGCCTGGTGTCTGAGGTGCAGTACATGGACTGTGCGATGCAGACACCAATTTCATGCACCTCACCTGGGGGTGCGCCAAGATAACTGAGTATTAGTCCGCAGTTTTTAACTGCATAGATGCAATGGTAGGGGGCTCTGTATGCAGGACACCGATTTTGGCATTGGTGGGATACGGCAGGGTCATCCCGGCTGACACCCGCTACCTGCAGCACTACTGCTACTCATTGCAAAAAGAAAGGTGGAGATACAATGGGGAAGATGCAACAGCCCTAAATTAGAAAGTTGACTTAAAGACATGACCTACTGCCAGGAGAGGGTAGAGGAGTAATGGGCACTGATCCCAGCTAGATCCAGACCTAAGGACATTTGGAGTCTCTTCAGCACCTACTTGGCACTCCAAACTGTTTGAGGGACAACCTCACCTAGCCAGGATAGACCAGTTGCAGTATCATAAAGACTACCATAATCATATGTTATATAGATGGCCAATAGTGTTAGCACAATTAAATTACATGTCAATGTAAAAGGCTCGATGTAGTTGTTGGAACTTTTTGAGGAATTTCTGCTTTGTTTTTCTACCTGTTGTAAAATTGTAATAAATAATCTCACCCTCTTCAAAGCATACAGGATCCCTCTGGTTAACGTCATCCTCTCACACAATATCCTCTACTGTGCAGGAGACAAAAAATTATTATCCTCCCTCTCAAGCGTATCCACCGACACAAACGTTCACCATCTGAATGACTGAAGTCGTTAAATCGATGAAAGCCACCTGTCTCAAGCTCAAATGTGAGGCTACAGAAGAAGTGATCTTTGACAAGAACCCCTCACCATGGGACTGCAACTGGTGGCAGGCCTAACGTGGACCCACATTCAGAACCCACACTAGGAACCTCTGAACAATCATAGACAGCAAACTGAACATGAGCTCGCAAGTCAATGATGTCACCGCATCCTGCTTCCACAACCTGAAGATGCTGAAGAGGATCTTCAAATGGCTCCTAAGCAAAACTAGAAAACTTTTACTAATGCCCTAGTCACCAGCAGGTTGGACTATGGTAGCACTCTCTAGTATAGGATCACCAAGCAGCTCACTAGAAGACTCTAAATCACCCACAACACTGCAGCTAGACTCATCTTTAACCTCCCACATACAACTCACATTACACCACACCTCAGGAACTACACTGACTCCCGATACACAAACTCAATCAATTCAAACTCCTCACACACAAGGCACTAAACAACTCAGGCACCAACTACATGAACAGTTCGATCTCCTTCCACCAACCAACCAGATACCGATGCTTCGCAGGACTCCAACATCCCACACATACACAGAATCAGACATCTCTCCTAAACCTTGGAACATCCTCCCACTCCACATCAGAGCCTCCTTCTGTCTTCTTAAATTCGGCAAGAAGCTGAAGACCCGGCTTTTCAATTAACCAACTTACCATATGCAGGGCCTCAGGATACCCTTGTTGGTGACAGTACGCTTTACAAATGCACATAGCATCACATTGCAGAAAAAATGTTAATAACATGATAAAAAGGTTTTTCCCTTGTTCATCATTCAGTTTGAAAGGCAAATACCATGTGGGTAGGAAATTGGAACAGCTGTTATAATTAGGAAACATGATAAATAAATCTAGTTCTATGACCAACAGTAATCCATTCTGACAAAACTGGTAATGAACCAGTACTAATAACAAAAGCTGATTCCTCTGTTACCTGGTTTGTGACACTATCGCCACTCACCTTGCCAACTGACACCAACCGCCAACAAACATCTAGATAAACATATCAAGAGCCAAAAAACACTTGTGGAGTATGTACCTATGTAGGTATGTCTGTGGAATGAAAATAGCATGTAGCTAGTTGAAAAGTGGAGCACTGTACATGGTCAAAAGCAAGCATACAGTCAATGAGTGATAAGAGAGGTAGCTGGTTATTGGACTATTACTGCATTATGATGTAATATGCTTTAAAATGGTGTGTCCAGCTCTTTTCTAAAGTGGAGCAGTGTTGGGGTGGTACTTATGGGTACAGGTATGTTGTTCTAGATCTGGAGTGCATAGATGGAAATGGCCTGTAGCCCTGTGCTTTCTTTTTTACACCGCTTAGTCCTGAATCTGATGGTGGCTTGGCTGCAGGTAAACCAAGAGGCACCAACAATGGTAGGCTTGTCTGCAACTAAAGCAAGGGTAGTGATCATGAAGGTTTTGCAAATGATGCAGGTTGTTTCGAAGGTGGTGTGGGTCGGAATGCTAATGGAGATCCATCTAGATGGGAGTGATGTGATTGTATCATGCCCATCCTTCAGGACCTGGATGAGATATTCTGCAGCATTTACTAACAATAAGGGTGGACTGTGGGCTATATTTATCCAGGTCCAGCATACATGCCCTTAAGTGCTACAAAACAGAAAGGTATGCAGTTCCCAATGAACACAGTTGGTTGATGTGTAATTAGTGTGCAGTGAAGTACACACTAGAAGCAGGAGGGGGTTTCCTCCTTTCGGAAAGGGACCCTCACACACCCCCCATCAGTGGAGTGTCTTGTTTTATCATCGGGTCTGCTCCTTATCGGGTCGGGCTGCAATATCCGATCGGCACCCTTAACGGGGCCTTTTGGCAGAGATCTTTTTTCCTTATGCCGTAAGGTGCAGAGCATGTGAGGGCCCTAGTGAGTGTAAATGTAGTATGTTAAGAAGTGAGGTTAAAACAGGAGGTAGCTTAGGACACTAGGCCTCATCTCCTCCTGTTATTATCTGTAAGTAGAGCACCCCGAGGGGCTCCAGTTAGAGGTTAAAGATGAGAGGTAACAGAATGGAACCCCGGGAGACTCTACAGGTGAGAGCTGGGACCTCAAGGTACCCATGTGAAGAAACTGGTGACAATTGGAAAGGTAGGATAAGATAGAACATTGCCTGTGAATTACATTTGAGAGTCCAGGGTGTGTATGAGGCTTGGATGGCAACTATGTCAAAGGCAGTTTAGAGGTCCAGAAATAGCAGGAGGCAGGGTTCATCCTCTTATGTGGTTAGAGGGTGTTATATACAATGTGTAAGGTAGCAGCTTTTGTGCTGCAGCATCATCTGAAGAAAGATTGGTAATCATGCAGGAGGTAGTTATCAGTGATGTGACCTTGGAGTTGAGTGTAGAATGCTTTTAAAATGATCTTGCTCGCTGAAGGGTAGGTGAGTAATGGGCCTGCAATTGGTGTGGTCACTAGTTGCTAATGAATGTTTATTTAAGAGGAAGAGAATTTGACCTATCTTGAGAGCTTTGGAAAAGATACCTTAAGTGATGGAGGCATTGACAATGGTGAGTAGGGGTGAAAGATCTTCCCTAGAGAGAGCTTTGATAAAGGACAAGAGCAAGACATCATCTTCATAAGAAGTGTCTTTAGGATGAACTTGTCAGTCAGATCTGTGAGGGACAGGGCATTGAATTATGACTATTGGGTGGGCTTAAGTGAAGACGCAAGCTTGGTGTTGTTGCTGTGCTTCCGAATCCTCTGGAGTGCCTCTGGGATCAATGTTATCCTGCATCAGCTTCAGTTTTTGCATGGAAATCCTGGCGCTCAACCCTCCAACAGTAGCACCCCCCAACTCACCTACAGTATAACAATACTACAATGACACTCAGCTGTAACAGAATTTTTTCTTGTCTCGCAACATTTTTTGACTCAAAGCCTGCCTCAATATGGTCTATTCTAGACTATTAAACAACCACAGATTCAAGCTTGGTTATCTGGCATAAACCTACACAGCTTTACTCTTCAGCTGATGACCAATGCAAAATCACACCGGACGGACACCAACTTCAGAATAACAGTCCAAGCCTTAGTCCTCTCTCGCCTTAATTGAAAGAATGCTCAGCTTGATGGCCTCCCCAACACCACACTGGCTGATTAAAATACATTCTACGTGATGGCACTTTCCTCATCAAAGGCTGAAGAAATGTAAAGACATCACACATGTATTAATGGTATTACATTAGTGCTCACACCAGCTGGGTCTGGCTGTTCAGTTGACCAATGCATCCACTGTAGGAATCTGTGTTTGACCTCATGGTTACAGGTTCATGTCCTTGCACATCTACTCTGCCTTCCATCTTTCTGTGGTCCATAAATGAGTATTGTTGAGTTACGTAGCAATAAACTTTTATTTCAGAGCCCAAAAATCCTTTGAAGAAAACATGCACTTTACAAATATACAAATCACAAGACCATGGGCCAGATGTATCAAAGGGTTTTACCCATTTTGTGTCTATGGGAAAGTGTTCATACATCTGGCCCCATAAGAAGTGGATCTCCTGCACAACTGACCCTTTTTTTTTTTTTGAATGGTTTGTGCCAAACTAGGAGTCAGGACATCACCAGACTAAAAGACGAATATTTCATCCATCCCTAATTAAGTTTCAATTTGTGACTTAATTATGCGGTACATCCTGTGCCAGCTGCCTTGTGACTTAATTATGCAGGACATCCTGTGCCAGCGGCCTTATATGCTAATCATCATTTCTTAACCTAAAAGCAGGCTGCTATTGGCAACTAGTACATTTCCAGAAGAATGAATAAAATAGACTTGATCCCCCTTTTGCTCCTAATCAGGCATCAAGCAGAACAAAGAGCTATCTTGAGAGCGCACAAGGCACTATAAGCAAAACTGAGAAAGAGCATTGCTGATATCTCAATATGAAGGGGCCCCACAGCCTGGCTGCTCACTTTGTAGGATGCTGCATCTGAAGACAAGCAAGAATGGGGATGAAAAAGAAATTAAGCAGGCGGTTCATGGTGTTGGGGCTGCTGCTGGCCAAACGCAGGATTGTAATAGGATGGATGTCCCCCAGATACCCAAAGATAGAGGATTGGCTGAAAGATATGGCTGAGTGGATAAGCATTGAGGGATGCCACATGAAGACAACCCGTAGGGATGAAAAAGTGAGTGATGATTTGGGGGCATGGGTGGAAATGCTAGCGGAGCTGCTAACACCGCCAGATGAGCTACCCCGTAGATTGTAGTGGATAGACATGGATCCGAGCCACAAAACATAGACACATTGCATTGGGGGTCTCGGGTAGGTAAGTGGCACAATGTCTCAATTACTTACCGGTAATTGCATTACTCTGAGTCCTACTCCCTCGCTTCCATTACTTATGTAGTTGAGGCATCCCTGCCTCACCAGACACCCATACCACTTGATTTATCACGCGGGCTGCTATAAGTAGCCCCCACTCCCCTCAAACCTCCTGTATTACCACAGAGACCGAAACCATACCAAAAGGTTGGCCTGGACTACCGGGGAGGGAGGGAGGGATGTAAGTAATGGAAGCGAGGGACTAGGACTCAGAGTAATGCAATTACTGGTAAGTAATTGAGACATTACCTCCTCGTCCCTCCCTCGCTTCCATGCCTTACGTAGTTGAGAAGTACAAAGCCAAACAGGACAACCAAAGAAGGTATGCAAAAAATAAGTTTATTAAAAAACACAGACAACAGGTAAAAACCACTATTCAGGAACCATAGTGGAAAGAACCCTGTACCCAAAAACATCAGCACGGTCAACCTCCTGGCCAATCCGGTAATTAGAGGCAAAGGTCAACGGCGAAGCCCAGGTGGCAGCCCGACAAATCTCCGAAATGGAAGACCCTTGGACCTCCGCACAGGACGCTGCCATAGACCAAGTGGAACAACCCCGAACCCCCAAAGGAGAAAAGTGCCCCGACACCTTGTACGCCAAAGAAATCAGAGACCAAACCCAACGACTCAAGGAAGGAGTAGAAGGACGCAAACCTCAATTCACAGGCCCAAAATTAACAAAAAGCGAATCAGACAAACGGAAAGGAGTGACCCGTTCCAAATAGACCAGGAGAGCCCGCTGAGCATCCAAAGAGTGCAGCAGCACCTCCGACTCCGACGCCGGAGAATCAAAAAAGGAAGGAAGGACCAACTCATGATCCCTGTGCAACTGAGAACCCACCTTAGGATGAAAGGAAAGGATAGGTCTCAAAACAATCCTGTCCTCAAAAATCCGACAAAAAGGATGTTTGGAAGAGAGAGCGCCCAGCTCACCCAAGCGGCGAGCAGAGGAAATGGCCACCAAAAAGAAGATCTTGAAGGACAAAAGGCACAGATCCACAGAAAGCAAGGGTTCAAAGGGAGGGGACATCAAAGCGTCCAAGACCAGAGACAGATCCCAGGTGGGAAAATGCCGCAGAGGGGTAGGAAGAACATTACCCAAACCCTTAAAAAGGTGACCAACCAACACATCAGGATCCGAGAGATTGTCCCAAGAGCTCCGAAACGCCTTAATCGCACCCTACTGTAAACGAAAGGAAGAAACCTTCAAGCCCAAAGCTGCACCCCTCTGGAGAAACAGCATCACTTCAAACAAGGAAGAGGAAGCAGGGTCCAAACCCCTGTCATGACACCACCGACTGAAAGAACGCCAGTGTCTCAGGTAAGACTTGTTGGTCGACGGGCGCTTAGCCGCCTGCAGAGTAGAGGTCAAGCCAGCCGGAACACCTTTATGCAGCAGACCTAAGCCTTCAACCTCCAGGCCGCCAAGTGCATCCTGACCAGAACATCCTGCTGCAACACCGGGAACACCAAAGGGGACGGAGACAGAGGCAGCAACCACTCCACCTCCGACCTCATCTCCACCAGGAGAGAAAACCAGGAGGCATGAGGCCAAGCCGGAGCCCCCAAGGAACAAACCCGTACAAGGAAGCGGAGAAGAAGGTGGAAGGGAGGAAAGGCATACAGAAGCCCGCGAGGTCAGGGGCAAAAGAGAGCATCCACCGCCCAGGCCGAACTCTCCCGACGGCGGGATACAAACCGGGCCACCTTGGCATCGCCCAGACATGCAAAGAGGTCCACCACCGGAACACCCCTACGCACCGTCAGATCCACAAACAACTCCTGACGGAGGCAGAAATCCACAGAGGACGGGATGGCTCTGCTGAGAGCATCTGCTAGGGAATTGGACACCCCCCAAATGTGAATGGCCGAGCGTGCCACAAGATGAGACTCCGCCCAACCGAACAACTCCGACGCCACCAGAGCCAGAGACGAGGACCTGGTCCCCCCCTGTCTGTTCACGTAAGCCATGACAGTGACGTTGTCCGTCCGAACTAGAACAACTGAACCCCGCAGAAACCGGGAGAAGGCCAACAGAGCCAGACGGACTGCCTCCAACTCCCTCCAATTCGAAGACCTCCTGCCCTGAGAGGGGGATCAGAAGCCCCTGGTCCGATGAACCCCCATCCAGGCCCTCCACCCCGAGAGGCTGGCATCCGTGGTGACCACTACAGGAGCCGGAGGAGAGAGAGAGAGACCCCCTTCAAGCAGATGATCCCGAACCAACCACCAACCCAGAGCCGACCTGATCAGAGGGGAAATCGGAATCGGAGACGAGAGGGGAGGGCAATGGTGAGACCAATGCGCCAGAACATTAGCCATCAGAGTGTGCAAATGAAACCGGGCCCATGGAACCAGAAAGACCGTGGCCGTCATGTCAACCTGCACCTGGAGCCAACGACCCACCACCAGAACCGGACCGGACAGAAGAGACAGGATGTGTAAATGAATCTTGTCCACCCGAGCCTCGGGCAGAATGACCAACCCCAAATCCGTCCAAAACCGAGCCCCAATGAAGAGACGATCCTGGGACGGAACAAGGAAGGACTTCCCCACATTGATAAGAAAGCCGTGTACCCTCAAAACGGCCAGGACCACCTCCGTGTGACTGAGAGTCAACTGGAACGAGGGAGCATGGACCAACCAATCATCCAGGTAAGGATGGAGAAATATCCCCTGGGCGTGGACCAATGCGACCAAAGGAGCCAGAAGCTTGGTGTAGACCTGCGGAGCGGACTTCAGCCCAAATAGCAAAACCGCAAACTGGAAGTGAGAGTCGCCGATCGCAAAACGTAAAAACTTCTAATGCCACCGGAACATGCAGATAGGCATCCTGCAGATTGATAGAAGTCAGGAAGTCCCAGACCCCCACCAAAGGAATGATGGACTCTAAGGTCACCATCTTGAAGTGAACGGTCCGAACCCAATCATTCACCCTCTTGAGGTCCAGAACTGGCCGGAACCCCCCTGACACCTTCTGGACCAGAAACAAAATGGAATAACAACCCTGACCTCGTTGTGCCAGGGGGACTGGGACGATCGCCTCCTTCCCCAGAAGCTCCCGAACCCCCTCCAGAAAAGCCTTCAGCTTTGCCGGGCACTTGGGGACAGGAGTAAGGATGGTGCCCCAGCCGGGAGGAATAGCGACAAAGTCGATAGGATAACCTCTCCTGACAACATTCAACGCCCAGCGATCCTTCACATCCAGACTCCAAGCCCCCATGAAAAACAACAGCCTTCCGCCCAGGTCTCGAGGCTGCCACGCCGTCGTTGTCAGGACTTCCACTTGAAGGCATCCGACGGACCCTTGAGACCAGCCATGGGAGCCACCTTTCTGGGATGGAGCTTACGCCGACGGTCCGAAAAGGCCCTTGAGGACTGCCTGGAAGACTGGAAAGAAGAGGCAGAGGAAGGAGCCAGATTCCAGAAGCGGCAAGAGTGAGATGCAGACGGCTTGCCCTTGTAAGGCAGAGCATGCTTACGGTCCTTAAAAGTTTTTGTGATCATACTGTCCAGCTGCTCACCAAAAACCATTTTGCCGTCAAAGGAGATCTTAAGGAGAGAGGACAGTTTCAGCAAGAAACGAGGAACCGATGAGCACTCCAGATCGCGCCATTCCCTAGAAATCAAGTCCTTGATGCGCCCATGAAAGGGCATTGCGAGAACGGGGGTTTAACATACTGAGGAAACATGTCATCCGACCCTTCAGGCACAGAAAAGGGTGAAAACCTCAAGTTCTCCCTAATGTGCAGGAACTTCTTCCCTACGCACAAACTTCCCAGAAGAGGTAGAGGGCTTGGCAGCGCCTGAAGAAGAAGAGTCCTCAGAGGGAGAGTCCACCGGACCCACCGCAGAACGAGAAGACTTGCGCTTGGCAGGAACCCTGGACTCCAGAGCGCGAGCCACAGCTGCCTTAATCATGTCCTGGACCTCAGAAGCAGACAGTAGGGCCGCAGAATCCCCCGGACCCTTAGACCTAGTCCAGCGAGCCGGAATTGGCTCAATCATCGTCAGAGGAGGAGGAGGACAAAACATGCCTGCGCTTGGAAGCATGCTTCGCCATAATGACCCAAAAACCAGAAGCCCAGCTGAAGAAGTTTAAATAGGGAGCAGTCAAGTATTAGGGACCAACCAACTGGCACTAAAAACCAGGAGGGAACCCAAGAAAACCAATCAAAAAAGAAATAAAAGTGGAACCCTCCCTGCAAAATATAGAAATCCAATTAAAAACACCCATGAAATGATAAAAACCGGCCTCACACGAGACCCTTACTGTAAAGAGGAGCAAAAACAGCCAGCCGAGGATGCCAGACTATTCCCCACTGCCGCCGCTTCCCTTTCAGGCCTCCAACCTGTAAAGACAGCCCCAGCCACACAGGGCCAGTGACTCCGTCAGCCGGACCCGTCCGCTCCACCGCCAAGGGAGCACCGCTTCTCCAGACATGGTGAGGGAAGGCACAGCGCTGCCCAGGCCGGCTCCGCCAGGCCCCGCAGGTAGAAGAAATCGCGGGAGAGGACCTCCCACGAAGGAACCAAATGAAGAAATCCAACGAAGAAATCCAGAGACGACCGCAGCACCGCAAGCGACCAGCGCGTGGTACGCGCGTCTCAGCAGGTGAGACAATAGAAAAACAGGAGGTTTGAGGGGGTGGGGGCTACTTATAGCCCCCGCGTGATAAATCACGTGGTATGGGTGTCTGGTGAGGCAGGGATGCCTCAACTACGTAAGGAATGGAAGCGAGGGAGGGACGAGGTGGCAATGCTCTTGATTACCACATATAAGGATACATTTATGGAGGATGTGGTCACCTGAGGATTTCCCCCATGTACAAGGTATTCCGGAGTCACCTGTGTGAGTTCTAGGTTTACTGAGCCCGGGGTGGGGGGCAGGGGGCAGGCGAAAGGGTGGTGGGGCCAGTTGATAAATTGCATATATATTTAAATGGATGAGATAATCCAATGTTATGTGGGAAATGTATACAATGTCTCTACTTATTTGAAATGGCAATAAAAACATATTAGAAAAAAAAGCAAGGATGGAGACAGATGCCAGGCGACTTTACACACCTCAAACACTCAATGCACATGCAGATTCCTCACCATTACAGACAACCTACTTTCTACAAGTGCATCTTAGGTGAGGCAAGCAAATCATTCTTCAAGGCAGTTAAGCACTGTGCCAAATCCTACCTGATCCACCTATACAACATTCAATTGTCCAATGCGACCCTATCAATCACTTCTTCACTGTGAAGATAAATAAAATCAGAACCCATACCAACAAAAATAAAAACAAGTACCATCCCATTGCTCCCTTTCCCAGTGGGACCACCTCCAACCTCCCCTTATACACTAAACTCACCAAGGGGCATATCATCAAGGGCATTATCGCCGCTTTAGCGGCACTTATTGCCGCTAAAGCGGCGATAATCTTAATGCCCTATCAGCATGGACACGTTAGCGCGTGTTTCCATGCATTTTCACCCTTTCCCTGAGCGCCCAGCTGTGCATCTCTAATGAGATGCAAAGTGGGCGTTCCTCTCCCAAATAACGGGAGAAATGTCGCTAACCGACATTTCTCCTATTATCAGACATTCCGCTAACTGGCATGGCGATAAGAAAAGTAGCGCTAACCGCGCTTATCGCTACTTTTCTTACGCCTGCTTTTAGTCTGGCTTAGCCAATATATCCAATGGAAGGTGGATATAATGGTTAAGTCTGCCCTCCCCTATCACCAATGTTTCGCCGATCGTTGTACGATTATCGCTGGATTTCCAGCGATAATCGCACTATGTGTAGCTATCGCTGGTATTTCTATCGCTTTTGAGATAAGCGTCGCTGATAGCGCGCTATCTCAGCGATAGAAACCAGCGATAGCCGGTGATAATTATCCTAGCGCTTAGCGATAATTATCGCCGGTTGTTGGTGATATGCCCCCAAGATCCTTGCGTCTTCCACCTACAAAGCTGATTTTCTACCATCATCATTCATTCTTCATGAAATCCCTCCATGGAATTGCCTTTAAATCCTTCCTGAATATCAACATCTCCCACCGTAAAGGTACCTTCCCAGTCGTTCTCAAAATATATTTTTTTCCTTTGATAAAAAGAGCCTACACTCAATTGATCGAGCCAAATACCACCCTAATTCCTACCTACCTTTAATCGATAACTATTTGAGAAAGCATTCTTGATTCAATGTAGTGTTAAAAATTGTAATTCTTTACTTACCCATACATTCTCACCTTGACAATAATTTTGGCAGTTTATATTTTGGCTACCATGTTTGCAGCATAAGTCTTACTTCCATAATATTCTAATATGCAATAATTTTCTGCAGTGGTCTTGACTTTCTTGAGGACATTGGAGGCAATCCGCAATCTGTTGGTGCTCTCACAAAAGAGCACTCATGTCTGCTGGTCAGGGGGACATCCAAACTGTATTCTAACCCATAATGTAGGTTGGCAACTTCTCATCTTCATGTTATGGTGGGCATGGTACGGTGGGTGATGGTTGATTGTGACTAATTAGTATGCAGTGGCATAGCCCTTTTACCTGTCACCCTGGCAAAGATGTTTACTGACTATCTAATTAAAAATCTGTTGAGCCTTCCATAAATGGGTTGCTTTAACTTCCCCTATTTGCTATAAAAGTGTAGTGTGGCAAGAGCCCTCTATGAGGGCAACATTAAATGCACTACAAGATTCATTGCTCTACACAAGGGAGAAGGCCCTTAAAGCTTCTCTTAGCCTTCGAGCAGCTTTCTTGGATGAAGTATAGCTCCAGTTTAGGATCTGTATAAAGATAGCAAATTCAGAAACATGTTTTTCATACTGTGTCAAAAGCAAACTCCCTCCTCTCGTCCTCACACTAGCTTGCCTGTGGTTGAAATGTCTGGCATTTGGCTTCGAAAACCACATTGCCTGACCATTTTCTCCTACCACTACCTCCGGCGGAGAGCACATGAGACAATGCTGGCCAAGAGGCAGGCCCACTACTGTGGTTGGGTGTGAAGTTGGATTCGGAAATAAGCATATATTTGTATTTAGCCCTGGCATCCTACATTTCTGTCTTCTGAAGACATCACTTTGTTTTCATTTTGTGTTTCGTGAATAGGATCTCTCCATCAGCCATTAGAAGACGGAATGAGGCTTGATTAAGCTATGACAAGATTTCGATGCCATATTTTAAATACAAAGGGCTACACTACCTGCAGCTAGTGTTTGAGAACACCGATGAATGATTTCCAGCCAACTGTTCTTTGAATTGTATCCATTTGCCAAATATTAGAGCAAAGGTTAGAGAGGTGTAAATAGTCCTGAAGCAAGTCATATCTGCATCTTATTGTTAAGATCTCCCCTGGTTAAAATTCCTGACTTGTGTATCTTCAAGATCCCCAAAACACGACAAGTCTTTCATAGCCTCGCAAAAAACTGCCAATAAAAAACAAGCATTTACAATGCAATAGGTCTCGCATTTACTCGAGTTTGAGCTATTCACATTGCAAATAACAATGCCTTTTATTTGTGTTTCGTTTTTAAAACATAAATAAAAGGCATCGTCATTTACAATGCCAATAGCTTAAACTCGCGTAAATGCGAGACCTATTGCATTGCAAATGCTTGTTTAAAAAGGAAATGTATCTCTAATAACTTGTCCACACCTATTCCCTCTCATCAACAAGTGCATGGAACAGATTCACCTCAGAAGTTATTACTGAGGTTGATGTCAGCTAGCAAACGGCACGCTCTAATACCAGTGCACAACAAAAATGAGACGTCATCGATGTGCGCATTTGCGCTTTTGGCTCAACGGATGGGGGCTTTCTTGAACCACAGACAGTAATGTCTCCAGTAGGAAAACCGCAAAATCACTCAACAGCATAACACACTGTTATAAGCAGGGCCACTGGAATTATGTGATTGTGCGGCCACTGCTCTTTTCTGCATAATTATAGATCTGACACATTTGCCACACATCTCATCATTTGCTGCATAATCTGTAGATTTCAACAAACAAAAATTTTGTTTCTTGCGCAAATTGTTCAAAAGTTAATAACAACGAAGCACACGTTTTGCGCGCAATGGAAAGCCTTTTGCAAAGGTTGACTGGTTACATTTCTGTTGCTTATTGCTGCATTTGGGTTCTAAACTGGTACTCATGAGGTGCAACCAAAGCCCAGACGAGTCTTAAGAAGTGCGTAAAGGACAAAATAATAAAGTAATAGTATCACAAAATCTTACACATTAAGCCACATCATGTGCCTTTTTACCGCATAATTTACTCAGCCATACCACATAATTTCAGGTGCTCTGGTCATAAATCAACTTCAGCCCGCCCCTGCAGCCATATGTAATAACTAAGGCAGGTTGAATGAACGTTTAAATCACGCCTCTCTGAAAGCCCCAATTACAACTCCGACTGCACTTTGTACGATTAAGAGGAGCTCCGAAAATAGCGATAACTCGCTTAACTCCTCACACCGACAAGCACAACCATCCTTGGCAGGTAGCTGGAAATCCACCTCACGCCAATAACCGCATAATCACTGCCATTAGCATGCTCTGCGAGAACACGGCTTGAATGCTAAGACAACTCATGGGTTAACTGACAATAATCTTTTTTTTGCATAGCGCTACGTGCCGCACTTCAGCTGTTTTAGGAACTATGAATAACACAATGAAACTAACGCAATTTAAACCACTCGTAAGGACGGAAGGCTGAGTAGAGTTTCAACTCATGACCTTCAGGGTACTGCATTTTACAGGCGGAGGCCTCCTGCACACTTTGTAGTGTGGAGTCTGGCACTTTCACCACGGGCGCGCCAGCCCTCTCTGCAGCTGTGGCCTTGGAGCGCTCCCACGCCTTGGTTTGTCTGCTGGGAGCTGTGCAGGGTGGGGGATTTCCTGAATGGATTTTTTTTTTTTAATGTTATTTTATTATTATTAGGGGGAGTGACATATATACAAACTTTTATTTCCCTTCCGCCATAGCTCTGCTTTGATATACCGTTCTGCGCTAGTGGTGAATGCCCCACCCACTCTTTTACCGCTTGCTGTGTCTATGCACCTGGATTGCCACTCTGCATGCGTACCGTTCATCTACTTGTTCCCTTGAACCGTCACCGAGAAGGACATGTGCTGATCTCAAGCAAAACGAGACCCCCCCCCTTGTGCCGCACATCGCCATCGGGGAGTTCCCACCTTACACGCCGCCTGCCTGCCTCTCCCTGACCTCTGAGCCTTCTTTGGTAGTGGTGGGGGTGACACCCTGACGCCACAGGCGGCCCTTGCGGCATCTCCGGCCTCACGGCGATCCCAAGATGGCGGCTCCGCCTTGGTGATCTCCCGGCCCGCTCCGAGGCCCTGAACTCCGGTAATCCTCCTAGTGCACCCCGGAGAGAGGAGGATCCTGAAGAATTGCTGGCGCCGCTCCGGCTGAATTAGCAGTGCCGCCTCCCCTCCTTGGCACCGGCAGAGCACCCGCCTGATTGTGAGGCGCTGGGAGCGCCTAGAGAGATCCTACCCGCCGTACGCCCTGGATGGACCTGACTGGAGGAGGTGCGGCGCCGGACAGTCGATACACGCTCGGCCGCCGATCGGGCGGCGACAAAAGGAGAGGAATGTTGCTTCCCCCTACTGTTTCTGTGCCGCTTTGCCATAGAGGGAGCCCACACAAACTACTGGGTCGGCGGACTGGGCCTGTGACTGGCGGCCTGGTGTGGCGGTGGACCCTACGGCAAGTCAGACGGTGGCAGAACGGTTGCGCGACCCAATCATATGTGCCCCCTCCCCACGCTGATCTGCGCCGGTGTGCCGGGACCGGACTGCCACTGCAGGGATCCTGGGCCAGACACGAGGCCCCCCTCCTAGGAGGTGACTGCAAGTCAGGAGCTGGGGTGAGCCTGGGAACCGACTGTCGCACTTCCTGGCAGCCGCTAAAGAGGTGAGGAGCCTGGCCGCTTGCTTGACCCTGGGGAGTGGGGGATCTGGCCGTCAGTCAGGCGGCAGGGAGTTTTTCCTCCCCTTCTTCCCCCCCCCTTGTGCCGCACTCCCGGCACCAGCAAACCCCCGCCTGCCCCGCGCATCTCCCCCACCCAAGACGCCATGACGTATTTGCTTGGCTTTTCCTGCCGGCCTCGCCTGCCAAAAGGTTTCTTGTCTTTATGGGGCATGTGTTTGGCCCCATAAAGATAAGAAACCTTTTGCGACCAACGCAAAGCAAGCGAGTCCGTCCAAATGGGACGGCTCGAAAAGCCAAGCAAATACGTCACCAACACCTCTTTTCCAATGGCTGGTCACCATTTAGCATAAACGGTGACGCCAGCCAATGGAAAAGAGGGGTGGGGCTTAATGCCCCTTACAGAAAATACCTGTTAACACTAAATCTCGCCAGCGAGACTGCGCGTGCGCGCAGCTATGCCAGGCGAGACCTAAAAACATTGCTTATAGGCTGTGATGAGAAAATGGGTATAGTATTTTTGCATCTATGCATCATAAAATTCTGTGGCGAAATCCCCCCAAAATGGCCATCTGGTACTCTTTGTGAATTTAAATTTCCCTAGACTGTTCTTGTGTAAAATAGAAACATTGGCCCTAATATAGAGAAGTGCATTAAAACGGGATCCCTCAAAAAACAGAAAAATTTCCATTCATGCCTCAACAGCCCTACTGCCCTAACGGGGACAATTACTTGGGAGTTACACCCCTGTCCGCCATGGGGTCTCCACTGGGGCTGGGTGTACATTAATTGATCATACCCATGCCCCTAGGTTATGGAGATAGATAGATAGATAGATAGATAGATAGATAGATAGATAGATAGATAGATAGATAGATAGATAGATAGATAGATAGATAGATAGATAGATAGATAGATAGATAGATAGATAGATAGATAGATAGATAGATAGATAGATAGATAGATAGATAGATAGATAGATAGCCATAATGCCGGAGGCCAACTGTCCAATAGAAACATGTCCACCATGGGTGTATATAGTTTTCATCTAAAGCTCTCCAGGAGTGGGATCCTAGATTGGAACGGTCCAATTAAGAGTCTAAGCCCATCAGAAACTTAAAAAGTGAGATTTTAAGTTCGTTAATTCGCAATTGCTTTAACTACGATCTGGCCATCTCCTCACCAGCCACAGAGATTTGAGAAATGAGGTGAAAGGCCATTGTGACATTGTTTTTCTATGCTCAGAATGAATCATCGGATGCCCACTGGCATATATGAATGGACGGACGGACAGACAGACAGACAGACTGACCGACGATAACTGTCCAATATAAACATGTCCACCATGGGTGTATATAGTTTTGATCTAATGGCTCTCCTTTGGGTGGTAGGAGTAGCTTTGGGGGTAAATTCTTTTGTGACTACACGTCCACCAAGCCCTGCTGGCACAGTGGACCTGTTTTCACATAGGTGATTACAGACACACATCTTCAAGAATACATAACCACTGTCCCCAGTGCCTTCTGCAATCGTGTATCTGGCTGGAAATTGCATCAGAGGGAAGTCCTAAATTGGGTCACGCGTTCAGTGCCATTTCTCTGGCATCAGGTAGATTGAAAGAGGTTTCTGTTGGCAGAGCTTGCAGTGGTGTCTGTGTCCATAATTTTGTAATGACCTACGCTTTAAGGAGTTGATTCACAAACTGGCATTTTGTAGCACTAAAGTGGTATTACTTAACTTGCTCCTTACTAGAAATGCATTTCACAAACTTACGGGGGTAGATCTCCACCTCTCCTATCTTTTCTGTGAGGAGGTATTCACATATATAACGTTACTAAGGGCCGGGGGAGTCATTAGAAAATGATAAATATCTACTACTAAATGGGAGGAGTTTAGGGAAAGTAAGGAGGTGTTTAGAGGAGGATACCCATATACAAACACCCACTCACAAAAGAGTAATCCATTGCCATTTACAAACTATTTTTCTAAAGTTACCACAGCATAAAAAAGCCACAAAACAGACGTAAATGTACTCCAGCCCAGCCTTGGAGTAAGTCTACCACCACAGGTACTGAGACACACACCCATAGAAAATGGTGGAGACAAGCAGTCAATATTTTATGACTATTTAATTTAATTAGTTAATGTGATGTAGCATTTTATTATATTAGTGCTGAGTTAATAATTATTTTAATTGAATTTAATTTGTATTTTACATTCAAATATTTTAAATATGTTTTTAGAATTAATACAGTTTATTATTATTCCCTATACTTTACCATATGGAGATCTCCACCTACTTGTGAAAAGTTATTAGTATAAATCTATACTCGAAAATTCTTCCTTAGAGATCAGGGGTGGAGACATGTAAATCTACACTTGGAAATTTTGAATAACCATAAATTGTAGTTCTACACATAGAAGCAAGAGTAACTTTACATGTGAATAAATCTACATGTACTTAATAAGGCCCTTTCTGAGGTGGGGATGCGAAGAGAAGGGTAGACAGGACATCCACCATAGTTGCGTTGATGTCTCCTTACCGCCCTTCTCTAAATAAGCCCATTATTTTTCTAGGGGATATAATGAAAACAGTTAACTTTATTCATCATTGAGCACGGTTAATTATGTAATTCTCTTAGTGAGACTGTGCAGAACCTTAGAGAGAGCACTGTGAGTGTTGCTACGGTTGACTTTGGTGTTGTCCTTCCTTCCTGATTCGTTTACAATGGAAAATGCCCAAGTGCAGTTCACTCTGCAAAATGAAAAACACCATCTGCCGAGCTAATTTTGTCCTTCTGGAGTCCTTTTGGAGTTCTTGCTACAGTTTTGTTGGAGAATATATTTTGAAGACTGGAGGGCTCTTACTGGATAAATTAAAGGTACTGTTAAAGGTCAGCTCGTGGGTTTAATTGACTGTCAACTAACTGTCAAACAGATCTTATATGGACAAGGCAATTAAGTTTAGGGTGCCTCCTCGAACAATTACAGGTAGTTTCTGTTTTGGCAAAGGCAGCTTTTTTTGTATGGTGTTGTGGGGAAATATAGCTATTTAGTGTTATTCTATGCGGTCCACTCAAGGAGGTTTCTGTGACCCACCCCCCCAAGTCAGCACCTATAACCAGTAGTTTTTTGTTACCGATAGCTGCTAGGAACTGTCCTGTGCTCCACCAGCTTCTACCTGCCTTTCATCTCTGAAACACATGTATTTGACTTGTACAATTAGGCTTTTATTTTATTTTTTCAGTATCAGAAATTCCAGTGATATGGAGTGAAGGATTTGTAGAATTCCACAGAGAATTATGCACCAAAGGGTCCCACATTGCTCCAAACAGCTGCGTTTCAGGGGTCGGTGAATGACTAGTTTCTTTTTTAGAAGATATGTGATCCTCTCAGTAGAGTTTTGTAGCTCCTTGAAGTCACGAAAAAGTATTTTTTACTCTTTTTTTGACAAGACAATGGAGAATGTGGTGCTTTTCACTACATGTCTAATAATCTGTGCAGTGAAATCACTGCTTACATTTAATGCATATATATATGATCTTGCCATACAAGTTAAGTGAATCAAACATTGTTCATAAATATTATGCCAAAAAATAGCATTAGGACAAAGATGTTACTGAAATTTTAGAAAAGTAGGTGTAGAGTACCAACATTGAGCTCAAAGAAACACAGGAAGGAGGAAGGGAACAGATAGTGAGGGTGGTATACTCACTGTGGGCCTGACTCATGAGACTCCTCCATGACTTCGGGGACTGCGCCATGAGTGCTGAGGCCCTTTGTGAATTACCCCCTGTGAGTTTAAAAAGCACACAACTGCACTCTTTTGGATTTTCTAAGTGTAAATTTAATTAAATCTGTGTAATTTCTGAGTTTGTGTGCTGTTAATTGCCGACGATGTTTTGACCTCTTTTGCAGTCTGGAGGTCTCATCAGGACAACGAGAATAAGGGACACCTTTATGGAATTACAATGACTAGGATTAGAAGTCAGGATTCATATTAAACTGTTAGTCTGGAGTAGTTTACAAGGGATCATTACCTTAGGATGCATAGGAGGCCACTTCAATACATCCGTGGTCCAAGGGTGACCTATAAAGGTTATTGTAAATTAACCAGTAAGTAATTGTGTGAAAGAAATCGGTGTGCACAATTAATACTAACCTTAATTATGTGGAGAGCTGCGGTTGTCTCTTTCTTCCATACCCTCTGGGAACGCCCAGAGATCCAACAATATTAGAGGGAGGTCACACTGGTTATGGCTGCCGTTACGGGCCTTGAGGTCCACTGGAGGCTAGATGGTTGGTGTTGGGCAAACCGGGGAGGAGGCTTGGCCCTGGTACCTTAAAATATGGTTGACATTGGCAGCAAGGGTGGTCAAACGAAATACTACAAAAACATGGGGGCGAGTAGACCCCAGGTTATTCAGGGCTGGAAGAAAGACCTAGACTGGTGTCAGCTGGCAAAACTTGAGGTCTATCTCTGAAAGTATGGTAAGTTCTGCCACCGAAAGTATGTGAAAATATAGTTTAACTGGATCCAATATAGAGAGTCCTAAGGAAGGCCAGGGGTTGTGTGAGAGGGTGGGAAGTGGGTAGTCCTTACCTGAACTGTTCATTACGGTACACTTTGCCTATGAAAATGTATATGTGACATATCTGACCATACAATAATTGTCTGAAACTGTTGTGGTTTGCACCTCTCCATATTGACTCATTATAAGTGCCTTTAATTCTGTACGCATTGATGTATACTGAGCAACTGTTCAATAAAAAGATTACATTTTCTATTTTATTATGTGGAGAGCTTCACCTATGACTTTCTTTAGTGTGAAAACCAAGGGTGAAGTTGTAAGAACTTATTTGCTTAGCCCAGAGCCTGAAGGAGTAGGTATTCAGGACCAGATAAAGTAATCCTCATGAGTTTCTGAGCTTAGACACAGTCATAGTAATCACAGTTTATGATTTCATTAAATGTTATAATTCACCTCAGAGTAGCATTTCTTATAATGAAGAGTGGTGTCATAACAAAGCACGAAGTTGGTGTGGCTCGCAACCTGTAGTCCGAAGATACTGAACAGTGATGGACAAATATTCACATCAAATGATTTTACAAGGACACTAACAAATATATGTTTAAGCAAGGTCAGCTCAAGAGGTATCAAGACCTGCAAGAGTCTGGAAGCCCAGAATGAGAATAAGGCATTGTCTCAAGGAGAGCGAATCCTGTTCGCGGGGGAGTAGAGCCACAATAGAAACATGGCCATCCGAAATGAGGCTTGAAGCTCAGATAACAATACTTCAAGCTTGGTTATGGTATTATGGTGACAGCATAAATGTGTGTTCAATTAATAAAAATAAAATAAAAGACTAAAAAGTGGAGACAGACATCACACAAAGTAATGGGCAGTGAAAAGCAGAGCTGTTAGTGTTCGGAATCCGGTATGCTATAGAGTCAATTAAAACATAATGAGATACAGTAAACAAAAAGAGACTTCAAAACAATGGCGGTGAGAGTACAATGATAGTTAGCAGCCAGCCTATTCATAAAAGTCCATAGTACTACCAAAGGTAGTATACGAGTGCAGGGGATTACAGTCCATGATATTACGAACTGCAAGGTGCAATGAATCGCGGCCATTCTTCTACAGTGTTTAGACCTCTATCAATTGAGTTACATTTCTCAATCCATTTGTAGTTAAGTCAAAACGGTTGTTAGGTCGCTCCCTCTCTCTGGCAAATATGCCATGTATATCACTTTAAATTTGATATTGTCTACAAGGTAGCTTTGTTCCATGAAATGCTTGATTAGTAGAGCCTTTGGTGCTTGGCATCTGATTCTGCTCCTAAGTTGTCCAACTCTCATTTTCACTTGTGTATCCCATCCTATACTCACTCCTGGTACTCTTTATGGAGAAATAGAAGGCCTGGTTGAGGACTGAAAGTTGCCTATTCAGGGCCTTATTGTCATCGCCAAGGGCAAAGGGTGCTGTGGTTCTGTGCATGAGGTGACCAACTTCGCATGAAACCGGACCTTTCCATATTCAACATACTCTGTGATAGGACTGGAAATAGGGAAGATATGTGTAGCAAAACACAATATTTTTTCCTTCTTGTTTGATTTTTAACTCTTCCGGGGTACCTATCACCGTAGTTAATTCTGGAATTATCCCCACCATGATAATTATGATTGGTCTCCCAGAGTGATGAGATCTTATCCACAGCGGCCCATCTTAACAGAGTATATAGGTCACTTAGAGAGAAGGAAAGCAGGGAAGAGGATGGGCAATAAGGTCTTCTAGCAGTTTGGTGCTTTTAGATACATTCTTACAAAGCCTGATTAGCTTTTTACATCAATACTGCATTTATTAGTCTGATACCGTTTTAGCAACATTTTTTTTGCCTGTCTCTGTCCAAGTCTTCTCACCCTTTCTAGTCTGATACATGATTGATTTTGACTCCTAATAAGGCAGGAAAGAATTAGTGACTGTACTTTGAAATTTTCCATTTTATCGACAGCCCTCCTTATCAAAAGTCATGACATTTAGGGGCATATCAGCAACAACCGGCGATAATTATCGCTCAGCGCTCTTAGCGTGAGGATAATTATCGCCGGGTAACGTGGATTTTTATCGCTGAGGTAGCGTGCTATTAGCAACGCTCACCTCCTCAGCGATAAAAATCATCACACTAACTGCCTAACGTGAGATTACCGCTGGAAACCCAGCGAGAATCTCACGTAGTGTGGCGTTAGCTTGCTGATAGGGACTCACAAACTTTGCCATGATATCCACCTTCCATAGGATATCATGGCTAAGTCAGTCCTGAAGCAGTCGTAAGGAAAGTAGCGATAACAGGGGCTATCGCTACTTTTCCTGATGCTATGCTTCATAGCGTGGGGCTTGATGATAGGAGAAATGTCGCTTAGCGACATTTCTCCTGTCATCAGGAACGCCCACTTTGCATCTCATTAGAGATGCAAAGTTGGGCGTTAGGAATCCCGACGCTAAAGCAAGGTTTCTCGCGTTAGCGGGGCCTTGCTAATTAGGTGAGAAAATTATCGCCGCTTTTCGGCCGAAAACGGCCGCAACAGCGGCGATAATTTTTTATCGCCAGCTTGTAAATATGCCTCCATATTCTGTAAGAATTTGTTGGGCTGTTTCTCCAAGTCATGAGACTAGGGTGGAGAGCTAGCCAGTACAAAGGTCTGCTACTGTATTTCTCGTCATTGTAACAGCCATGGACAACGTTGCTAACAGTTGTTAGCTAAGATGTCCTTCATTTGTTGGACTCTCCAGTAGTCACAGACAAGGCTTCCTTAAAGGGATGGTTACAGGCTTAGGCTCAGACACAATATAACACAATAGTTACTACAGATAGAAACAATGAGTGTCATGTAGTAGGTGGTGCTTCAAAAAATGTGTAGAAAAGTATTGATGGTGAAAAGCAGAAGAGTGTGCACTTTAGATGAGTTATTACCTCAAATGCATCTTAGCTATTTTAAAAGGCTAAAATCCTAAACCATTGTGTGAGGAAACAGGGTTTTTGCAGGTTTCACGCCCATGTTTTGCCTTATTTTGACTACGAAGCACTGGTGTAATGGATTTGACATGTTCTTGACCCTGCTAATCACGTCTTGGTGCATGTGCTTTGACCCTTCAAAAGGTGCATGGTTGATTGGCTTATACCCATAGCCCAACTTACTTATAAATCCCTAGTGTATGGGTCCAGGGGTAACAGGACCAGTAAGTTAGATTGCCCCCTCAACGATTGCAGCACTTGTTGGCCACCCTCAGTGGGATAAGGTAAAACATGGCTCCCAAACTGCCACTGCTGCCTGGAAGGGCAGTCTTAAACTGCTAACACAACTGTTATTTAAAGCAATGACAAAGCCTAAACTCCCTTTCTAATATGTGTAAGACTTCCCTACAGCTGGCTCTCGAGTCCTAAGGCAGGGTGCAGCATATTAGTATAGTAGAACATGTGTTTAAAATGTTGTACCAGTAAAGATCCACAATTGTCGTTTTTACTGGGAGAGAGGCTGATAGCCCCATTGGCAAGTACAGAGTTATAGGCTGACACCTCAGCTGTGCTAACTTCTGAATTAGTTTACAAAAGTTGATACTTCAACGTGTTAAACAACTTGTTACATTAAGCCCTACTTGATGTCCAAGTCAGAATTAATGTAACTTGTTGCCACATGCGGCTTTTAGAAAGTTGCTACTCTGTTGCCAAAGTCTTCTAGCGGCCATTTGCTGAGGCTAGCCACGAGACAGCCTTCTGCCCTCCTGGGTAGAAGTGTGAACGGCTCCCAGGAAAGGTAACAATAGAGATCTGCCACTGGAGGAGGGGTTACCTCCTCCTGACAGGATGCCACACGGGGTGATGGCCCAAAAGGTGAGCTTTAAATGGGAAGCCACCTTTCAAGGGCAAGTAGCAAGACAACATGGGAGGGGCCGCCCTATTGTCTAGGTAAACAGGCTGGCAGTGGTAACAGAGAGGGCAAACCAGTTGCTAAACTGTTTTTTCTGTTGGCTTGTAGCCCATAGGTAGCCACGCACCAGGTGTGGGCTATCAAGCTCTTGAGACTGGGAGAGAGGTTCTGCCATCTTGGAATAGAGCACTCTGGGATAGCTAGATGCCACACTTCACAGGAAGTTGTCATCAGGCAGGAGGGATCCTAGTAGCACATTCACTAGTAACTTCCCCTAAGGGTACTTTCTGAACATTAAAAGGCCATCTAAAACTCAGATATTCTTGGATGGAGAAGAGGACAAAGAAAAGCTGCACCAAGGATCCAGTGAAAAGAGTCTGCATTGACATGGACTGCTCCTGGTGCACTTAGTGGCTAGCAAAGGAAAGGACTGTGCCTGCTGTGTCCCACTCATAGAGATGCCAACTCCTGAACCCAGCCGGAGCGAGAGATTCCAACGGTCAGTTGGCTGACCTTCTGTTCACAGCACAGGGCCACGGCAGCTGAAGAAGCCTGCTGGGGCAAGTGAGAAGCCCAGATCACCGGATCACTGCTCCTCAACGCCGTGCAGCACCAGGGATCAGGGCCTGATGCTCAAAAGATGTCCCTTGTTTTCTGGACCCAGGAGAGTCATCGGAGTGCAGCTTGGTTGCCCAGAAGGTGGGTTACTGTCATTTGAGTTCTCCTTTTTATGGGTCTAAAATATTAGTTATTTTGGTTTTTACTTATCTTTATCTCAAGGCATGCACCAAAAAGTGGCCAGTCTTTTTACTTTCCTTGTCTGTTTCTGTCCTATTATTGTGAGTTTTGTAAACTTCTCTTGAAAGAAATAATTCCTAAAATGCCGAGCGTGATGCTTCTAGATGAATGAGATGACCATTGTAAATATTGCTAAAAAGATAATTTGTTTGCATCATGTAGATTTTTCTGTTATAGCTCTATCTTCTGATTTTGAATCTTGTTTTCCTCAACTGAATAGCTATGGGACAATGCTCTAATTCTTTTTTTAAAGCATTTCAAAGGTATGCTAAATGGGTGGTGACTACATTTTCTTCTAAGTACAGAGAAACTGAAGACTGAAACTGCTTACAAAAATCCTCTAAGTTACGAAATTCCTTATTTAGTCTTGATGGCTTTTTTTTATTAATGACTAATGAAGAATATTTCATATCAGCCACAACTGTCACATGGTTAGGAAAGCAGACTGAGAAGTGATTTGCCTTATTAGAAAGATTCTCAGAGATCAAGAAATATTCGTTCCTGGGTGCTGACCTAAAACAATTTGTAATATATGTGAAATGCTTTGTTGCTGGGTCATTTTGCCTCCACAGATCACACCTGTTGCTTTCTCTTTATTGCATTAATGGCATTTTTTGGTCGAGGTTAAATTGAAATAATTTGGGATTTTCAGAACTATTAAAACAATGGGGGAAAAAGCATTCCCAATAGAAATAGAATTTTTATATAATTAGAGGGTAGACGGCAAGCAAAGTCATATGGAACAGATAGATCATTAGAGCTTGAACCATAATGCATAGCTAATTGGTAAGAATGGTTATCTATATTAATACTATGTATAACCCAATAACCTTCTTGATCTGTCTTTGTGTGCAGTACTTTATTATGGGGCTGTTTACTGAATACAATTCCAATGCCTCTTTGAGATACAGAACCTGACGATCTATAACATTCTTGAATCCACTGGCTCCATCCAAAAATGGTCTTTCCCTTTGTGCTCTGAGTTTCTTGCAAAAAGGCAATGCGAGAGTTAAAATGCTTTACACATACCATTACCATATTTTATTTAATTTACATTGAGACTATTGCCAGTTCAGCCAATTGAACTGGTTTATTGTTTTCATGCTGCCTTACTATTAAGTCATTAAGCTATCAGAGCAGAAAACCCTCCGACATTTGTCAGGTAGACACCCTGTTAAAATATATTTCTTGAAGCAATTCACACCATGAACTTACTATCCTATTCCATGCTACTCTAACTCTCTGTCTTGATCTCCTCCCTTGTTTTGTGGAAATAGTCTGCACCTGAATTGCAGGGGTATTCTGATCATCCCATGCTCCCTACCCATGGCTCCTTGAAACTGTGCTTAAGAAGACAAAATCCCTAGTCCACCAATGGATAAGGAGAAAAAGGAAAGGAAAGTGGTACTTTCAACAAAAAGAACATGAAAGGGAATCTACTCCTGGAACTCTAAGCCACATTCCTTAGGACCTTGAGGAGCAAACAATGGCTGAAACTATTTGATCACCAACCATCATGCAGCATTCCGTACATCACCTTTTTCATGGAGAAATGAGAGTCTAAGGACATTTATCTATTCACCTTACTTTTAAGTTCTCTTAAGAAATTATTATCAATCCCCACATCATGAACTCTATTGAAATTTAGAATGTTTAGTCTTGACTGCTGGACTATCTTTGCTTGAACCTTGAATGGCTGAAATTCGGGGAAAATCTGTTTCACTTTCCAGCAATGTCTAGATGCTTCATAACTCAAATCTGAGAATATTCTCATATCAAATTTATTATTGTCTCTGAACACCTTTAGTTCATTTGTCTTAGAAAGAATCTTTCAATGATGTAGTAGTCTGTAAAATTTACAATAATAATCTTGGGACAAGCACCAGGTTTTTTGGGGGTTAGTGGCGCTTGAGCCCAGGTGACTGTAATATCACCTTGAAAATCAGACATAATATTATTCTAAATCAAACCCTCTACCAAGGATTTTATTTCACTATCTTTTTCTGTCACCTCCACAAGGATTTGATTGGGATGCTGTGACCTGTTTTCAAAGTCATTTTTAAAGCCTCTTTTTTTCTTGGTCAGCTTTGAAATTTGCAAGCCTGCTTTCTGTTTCAAGTCTTCAATATCTGAGATTTACTATTCCAAATAGTTTATTCTACTCAGAATTATCTTTGCCATTTGGGCAATATAACATGAGGCAGGAGGGAGGAAACAATTTAAAAACAAATCCGATTATCGAGCCAGCTCAACCAATGTACTAAAATGCATTTTGGAGTGTCGCTGAGATAAAGTTAAAGAGTGCCACCTTCCCCCATTGCTAACTGCCCCATACCAGAATGTGTGCCTACCAAAGGCAAATTGAATTTCGCAAATTACACTTCAGTTTTGCGCATCCAGCAAAGCACAAGTACAGCTTTTGCTCACTTTTAGGTGAGGGGAAGGGGCAGATCATAAGCACCAGTTCTCAATAATAGGTGCAAGTTTGTGCAGTTTATAAGCAATTACTATCACCATGAGCTCAGCTTCACCATTTTCCAACGCATCCAGGTCACTCCTCTGTTTTTTATTCAAAGTAAACATCAACCAAGTCTTCAAGGAGTTCAAATCATTCTTGGCAGATAAAGAAAGCTAGCTGAATGAACCAGATAAGTTGCTTTCAATTGTCAGTGAGCACTCACTTCTAATGCAATAAAGCTCTGAATCATTCGGTCATCAGTCCTTCGGGTATGCTAAACAAAGTTACTAAAATGGGAAATCTGAGTCAAAAATCAGTCCTGATGATGCTCTCCGCACATTCTCCAAATCACTTAACTGGACTTTGGGGCTTTTGGGGTTGGTAACATAGCATTCAGCCAGCAGCAGCACCTCAGTCCCATCTTGGGAGCAGCAGCTGCTATGTCCTATGCAGGAAGGAGGCTCCTTTCTTACCTCATCACCTCAAGTGGACCAGAATTTTGGATTCGGGTGATCAGTCTGACAGACGTCCACATACCTCCTTGCCTCAATCTAGAATAACATCCTGCCATTTTTACGTTGGAATAAAAATCAGCATTTTACCTATATATATATATATATATATTCACTTAAAAAACCATAGGTTTCACACATGTTATAGTTAGCTGGACATTTCACTCGTAAAAAACCAATGAAATTCCCCCGTTATAGTTACTGCAGGCAACTATAACTCACGCGACCACAATCCTCTGCTGATAACGTCAGATATTACATCACTGATGACATATGTGTCTTTATGACATAAATTTGTAATATATGTATAGCTAAAGATTAATGGAAGAAGACATGGGTAAATAAGTGTCTAAATACAGTCTGACGTCATCAGCAGAGGATTGTGGTCGCGTGAGTTACAGTTGCCTGCAGTAACTATAACGGGGGAATTTCATTGGTTTTTTTATGAGTGAAATGTCCAGCTAACTATAACATGTGTGAAACCTATGGTTTTTTAAGTGAATATATTACCTACTGGCGGTCGCCAGTAGGTAGATATAGTTAGGACCCTGTTTCCATAGGAAATCCGCAACATTCTATTTGGAATAACTTTGGCGCCGGTCGACGAATCCTCGCGAAATTTTCAAAATAGGTGGGGCGCTACGCTCCGCTCCTACCCTGAAAGTCTCGGGGGGATTCGTCAAGCAGGGGCCGAGAAAAAAGGGGGGTCCCAAAACACGTTTTCCCCATGCATTTTTCCATAGGACCTTTAGACACAGCTACAGCCCGAACGGCTGAACAGAATTACTTGAAATTTGGCAGAGAGGTAGCCATAAGGTCAAGGAAGTGCCTTTTGCAGGTCTGGTGTAAATCTGTTCAGTATTTCCTGAGAAAATAGCATTTAAAAGCATATATATATGTGGGCGGAGCCTAACCACACATCTCATCCTGAGATCTGATTGGCTGTCAGCACTTCATCCAAGAAGTGTTGGCAGCCATCTTGGGACCAATATACATGATAGCACCTCATTAAAAAGCATTTCAGTTAATAGAAGGTTTTAAGACTTTAGTTACATTATAAATCATTTGTTGATGGTACCATACTCATTTTAGGAGTTGTGGTATGTTCTAAGGTGATTTCACCATGTGAAAAAGCCTTCTGCTGGGATATCATGATTGAGAGAAAAATATTTTCTCATGCTTTTACCACAGAGGTTTGGAAGGTGATCTATAGGCTAAACTGAGAGCTTATTTTCTGTAAATTCACATTATCTTTCTCAGTCATGTGAGAATGAAGTCTGACATTCTCAGTAAAACATGTACATCCAACAAGGGCAGAGACTGTCAGTTGATTCCTTTGTGTTCTACTGCAGCTTCCCAGAGTGTTCCAAAGAACTACTAGAGCGCTAACAGTCCTACTTATGATAAACGTATGGCACACCTTAAGCCATCTTGCTTGGATTAAAGTGGTAACTCTTAAAACATTTAATTTAAAAAGGAACAAAATGAGGGGGTTCATTTTTCCATAAAAAGTATGATTAGTGCTGCAGAAAGAAAAATTAGGGCACATTTTGAGTGACTTCTCAAATCCTCTTCTATTTCATTAAAAAATTCTGACATGCAGACTGAAACATGCACTTTCAATACCAGCAGCAGTTTTCCCTGGTGAGCAGTAGCTTTACTACAGTGATCTAATGAGCAAAAAGAGTGCTAACATTCTGAATTTATGGCAAATGTGTGACACATCTGAATGCCTTCTTGATGGAATCAAAGTAAAAAACTGAAAGTATTTCCTACTGAGGAGACTGCAGTAAATGAGGAAATTAGGAAACTTCATAACAAATAAGTCTCCCAAGATGGCCACCAGAGACAAAAGAGCCCAAATGTAGCCCAAATATCACCCAGATGTTGCCCAAGTATAGCCCAATGACAGAATGTCCCAGAATGTTCTTAAAAACAACTAGAGCGCTTACTGTCTTCATTATGACAAAAGTAAGGCACACCTGAAGCCATCTTGATTGGAATAAACTGGTAACACTTAAAACATTTAATTTAAAAAGGAACACAATGAGGAGGTTCATTTTGCCATAGAAATTATGATTAATGCTGAAGAAAGAAAATGAGGGCACATTTTGAGTGACTTCTCAAATCCTCTTCTATTTCATTAAAAAATTCTGACATGCAGACTGAAACATGCACTTTTAATACCAGGAGCAGACTTCCATGGTGCAGTAGTTTTACTACAGTGATCTAATGAGCAACTAGAGTGCTAACATTCAGAATTTATGGCAAATGTGTGACATATCTGAATACCTTCATGATGGAATCAAAGTAAAAAACTGAAAGCATTTCCTACTGAGGAGACTGCAGTACATGAGGAAATTAGGAAACTTCATAACAAATAAATCTCCCAAGATGGCCACCGGAGACAAAAGAGCCCAAATGTAGCCCAAAATCACCCAGATGTAGCCCAAATATAACCCAATGACAGAAGTGTGCAAAACACTTATTATTTTGTGTTTTTGCAGTGTTATATAGTGCAGACTTGTCAGGTATTGGAGTGCTTTACATGAGCATTGGTTACATCACACAAGAACAAATTCATTTTGGTTGTAGACATGGGGAGACTAAGTGATTTGACCAGAATCACAGAATGTCGAGCTGAAGCAGAAACTTCAACCTGGTTCCCCAGTTGCAAAGTCTGCAGTTCTGGAAGTAACACCACATCCTCTCCCCTAAGTGCAACATTTAATCAAGTGGTCAACTGGATAAAAAAACATAAAGATAACAAATAATTTAAAAGTGCTTTGTCGCTATTTGAAAACTCAGAAAATATGTCCTTATTTTAGTCTTTTAGAGCACTAACCATAATTTTGATGCCAATAAGACCCTCTCATATATGTAATTTCTAAAGGAAATGCTCTAGGTATTACAGTTTTGATTACATCAAGATGATGTCAGGCGTTCCACACTTTTGTAATAAATATAGAATGTTAGCAATCTTGTTGTTCATTAGGATACTGTTGAGAGGCAGAGGCCAGGGGCACGGACTCTGAAAATTGAAGGCAGGTAGGAGGGTGCAAAGGCAACAATTTAACCACACTGAGCAGGCAGGAAGGGCCGTGGAAGCACAACAGACTATGGAGGGCAGTGGAAAGGGGGGCAGGGGCAACAAACCAACAATACAGGACTTGCAAGAGAGGCTGTTGGAGGGAAGATCTATTACGGGTCAAGGAAGCTAGGGGCGGTCCCCAGATCCCCGGGAGCCACCACAGAACTGAGCAGGAGAGTGAGTCAGGGACAAAAGGGGCACCTTAATTTGAGCCGGGGTGCCTAGGAACGCTTGCTCCAAAAATGAAGAAAACAGACATATGAGACATGGAATTGGAGGCAGAATACAATGGCAGTTTAATGAGAAGATGCAACTTCAAAGAAACCGCAGAATAGAGACATAAAGTACAAAATACAGAATCCAGATAATCATACAGCTGTCATAATATTCTCTGTATCTCAATTAATGTACTGACAGAGAGAGAGAGAAAACACATCTATAAATGCATCATGAGAAACAAGTTACACCAAGGAAAATGTTACCTAGGAACACTCACGTTTACTCTTAGAGCAAGCATTCCTGCAATTACAATACAAAATCTTTTAAATGCAAAAGTAAAGAGAACAATGGTTAAACATAACATGACATTTCATATAGGTAAAATAGAATAAGATACTTCAAGCAAAGCAGAGCAAGACATTTTAAGCAAAGGAAGACAAGAGCTCCCAGCTCTTGGGGAAAACCTGCACTGCCTGTTAACCTACATACAGACGGCGAGGTAGTCCGTCGATATCTGTGGGTGCTCCCTTTTTATATCATTTTGTGGGCTCCTTTGCACGCTACATCTACCTACGTATGCTACCCAAAAGCTTCGTCTGCAGATTTTACCAGACATTTCGTCATTTACCCACTTAATGCTGACAATGGACTGGGTGAAAAGGTCAGTCTCTCAGGCCAATCGCTTATCGTAAGTTCCATAGAGCAAGCAGAAAATAATAGGTATTGTACGGGAATTCAATATATTCATGTATAAAATCTCCTCAGTTCTCCTAACTTGACGCTCTGCGGTTGCCACTTCCTTAAAAGCGGGAAACCTGCCCAGGAAGCAAGTACCAGTCCAGGATGCAGCCTACTGTATGTCGACAGCTTCAGGGGGATGTTGAACTTTGATACCGAGCACGGAGCACTCGGGTAGGGTGGGGGCTACTAGTTTGGATCAGAAGGCCTCGCAGACCTGCCTTCAGACTGCTATACACTAAAATTGCAGAGCTATGGTCAATTTAACAAAGAGGTTTTTTAAATGCTAATTTCTAACTATGCCTACAGAGATAGGACATGTGAAGAAAGAAGAAAAAATGCACAGAAAGAAACAAAAGAAGTGCAGAAAGAAGCAAAAGAAGTCCTCAAATACGAAGATAAGTGCAGGAAGAAGGATAACGTGCAGAAAGAACAAAAAGAAGAGCAGAAAGAAGCCTTGTTGCAAAATCATCCTGTACCCTCAACTTTTTCAGACGGATACTGGTGGTAACTGAGTCTGACTAACCAGTCCTAGAGCCAGTGCTATGTTAAAAGACACTTAGAATACAGTGAAAACACCTACATACACTAGGGAACATTATGCGTTGGGGTCCCCCTGTGATTAGCATGACCTCCTCTGTAAGCCCCTAGTGTATAATAGGGCATGGGAATTAAAACTACCTCTTAAAACAGGCCACAGGGCGTTTTTGCACACGTTAACTCAGGCCTCGTACCCTCCCTTCACCACTGTGTAAACACGCCCTGTGTCCATTTTTAGTTGGGAGATTAAGTTCATTTGAATCCTGAGGGTCCCTAGGGTCCAACTAGCCCACTAGGTACCTCCAGTAAGTGCCACAGAGCTGCGTTGCAGAGAGGTGTAAAAAGTGGCACGGCCTGGACCACCTCTCTGCAATGCAGCTCAGTGGCGCTTACTGGAAGCACTTGGTGGGCTAGTTAGCCCCCAGGGGCCCTCAGTATTGAAGGGAAATTATATCCCCAATTTAAAACGTGCCATAGTGCGTGTTTGCACACGTCACCTCAGGCCCCGTCCCCTCCCTTCACCACTGTGTAAACGCGCCCTGTGGCTGTTCTAAGTTGAGAGATTAAGTCCCCCTGAATCCTAAGGGTCCCTAGGGTCAAACTAGACCACTAGGTACCTCCAGTAAGCGCCACAGAGCTGCGTTGCAGAGAGGTGTAAAAAGGGGCTTGGCCTCAGAACACCTGGCTGCAGCGCAGCTCCCTGGCGCATACTGGAGATGCCTGTTGGGGGCGCGTTTGCAGAGTGCTGCACGGAGGGGGCATGGCCTCCGGCACGATGCCAGTCTTTTATTTATTTTAGTTTTTTAAGAAGGGGGGCTGTTTGGTTCCCCTTCTTATTCTAATTTATTGGCCCTGATGACCCCATCCCCCAGGGCCAGTCTCCTAATTATATTTTTTTGACCCCAATCCCCAGGGCCGGCCACTGTTTTTTATTATTTTAAAAAAATATATATTTATAGACACACCTAGGACATGCTGGACAAACCGTACGTACCTATCACCATGACGATTTGCGTGATATTCATTAAAAGGCGACTATGCATGCAATGAATCCACGTGGAATGTATTTACACCACTAGTGAAGCTCTGACATGTCTGATGCCCTACCGTGCCTAATCCTGGTAGACACCCTTGTCGTTTATTTATACAAACATGGGTAGCTATTGACGGGCACATTTAATACACATGCACACCAAGCCATTCAAAGGGGATTCGACAAAAATTCGACCAAAACTATGCAAGAAACCCCCCTCACGGTTAATAAAACACACATCCACTGCCGGATGTGTAATACTTTTTATTTTACTCTCTGGAAAGGGGACGAACATCACTTGAGAGTCACAGCGTGCTCCTGACAGAGCCCAATGCTGTGTTACACCCACCATTGCCTGCCGAGTGCCACACACCTCTGTGTTGTATTCCACTAGCTAGTGCATATGCTATGACACTCTCTAGCCCATGTGCACTGTAACACCACCCCGTGAATATGTCATGCCACACTTGTCTTCGCACGGGTTATATTGCCCCATCTAACGTGCCTTTCTCGATGCCTATGTTATAACGCACAGTGCTATGCCATACATATTACAATCTGGGATCCATATCTTTGTCACAGTGCATATGCAACGTTACACTCCCCAGCACATATTTTATATTACAACTTTAGAGACTAGTTAGGTTACACAACACTGCCCTGTGCATATTACACTCCAAGGCGCATATCGCATAGCACGCGCTAGTGCCTGTGCTATCTCGCGCTCTCCCATGAATCTGTCATTGCGCACAATGTATTGCATATTATATTTCACGCCCGGTTCATCTTATATCACACTTTTTGGTGCATAGTTTATACCATACACTATATCTAGTTTTCATTTTCAATCGTGCTCTCAGGACTATGTTCTATATAACACTGTGTTCACCTACCCTTTTCACGGGCATTACATTTTGCGATAGGGGGTGGAGGGTCAGGGGGTGTTTCTGCCAAGTGAGCCCGGAGTCACAGTCACAAACGTCCTCTTCTTCCTGAATAAAAGTGAGATTATGCTGCATATTTGTTCATATTTTAAGTAGTTCGCACAGACACAATGTTTTAAAAACAATAAAGTTCCTAATACCCGCCTTCTCTGAACAGTTAGCTTGCTGCCCCATCCCCTTCCTCCCTATCCTCTGTTGTGTGAATCCATGGACTAGCCTCCTCCCTCCTGCCATGCATGGTCTGATGTGCTGCCACTGCCCTCAATTTAGTATGATGTACCAGTCCACTCCTCCTGCCCTCCATTGCCCAATTCTATGCCCCATCATTGACCTCCTGCTTAAACTCTGTGCTTAGCTTGCTGCCCCTATTCTCCTTCCCCCTGCCCTCCGATGTCTTTGTGCATGCCCCTGCTCCATCCTTTTTGCCCACCATGTCCCATGGACCTGCCACTCCTATCTACTCTGAGTGTTCTGTTGAGCTGCCACTCCCCTCCCACCTGCCTAGCATTGTCAGATGACTGTAACCTGTCCCTGCCACCTCCACCCTGCCTGTCCACATGCCATGCCCCTATCCTCTTCCTCCTGTCCTACATGGTCCATTGTACTGCCACACCCTTCTGCCCTCCCTGGTCTGTTGTGCTGCAACTGCTCCTCCTGCCTGCCCCGTGTGGTCTGTTGTGAGGTCCCTTCCCCTGAACTTTCTTGTCTGTGCACAGGTCCTGACCCTTCCTTCTATCCTCCATCGTCCTTTGTGCATGCCCCTCCACCCTCCTTCTTGCCCATCATAGCCATTGTGCTGCCACTAACCCTCCCACTTGCCATGCATGGTCTTCTGTGCTGCCATGGCCCCTCCCACCTTCCCTGTGTGGTCAGTTAGCTGCCCCTGACCCCCTCCCACCTTCCCTCCATGGTCTGTGTGTATGCCATCACAGTCTCACTGTTGCTCTTCATGGTGTGTCTTGCTTCTAGTGCCCATCCTGCCTGACCTCCATGGCTATCTTGCTGCTCCTGCCCTGCCCCCTTGCCCCCAGCCCTACTCCCTCCCTCCTGGCTTGTCTGTTCCATTGTAATGCCCCTGATCCGTCCCTCCTGCCCTTTATGGTCTGTTATACTGCAGCTTTCTCTCCTGTCTGTCCATTATGGTCAGCTAGCTACCATTGCCTCTTGCCCCTCTGTTCTCTGTTGTCCATGTGCATGGTCCTGTCCCCTCCCTCTTGCTTTCTATGGATTGTTGTGCTGCACTCCCGTCCTGCATGCCCTGTGTGGTGTATTGTGCTGCGCAAACCCTGATGCCTGCCCTGCAGGGTCAGTTTGGTGCACCTCTCCATGTCCCTCCTGTCCTCTGTTATCCAAGTCCATGTCCCTATCCCATTTCCTTCCATGATCCAATGTACCATACTTGCGAACATTTTGAACTTGGTAAGAGGGAGATTTTGAAAAAAAACTGGGGTATTGATTTTCCCCTTTGAGTTACATTGAAAAAGAGGATATTGTAGACAGGAGGCAGATCAAATAAAGCCCATTTGAGCTTAAAAACATTGGACGTTTCCTGGCTGAATCGGGTCTGTTGGCATGTATGGTTGTACTACCATTGCCTCTTCCTTCTGCCCACAATGGTCTATTACATTGCCACAGCCTTGAAGGAGGGTAGATTTTGTATCACAGGGGGCCCCTGGCCCGTTCTGTCCACACCTGAAGTATGAGACCCTTGTCCTTGCCCTGCCAGCTGCATTTGTAGGCCGTATTAAATTGACCAGCGGGTCCTGTGTTGCTATATAATTATCCTGAGACATCCTTACCACTCAGCCAGCATAAAACCCCTGTGTAGGCCCTTCTGTTCAATATGTAGGCCTCTTTGTTAAATTGACCATAGCTCTGCAATTTTAGTGTATAGCAGTCTGAAGGCAGGTCTGCGAGGCCTTCTGATCCAAACTAGTAGCCCCCACCCTACCCGAGTGCTCCGTGCTCGGTATCAAAGTTCAACATCCCCCTGAAGCTGTCGACATACAGTAGGCTGCATCCTGGACTGGTACTTGCTTCCTGGGCAGGTTTCCCGCTTTTAAGGAAGTGGCAACCGCAGAGCGTCAAGTTAGGAGAACTGAGGAGATTTTATACATGAATATATTGAATTCCCGTACAATACCCATTATTTTCTGCTTGCTCTATGGAACTTACGATAAGCGATTGGCCTGAGAGACTGACCTTTTCACCCAGTCCATTGTCAGCATTAAGTGGGTAAATGACGAAATGTCTGGTAAAATCTGCAGACGAAGCTTTTGGGTAGCATACGTAGGTTGATGTAGCGTGCAAAGGAGCCCACAAAATGATATAAAAAGGGAGCACCCACAGATATCGACGGACTACCTCGCCGTCTGTATGTAGGTTAACAGGCAGTGCAGGTTTTCCCCAAGAGCTGGGAGCTCTTGTCTTCCTTTGCTTAAAATGTCTTGCTCTGCTTTGCTTGAAGTATCTTATTCTATTTTACCTATATGAAATGTCATGTTATGTTTAACCATTGTTCTCTTTACTTTTGCATTTAAAAGATTTTGTATTGTAATTGCAGGAATGCTTGCTCTAAGAGTAAACGTGAGTGTTCCTAGGTAACATTTTCCTTGGTGTAACTTGTTTCTCATGATGCATTTATAGATGTGTTTTCTCTCTCTCTCTGTCAGTACATTAATTGAGATACAGAGAATATTATGACAGCTGTATGATTATCTGGATTCTGTATTTTGTACTTTATGTCTCTATTCTGCGGTTTCTTTGAAGTTGCATCTTCTCATTAAACTGCCATTGTATTCTGCCTCCAATTCCATGTCTCATATGTCTGTTTTCTTCATTTTTGGAGCAAGCGTTCCTAGGCACCCCGGCTCAAATTAAGGTGCCCCTTTTGTCCCTGACTCACTCTCCTGCTCAGTTCTGTGGTGGCTCCCGGGGATCTGGGGACCGCCCCTAGCTTCCTTGACCCGTAATAGATCTTCCCTCCAACAGCCTCTCTTGCAAGTCCTGTATTGTTGGTTTGTTGCCCCTGCCCCCCTTTCCACTGCCCTCCATAGTCTGTTGTGCTTCCACGGCCCTTCCTGCCTGCTCAGTGTGGTTAAATTGTTGCCTTTGCACCCTCCTACCTGCCTTCAATTTTCAGAGTCCGTGCCCCTGGCCTCTGCCTCTCAACAGTATCCTAATGAACAACAAGATTGCTAACATTCTATATTTATTACAAAAGTGTGGAACGCCTGACATCATCTTGATGTAATCAAAACTGTAATACCTAGAGCATTTCCTTTAGAAATTACATATATGAGAGGGTCTTATTGGCATCAAAATTATGGTTAGTGCTCTAAAAGACTAAAATAAGGACATATTTTCTGAGTTTTCAAATAGCGACAAAGCACTTTTAAATTATTTGTTATCTTTATGTTTTTTTATCCAGTTGACCACTTGATTAAATGTTGCACTTAGGGGAGAGGATGTGGTGTTACTTCCAGAACTGCAGACTTTGCAACTGGGGAACCAGGTTGAAGTTTCTGCTTCAGCTCGACATTCTGTGATTCTGGTCAAATCACTTAGTCTCCCCATGTCTACAACCAAAATGAATTTGTTCTTGTGTGATGTAACCAATGCTCATGTAAAGCACTCCAATACCTGACAAGTCTGCACTATATAACACTGCAAAAACACAAAATAATAAGTGTTTTGCACACTTCTGTCATTGGGCTATATTTGGGCTACATCTGGGTGATTTTGGGCTACATTTGGGCTCTTTTGTCTCCGGTGGCCATCTTGGGAGATTTATTTGTTATGAAGTTTCCTAATTTCCTCATGTACTGCAGTCTCCTCAGTAGGAAATGCTTTCAGTTTTTTACTTTGATTCCATCATGAAGGTATTCAGATATGTCACACATTTGCCATAAATTCTGAATGTTAGCACTCTAGTTGCTCATTAGATCACTGTAGTAAAACTACTGCACCATGGAAGTCTGCTCCTGGTATTAAAAGTGCATGTTTCAGTCTGCATGTCAGAATTTTTTAATGAAATAGAAGAGGATTTGAGAAGTCACTCAAAATGTGCCCTCATTTTCTTTCTTCAGCATTAATCATAATTTCTATGGCAAAATGAACCTCCTCATTGTGTTCCTTTTTAAATTAAATGTTTTAAGTGTTACCAGTTTATTCCAATCAAGATGGCTTCAGGTGTGCCTTACTTTTGTCATAATGAAGACAGTAAGCGCTCTAGTTGTTTTTAAGAACATTCTGGGACATTCTGTCATTGGGCTATACTTGGGCTACATCTGGGTGATATTTGGGCTACATTTGGGCTCTTTTGTCTCTGGTGGCCATCTTGGGAGACTTATTTGTTATGAAGTTTCCTAATTTCCTCATTTACTGCAGTCTCCTCAGTAGGAAATACTTTCAGTTTTTTACTTTGATTCCATCAAGAAGGCATTCAGATGTGTCACACATTTGCCATAAATTCAGAATGTTAGCACTCTTTTTGCTCATTAGATCACTGTAGTAAAGCTACTGCTCACCAGGGAAAACTGCTGCTGGTATTGAAAGTGCATGTTTCAGTCTGCATGTCAGAATTTTTTAATGAAATAGAAGAGGATTTGAGAAGTCACTCAAAATGTGCCCTAATTTTTCTTTCTGCAGCACTAATCATACTTTTTATGGAAAAATGAACCCCCTCATTTTGTTCCTTTTTAAATTAAATGTTTTAAGAGTTACCACTTTAATCCAAGCAAGATGGCTTAAGGTGTGCCATACGTTTATCATAAGTAGGACTGTTAGCGCTCTAGTAGTTCTTTGGAACACTCTGGGAAGCTGCAGTAGAACACAAAGGAATCAACTGACAGTCTCTGCCCTTGTTGGATGTACATGTTTTACTGAGAATGTCAGACTTCATTCTCACATGACTGAGAAAGATAATGTGAATTTACAGAAAATAAGCTCTCAGTTTAGCCTATAGATCACCTTCCAAACCTCTGTGGTAAAAGCATGAGAAAATATTTTTCTCTCAATCATGATATCCCAGCAGAAGGCTTTTTCACATGGTGAAATCACCTTAGAACATACCACAATTCCTAAAATGAGTATGGTACCATCAACAAATGATTTATAATGTAACTAAAGTCTTAAAACCTTCTATTAACTGAAATGCTTTTTAATGAGGTGCTATCATGTATATTGGTCCCAAGATGGCTGCCAACACTTCTTGGATGAAGTGCTGACAGCCAATCAGATCTCAGGATGAGATGTGTGGTTAGGCTCCGCCCACATATATATATGCTTTTAAATGCTATTTTCTCAGGAAATACTGAACAGATTTACACCAGACCTGCAAAAGGCACTTCCTTGACCTTATGGCTACCTCTCTGCCAAATTTCAAGTAATTCTGTTCAGCCGTTCGGGCTGTAGCTGTGTCTAAAGGTCCTATGGAAAAATGCATGGGGAAAACGTGTTTTGGGACCCCCCTTTTTTCTCGGCCCCTGCTTGACGAATCCCCCCGAGACTTTCAGGGTAGGAGCGGAGCGTAGCGCCCCACCTATTTTGAAAATTTCGCGAGGATTCGTCGACCGGCGCCAAAGTTATTCCAAATAGAATGTTGCGGATTTCCTATGGAAACAGGGTCCTAACTATATCTACCTACTGGCGACCGCCAGTAGGTAATATATATATATATATATATATATATATATTCACTGAAAAAACCATAGGTTTCACACAAGTTATAGTAAGCTGTACATTTCACTCGTAAAAAACCAATGAAATTCCACGTTATAGTTAGTGCAGGCAACTATAAATCACGTGACCGCAATCCTCTGCTAATGACATATGTGTCTTTATGAAAAAAAAATATTTGTAATATATGTATAGCTAAAATTTAATGGCAGAAGACATGGGCAAATAAGTGTCTAAATACAGTATTAGCATCAGCAGAGGATTGCGGTCGCGTGAGTTATAGTTGCCTGCACTAACTATAACGTGGAATTTCATTGGTTTTTTACGAGTGAAATGTACAGCTAACTATAACTTGTGTGAAACCTATGGTTTTTTCAGTGAATTTGCAAGGTTTTTTAAATGCTAATTCCTAACTATAACGTGTGTGAAACCTATGGTTTTTTCAGTGAATTTGTACGGTTTTTTAAATGTTAAGTTACTTTATGCCGTACGTGCCGTGTGCACCCACTTCACGCAGTTTGTTCCGTGCACGCACGGTGCGCTTCGCGCACCGTGCGCGCACAGTGAGCACGCGGTGCGCTTCGCGCACTTCGCGCCCACTTAACGCAGTTAGTGCCGTGCATTAATCTATTAAATGTTCACAATATATATATATTTGCCATGCAGAAAAGGTGCGCCGCGGGCACCTTTTGCACACGGGGGGGGGGAATTATGGATTTTGATTTTTTTTTATTTAATTTTTGCCGTACGCGTACGGTAAGCCGATTCGGCGTTTTTAAAAAAAAAAAAAAAATTAATTTTTGGCCTTGGATGGCCATCTGGTACACCATAACCAAGGCTAGGTGGTTAGGAGCTGTCTAGCCTGCCCCTTTTCATGATATCCAACTTTGTTTTTCCTCCCCCCCTCAGAGTGCGAGAGAGAAAATGGCGGCCGACACTTCCTGGTTTCGACCGATTCGAATGTTTACTAAGATCTAACAGCCAATCAGAATCGCGCTCGCGCACGGCACCGTACGCGTACGGTAAGCTTACGGTGCGCGCTCGGAGCGCGCTTACAGATATATATATTGATTTAAATGCTATTTTCTCAGGAACTACTGAACAGATTTACACCAGACCTACAAAAGACACTTCCTTGACCTGAGGACTACCTCTCTGCCAAATTACAAGTAATTCTGTACAGCCGTTCGGGCTGTAGCTGTGTCTAAAGGTCCTATGGAAAAATGCATGGGGAAAACGCGTTTTGGGACCCCCCTTTTTTCTCAGCCCCCGCTTGACGAATCCCCCCGAGACTTTCAGGGTAGGAGTGGAGCGTAGCGCCCCATTAGTTTTGAAAATTTCGCGAGGATTCGTCGACCGGCGCCAAAGTTATTCCAAATAGAATGTTGCGGATTTCCTATGGAAACAGGGTCCTAACTATAACTACCTACTGGCGACCGCCAGTAGGTAATATATATATATATATATCCTTATTTATAATTAAGGTTGTCATCAACATTGAAAAGACTTCCAGGTAAGTGGATATATTGATATTTTCTTTGTTGTCCTGATTTACATATTGACAGTAATTTGGGCTCATTTCATATAGGTGTGCTCGATACTACAACTGCAATTTTGCAAGTGTTCTTTGTATCTAGCAAGATCTTACACAACTGGGTGATCAACTGCAATATTACCTTCCTGTAATAGTTTGGCAATTCAGGTATTAGTAGATAACCACCTGCAAAATTAGGATGAATCAATTTTTGTAATTTAGTATAGTTAGCATGAGCACATCATTGTGGGGTAATCAAGTATTTAATTTTATAGAGTTGTGTTGCCAAATAATAAAGTTGGTAATCTGAACAGCTGAGTCCCTATTATTTGCACCTTGTGTCATTTTTTTTTAGATAGTTGACTATTTGTTTTGCACCAAATAAATCTTGTAGTGTCTTGAAACTGAACTTGGACGCCGATGTTTGGGCATTCTAGAAAATATTTAACAGCTTGGAGTAGTTACTAAACTGGGAGAACCTTATTTAAGTCAGCCACTTGGATGTTTTCTTTCAGAAATGTTTGATGATAAAGGTGATAGATGTTTAAGTCCTTGGGCACTCTGACACCTAAATATCTTAGTGAGAATCTGTTGTATTGAGGAATATTATGGAGTTTTACTGACATGATCTTAGTTTTGGTAGAATATATCACCAGCTACATTCACCTGCGTGTATTTTGTTTGTGAAAGTAGGTCATCAAGCCAAACTTTATGTTGAAGAAAAACCTGTGGAAACTCTCAACCTGAGGGAATTCCATTGAAAGAAGAACAATTACATATTTTGGACAACAAGTTCATCACTACTTGGATTATATCTAAGAGCTTTACAGAAGGATAAGCGAAGAAAGAGCACACTAAGATAACATATTGTGTGTGTATTAGATATTGAGAGCAACAGACCCACCAGTTTTTCTTGTCTGTTTTTGACAAAAGACATATGTCACAAGTTCAAATCTACAGATAAAATTGGAAAACATATTAGGCCACCAAAACAACTATTTTTTTGAAGTCATAGTTTTTGGGTACCTGGTCAAGCTGGAAAATGTTTCCCAGGTCAAAACTTTCAATCTTAAGAGTTTCATAGGCAAACAATTCTTGCTGTTGTGGTACAGTAATGTAGGGAAATCAAATGTGCATGTGAGCTGCAGTACACGGTTGCTCCACCCATAGGAACTGGGATTTTGCGAGTCTATAGTAGCAAATTTGACCGATTAGCTATTATAGACTTGCAAACTGCAATGTATGTAGGTTTCAGCTTTTTTTTGGGCAAATTGCGACTCGCAATAAGGAATGGCTTCCCATTCATTTCTATGGGCCTAGAGGCCGATATGAATGAATGGGAATTGCATGCGCAATTTGCGAGTACCTAATAGGTACTCGCAAATTGCGCATGCAATTTCAAGGGTGCATGGGGGCCAAAAGGCCACCCTGATGCACCCCTGAAGTATGCATGTGTGCACATGTGGCGCACATACATGCCCTATGTGCACCATACGGCACTTGGAAAAATGCAAAATTGTGCATTTTTCTAAGGATTTGCAATTTACCACCAACTTTAAGTTGGTGGTAAATTGTGATTTCTTAAAGCAGGGTCGCAATTTAAAAAACGCTTACTGCAGTACATTTAGAGAATCGCAAATTGTGATTCTCTAAATGCATTTGCAAAATAGGGAATTGCAATTTTTGCAATTCCCTATTTTGTGATTTCCTTTTGGAATGATACATCCCAAAAGGCTTTTTCCTGCGAAACGGCCCTTTTGCAAACGGGAATACACTTGATACATCTGGCCCTAAGGGCCTTATGTACTAAGCCATTTAGCATTTGTAAACGGACCAATTTGCAGAATCTGGCTGTTTGCTACAGCAAAAAGGCTTCTTGGTATCCATTAAAGCCAAATTGCAATTTGGTAACAAGTTACAGAATCGCAATACGGAATGGCAATTTGGGTTTGCGAATACATACTGAATCTGTATTTGGTACGGGCTTGTTTAAGGCATCCCTTTCAATTACCGAATCGGAATGGAATGAATTAATGTTTTGCAAATTCAATCTGGTTGCAAAACATTAATATTTTACTGACTACAAATACGTAGTGGTAATCCATCTGCAGACGGGAAAGGGTTCCAAAGGGATCCCTCCCCATTTGTTAATGTAATAAGATATGCTGGTATAGGAGGAGACAGTGATCCATGGAACCGCTGTCTCCTCTTAAACCAAAAAAGTAACTTTTCTTTTTAAAAGCCGATCCCATTTCCTTGAAGGGAAACTGGCTGTATCTAAAAAAAAAAATAAAAGCCTGCTTTTAAAAAAGCAATCACAGACATGGTAGTCTGTTGACTCCAGCAAGCCACAATCCCTGTGATGGCTGGGTGTCCTAGTGGATTGCAAATTGCAACCTGTCTCATTTATATTTATGAGGTAGGTCATTTGCGACCATCTAGGAATTAGTAATTTAAAAATAAAACTTTCATAAATTTAAAATACTGATTACCTGTGCATAGCCTCCTCTTGTCTGCAGAAGGATCCTTCTACTTTTGAGAGGTGGAAAGCAATCTTGAGCATAGTCTGTGCTCTCTTAAGGGGCCATGGAGGCGAAAATTGGGCCTAAGGATCTGGGGCCCAATGACAGAGCATATGAAAGGTTAAAGTTATGTATATGCAACCTCTCCTTATTTATTATGTAGTTTTAATGATCTTTTTTTTACACCCAATGAACAAGATGAAACTGTGATTCTGTTTTTTAACTCTGTATTTGTATGCTCATATCAAAGGAAATTTGATCAACCATGGTACGGATTGAAATAAAAAAAATAAAAAAGAACAGCGATTACAAAATAGTGATTCGGAAAAAGTAGCTATTTGGAAATTGCTACTCTAAATGTTCATACAACTGTCTTTAAATGTAGAAACGTTCATCATATGAGTTGCTTGTGAATATATGTAGGTGCATTGTATAGATTTTTTCAACCACGTGCACAAAACCTGCCTGTTCCTTTGTAAGAGAAAACTGAGCCGAGGAGCTGCGCTTTGCATTGTCTCTTGGGGGCCTGTGGCATTGTGCTGGGGTGGGAGTATGTCTCCAGTGGACACCAAAAGACTTACTTTTAGGAATGTGAATGGCTGTGAACTTCAGCAGAACTGAAAAGGGACACCATGAGCCTAGCAGTGTATGCTGAATATATAGTCCATGGAAAAAGAACAATTGATGGACAGAATGCAGAACAATGTCATATCCTGGCTGATGAGGGGTGAAACCCTGAAACCGGTCCTAGGATGCTTGTTTCCAGTCCAGGGAGGACCTGGCTTGGCAGTTCGGGCTGGACTGTTCACATGAAGCACAGGGTCAAGAATGATTTGCATATGGCCAGGTCTAAACTGGGGTGGAATGGTGAGCAAAAGAATGATGGATTTAACCCAGATCTCTTGACTCGGGGTGAATGTTTTGATTTGTTCTGCATTCCGTCCATCAATTGTGTATTATTTGCTTCCTCACCCTAAGTGCGCCAGGTATGCCCAGATGTAGGTCCCGGGCTCACTGTGACACTGGATTCAAGCTATCCTGGCTGATGAGGGGTGAAACCCCGAAACCGGTCCTAGGATGCTTGTTTCCGGTCCAGGGAGGACCTGGCTTGTCATTTCGGGCTGGACTGTTCCCATGAGGCTGACGGTCAAAACTGATTTGCATATGGCCAGGTCTAAACTGGGGTGGTATGGTGAGCAAAAGAATGATGGATTTAACCCAGATCTCTTGACTCGGGGTGAATGTTTTGATTTGTTCTGCATTCCGTCCATCAATTGTGTATCTTTTGCTTCCTCACCCTAAGTGCGCCAGGTATGCCCAGACGTAGGTCCCGGGCTCACTGTGACACTGGATTCAAGCTATCCTGGCTGATGAGGGGTGAAACCCCGAAACCGGTCCTAGGATGCTTGTTTCCGGTCCAGGGAGGACCTGGCTTGTCATTTCGGGCTGGACTGTTCCCATGAGGCTGACGGTCAAAACTGATTTGCATATGGCCAGGTCTAAACTGGGGTGGTATGGTGAGCAAAAGAATGATGGATTTAACCCAGATCTCTTGACTCGGGGTGAATGTTTTGATTTGTTCTGCATTCCGTCCATCAATTGTGTATCTTTTGCTTCCTCACCCTAAGTGCGCCAGGTATGCCCAGACGTAGGTCCCGGGCTCACTGTGACACTGGATTCAAGCTATCCTGGCTGATGAGGGGTGAAACCCCGAAACCGGTCCTAGGATGCTTGTTTCCGGTCCAGGGAGGACCTGGCTTGTCATTTCGGGCTGGACTGTTCCCATGAGGCTGACGGTCAAAACTGATTTGCATATGGCCAGGTCTAAACTGGGGTGGTATGGTGAGCAAAAGAATGATGGACTTAACCCAGATCTCTTGACTGGGGGTTAATGCTTTGATTTGTTCTGCATTCCATCCATCAAGTGTGTGTCTTTGGAATATATAGTTCAGGCCTTCTTTTTTTGTTCAGTAGGTCACCAAACCATTTTGGGTGAGACTAGCTTTGTTTTACCAGTGCAGGCAGCAAATGCAAATGGCCTTTTCTGGGAGCATCTCTTTTATCCCATTAGAGTTGTGACACTTTGAAAATCTACAAAATGACCACTCACTTTGCAAAGTTCTAGCTATAAATGAGTACACTTTTGTAAATACAGTTTGGACTGGAGATTAAAAGAAGTGACATCCTCCTCACGTCCACTACGACCACTATATTTTATAGGGTCATAGACTATGTTAATCATAAAATACTACTTAATTTTACTGAATTGGTCTGAGAGCTTAACTGAGTGGTTTCTTGATTTAAGTGTGGCTTTGTTTCTGTCGGTTGTCAACACATTCTCAGTCTCGGCATGCGCTACTTAAAGTTAAAACTAGATCCCGTTTTCCACTGTACTGAGAGTATGTTCCTTAAAAGGACAATCCAACTTCCCACAAGTACACTGTTTAGGAAGCTACTACATTCATGACAACAACAGCAGTCACAATTATCCATCTGTGAAGTGCACTCTTTCCCCAAGAGCTATCTTTAATAATCTTGACTACTACATAGTTTGTAATCCAGCGGAAGAATGTCCCGTTCCACAGGGAAGTAGAATAGTTGAAGTGTTTATTGGAAATCACACCGCACACAGCATCACTCAAACCCAGTGGATACACTGAATTCAAAGTTTGTCACGAAAACTGGATGTCCATTTTAGTGAATGTGAGTCAGATTGGGATAAGCAGTTCCAAATGTTAAAATCATAGCCAGTAAAGGTTAGTGGCCATCATAGATGTTCTAGTGACAACCCCTATGCTGACTTGAGAAGCTTCAGGGTTCTATGCCTGAATGTACTGTAATGCAATGATAAATGTTCAAACGTAGTGTCTCCATTACGTGATGGTTGCCTTAATGACCAACGAACGTTATTGAAAAGAGTGTAATTTCATGCTAAAACCTTCAGTTTCTAGGAGCTGTCGAGAAATGATACCGAGAGAGTTAGGCATGAAAGAGCAAGTTTTTTTAGTTTATTTCTTTTTCTAAAATTAGATAGATATGTTTCTTATCTTAGTTCTGGTTGCAAGTAATTCCACAGCTTGCCTCCTTGTGTTCTAAAACATCTGCTGCCTCATTTAAGTCGTTGGAAGTGATTCTCAACATCATCTTGGCAAATGAGCGTAACACGCAATGTGGAGGCACCTTGTTTACAAAATTTGATGTATAGTAAATGCATTCAGGTTTGAAGAGGAATCTCTTAACCATTTGATAAGACTGTACGTGTCTAATTAGAGCAGAAACAGATACAACTTTCTCTAAACAAAAATTATTGCAGCTGCCATGTTTCACATATATTGGACTCTAGTGTATGCTTTGTCAACACACCAACGTTGGTAGAGTTGCAAAAGTTGAGTCGAGAAGGCATTCATAGCCATACTCCTATGAAAGAGAGTCAGCAAGAGAAAAATATGCACAGTACACAAACAGTGTCTGGTGAAGGCAGAAATTAAGGATAAAGGGAGACAGCTCACGAAAAATGTGTATTCCCACTGGTTCAATCAATAATGTGTTCATAAACAAAGAAAATTGGTGCTAATCAGTCTCACAAACAGAGTGGCAGAATCAGCAGAACGCCATTTAAGACAGAGTCCCTTATCTACTGTACTAACACCTGTAGTGTCTAGGGGGCAGATGTACGTTTCCTGGCACATCCCTGCAAATCAGCAGGGATGCGCCAGGAACGATGCGTGACACAAGTTTACCCTTGCGCTACCACAGTTGCGCCGCATTTACAATGCGGCGCATCATGGCGCACGGATAAACAGATGCGTGTCGCATCTGCCGGCGTGAGATTGGCGCAGTGCTGGAGTTGTGTCGTGGGCGCGATGCAACTCCAGCACTGTTCCAACCTGGACTATCCTTAACATGGTGCGTCACGCCTTATGCCTGCTTCAAGCTGGCGCAAGGCTTTGACGCAGCGGCGTCGGAAAAGTGACTGAGTGAAATCTTGTAGATTTCACTCAGGCACTATACCGAGGCGTTCCTGCGACAGAACGCCTCCCCCTGCGCCGGAACGCCCACATGAAACTTGACGCACGTTTCATGTGGCGCAGGGCTTAACAACATGACGCATCTTCCTAGATGCATCACGTTGTAAATAGGGCGCAACTGGCGCATGGTTTACGCCGCCGCTGCGTCACAGAAGTGACGCAACGGCGGCGCAAATGTGGCGCATGGGGCTCGTAAATCTGCCCTTAGGAATTTAGGAGTGAATTTTGGGTCCCTGAGGGCAGCTTGTTAGGATTGTGATCGCTAGCACAATTTTCCACCGTGTCCCCTTTCACAATAGTTGGAATCAGGTTCGAGGATGAAAAAATGCAGTAAATCGTAGTGCCCCTACCCCTTGCAAAAAAGTAGAGATTTGACTGCCTGCACTGCCTAATACTTCAGTGCAATTGACTAAGTCATGATGGAGTAACATCCTGTAAACCATTTCCCCCCTAGCATGCACAGTCCACTGATACTTACACTCATTCTTAATGGAAACAGGCTTTTGCCAAGTAAGAATCACACCAATGTTAGAATTAAAATCTCACCCATAAGGATTCTAAAACAGGTATGTACAATAGAGCATCTGTAACTAAGAATACCAATAACCTTGAACAAAGTAACAGCACTACTAGACTTCTCCACTTGATTGACAGCATTAAAAAAACAAGCATTGGAAATGCAATAGGTCTCGCATTTCTTAGAGTTACAGCTATTGGCGTTGTAAATGACAATGTCTTTTACCTAAGTGTTTTGGAGACATGTGTGCACATAGAAGTAACACTCATATGTAAGCATTTAAACAGACACACAAGCTAACATAACACAACGAGACAATAGCTGAGAAGTAATTCTATTAAAGCAAAGCAGCATACCGATTTACCTGCGCACTCAGTTTTAAAATAGAGAAATAGTGACCATGCGTGTTTTGGGCACAGATGCGCCATTGTACTTTGCATTCTGGAACTTGTAGTTTGACAATTATGATTAACTGTTCAACCAAGCAAAGTGTAGTTGGGTTTAGAGCTAGCCTTTAAATTAAAGAAGGTGTCACAAGAACTAAACTCCTTTTGACAACAATGCTTTTTAGGTCTCGCCTGAGCCAGCGCTTTAGCGTTGCTCTGGCGAGAGCTTTAGAAAGCGGGATTTGGAAGTGCAAACTAGTGCTTTTCAGGCCGCCAACTACAGTGCATGTGCGCTGGACACGCGCACCATTTGTCAGCCTGCTGATCACTTTCGCGGCTGCTTTGATGTTCTCAGTGAGCCGCGCGGCCACTGAGAACATCAAAGCGGCCGCGATAGTGCTCACCATATGCCAGCCTTACCTGTGTTGCTTTAGCACTCACCGCCCCCCCCCTCCCCTTCCATGTTACCCGTGTGGCTCACTTTCTCTTTCATGGCCGCACGGCGTTAATTTCACGGGCGCGCGGCCAATGCTTGTTATAGGCAGTGGCCAGGGTGTAATATCTTTGTGAAGCTTGCCTTTCGTGTGGTTGCAGTAATGAAGATGAACAACCAACATATTTTGCCTTCCCTCGCGGCTGCCACTGCAAATTCTTCTTGACATTCTGAGCACGCAGTGAGGGCTTTGGGAAATATTGCAGGTATGTGGCAATTGCTTACAAGTGTTCTGTTTTGGGGGTATTTGAGCTCTAGCCTGGAGCTTAAAAGCGCCCACTCAGTTTTATTAAAATCTCCATGAATGATTCGAGAGCTGCATGGGTCGTCTTACTTCTTTCCTACCCGGATCCCAATCTTCTCTTCTTTCCTCAGTGCCACACTCCTTTTCACTTGCACCTCTAAATCCTTTGTTCTAGTTGCCGCAATTCTGCACTATGAAGCCGATCATAAAAAAAAACTTTTGCAATGCAATAGGTTTCGCATTTGCAAGAGTTTGAGCTATTGCATTGTAAATGACAACGCCTTTTACTGCCTGTTGGTTTTTAAAACAAATAAAAAGCATGGTCATTTACAATGCCAATAGCTTAAACTCTCGCAAATGCGAGACCTAATGCATTGCAAATGCTTGTTTTGGTAGTTTTTATAAAGAGCGAACTCAACCCGAAGGTATTCGAGCGCTTTACATGAGCATCATTTACATTACACAAGGAAAGATTCACTTTTTGTAGGCAGGAAGAGATGACCTGATTTGCACAGAATCACAGGATGTTGATCCATCGCCTAGATTCAAACCGGGTTCCCCAGTTCCAAAGTTGGAAGCTCTGCCGTAATGCCACCACTATAGCAGTCTTTGTTGCCAATTTCTTTAAGGTCAGTGCGTAAAAGATAATAATATTGACCCCACCCAGGGATCCCAAATGATGTGTCACTAAGAGATGTGTTCCCATCACAAACAAAGCGCCTCCCTCTGCCCGGGCCCAGCACTGCACCAGAGGCATTACACAGAGGAGGGGTGGAAACACTTAGCCAGTGGAGAGTGAAGACAGGCACGGAGGGCTTCCCCTCAGAGGAGGAGGTGGAGAGACAGCAGGTCCCCTCCTGCGGCCCAGACTAAGAGACTGTTTCCCTTTCGCGGACTTCCAGGGCGAGAGCTGGGAAAAGTCCCCAATGGTCAAAGAACCGGAGAAGGGCACGGGCGGGGCGGGGTGGGGTGGTGGGGGGCGTGAGGGGTAGTAGTTGTCTGCAGTAAAGTCGCAGGATGGGTATGAGAGTTTGAATCATGGCTTCTCCGTGACAGGCTCTGTGATGTTAGGCATGTTGCGTCTCTTGTGTGTTGTCTGCCGAAGTGCACGGATTCAGTATTTATTTATTTATTTTGCGATTTCTAGAGCGCCTGGTGACCCGTAGGTATCCCCGCGCTATTCAACCTATCAAGATCCTGAAGGAGGAGGAGGGAGTGTCTTATTTGGGGAACAGGAGGGTTTTGAGTTTCTTACGGAAGACCATGTATGAGGGTTCCAGGCGTAGACTGAGAGGGAGTGAGTTCCAAGCAGTGGCGGCTTTGACCGAAAAGCGGCGACCGCCGGTGCGAGCCTTCCTGAATTTGGGCACCGTAGCAAGATGTTCGGCGTCGGAGCGAAGGGGTCTTGAGGCTTTATATGGGGTAACCATATTTTTAAGCGCGGCAGGGCCAGCTCCATTGATGAGCTTGTGGGTGGTACATAAGGCCTTGAACTCTACTCGTTGGCGGACAGGGAGCCAGTGTAGAGTTTTGAGGGCAGGCTTAGCTGACACTCTAGGGGAGAGATTCATAATGAGCCTGGCCGCCGCATTCTGGGTGCGTTGGAGTTTGTCCAGGGTGTACTCCGGGGCCCCCAGATAAATAGCGTTGCTATAATCGAGCCGGGCCAGGACAAGACCCTGAACAAGTAATTTCCTGGATGGGAGGGGAAGAAGGGGCAGGATCTTGCGTACGGACCGCAAGAGACCGAAGCAGGTGCCTGCTGTCTTGGCTGCCTGTGTTTTCATGGAAAGGTCGGGTTCCAACCAAACTCCTAGAGTTTTGATTTCATTTCTAGGAGAGGGGATTTCGCCGAAAGTGTCGGGCCAAGATGTGGGTGGGAAGGTAGTCCATTTATTACCCAGGAGCATGATCTCGGTCTTGGCGCCGTTCAGCTTCAAGGCCGAGTCACACATCCAGGTATAAATGTCCTGGAGGCAGTGCAGCAAGCTGTCAGGATGGTTATCCAGGTGGGACAGGGAGACGACAAGTTGGGTGTCGTCAGCGTAGTTGATTATTTTTATGCCGTAGGGGGCCACTACGTCTTCCAGGGGAGCCATATAGACATTAAACAGGGTGGGGCTGAGCGACGACCCCTGGGGAACTCCGTTCTTCAGTGGAAGAGGATCTGACCGGGAGTTGCCGTCCCACACCTGAAAGGATCGATGGGAGAGAAAGGATTCGATCCACGCTCGCGCTGTACCCACAATTCCTGCCTTGGCCAGGCGGTGTGATAGGACACGGTGGTCCACCGTGTCAAAGGCGGCGCTAAGATCCAGGAGGATCACTGCCACTGATCCCCCTGAATCTAGGATACACCTTGCCTCCTCGATGACAGAGAGGAGTGCAGTGTCCGTGCCATGGCCGGGTCGGAACCTAGTTTGAGATTGGCGCAAGATGTTGTTTGTCTCGAGAAATTGGGATAGTTGCGAGTTGACTAGTTTTTCAGCCATCTTACTGATACAAGGGAGCAGTGAGATCGGTCTGTAGTTGGACATGTCGTTCGGGTTCAGTTGGGGCTTTTTCAGCAAAGCCTTCACGACTGCATTCTTCCAGTTGGGGGGTACCGTTCCACCAGCGAGGGAAGAGTTGATAAGGTCCCTGATGATAGGGGCTATGGTGGAGGATACCTTTTTAAGGAATCTGGCTGGGGCTGGGTCAAGGGGGGAACCGCTTTTCATTTTCTCTAGTGTGGACGTCACCTCGGTGAGGGAAACTGATCTAAAAGTCTCCAGCTGTGGGCTGTTGTTTTCGTCCGCTGAGGCCAGGGTTGGAGGGGGGACTGACCGTAGGAAGGGAGTCCAGTATCCGCAGGATTTTAGACTCAAAATAATTGGCCAGATCCTTGCTTCTGTCTGGGGGGGGGGAGTGAGTGGGGGGTGCTGTTGGGATGTTAAGTAGTTCTTTAACTATCTGATAGGATTCTTTGGCTGAGTTGGTCGCGGTTTGTATTCTATTGTCGTAGAACGTAGATTTAGCTGATTTCAAGGCAGTTTTATATTGTCTTACCGCGTTGTGATATATGTCCTTGTTGCTGTGGAGCCAGTCTTTCCTCCATGCTCTCTCCGCCTTTTTGCACACTTTACGGAGTGCTCTAAGTTCGGAATTATACCAGGGGGCATGGCGCTTGGTCTTGTTTTTCACCTCCCGATTTTTGATGGGTATGAAGCTGTCGAGGGATAAGGAAATCCAGTCTCTGAACTGGCTGTCTGCCACGGTAGGGTCGGCTGCGAGACTGGGGATAGTGGCGTCCAGCGCCAAGGCCCAGTTGTCCGTCGAGAGTCTGGCCCAGGATCTATCACTGGTAAAAGAAGGGGGGTTGTGGGGTTTCTTAAAGGCCCCTGGGAGATGGGTTAAGACCAGGAAGTGGTCCGTCCACGGAAGGGGGAGGGAATTGGTGAACTGGAGTGAAGGGATGTTCGAGAATACAGGGTCGAGCAGATGTCCTTTCACGTGCGTGGCTCCTGAGTTAGTCAAGGAGAAACCAAGGGCACCCAGTTCGCTGATAAAGTCAGACGATCCTGTGTCAGTTAGATCATTGAAATGGGTGTTGAGGTCGCCTGTAATCAGGAAGTTAGATGTTAAGTGGGCCAGGGATGAGACGGATTCTAGAAAAGCGGCGGAGAAGGGGCCGAAGTGTCCAGGGGGTCTATAGACCAGAAGGCCTGACAAGGAATAGGTCGGCGAGAGCGTCAGTGTGAACATACAACTCTCCGACTCCTTGCTCTGGATCTCGGTAGATCGGCAGGAGAAGTAGTCTCGGTAGATGATGGCTATACCACCACCTCGACCTAGAGGGCGGGGTTGGTACATGATGAAAAAGCCCGGGGGGAGGGCCGAAACTATGTCAGAATTAGAGTGGCCGGTGATCCAGGTTTCAGTTAAGAAGAGTATATCCAGCTCGTGATCGACAATTAAGTGGTTTATGAGAAGGGCGTGCTTCGGAAGCGATCTACAGTTGAGTGTCGCTAATTTGAGGCCGGGGAGTGGGGCGGCCATCCTGGGAAGGAGTAGGTTACCAGGTTTGCAGATGTTACACCTAGTGAAGGGGACATTAGGGTCATGTATGGCCTGACAGGTGGTGTTTTTCGAAGGTCTGAGGCTGAGGAGGTCTCGTCGAGAGTAAGGTATCCTAATGGCAGTAGGTTCCGGCATGGGGGCTGGCCCTAGGCCCGGTCGTGCGCGGACGGGCGCAGACGGGCTTGCCTTAGGCGCGCCTTTGGCGCGCAGACGGCGCTCCCGCTGCGCTCGTCCGCTGCGCGTCCTGTGATTGCACATCCTTATGGGTAGGAAAGGGGGCGGGTGGGCGTGGCCTCAAGGTGGGCGTGGCCTCAATTCCTCGCCGTCAATGGCGGTCTAATGTTTGTTTTTAGCTTGTTCGGTGCAGCGAAGGGGTCGCTGTTCAGGCATGTCTCGAGCCCGCTGCAGGAGGTGCCAGCCGGGTGAGTGCGCAGTTAAAAATACACGTTATTCAGGAGTGACACAAGAGAAATACAATTTAAAAATCGGACGTCTCCCGGCTTCCGCCTCAGGAGATTTGCAGGTTTCTGATAAGTTGGCGCTGATGACAGCGCTTATGTACTGTGGCGGGTGGGCGTGGCCTCAAGGTGGGCGTGGCCTCAATTCCTCGCCGTCAATGGCGGTCTAATGTTTGTTTTTAGCTTGTTCGGTGCAGCGAAGGGGTCGCTGTTCAGGCGTGTCTCGAGCCCGCTGCAGGAGGTGCCAGCCGGGTGAGTGCGCAGTTAAAAATACACGTTATTCAGGAGTGACACAAGAGAAATACAATTTAAAAATCGGACGTCTCCCGGCTTCCGCCTCAGGAGATTTGCAGGTTTCTGATAAGTTGGCGCTGATGACAGCGCTTTTGTACTGTGGCGGGTGGGCGTGGCCTCAAGGTGGGCGTGGCCTCAATTCCTCGCCGTCAATGGCGGTCTAAAGTTTGTTTTTAGCTTGTTCGGTGCAGCGAAGGGGTCGCTGTTCAGGCGTGTCTCGAGCCCGCTGCAGGAGGTGCCAGCCGGGTGAGTGCGCAGTTAAAAATACACGTTATTCAGGAGTGACACAAGAGAAATACAATTTAAAAATCGGACGTCTTCAGCCTCAGGAGATTTGCAGGTTTCTGAAGTAAAGACCCTAACTGCCTCCTCTCGAAATTACTGAGGGTAACACTGAACGTCAGTCTGTGCCATGCAGTCAGTCGTTCCACCTGAAGGTCGTGGGGCTGTAACATGTTGACACTTCATGCCCCCATCCCCGCCCACGATCAGTGAAGGGCAACAAAGCCCAGCTTTGAAGGATGGCTTATGTCCCATAAAGAAAACAACATTGGGCCACATGCATGAACGAGAAAACTGGTCGCAAACGGGCAGATTAGCAGAATCTGCCCCTTTGCGACCGGTATTTTTGCATTTGGGATGCATCATCCCAAATGCAAAAATCGCAATTTAAGGAATCTCTAAATAGCGATTCCTTAAATTGTGATTGCATTTAAGGAATCCCAAATTGAGATTCCTTAAATGCAATGCATTAAAGTAAAAAAATTAGCGATTTCGCTAATAGGGGGAGCAAATTACCATGAAGTTGAACTTCATGGTAATTTGCCAAAACTTTGAAAAATGCACTTTTTTTGCCTTTTTCAAAGTTTCATGTTGCGCACACACATGCCCTTAGAGCATGTGTGTGTGCAACATATGTGCACAGATCAATTTCTGGGGTGCAATAGGGTGTCATTTTGACACCCTTGCACCCTTGAAATTGCATGAGCAATTTGCGAGTACATACTGGTACTCGCAATTTGCTCATGCAATCTCCAATTCATTTCTATGGGCCTGGAGGCCCATAGGAATGAATGGGACAGCATTCCTTAATTGCGACTCGCAATTTGCGAGTCGCAATTAAGGAATTTGTAGGAATCGCTACTTTTATAGCGATTCCTACATGCATAGGCTTTTGCAATTCCTTAATTGCGATTCCTTAAAAATCGCAATTAAGGAATCGCAAAAGTCTTTGGGGCCTATGCATCAACAATGCCATTTGCGATTCCTTATTAGCGAAAAATAAGGAATCGCTAATAAGGAATAGCAAAAGGCTATGCATGTAGGAATCGCTATTCAAATAGCGATTCCTTAATATTCCTTATTACCGAATCGGTAATACCGAATCGGTAATTAGGAATACCTACCCATTCATTCCTATGGGCTTGGAGGCCCATAGGAATGAATGTAAAGCCAGTCTGTATTAGCGATTCGGTATTACCGAATCGCTAATAGCGGGAGCACTTTCAAGGGTGCCAGGGTGTCAAAAGGACACCCTGTTGCACCCCTGAAAATGATATGTGCACATATGTTGCACACACACATGCTCTAAGGGCATGTGTGTGCGCAACATGAAACTTTGAAAAATGCACAAAAGTGCATTTTTCAAAGTTTTTGCAAATTACCATGCAGTTCATCTTCATGGTAATTTGCTCCCCCTATTAGCGAAATCGCTAATTTTTTAACTTTGATGCATTGCATTTAAGGAATCTCACTTTGGGATTCCTTAAATGCAATCGCTATTTAAGGAATCGGTATTTAAGGAATCCCTATTTAAGGAATCGGTATTTAAGGAATCCCTATTTAAAGAATCGCTATTTAAGGATTCCTTAAATAGCGATTTCTGCTTTTGGGTTGATGCATTGGGATTGGGTATTTTTTACTTAATACCAGGAGCTATTACCGAATCGGTATTTTACCGACTGGATTTTGGGTTGATGCATGAGGCTGTTTGTTGATGCATGTGCCAGATTATGTCTAATCGAAAGACCGTGATTGTGTGCGAACAAGTTAATAAAATAAACGCAGCCCTGACATGAGAATTAATTGGTGCAGGCTGCAAATAAATAAAAAGTTTGCCTAAGCAAAACATGTTCAACAAAAAGCAGCCATAAATGTGGGCTGAAAACAAAGCACCCTTGCGTAGACCAAATCGGAATGTTTTGATTTATGTAGTGAAAGGAAGCACCACTTTAAAAGCACTGGTTATTTTCTGCTTATTACACCATATGGAAATTCTGCTTATTACACCATATGGAAAAAATAGTCTGAGAAACAGACATGTTTAAATTCTGATCCTTATCTCAACAGGGCTGTCTCCTTCCTGGAGCACCCATAAAACATCTTGCACATGGTGTGAACACTTTGAAATGAACTGTAGATAAGGGCAACAAAAGGCTGCAATTAAATAGCATCTGGTGTTTTATGTTTTTTCCCTTTGAAAGGAAACTAGATTCAAAGTTACCATTGCGTAATTACTGCATGTTAAACATGCCTCCAAGTAAATTAATTTTATTTTTTTTACTCAAAATATCATGTGCGCTTACTACACACCTTCTTTTAATTTGTAAATGGATCACCTGGAATATTCCACTAGCAATATTTCTTTGTAGAAGTTGCTCAGTGAGTAAGTTATTTTACCAGACAAAATCGGAATGGTTTTTTTTTTGTTTGAAAGAGCAAGCACATTACAAAAATGCAATGTATACGGTCACAGGGGTCACTGCCCTGACGACAGCAAACAACAAGAAAGAATAGTTCTTACAGGCTGCAAGACGGAAACAAAACCGGGTCGAGGAGTAACATGCACCTAAATAAACAAATAAAGGAGAACCTGTGCGAGGGGTGAGAGCACGGAATACCTCTCTATCGCAAAGAGCCAGACACTGAAAGAACGAGGAATCCAATGTGAAACAACAACATGGTGTGGCGGCAGAGAGTGAGGTCCCTGTGTGACTGTGCCCCTTACTGTTGAGAGTGCGGGCTCGCTGATGGAGGGTTTGCGGTGCTGATCCTGTTGCTTGTGTCACTCTCGGGGCTTCTGAGAATGCTGCCATAGCTTCTCCTGCTGCTGCCGGGACATAGATGGCATAAAAATCTGGTTCCTTCATCCTTTGGAACGTGCGACCGCTGAGGTGCTGCAGCTGCCTCCTTGCACACACAAAGTGGAAAGGAAGGCAGAGGTGGGGCTGTGGGAAGCTGGGAAGCCCGGTCTGACACAGGAGCTGGGCTGCTGCTGGAAAGCCAAGCAGGGAGGCACCACACGCGCTGGGGCTGCGGAGAAATGACATCTGCTTTATTGAAAGTAAAGAAATAGAAACGATTTTCCATTTCTTTACTTCTGAAGCAATCACGGCAACCGTGCATCCCAAGGAAACAAAAGAAAAGCATGGGGCCATTATTAGCAAGGAGGCTGCTCGTCTAATTAAATAATAAACTTTGCGGGAGAGCATGGCCCGCCTGCAAAAGCAGGGAAGAGAAAGCCCTTCAAGAACCACGAAAAACGAAAGAGTTCCAAGACAAACACTTCATTCCACGTGCAGCATGTTTACAGTAGTTAGGTGGTGCTGCATAGGCGTTCCCAAACAAATAAAGGAGGAACTAAACACTGCATTAGCCTGTAAAAAACGAAGATTTTGAAGCAGACAAGCAAACAAACCAATAAAAAGTCACTAGGTGGAGTAGATGGAGTTTCACCACATATACTAATTACTTGAAGTCTCGGAGAGACAGCGCATGCACTGCCTAGCCGAGACCTAATGAATTAAGAAATAATTAAAAGTTTTGTGATGAACAACCCTGACAACCTGAATGCCCCGGTGAGCAAACGGTATCGTTGAGAGGGAACAGCTGGCAGACAAAAACCAAGAAAACCCTTCCACACAGTTTCTTTCAAAACCCAGGTTTCTTGGAGCATAATAATGTCAAACTTATCAATGTACTCTAACCCTTCAATATTAGAAGCTTTGCCAGTATATTCAGCAATAGTCTAGCATAATAAGTCTATGGTGTTTAGCTTCAGGGCCGTTCCCTCCATGGATTCTCTTCTGCCTCGGACAGGTCTTGGAGCCCCCTTATACAAAACTGAAGAAACACAGTTGGGCAATTGTCAGTTCATCTCAGACAAACTTAACAGTGGTGCAAAGCGATTATCTACTCTTACAGGTTCCAGAGACTGCCTCCCCCGCTATGTGTTGGGGGCCTCCAACAGGCGACTATTGTCAGAAAGAGAGGGTTGATAGAGAAAGACTAATGGTAGAACACCAATGTTTGACCTTTGATTCAGACTCAAACTGCCTTTGCATAGGATACTATGAGCCAAGTTTGGATATCTACAGTTATGATCACACAATCACCTGGAAAACTCTTTTTAGTAGGGCCAATCCACCCCACTCTCCTTACCCACAGTTCATATCAAAGACAGCCAATGGCACACTTTGTTTTTTAACTGGATAGTTGTCTCAGGTATGTCAGTGCTAAATGGTTGAACATTGCTACGTATAATCTCATAAGGGCAAGTTTTGGGTGGCAAACCAATAGTAACACCTGGCTTCCTACTGGGGAGAGGAACATCGGGTGCAATTACTCCCAGAGCTCCACTAGACACATTCCCTTGCTGACCACTAGGGCAGCTGCTAAGCTGCCACCCACCTCATTGCAAATCTGTTAACACTTTATTAGTTCTGCTGGTATTCTGCCTTGTCAGCCCCCCTGCACTAGATGTCACTAGATTAGTTAGGTGACTACAAGTGTGTCTACTGTCTACATGCCTATGTCCCCCTCCCAAAGAAGTCACTTGACCACCTCATTTTCCAATGCACATATGCGCTCAATTAGCTGGCTGATGCACGTCTCAATCATCGATTTCTAATTTGCAAATAGCCTATCCAAATCCGAAGCCCTGATAAGTGTGCCATTGGCTCAAGAGGCAGTACTTGGCAATGTCTGGTTAGGATGGGTGGCATTTGGAGACTGAAGACTGAGAGGCACCAAGTTAAAGTGGGATCCCTCATGTCTCGCTCTCCTCATCCTCTTGGTCAGTGATCTGCTATCGGGTGTATCAGTCAGCCGGAATACTGTCTCCCTGGGAATTCAGATTACGTTCTGCTGGTAGAGCGCTGACAGACTGAAAGTTCACCACGGATATGTTGGGCTGGTTCGTGAAATGTTCCACAGTATCTCTTAAGCAGGTAGGAAGAGGCTGGCGTATAGATAAATCTTTTAAGTTCAGAGACAGGCGTGATGAGTAAGTGCCTTCTGCGAATACCAAAATGAGTAAGTGCCTTCTGTAAATACCAAAATGAGTAAGTGCCTTCTGTGAATACCAGAATGGTAGTAAGTTTAGGAATTTGTCTTAAGTTTGTTCTGTGAATCGGGCCCCATATTTTTACGTGGAAGTCTCTGATCTAGAAGTTACCAAGTGAAAAAGTTACAGACAGTGAGAACCAGAAGAGGTAAAGTAAGAACAACTGCAAACAGGAGCACTGGGCAAATGCCCTTGCAGTTTTCTCTCTTTACCTTCCAGAAAATCCAGTTGGAATAATGGGCAGCTGGAAAAAGTTCCTCCAAGCGCCCCCCAGTTTATGACCCTCTGTTAATCATGTCTTTTATTTGCTCCATTCTCATTTGTTCCTCTAGATCTGTTGTGATCAATATATTTTGTGTGATGCAATGTTGAAAAATGTTTCTGTTTCACTATGAGATATCTCTTTCATGTTTAGGTCTGGTTTGCCTAGACCTTTTGATTTTACTATAATTATATCTATTTATTTATATTATGAGTTATATGTACTAGATTATTGCTGCTTTCGGGCTGTCTTCTTTACCCATCGGTCTGTTATTTTGCCATTAACATTTTTCATCGGCTAGCTCTAACATGCATCATAAAGCAATGGGTTAGCCCACCTAAGGCTAACTTCACAATGAGTGAGAACATTCTGCCATTTCACAAACTGCACAAACAAATTAGTTCCCTTCAGTGCCAGGAACTCCTATGGAAATGTGTGCTTTTTGAGGTTAAGACATTTTTTGCTTTTAGCCAATTGTTTTCCCCTCTAGATTGACAGTATGGCAGTTTCCCCAGCAATACAATTTTGCAAAAACAGTAATAAAATAATCATTGGCTAAGCTGAAGCTATTGGCTTTGTCAATGATTATTTCACGTTTAGTCTTTTAGGAAAATTACTATTTTTGGCATTATTAAACTCATCGTTTTACTGATAATGCTGTCTTTTTGACTCTGTGTTCTGAAACTTTCTTTGCTAACCAGGCCCCAGTGCATGTGCTCTGACCCCAAAAACATGTTGAAATTGGCTCTACCCCTAATTGGTATATTTAACTTACCTGTAGGTTCCTGGTTTATGGTACAAAGTGTACCCAGGGCCTGTGAGTTAAATGTCACTAGCGGACTGCAGCACGTATTGTGCCACTACTAAAGTGACAATGCATGCCTGCCACCAGTAACTTGCCTGTGTAGGTTTAAACTGCAAATTCGAGCAGTCAAACTTTTGACAGAACTGAACCCTTCTTTTAAATAAATATTAATCTCATCCCTAAGTAGGCTTTATATGCCCGTTAAGCAGAGTGCATGGTATTTGAATGTAGGACATGTAAACAGGGCCACACAGTGAAAAGGCCTGGAACGCTATTTTCACTGTAGCAAGGGTAGCTGTTTTATAGGAAAGCTTGGGCATAACTTATTAAAGTTAATAAAGTTATCGCTGCCTACGGCTCAGATTAAACATTAATTCTTGGACTTTTTAAAATATTTACTAAAAATCAAGTTCAATGGTAAAGTTGAATTTCCAACAACTATTTTGCAAAAGGTACTTTTAAAAAGTCATCTTTAGCCTGCCTAAAGCCTCTAGAGGCCCATTTGTATGTATGTATGGAGGGAATTTATAGAGCGCTGGAATCACCCCTGAAGGGGTATCTTCGCGCTAAAATAGAGACAGGTCAGTCAGGCACAGATTCCCATAGCTCAAGCCTTGAATAATTCTGTCTTCAGAGGTTTTCTGAAGCGGGGAAGACTGGGACATTTATGTAAATCCTCTGGTAGAGAATTCCAGTATATTGGTGCCAGATAGGCAACAGTTTTGCCTCTAGATCGTTTTTTATTAAAACGAGGGATAACCAACAACTTTTTGCCTCCCGATCTGAGACACCGTTTCGGGCAGTACAGTTTGAACTTGTCCGCTATATAACTCGGGCTAGTGCCATAAAGAGCTCTGGGAGCAAAGCAACAGAGCTTAAACTTTATTCTCTGGCGGATTGGAAGTCAATGGTGAGTTTTCAATAATGGCCCGGGGGAGGTGCTGGGTGGTTTGTTAAGAGCTAGGCGTGCAGCCACATTCTGGACGATCTGCAGACTGCTAAGAGAAGACGCGTTCACAGATGCCAATAAAGCATTACAATAGTCCAGGCGACATATAATCAAAACCTGAATTAAGGTTCTGCGTACAGTTTGGGGTAGCCACATGAACACTCTGCGGAGCAGGCTCAAGGTGTAATAGCAGGTCCCGGTAGTGGTCATAGCTTGATCCTTCATCGATAACTGTGCATCCAACCGGACCCCTAGATTTTTTGCCACCAAGTTGGTAAAGGAGCAGGGCCTAGCACTGTCGGCCACCACTCGGGACCAGGAAGTTAGTGCAGCACCAAACAGCAGGATTTCAGTTTTGGCCGCATTTAAGTGCAGAAAGTGTTCAGTCATCCATTCTGCAATGGCAGACATGCCATTAGTAAAGCGCTGATCGACGAACTCCATGTCCTTATCAAAGGGCAGGAGTAATTGTGTGTCATCAGTGTAAGAGAACGGCGTAAAGCTGCACTGTCGGATGACTATAGAAAGGGGGGCCACATAGATGTTAAACAAAGTAGGGCTTAGACAGGAGCCCTGGGGCACCCTCTTGCTAAGCTTCATAGTTTGCGATCAAAAAGGGCCTGGATTGAAGGTTTGCGTGCGATGATTGAGAAAGCTGACCAACCAATCGAGAGCTACCCCCTGCAGACCGGCCTCTCTCATTCGAAATATCATTTTCTGATGAGAGACCGTGCCAAAGGCTGCTGTTAGATCCAACAAAACCAACATCACTCCTTTGTTATCATCCACGGCCATTTTTATATAAACCGTGACCCCGATGAGAGTTGTCTCGGTGGAGTAGTTGGATCTAAACCTCGGCTGTGAAGGATCAAGGATACTGTTGGCCTCAATATAGTCCATTAATTGAGTATTAACATAGCTCTCCGCCAATTTGCCCATAAGCGGAGGAGCGAAATGGGACAGTAATTGGAGAGCTGAGATTCCTACTGTCACCCAGAAGCTAAATAGTTCCTTGATTTGATGTGAATTGGCTTCCAGAGCTGAGACAAATTGCTTGGCTGTGCATAGGTGTGCTGTTCCTCTCACAGTTCGACCATCAGGGCAGTACCCAGGAACTTAATCATCTTCAAAAGGGCCTGCCCACTCTATTGTCCTTCTAGTCAGCCAGGCACCAATCCCAGTGAGAGAGGAGCTGCCCTCAGAACCGGTTTTGAAACACCGCAGGAGACGGTTTGCTTATTTCCTTGCCACACCTATAGTGTGGGCACAGGAGATCGGCACAGGGGTACAAAGCTTCAGCCATCCTGGTTTCAGTTAGAGAGGGACACTGTGGATTTGTTTGTAATAGAGCACACAGGAACTGCTGCAAAAGTAGGCAGGGTTACCCCTGGGAACTTTTTCCTTATTAGACAGTGAGGGGCAGGATTTGCCCCCTACCAACAGGTCAGTGCAGGGCAAAAATGAAGCCCCCTGAGCACCCTCTTTAAAACACTACTGGGCCTGTGGACGACAGAGGTGAACTGCAACTGCAATTGTGACATTTGAGGAGATCCATAAGGGCTGGACCTGCTCCCACATGTACCCAGGACAAAGAAGTGGACTCCAAGGGTCAGTTGGCTGACCTCCTGTTAAGTGACACATCACAAAAGCTGCAATATCACTTTCCTGAAAGAGTCCAGCTGACCAATTTCAACTGGACCTCCCTGGACCCTGTTGTTGGCTTTTATTAGAGTGAATCCTGACCCCCAATTGCTGTATCTGAAGTCCTGGAACCCTTGGCTAGAGTTACAGTGTATCATTCCTGCCCAAACTGAAAATGCTAGGAGTTGGAAACATTTTGCAAAATCCTTGCCTGGAGTACAGACGGAGACCAGGGTCGCTGTCGAAGCCATTGATGGTGAATCAGTGGTCAGCCTCAACTTGCTGGTTTGCCCCACTAAAGGAAATTCAACTTCCAGGAAAGTTTTAAAGTCCAAACGTAGAGGGACTGATGCTGAGCAGCACCTGATCGACGACAAGGTATTCCTGGGCACGAACGTCAGAATGTGACCCCACAGAACTTTTGTGCCTTCATCAGTGACCGAACTGGGACCCCGGGCTTCAGGAACCCTTCTTCATCAAGCCTATTTTTGGATCCACCCAGTAGCTTGCCACGCCGACTGAGCGTCATCGAAAACTTTTACTCCATAAAGGTTTCTTAGTTCAGAGAGAACTCTGATCAGGACCAGGCTGGACCTCATATACGGCCCACACTCCATCGCAGTCAGCCTTAAATTTTACCTTTATCTAGTGTGACCAGTTGTCCGTGGTTGTCGCTTTGTGCTTTTTGGCATTATTTTCATTTAAAACTTTAAAAATTCATATCTCCAGTTCCCTTATTGGATGTTTCTAATTTTGGTGTCATTTTGTTCTTTAAACTAGTCTCTATTTTTAATAATTGTAATTGGATTTTTATTGTGTTGTGTTTTTAACTTTTTAGCAGTTTTGGTACTTTTAAATGCTTTACTCATTTTTTAAGCTAAGCATGTCTGCTCTGTGCCATAGCTACTAGTCGTTGAAGGCAGGTTTAAATTACTAGAACCTTTACTGGACCTAACAAGAATAGTGACATTATTACTTGTGATGGAGTACCATACACAGCAACCAATAATCCACTTTATCACATTGATTGCAGCAGTGAAATCCAAAACTTGTGTTTAGCAGTACCACTCAACTAATAATTTGGAAATGTAATAAATCCCTAAGTTGAACAGAAACTAAAAATGTATTTTTGATTTTTAATTGGCATAAGGTCTCTGGGTGGGTCGTTTTAAATGTTTTCAAATTATTGTAAATTCTAGTTTTTGCACCTCTTAAAACTGTAAGGTTACATGGGATTGGATCTGGCTACCTGACACAGTGGTGGAGATAAAGACCCTCTGCAAAGAAAGAAAATTGAAGCTCAACTGCAAATCAAAAAAGGCAGATTTTGCAAACGCCCTCTGAGCCTAGGAGGAAGCCCGATGAGTACAAGGAAGAGGATGAAGAAGACTGAGATAATCCGAGTTCTTTGGTGTACCATCTCGTGCTGGAAGTGAAGTGGGTTCTGCCAGCACTAACCTTCTGAAGTGGCCATTTGCCAGTTGAAGCTCAGTGACAGGCAATCAGAAATTGAGCTGCAGCCCAATGTGCAGCCATAGACCTGGAGGAAAGGAAATTAGCACTAGAAAAACAAAATTGTCTTGGAAGAAAAGAAGTACATGCTGGGTTTGATGCCCAATGAAAATGGTGGCAACAATAGTGAGGTGACTAAGCAGGGCCATACACCTCTTGCTTGCCCATGGGTATTGTGCCTAGCTTTGTGGTGGTGAATGACATTGATAAATGGTTTTCTTCATATGAAAGAGCATTGCAAATGTGCAGGGTAGGTCAACAGCACTGTCTAGCACTAATGTGGAAATTAGTACCCACACAGGGGAGAAATGGTGTTGGACCCAGCACTGTCTGAATGGCAGAAGGAGGTCCTCAGCCAGGAAGAAGGCACCGCTCCCATCAAGGGCGGATAATTATACACACTGCACAACCAGTGCTCACCCTTGGGTAGCTTGGCACTAAGCAGTCAGGCGTCCTTCAGAAGCAATATGTAAAGCAAGAGCACAGCACAGCACAGCACACACACAGAATAAATGTTCTGCATGACCCAAAAGAGAGCCTTCACACTTTAGATGAAGAAATGTTGTTTATATTAAACACACACATTTAAAAATGCAACATGAGTATCATGGAATCTGGGCAAAAATCACACTTGGCAATCTTACTAGCAGTACTAGGCCCCGTTCGTGTTGATCAGATCTCGATAATATGCACATATGGGAAAAGGCCTATTTTAATCCCCACACAGCATCCTTACGCATTACAACTGCTGTCAGCCCCTAGCCCACCCTCACAATCCTAATAATGCAATTTCACACAGCTATAGGGTGCACCCTGGACCACAACGATATCAGTAATTGTACATACACAAAATTATAACACCTTTAGCAGCACAAGTGAATGGGGAACAACACACAGGGGATCCTATTGACTTGACGAGGCACCCCATAGGTTACACATTGATCTGGGCTGTGCCCCAGCAATCTGGGTACAGGGTCTGGCACACATTGAGATGAGTCTCACCAGGCACTTCAGGTTACATGAAGTAGAGTTGTAATTCCGTACCTCCCTGGAAATGAGGCACTATGTCCGGCACACCTTGATATCAGCTGCACAAGAGGATTCCAGTCTCACACACAGGCGTACATTCTGCAAAGTCTCACAAGGTAGAATGAAACTCTGCAATGGGTGGGTCCTCCACCTACGAGGGTCGCAACCTGTGAATCGGACACCACACACAATGTGCATGCATTCGACGTGGTGCACAAGAGAAATGTGGCACAGTTGACGAAGCGGGCCACTTTGGATCTGCTCAGTACAAACAAGACGTTTATGCTTGCTGAGGTCTCTGCAGTACAGCAACCACTTCGCCACAGAAGCGGGCAACTTCTTGAGCTATGCACTAGGCACTCCAGGCACGGTTCTGTAGTTCCAAGCTCACACGCCGCGCTCCAGCTATCAGCAAGCGATATGGGCACTTAGAGTGCACCGCTCTCCTAATGTCACTGGTAGATGGTGTTGGGCCCTCAAAGCAGATCTTTGATATCCCTGAGAGCTTCAAGAGAACAGGAGCCCAGCCTGACTAGGTTCTCCAGTACTGCATCCCCACATGACCAGGCCTTCCTATAGGGTGGGACGGTGGATATTCCTTTGCTCTGTGTGTCACAACTTCAGACTCTAGTGGGGACAAAGAAGGTGCATCGGCAGTGGTTTTATGCCACACCTGTTTCCCCCACAAAATCTAGGACACTATTTGACTTGGGTTAGGACATAGCAAATTGACTTCATGCCCTGCAAAACCTACAGGTACAGTCATGTCAAACCTAAATGATCAACACAATAGTGCATATACCCCACCAAACTCTCAAAATCAAACTGGAAACATTTGCTATTTACATCCCTTTGCAAGGACTAGCATGATGGTGAATCCTAGCCAAAATAGCATAAAATATACACAAATGGAAACATCTATAAACACATGACAGCTTTATCTTTCCTTGGAGACTGTGAACTGCCTGCTTCCTGCAAGTATTCAGTGGTACCTTAGCCCATGCCGCAAAACATTTGGGATACCTGAGGTAGAGCTAGAAGTGTGAGGACTGTAGGCAGGTCAGACCACCCTTCCAGCCATCCTTATTCCCTACATAACCTCTCCTGATGAGAACTGAGGATCGTGCGCTCTGGCACCCCTGAATCACATGGTTATTTATTGTCTGTTTAGGCTAGAGGGTGCAGAGGTTACTGTTGAACACCCCCTCCCGCCAAAGCTCTTCTCATCCCAACCAATGCCGCCAGACATGTCAGTGTAAATATGTCAAGGCGAATGCCATCCATGTCAAAGAAATGAGATATGGCCAGGCGCAACAAGCCATCTCTGATAGTCTCAATGGATACCACCCTAAAAACTGTTTGTGATGAACAGCTGAGTTTCTACACTGACCTGTTTATGGTAACGGGTCAAAGGTCCATTGGCCCAGGGGGGTGACTTCTGACCATAACCACACTACTCCACACACCAAAAGGTGCAGCTTGGACAACAATTATTTTGAGGCCCTCTCAGATACATGTGCAGTGAGTTGAACTCATATGCCTAGTCTGGCTTGACGTAATGCTCAAAGGGCCTGATTCTCAAATTGCACGTTGTCGTATGTTTTGTCGGACTACAAAACGTTCTACAATGTACCGTTCACAAACTACATGCCAAATTTTATGACTCCGCACTTCTTATATGTATGTGTGGAGAGTTCTTTGCCCTGACTGTGGTGTCTCCAAGTGCTTAGACCTCCGCACAGATATGTGTAGGGAGAACGGAGTCATGAAACCCTTCTTGTAGTTTGTGAATACTGAAAAGTAGTAAACTTACTAATAAGTGTAAGTTTACCTTTGAGAATCAGACCCAAAGCAGCTAGACTTCCATCTCTCTATGGCCTCAATTGCCTCTAGTGTCAGCGCCACTATTGTCGCAGTGCCAATCCTGAAGGAATGAGATAGTAGACTCTCCAGAGAGCCCTCAGCAATCCCAATGTCCACTGGCGTTTTGCATGTAAACTATGCCCTAGGACTTGGCATTCCATTGGCATATTCTAGTAAGTTGGGGTTGACCCACCAATACTCCCTGGCCAGTACTACTGAGCAGCACGGTGTGAGTTGAGCCTCACCTATCCAAATCCAGGTACCTTCGCTTGTAACATCTATTTTAGACCTCATGACTAAAAGGCTCACCCAATGCAGCCCTAGAACCGCCTCTACCCGCGTCATACCTGCCTGTGATAAAGATGCGGATGCTCACAATTAAGAAAGGTAAGATTTATTTCAAAGTAAGCAGGACAGCAAACAAGCCTCCTCCTCCTTACAACAGCTGCAATGGCCAAAACCCCGCTCCCTGCTATTCTAGAATTCTTCCAGCGCGTGGGTTCACAGCACTAGAAGAATGCAACCCATCACCTGTCTGTCAGACTGTGACCTCCCAACTAGTCTGGAAATCTGAAAGACTCCAAAGAAGGTCAGCGCCTATGCTAGGCTCAACAGCAACGCCTTAAGAGACGATGAGCATGCGTCGGGAGGCACCCCTAGCAGCTCTGGCAGCATCACCAGGTCAGAAGTCCTCCTGCTTACTTTTTTACTGGGACTAAACCTTCCCATCCCCTAAGAGCATTTCTGACTCTGAAATCCTTAGTTGGCTCATTCATTGTCTACAACCCAGCAAAAAGGGCAATTGCCTTTAGCTGCTGATTGACGGATGCCAGTGATTTACCTATGCCACTTTGTTGCCTCTCCAAGAACGTCATTATGCTAGCAGTTTGAAAAACAGCCTCTTTACTACGATCCAGGAGGCTGGCCTGTTAAGTCTCCCATTCACCCTTGTAGACTTGCATTGCTCCAAGAGTCAGTGCTGATGCCATCAATTCCAGCACAATGGGGCACCAAGCACCATAACCTTGAGGGGAAAGGCGTCATCTCATTCGCTACTTCCCAGAGCTGATTTCTGACATCTGTCAACTTAAAATGAGACAGGGCATCAGCCAATGTGGTGTCCACCCACAGTACAGGCTTCGCAGTGAAATACACATTCTCGCCCATGCAAAATCTGATCAAGATTTAAACGAGTGCAAGACTGTAGGACACTGCTCTGTTTTTATTTCTGGCAGGCATGACTGACAAATTATCTGACCAGAATGCAATACTTCTCCTTGCCAGGAATGCTGCCCAAATGGTGAATAGCACCACAATAGGGAAAGCTTAAAAAAAGTTACATTTTTAGTGAGACCCCTCTTGCGCCACTCCTTTGGTCAGTGTTGCATGTACCATCTGTTAGCCAGAATAGCTCCAAAGCCTACACTCGCTGCTGAGTCTATCTGCACAGCCAACTCTGTGCTGCTAGATGCTGAGGGGGAACAACCTTTACAACGCAACTTTTACAACGCACTACACTTACAATGCAATTTTTACAACGCAACATCCACTACAACGCATTCTATTACATCGCATGACACTACAACGCATTTTTAAAAACTACCTTTACAATGCATTCCATTATATCGCATACTACCTTTACAACGCATACCATTACAACGCATAATATTACACTACACTATCCAACACTTACCCTACTGTTGCACCCCCTGGAGTTAGAATAGTAATTTTTACCCCTATACTATCCAACACTTACCCTACTGTTGCACCCCCTGGAGTTAGAATAGTAATTTTTACCCCTATACTATCCAACACTTACCCTACTGTTGCACCCCCTGGAGTTAGAATAGTAATTTTTACCCCTATACTATCCAACACTTACCCTACTGTTGCACCCCCTGGAGTTAGAATAGTAATTTTTACCCCTATACTATCCAACACTTACCCTACTGTTGCACCCCCTGGAGTTAGAATAGTAATTTTTACCCCTATACTATCCAACACTTACCCTACTGTTGCACCCCCTGGAGTTAGAATAGTAATTTTTACCCCTATACTATTCAACACTTACCCTACTGTTGCACCCCCTGGAGTTAGAATAGTAATTTTTACCCCTATACTATCCAACACTTACCCTACTGTTGCACCCCCTGGAGTTAGAATAGTAATTTTTACCCCTATACTATCCAACACTTACCCTACTGTTGCACCCCCTGGAGTAAGAATAGTAATTTTTATCCCTATACTATCCAACACTTACCCTGCTGTTGCACCCCCTGGAGTTAGAATAGTAATTTTTACCCCTATACTATCCAACACTTACCCTACTGTTGCACCCCCTGGAGTTAGAATAGTAATTTTTACCCCTATACTATCCAATACTTACCTTAAATGCAATGTAATATTATGCGTTGTAATTGTATGCGTTGTAAAGGTAGTATGCGTTGTAATGGAATGCGTTGTAAAGGTAGTTTTTAAAAATGCGTTGTAGTGTCATGCGATGTAATGGAATGCGTTGTAGTGGATGTTGCGTTGTAAAAATTGTGTTGTAAGTGCATGCGTTGTAAAAGTATGCGTTGTAACGTCATACATCCGATGCCGAGTGCAGCCAGATCACTGCCAGTTGAAGGAGTCCTGCATGAAGTGATCCCATATAAGCAGGTCCTCTCCTCTCTGACCTCCATGGATAGCTGGGTGAGATGATGCTTGGCCTGTAGTGATGTTTTTTGAGAAAGTTCTTTCGGGGGTTATAATGGCTCTAAGTGCAAAATTGAGTTGAACTACTAGACACATGCAACTGGGTTACTTTGAGAGTCCAGAGGGACTGTGCTAAGGATTCTTCAAAAGCGTCTACCATAGTCAGCAGCAGGGTTGGATTTGGGCCACAATTCGGCCCAGTCAGCTAAAAAAAAAGTGGCCCTCATTCGCAGATTGCAACCTTTCGCAATACACTGCTTAATTAGGATAATAGACCTCCATGACAAAAAATAGCGGTAAAAAACATTTTAAAGATTATAGGGCCAGTACTTAAATAGGAAATTAACATTCCAATGAAAAAATATATACTTTAGAAGCACAGAACTATCAAAAATGCTAGGAACTCACTTTTAATTGTGTTCTTTTATCCATACGTTTGCTGTGAATGTTTTGAATAATGTTCACTGGGGAACATGATATGGCACAGACCTAAACTGCCTTTTACACTCACCATGGGTTTTTATGATATTCACTTTACTTTTGCAGTACTTGAGAGAGGCCCTAAAATGTTCAGAGACTGGTTAAAGGTGCATCCATGTTTTTTGTTTTACTTGTGGCTAGCATCACGAGTACGTTCTGAGAAAGGGAGTGATGCTAGTGTGTAAATGCAAAAAAACAAAAAAATGGTGTCACTCTCCTTACATGCAGTGTTATATAACATGAACTAGGCCCAGAGGCATTGGAGCGCTTTACATGAGCACCAGATAGCATTACAGAGGGTCATATTATTTTGTTTTGGTTCATGTGGTTTAAGTGATTTGCCCAGAATCACAGGATGTCGAACTGATGCTGGGACTTGAACCTGGTTTCCCAGTTTCAAAGTCAACTAAGGACACAACCTGTCCCTGTTGACTGCAGTAATTGATCTCTGGCAGACAAAGGAGAAGAGCAGAGACTGATTTATCTCCGCTGCTTGAGGAGGACAAAAATAAACTGAGGAGCTCCCTTGCTGTCCCTTACTAACCCCCACCACCTGAGGCTCCAGTCCTCCCCCCGCTGCAGTCCCCTGAAAGGTAAGTGCTAAAGACTTCCCATCAGAAGCTCCTTACAGACTCTGTCACACCTGGAGGGAGCCAGAGGGCAGGCCCACCTCATGCTGTGACAGTCAGAGCAGAGCAGCCCATTGTCATTCTGCCTCTGACATTAGCCCGCACGCCTGACTTTACATGCATGGGGTCATGTTTGTTAAGGGTGTAAGCCTTTCACGCTGTGCACCAGGGATGGAGTCCTAAGTTGACCAAAAATAGTCCCACCAATTGGCCTCATCCAGAGGCCCATCGGCTGATTCCCGATTGCCCGTCCTGCCAATCTGAGGATAACCAGCAGGAGTCTACACACCCCTTCTACCGAATCAACCTCATTTCCGTAGGAATAACAACTTAGCCAAGGGGCCATCTTTTTTTTCCCTCCACCAAGGGTACCCTGACTGAACTCCTGAAAGCCTACAAGATGATGACTGCTGGTCTGGGACCCCAGGGGCCCTCGAAGGAAGAAATCTTCAAGGTAGTGGACTATATGGAATGATGCTCAAGCTCCCTCATTGGGAGCTTGGAGGGAGAGTTTGGACTGCTGCTTGGGGCTGGAATGTCCTATTTGCATCACTAATGGATGACCTATGAAATATTACGAAATTTGGGAATGTTGGGCTGAATACCGTGCGATACAGCCGGAACCATGTCCCAATTTGGGGGGCGGGGGGTGTTCACTGGAGGCTGAAATTGAAGCGTTTGTCTCCTAGATGTCATTGCAAGTGGGGGGAGGTTGAGTGGGGGGTTGTGGTGAATTGGGATGACCCTTTTCTTTTTTCTCTATCTTTGTTTTCTTGTTGGAGTTGGCACTAACTGTGGATGCTTTACAGTTGTTACTGTATTTGGGAGGTTTGTTTTTCCTTTTTGTTTTGATAAATGTGGACTATATTGGCCACTCTGCTAGGCAGGTAAGCCTTACTATTCTGGTCCTGTTTCTGTCATGTAACCTGATGACGAACATTTCTTCTTCAGTACCACCTTTTGCCATAAAACCCTGATAAAAAGTTTTGATTGCAAAAAAGGTAGTGGACCCCAGGAGTTCCCTGGCTGCCCCCTCAAGGAATTGGCTAAATGTCTCGAACTGTGCACTGGCAACAGGTGCAACCCATTGGCATGTATTTGTCCACGTAATTCTAGCCTGGAAAGTGAGTGTGTAGTAAACTAGTTCTCCTCCCAACATGGCCACTACACCTTCCTCTATGTTTCCACCTACTAAGCCTCCCAGAATGCCTGTGTACATTCTATGTTGTACTTGGAGGTTCCACACTTGTCAGTTGGGGTCTGGTCAGCTGGCGAGGTGTGTTGCTCTGCTGTAACTTAATAAACCTAACTTGTAACTACTAAGAAGTGTCCTGCTGTCTACTGAAAGCCAAATAAATGTCAGACTTAACCAGTATTGCGACCCTTGCAACTTGGTCGGAGCCTCATTAAGTGACGTGTAATGGATCATATAGATACTGGTATGTAGCCCATTGTTTATTGACCAGCCTGGTGGAAACGACAGCTTATTTGTCTATCTTTTTCTCTGGGACTAGCTCGAGTGGTGAACACAAAAAAACTGCGCTGCTAAAACTAGGCACAATGACTAACACTCAATGTGTTCGTCATGATCTCTGTAGAGTTTTGAACACACCAGGGGGCATATTCTCAAGGAGTTATCGCTGAGTTATCGGCACTTTATCGCAGTCAAAGTCGTGATAAATTTATCACCCCATTCACAAGCCGGTGCTCACAGCCGACAGCACCAGTTTACCTGCGATAGCAGCTGCAAAAAACATCACCACAGATGACCCCTGCAACTATCGCTAATGAGATGCAGAGTAGGCGTTCCGGTGCAAAAAGTCGCATCAACACCACACCGCAACATTCTCAACGACCAGCCAGATCGCCCACAAGTCCACAAAACATGCGATATGGTGCGTTAGCAACAGGAAATTAACACCTGCTCTGACCTGGTGCAAAGTCTGACGACAAAAAAAGGGACCTCAGCCCAGAGCCACACCTGAAGAACAACAGATGCCATGGAGCCACTGAACATGCGTGCTGAACACCCAAGAGGGCCACAACACCCACCGCCACCACCCCCAGGACCACCCCCCCGGACCCCACCCTGGGCACCCCACACCTCCCCCGGACCAAGACACTGCACATCAACGGCACGAAAACATGAACAAAAGCACCCGCCTGATGTCGCACAATTGCAACAATCAACATACATGTGAGCACTGAAATCCTGATTCATGCATTCACCATTGAAAGACCAAACAAAATGTTACATTCTAATTTGTCACCAAACAACTAGTTTGAAGAGTCATGGCGGCGCATCCCTGGACAATCTGTGACTCACAGCCTGCAAGACAATATCCAAGATAAGAAGGTGTATCAGGCACTCATCAAAGGACAGGGAGAGAGAGAAAGAGAAAGAGAGAGAAAGAGAGAGAGAGAAAGAGAGAGAGAGACTGAACAAGGAGCGCAAGCCCTTGGCTCATGCAAACATGCCAACAGTTGCGTGTGTCTCGAAATCTGTGCACCCCAAATCACAGGCCTGGCATCAAAGTCAGCGCAAAGTCCACATCACATTTAAGAAATGCAAGCAGCAGTCAGACTAAACTCAGGAAGGAAAGCTCCTTTGTTTCAACACACAAGGCTGAAGGCCAACCGAACCCCCTACCTTGGTCCTGAAAGTGGCTGGCACACACTGCATGAGATACCATACCAGCCTCCGACGACTCCCACACCACAAACTGCACTAATGAAACACCAACGTGCCCACACCCCAGACACACTTGTCCCTGCATGACCTACACCTGCAAGGGATGACCTTGACACATTGGCTAAAAACTACTCATACGTCCAAACATTGCATACACATACGACTCATTGCCCAGAGCTGTGGCATATCATCCCCCGAACTTCCGCCAGTCTGAGGAGTGCCGGTGCCACGAGATCAACAAACACAATGGCAGGCATTCCCAGGCACATGCACAACCCCTGTCACGTGGAACTGTACCGTGCACGAATGCTGCATCTGTTGGGATCCCTGCCAATGACAGTGTTGCGAATCAGTTTCCGTCTGAGTTTCCGTCTTGCCTACATCACCTGCATCCAGCCCTGGTTCCACTTGCGATCATGCACATTCGAGTGGCCCATGGAGGTCTGCCTATCCAACGCAACGATAGCTGAATTGGATTATGACCTAACATTGCGCCCCCTGTTGGCCCACGAACAGGAGTGTAACCGGGATAGCCGTGCATGGGATGCACTGATCTTTGGCGTATATGCTGGCAGTTGCGCATGGGAGATTGCACAACTCCTCGTGTGCAGTGACCACATTAAGGCACTCCCCTATTGGCTGTGTTGCGGATTGGGAGACGGCTTGGACTGAGCACATCTGCCCGGACCAGTTAATGGATTGGCTCACCCTGGTGTTCCTTGAACCCGACAGCGACGTACTATTGGAACACATTGCACATGAAGTTGTGCTGGCATTCATGGACGAATAACTACGTTCCTGCAGCCACATCGGATTGTCACCCACAGCACAGGTCCCAACACCTTGTTGCATTGTGGGGAATGCTCACATATCCCACCACAACAGAGGACATATCTGCCTTCATCTGGAATCGGAATGCATGTGTGTGGAACTACGCGTGTGTACACACACCAGTGCAAGGTGATGCAGTTCCATGGTCGGAGCAGCACAGCGTCGTTTGGCAACGTTACCAATTTGGACACACTGCTGGGGGGAGAGTACACACATGGCAATGTAGCACGACATGTGACCTTGTTTGACCATTTCACCTGATCACTGTCAGCAGAGCAGACAGTCGGTGAAGTCCGGCGGCAGAGCACTATGCAGACCCCATGGGCTGTAAGTCGTGCCCCCTCACACGGGGCAGTGGGCAGACGTCAAACAACACATGACTCGTCCAGCAAGCAAGGTGGGCTGAGACAGTTGCCATCCGTAATGATTGGTGTTCATTTCTGCCTCCCCATTTCCTGCACCTCAACATGTTCCCATGCTGTGTGTAAGTGTCTTAAGCATGTCCCTGCATGTTGTGGCCGTTGCCTTGTCCGTACTGACACACACATGCCAATAAAGTCTATGCAACTTCACTGGTGTCTAACTGTGGTGTGTATTGATTACATTGACCACTCGTGTGCCACAATGAGCATCGTCCCTACACGGGGAGGGACTGACTGATGCATGTACAATGGGGTGGGTCCCTTTTGACAGCTCCACCTCTGTGAGCCAGACATTGTTTTGGGATAGTTGCTGGCAGACCTGTGCACTTACGTGTCTTCAGCAATGTGAGAATGGTGTCCAACCTCTGACCATGTTGAGCAATGTCAAAAATCATAACAGAATGTATTCACACAGATGTGTGAGTAGGTATGCGATGTGAAGTTCTGTTGTCACATGTATTGGTGTGATCACCCCTGAGGCGGAAGCCGGGGGCTGTGTGAATGCTACGCTGTGTTTTCCAATTGATTCAAATTATTGTGAGTGCCAGTGGTGCGGTTGGCTGCTGCTTGGACCAGCATTCGCTAGCCTGCACGCTTCGCTTTTAAATTGCCATTTCATTTGTATGGTTTTAAATTGTAACTTTTAGCCTGCACTGCTTACCTGTGTATAGACCTCCGTGTCTTCACCTCGCTCGCCTCCTTACCGGCAGGACTCCCTCTTCGCTCGGGACCCTGCCATTGGACCGAGCTGAGGGTGGGCGCCATCTTGGGAGTAGGTCGGGTAGCGCGCTAGTTGCGGCTATCTCCCCACCCTCCTCCCCCTATAAATGGACACTGCCCCAAGACGGCGCAGCGGGCGAGCGCAGCGGGCGCGCCGGTGGCGCGCCAAAGGCAAGCCCGTCTGCGCCTGTCCGCACCAGGACCGGGCCCAGGGCCAGAACCCCTGTTCACAACCCCCGCCAAGGTTCACTCACCTATTCAAAAACTGCGCTGCTAAAACTAGGCACAATGACTAACACTCAATGTGTTCGTCATGATCTCTGTAGAGTTTTGATATCTACTGACCTCATTTGTCCTTATTGTAATACCAACTTACATATAGTCAATGAAAAGGTCAAAAGGAACCCCATGACAACTAGTACTTCCACATACTTTTCAATTGCACTTATAAATGCTCGTTCTCTAGTTAAACATCGGCAAGAAGTATCTGACCTCATCCTGGATAATAACCTAGACTGTCTCTTTATAACAGAGACATGGATGGACGAGGCATCTGACCCAGACATGGCAATTGCCGCCCCTCCAGCCCACCTAGCCTACCGGCAAGATCGTGTCGGAAAGCGGGGGGGCGGGCTAGCCATTATAGCCCGGGATCATATCAATGTGAGAATATCATCCATGCCTTCCAGCCTTTTCGAAGCCCTCCAATTTGACCTTAAGCTCACTCCGTCATCTCATTTTAAAGGAATACTTATATATCGACCCCCAGGTGCTCGAACTGGCTTCCTTGCCAATCTTGGTTCGATACTTGAAGTATTGGCGATGGGAGACTCTTTCACACTGATGGGTGATATGAACTTCCATCTTGAGAAATTATCTGATAGCGATACCCACACATTGATATCAGATATGAACACCCTGAACTTCCAACAACTGGTTACTACCCCCACCCACAGGGCTGGTCATATTTTGGACGGCATCTTCTCCAACTCGAAAGATCTAAAAATAATAGACACCCTGCCCATGCCATGGACAGATCACTATCTCATTCTAATGAGGATTTCTGTCATAGCAAATAGAGCTAGGAGAGAACCTGCCCCGAGACCGGAATCTTTTAAAGTCTGGAAAGACATTGATCGTATGGAGCTCATCTCTCTTTTAGACAAGACCCGACCAAGCCTTTCCATTGATTCGAACACTGCTACCTGTCAATTTCAGGAGTGGCTAGGCTCTGCCACAAACACTCTAGCCCCCACTAAACAACCTTCCAGAAACAGAACAGCACCCTCGGCCCCTTGGTTCACAGAGGAATTACGTAAACAGAAACAACTCTGCAGAAACAAGGAAAGGCACTGGCGTAGTTCTTACAGTTTTGAAGACAAAGCCAGCTATAAGGATGCATTAAGGCTTTATAAAGCCCGCATTGTTGAAACCAAGAAAAAATTCTTTACAGAACAAATCAACAATGCCGAAAACTCGAGTAAAAAACTGTTCGAGATCACTAAGATCCTAGCGGGAAACGCTCCAGACCTTACCCCACCTCCTTCCCAACTTCTTTGCGACTCTTTAGCTAAGTTCTTTTTCACCAAGGTGAACGACATCTATCAAGCCTTCTCTGAAAAAATTATAAATCAACCCACTTTATCTGATGGCATTACTCATGACCATACACTACCTCAATTCACGGATCTCACAGAGATTCAAATCAAGGACATCACTGCTACCTTAAATTCGGGATCAGCTTTAGATCCCTGTCCCTTCAAGGTTATTCGCTCAGTGATGGATTACCTAGCTCCTGAGATTACCTCAGTCTGTAATACCATGTTCAGAGCAGGGATCTATCCGGACCCACTAAAGAACACCTTGATTAAGCCTCTTTTAAAGAAAGCCAATCTGGACAAGGAACAACCTAAGAACTACCGTCCCATAGCCAATCTACCTTTTCTAGCTAAGGTAGCCGAGAAAGCTATGAATACACAACTTTCAGAATTCTTAGAAGAACACCAATCCTTAGATAACACCCAATTTGGCTTTCGTAAGTATCATGGTACAGAGACCGCCTTAATCAAAGCCACTGAGGATATACGAACGATTCGTGATCAGGGAGGAACAGCGATATTGATACTACTTGATTTGTCCGCAGCATTCGACACGGTCCACCATAAGATCTTGATGGACCGTGTCGGAAAGATGGGTATTTGCTATCTGGCACACAATCTGCTTTCTTCCTTTCTGGCAGGGAGAACACAGATGGTCACACTGGGACATTGTCAATCTGACAAGTTGTCACTACCGTGTGGAGTTCCTCAAGGCTCATCCCTAAGCCCGACACTATTCAATATCTATGTGTCGGACTTGGCATCTGTCATCAAAGCCCATGGGATGAGTCTTACTTCATACGCAGATGACACTCAACTTGTGTTAGCCATTAACGGGGATGGAGAGAGAGTAGCAGGAAATCTCCAGGAAGGCATGCAGGCAATTGGAGACTGGATGGCCTCCAACTGCTTAAAACTTAACTCCGAAAAAACGGAGGTGCTCATCTTTGGACATCTTTCACCATGTTGGTCGTCTACCTGGTGGCTTCCCTCTTATGGGACCCCCCCGGAACCAGTCACTTCTGTTAGAAACCTAGGAGTGATTTTTGATGATAACCTGAATTTTATGGCCCATGCAAATAAAACAGCAGCTTCTGCCCACTATAAACTGAGGCTGATCAAGAAAATACTGCCATTCTTACCATCCACAGCCGGAAAAACCCTGATAAGTGCCTTAGTGCTGTCCTCCCTTGATTACTGTAATGGCCTGTTTGTTAATGCCCAGGCTAGAGTGATCAATAAGCTACAAACAATTCAAAATGCTGCAGCCCGTCTTTTATCAGGAACCCCGAAATATAAACCTATCTCAGATGCAATAAAAAATTTGCACTGGCTCAAAATCCACAACAGGATCAAATTTAAAACACTCTGTATCACATATAAAGCTCTGCACAATCAAGGCCCTGACTTCCTGAAGGTCCATCTTCGGCCATGTCCATCTATTAGATCTCTCCGATCTAACAACCTCAATCTTTTGCAAGTACCTCGAACCAAAACAGTCTCCTGGGGCGATAGGCGCTTTCTGGTGGCCGCACCCAGGCTCTGGAACTCGGTACCAATTAACATCAGAGAAAGTTCATCTCTGATGTTATTTCGCAGAAAATTGAAGACCTGGCTCTTTGGTCAATAATTACTCTTCTCAGCTCTGTGGGTTCTTCACACTGTTTTTCTCAGCGCCGAGACGCCTATGGGCATTTGTTCGCGCTTTATAAATTTCAAAAATAAATAAATAAATGTGATGTAAGACACCACTTCTGGCCTGCTACCGAATTGGTCATTCCTACACACAGCCCTATTCAATACATGGACGTGTGCCTACGTTGGGGGGTTGTGAGATTGTTGTTATTGTGCAATGGGGACACAGCTAGTACTCACCTTCACAGACATCCAATTGGCCATGTGTCTCAGGGATAAACATGCGCATTGATGTCCTTCACCAAGATGTACCTTCTTGTGCAATCATTGTCCCTACAACCAGCCATACTTTCATACGTGAGTGAACATAGTCATGACACCTCTGTGTGATTTCGACAGTTTTATTCAAATTCTGGTGAATGACAAAGCTGGAGCTGTACATGGCCATCCACGCCCACATAACATGGAAGCCCAGTGGTGGGCCAACCAGAGTACTTTGGGGATTGAAAAGTGATTTGGAAGAGTGCAGTCCGCAGCAGGATTGCTGTGTAATTGTCAAGCAGTGAAGATATGGCAGTCCATGTCGGGGTCCGGGTGGATGTCGCAGAGTGTTCCGGGGATCAGTGGAAGGTGTTGTCCCAGGGCATGATGCACAGGGCAGAACCAGGCAGGGACAGGCCATCTGGCGGTGATGAATGTTATTACCTCCTTCCTCACACATCAATTGCCATCCACATCTTACTCCTCTGATACTTCTTCTGTGTCCGGTCTGTCCAGTGTGTGGCAGTGTAATGGCTGCGTCACTGTGTGCCACTGACACATCAGGGTCCGAAGGTGATGGGGCTGCATCACTGTGTGCCACTGACACATCAGGGGTTGGAGATGTGTTTGTCGAAGTTCCCGCTGCAGTTATCTGGGACTGGCTCATTGGCAGCAATGGCAAGATGATGAGCTGCAGGGCATGGTGTTCAGCCGTGGCAGGCATACTTCCAGCCTGCATCTGCTCCATGGTCTCCATTGTCCTCCGCATCTGTGCCAACTCTGTGCTGTCATCGCTGGTGCCTGTCTGACTAGACAGTTCTTGTATCCGAGTGATGGCCCCAGCGAGGTTAGCCAAGGATTGTTGGGGTGTCCGTTAGGGACTGTACGTGGTCCCTGATGGGACTCAGACACCCACGTATGGCATTGAGTGTGGCTGCCACGAGCTCGAAACCCACCCTCAGCTGATCAGCCAACTCCAACTGGCAACCCAACACACGGTGTTGAAATTCCATGTATTGGTCGTGGGGGTCCTGGGAGACAGCCGTTGAGGTGTTTGTTTCCTGCTGTGTGGTCTGTGCAGGTGGTTGGGTCACCTTGAGGCAGCTGGCCTGCCCTGCTCCTGGGGGTGGGGTGCGGAGGCTGTCCATTATCTGTTGGGGGGTGTCTTGACATATGTGCAGGTTGTCCTCTTCATCATCACTGATGAGATTTGTGGTCTGCTCTGCAGTAAGTGTTAATTGTCCCTCTGAAATGTTAAGGGGAGATGCAGGTTAACAGAATTTCCCATCTATTTTGAAGCTTTGCAGATGTTTACATACAGACTGCATGACATTGCACATTGTGACTATTTTGGTGGAGCTGGCTATTTGATGGCAGACAGTGGTATATTTGACTACATGACGGATGTGTGGTAGTACCCATACATTATCATCACACAGTGTCAGACAATGCCAGATTTGAGTGGACAGTTACTGCGCACAAGCGGAACCTGTTGTTTCCTCTGTTCTGTGGTGTAGGTGTTGCACTTTGTACCACATTGCCGTTATTGCTGATGTTCTGTGGTTGCTATGTGTGTGTGCTGCATTGTGGGGGAATTGCCACTGCAGCTCTGATTTTGTGTACCCTTAACCTTTAAGGCGGTGTGCCTTTGAATTGTGTGCTTTTTGGTGGCTGAAATGTTTGCGACTTGGGTCATATGTGCTCATGGACAGATTTTGTGGCCTTGTGCATTGTTTGTCTGCTGCGTGTATTGGACGGCATGGGTTGTGGGTGCACGTGGATATGTCAGAGTGTGACCTGCTCCTTTACGGATGTTATCCGCACTGGGCCACCTCCATGTCGATTCATGCACCATGTCATGTATTTTGGCTGTTGCCATGCTATCGGTCATGCAGTGTCACTTGCAAAGTCAGGGTGGCTCACACAGCTGCTGCTTTTCTGGATTCATCACATGTGCATGGCTCGGTTATGTTGTTGGGATTTGGAGGGGGCCCATATGTGCACATGGTGGACAGGGGCCTACTTGGTGTTTGTATGTGTGCTGCAGTGTTGCAAGTGTATCAGGGACAGGTTCCACAGTCATTGTGCATGTGCTACACATGATTGTGCATGTGTGCTATTGTGCCCATCTCCCCCCGTCCCCCGTCCCTGGTGGTTACTCACCCTGTTGCTGTTGGGTCAGGTCATTTCGAGCTGTGTCCAGGCCCCCAACTCCTGCCACCGTCTCCACACTGATGACTGTGGCCACCATTTCCTCCAAATCATCCAACTCCTCCTGTGGCGCAAGACTCCCACCTCCAGTTGCCCTTGCTGCCTTTCTGTTGGCGGCAAGTTTCTCCTTGGCTTGGCTGTGCACTTCATGCCAGCGCCTCTTCACCTCCTCCATTGACCTCCTCGACACTCCGACTGCATTGGCGTTGGTGACGATGGACTGCCATATTTCTGTTTGGGTTGCCAGTGCTGCAGTGGGGGTGACGAACAGTTGTTGATGGTGTTCTGTCACCTCCGTGACGATGATTCGGTCTTCCTGAGGACTGAACCCCGTCTTCCTCTTCCTCTTCTCCTTGCTCTTCCCCGTATACGGGGTTCCATGCGGGTCCTCCGTGAGGCTTCAGGAGTTCGGCTTGTCCTCTGCGCTCGGTCTGGGTGCATCCATGGTGCTACGCAGTTTGAATTCATTTTTTTGCTTTTATAGTGCATTTTCCCACATGACGCTTGGGAATTGCAGGCCTGTCGCTGGTTTTCACTGATTTTGGTATCGCGCTTTGGGGCATCGCAACTTTTTGGGCTTTTGTGTTTCGCATTTTTTGTTTATCTCGTTGGTTTTTACGCGGTCATTTGGCGCGATATCATGGTGCTATCGCATGGTGCTGCCGGGTTGGGAATTGGACGTTAAGACAGTGTTATTTTATCGCGATGGACTGCGTTATGCAAAGTTGCGTTAAGCTAAATTTGCGATGGTTATCACACGTTCTTGAGAATATCCCCCCAGGTTTCCCAATGGGGGGGGGGGGGGAGTCGCTGAATGGGCCGGTGACCATTCCTCCCGAACCTCTCTCTGTATTTTATCTCTGGCAATATCTGGCTGGGCGAAGACCGACTTCTGATTTGGGAGGGGGAAAGGGTGGGTTGGGTTGGGGTGGAGCATAGGCCAGAAGGGCTGGAAACCAAAAAACAACCCTGAAACCAAAATAGAGGGTGTGAGCGTTATGGGCGTTGTCATATTTTCCAAGGTGATGGCATAATACTTGAAAAAGAATGGCGATTCAGTTTCATTGGATCTAGAAGTAGGGGTGCGAGCATGCTGTAGCACCCCCAAAATAACCATGCTGGAGTTAGGAAGATGAATGAGCAATAAAGATGCCCTCACATGTTATCTTTATCTTTTCACATTCGCTGTGTGTTCAATCACAGATCAAAAGTAAGGCCTCCGACAAACGTCTCTGACTGCAAAGTTATATGTAAAGGGAACTATCTAACAATCGTGCTGAGGTATTGAAAGTGCAAAAGGAAAGGCTGTGCAATGTCAGTTTTTGTCCAGCACACAACATTTGAATACCTGTAAAATAACTGTGCAAATATTTCAAAAGCACAAATGAAGCACTTTCATGTTATTCTGAAGTGTGATGGAAACGAAATTTTAATAGGATCAAATCAAGATACTTTATTTGGTGATGTACAAATGGTAAATATTTGTTGAAAAACAATTTCTGCACATTGTAATTTGGGTATTATACAGGTTTATCAGTAAAATTGCTTGTCAGTGCAAATCGTGTGACCATTTCAATGGAAAATTTGCTGTCTGTAAATGACTGTGTGCAACACCGTCTAACTTACCACACTCTTACCACTGTCCTGCTGAGTGATGCGAGCACCCCCAATCTGAAAATTGTTCTGGCACCACTGTGCGGCTTTGCTTAAGGAGGATGACCTGCTAATGTGTCTTGACAGTATGGTCTTGCCATGCTTTATAAAACATCTTGCTTCAGGATGTAGTGGCCGCAGCAAGAGTAGCATGTGTTCTTAAGTTTTCATTGGTCCCTTTTTGCACATTCTTTCCTACTGAATTGCAAGCAAGCATTCTTCTTGTCACCCCCTTGGCTATTCGCTCGAAAGTAATGATTCGATTTCGTGCCTTGTGTTATCTGAAACTTTAAGTGCCACAGGTTAATTTCTCTCTGGTTCGAGGCAATTATGGGCCTAAAGGCCTTCTTCTGCCTGAATATATACTGAAGTCAAGCTGTCTCAGGGAAATCAGATGCTGTGCTATGTATCAAAAAATATAACCCATGATTTGAGGAATGTTGGGAATCTCTCGGTCAGGACCACTGCATAAATGGTAAAACCTGTCACCTAATTTCTCAACCATCTATCCACCCAGACTTTTCTCGGGCAGAAATCCCCATCCTTACCCTGTTTACCTTTCTTGGGAAAAATCACTGCGCTGATCAAATCAAAATCATCACATAATTCCTCTTTACAAATCTTTTCCTTAGTTTCAGGTAGGACATGCACTTAGTTTCAGGGGCACATCATTAGGCTGTTGCTTCCAAAAGGTATTGCGGGGCCCACGACCTTCTGCACTGCCTGTGGGCTGATCGCTGCCCCAGGCTGGCTGACTGTAGGTGTCAGGGAAAATCCCCCTGTTTCTGGAACACAACTCATGGTGGCAATGCCTACAGGTTTGTCAGCTATTCAACAACAGCCACCCAACTTGGTGGCAATTACAGAAAAGTGGGGGGGCTGTGGGTTATGTTGTGCAGCCACCCGAAATGCACTTGAGCTGTGCAGAACTACAAGTGTGGAGTGGGAGTCTGGTGAGGACCTTATCAGCCAGTCCGCCACCTATGCTTGTGCCAGTTCATAGCATTCAAGCCAACTTATTGAGATCAGTACAAGCTTTCCAATCAGAGACAACAGTTGTGGCAAGTAGTGAAATGTAAAAGTGATAGATGAGGTCAGGGAGGTGACCCCATGAGACTGATGGAGGGGTCTGTGAGGGACCTCGCGTGGGCAAGAAATTGTCCAAAATGTTTTTTTAGCATGGGGGATCCGTGGATCCAGACCGCAACTACAAAAACACATACACCTACTCACACACTCACTCACACAACCAGTTACACATCCACACAACCACTCATGCACCCATACAGCCACTCACACACCCACTCACAGACCCACTAAACCACTCACTCACCCACTCACAGACCCACACAGCCACTCACACAGTCACTTAAATACTCACACAACCACTTGCCCATCCACATAGCCGCTCACACACCCATGTACACACTCATACTGCCACTCACACACCCACTCACAGACCCACAAAGCCACTCACACACCCACACAGTCACCCAAGCAGCCACCAGCCTCTCTTACACCCACACACAGGCAGTGACACACTTACAGAAATTGCAATAGCATATTTTCTATTAAATGTGTTGTTGTTTTAGTATTGGATGTGTGCAATATAACCAACAGACCCCTTATTTGTCTGATTCGTGACACATCCAAATTAATTTAAAAAAAAAAAAACTTTGTGCATTGCATCTGTAGAAAAACTACATAAGCTCCCTTACCTTAATTTTTATATTTTTACTTTCAAAATATTTATTTATTTATTTACTTATTTATTTATTTATAGAGTTTTATATAGCGCGAACTTGATCCCGAAGGATATCAGAGCGCTTTACAGTTTGAGGGAAAGGAAGGTAACCGATCAGTACATGAGTCAAATGGGGAATCTACATAGGCATTGAATCAAATAATGCACACATAAAAGACCATTTGTAAACCTGGGGTAAGCGCAGAATGGGCTAGTCGATGCACATAATGACATAAAGGGAGCAAATACAATAGTAAAATACAAGATTAACAACCAATACTGTAGTATGTCCGATGCGCTTAGAGCTGACAGATATATAAGGATGAGCCTGTGAACAAAATGTATTTTGTGCAAATGGTGATCTGTTAAGTGGGGGGGCGAGGAAAAGGGGGGGTCCCAAAACACGTTTTCCTCAATGCAATTTCCCATGGGGATTTTAGATACAGCTACAGCCCAAACTGCTTAATGGAATTACACTAAATTTGACAGAAAGTTAGACATTGGTCCAGAAAGAGTGCTTTATGCAATTTGGTGACAATCTGTTCAGAAGTTTTGGCATTATTAAAGTAAAAAGATTTATCCATATCTATACACGTGGATCTGCCACAGATCCTCCACGGATCTGGGCAGACTCGCAGATCCACGCTCCAACAGCAGTGCCGTGATTGGCTGACCGTAATCTAACAGGAAAGTTGCTGTCACCTTTTTGTGCATTGGGACACGACTCCCAGGGGGGAAAATAAAATGTAAAAGTGATAGAAGAGGTCAGGGTAGAGGACCCTGACCCCACGGGACTGATGGAGGGGTGTGTGAGGGACCCCTCATGGGAGGAAATGGTTCAAAAAAATTTTGTGCAGATCAGACCCCGAATAAAAAACACAAACACCCAACCACCGACCCACACACCTACTCACACACTCACTGACACACCCACTTAAACACTCACATAACCACTCATACACCCATTCACACACCCATAAAGCCACTCACAGACCCACAAAACATCTCACACACCCACTCAAAGAACCACATAGCCACCCACATAGCCACTCACAAACTCACATGCCAAACTTACACACTCACACAACCACTCACATACCCATTCACATACTCATACAGCCACTCACACGCCTACATAACTACTCACACACCCACTCACAAACCCACCAAGCCACTCACACACTCACACAACCACTAACACACCCACACAACCACTGACACACCCATTCACACGCCCACTCGTAGACCCACAAAACATCTCACACACCCACTCACCCACTCACAGACCCACATAGCGACTCACACACCCATACAGCCACTGACATATTCACTTACAGACCAACAAAACCACTCACATACCTACTTACACACATACACAGCTACTCCCACACCCACTTACACACCCATACAGGCACTCACATACACACTCACACCCACACAGTCACTCACACAGCCACACACAAGCAATGATACACTTATAGAAATAGCAAACGCATATTTTGTATTAAATGTGTTGTTTTATATTGAATGTGTTCAATATAACCGGTGAAGGAAGTGACCCGATTAGGGCCATCCGGGTCACTCGATGTAATGAATGTGCTTTTCACTAAAAGGACACATCCAACCCCTGCACTTCCACTCTGGGAGGCCAATTTATCACTGCACCTTTAAATAATACACATTTGCACAGCACTCCCACTTTGGAGGCAAAAAGACAAATTCAGGTGCTTTTTAAAAAAACACACACAAGTTTATTAATGCAATGTTTAAAAAGGTAGGCCAAATATATCAATAAATGCAGAATCTCAGGTACCAAACACTTTTAAATGAACAAGTAAAATAAAATGCATCATATACACAAATAGCAAAGAGTAGAAAATATATACAAAATGGTTAGGAACACCTCACGGATTGAAGTTGCATCATCCTTGCCAATTCAAGCTTTAAGAAGCCCATCAAAAGCCCAGGAAAGGAGTTTTAACCAGGACTCAATTTCGGTCACCTCCACAGCAATACGTCTATTCTGTGGGGAACTTCCATCTGGCCCCCGCAGGTTCCCAGCTTTAATACTGTTACTCAACGTGTGGTGAAGCTTCTAGAAAACCTCGCCCCCTTCTCATTGGAAAATAATGAGCTGGCTGTACCAGTCTGCATCAAGGCCAAGACGGAGGCTGGCCAAGCTCATGTATTTTGACATCGAGGCAGAGTTGCACATTCTACAGATAATATCCAGTTCACTCTGGTCAGTGAAGAGCGAAAAACAAGTGAGGAGCAGAAAGATCTTGAATATGCATCGCAAGCACTGCTGTGCATGCAGAAATAAGGCAAAGTCAGACATGAGACCATGTAAAAGCCAATAGAGAAAGTCAGAAAACAAGATGACATGAGGCTATGTCAAAGCCAATAGTCAAAGTCAGAAAACAAGATGACATGAGGCCATGTCAAAGCCAATAGTAATAATTCTCACCAATGTACAACACAATGCACATGTGTGCATCACTGCCCACAACACTGCACTTCGAAACCAAAGAGTACATTCCACACCTCTCTCTCCCTCTCACGCTTTCAAATGCACATCCCACACCTTCTATTCTTGGCATGACTATTTTACTCAGTGACAGCTCCCACTGAAAGAGCGCAAGATTACAAGAAAGAAGAGCAGCAGGCATATGTAGGACTGTCTCATATATCCAGGCTAGGGTAAAATACCACACTAAAGTCAATTAAAATGGTGTAGTTGAAGGTCATCATAAGGTGCCAAACCACAAGTGTGGCTCTTTCACTACACTCGCGACCCCCTTTCAGCCTTCTGTACAAATGAAGAGTCGGTCAGACAGTAGAGAATACAAAGTTATTTTATTAGTATTCGCTCGAACGAAGTCCAGTCTGACCAGCCTCCTGCCGAGGGACTGACCCTCACCAACATAACATCAGATATTATACATTTCCAACACCCAACAGGACCCGCCCAGACTGTAAATTTCCAGTTGGAGAAGGTTAACAGAGGAGGCACAGAAGGATGAGCTACCATCCTGAGACCAGGAAGACACTATCTTAGCTTCAAGGTTACTCAGCATGTGCCTGTCTCTCTGAGAGTGGGAGCAGGGCTACATATGAGGAAAGGTATGCAAACACAGAACGAGATATTCATTAGTGCAACAAAGTTTATCCTTGAATAAAAAAAAGAACAATCAAAGCTGTTTTCTGCTGAAGCAGATGGTGTGAGACAGAAGCTTAATTTTGATCATGGCACAAAATGGTGGCTGAATACAAAATGGTGCTGCAAATGCTAACTTGACTCGCACAATGCTTGAAGGAGTGAACTAGACATATTTTTCAGTCCAACAGACCCTCCTTTTAGCATTTGCTAACTATTTTGTCTAATGCTGTATGCAAAGTAAAAGGATTATTAGTATATGACAGTACACACATAAGTAATATTCAAAAATACCCCCTGGAATAGCCATTAGGTAGTTGGTACCCTCCTTATTCATTAGGGGTGTTGTTCAAGATGCATAAGGACATCAACACTGGGAATTATCCATATTTTCAATATCAGGAATAGAAGTTGCAAGGGAGGTGGTAGAACCAAAAATGCCCTCATCTATTTGCATCATTTCGTGAATATCCTTCTGCAACATAATCGCAGTAGTGTCACGGACTGTCTTCTGCTGCTTAGGGGTGAGGAGCGTTGTACAGTAAGAACAGCATAAGGGGAGGCACTGCACCAGAATGCAACAGACAACTAGAATCACAACAAAGTAGATCACTTTTTCCAGAATGCAACCCCATCCACCAAAGAGGGACCGACCCAAATTTCGGCTCTCCATTAGGCCTGGGCGAAAATTTTGTTCCGTTCGCGGAAATTGCGATAATTTGACATTTTCGCGTTCTGCGGAGAGCGCGAAAATGTCAAAAATTCCGGTTTCCGCAGCTTGGCGATAATATTTTTCTTGCTCGCGCTATAAAATAATACATTCTCGCGCGCGCGCGATCGCCTTACCTGAATCCCTGCGTTCGCCGACAAGTTTTCTTGATCCGGTCGCGTTCTCCATGAGATGTTGTATTGTTTTTAGCCATTTGCGCTGTCTCGCGACAGTTCGCGCCCGCAGTGATGTCATGCGTTGCGCGATCACGTCTTTCTTCTCGCGATCATGCACCGCGAGCAAACTCAAAACAAGATGGCCGCGCCCGCAAGCAACCACATGGGTAAGTTGGCGACCCGCAACCATGCAGAAAATCTCGCGAACATGCCGGAAAAAAACTTCCGCATCTTCGCGATATTTCCGCTTGTTTGCGATAATTTTAAACATTTTCGCGATAATTTGCGAAAGTTAATTTCGCAAATTCCGCCCACCCCTACTCTCCATTCCCCTGACATTCTCCAAAATATCTAAAATGTGTTGGGTAATATTCTTTTCTAACCCTGGGCGTAGTTCTCCGCTCCGCCCGCGGAGTGTGCGTAGCTTTGCCTACTTCCTGGTCCGCGAAGTAGGCGTAGAGCAGGCAGGCTACACACACGCCACGGCGGAGCGGGGTTGCCCGCCACCCTCCTCCCTCCTGCCCTCTTTAAATGCCCTTATAATGTAAAAAAAACTGTTAAAAGCAAGCTGAAAGTAATTAAAATAACTTCCTGGAGCTGTGGCATCCCAGGGCTCCCTCTTCCTTCTCTATCACCGACTTCTTCCTCACAAATGCGCATGCGCGGGCGCCCGCGCATGCGCATTTGTGAGGAAGAAGTCCGCGATAGAGAAGGAAGAGGGAGCCCCGGGACGCCACAGCTCCAGGAAGTTATTTTAATTACTTTCAGCTTGCTTTTACATTATACCTGCATTTAAAAGAGGATGGGAGGGAGGCGGGTGGCGCGTAGTGGGGCTACGCGGAGTGTGCGGGTGTGCGTTCATTTGCCCCCACTCCGTGATGCTCTCCATAGGCCCAATATGCCCAGGGTTATTATTTTCCATATTTGTGATCCCGGCTACACACTTGTCCCCTACTACTGCGCACACACCACCGCTTTTAGCTAAGATGAAATCAACTGCATATCTTGTTTGCTCGGAGTATATTCACATAAATTCCAACTGGGTGGTGATGACACACAACGCTGCTACTGTAGAGTTAGACAGTATCTGCAGCCTACATCCAAAATATTCCCTAGCCCTTTCACCCCTGGCCATAGCGGTACCACCAAACATAATAATGGAGGAAAGTATATACCCAAAGGTGATATCATTACTATAATTATTGACCTCCAGGTCTGTCACTCCGTCGCAAAATTCCTTTGTTAGAGTCCTTTTAACCCACCTTTGTCTACTATTCTTGCAAGGCACCCCAAGAGGAAGCACCATTCCCAAAGCCACGTCCTCTGTACCATTATGAACATTGGAATAAGTACCATTAGTAAGTAAAATCCTGGGAGTGCATAAAGTGGATCTTGGTAATTTACAGGAGCATATCTGGTATTCATCCCCATTGTACTCGGATCATCTTTCCTCACTAAAGACATTGTATTCTTGAACAATATCGGTCCAGAACAATTTATATATAAGAAAGCGTCAGTACTATTTACTATCGGACAGCATGCGGGATAGTAACCTGCTCTCGAGTGACTGTCAAATCTTGATAATGCCAACCTGTTAAAGTAATGTTCTGTTCCTCCATATACAGATTGTCACAATACACATTAATGTCACAACCTGGATATCCCTTCCCTCGTGGCTTCCTATAGTACAAACAGGGACCGTCCCATCCTGAACTCACCCTTTTCCTCTACAAATTGTGGTGGGCGAATATATATATAATTAACCAGTGACAATGGGTACGCAGTCCACAAACTCGTAACAGATTCAGCGTGATAACAAGCTGTACCTTCACCAAAGATTTTCCTGTGTGTATCTAGAAATACATTGCTTAGTATTGTTCTTTTGACACAAACTGGAGAAACATTCTTGTATATAACACATGATAGGGCATTACAATAGCACTCCAAAACCCAGGACACCCCCGACACCCAAATCAACATCAGTAACAATACAAAAACAGCACAGAGCACTTTTTTCTTAGCAGACCAAGCAGACCAACGACACCCATTCTGCCCGAAATGCGGGGCTGCAATAGGCTGTCCTTTCTCCATAATGGGGCGACCAAATGGGTACATTTTTGAATCAGAGGAAAGGACATGCAATGGAGCCAACGATGGTAAGGCAAGGAAAGGGGCAGGGTTCCCAGTGTCCATCAGAGTCTCACTGGTATACTCCTATTGTCAACTATGGTAGTGCTGTTGAGCACTTTTGGTGGAGCTGCGCCATCGCAGCCCCTTCTGAAGAAATCCCACATCGTTCAGGGTAGCTTACCACCCTTCTTTCCGGGGAAGCACGTCAAATTCACCCTGTCCAATGTCTGAACAATGCGCTAATCTCCCTGTCCCTAAACTACCATTGGTACCATAGGCAGGTTACACCCTATTCCTTATCCTCGCAGTCCATCCCCACAAATCTGACTTCTCCTTTGGTGCACTGTTCTTCCGTCGGGGCGCAGATTGTACCTAACTACTCCTGGCATAGAGGGGTCAGCATAAAGGGCTCAGACTCAGAGGGACCAATGGGCAGGGGCTCAAACCCAGATAAGCCCGTAGGCTGGGGCTCAAGCACAGATGGGCCAACAAGCTGGGGCTCTTGGATGGCCTTAGTCGCAGGTGGCACCGCCTCATTCGTTACTACATTGCTCTCCTCCTCGGTGGGTGCCCACATCAGTTGTGCATCCAAGAAGGGAATGAAGCGCGGCACCTGCTCCATTTCTGAGTCACTGATGCCATCGAGCACCCAGCGGTCGTAGGCCAATGGAAGGTGCATCCTCCGGCAGTGGATAGAGTGAATCCAATTCTTCCGGCCATCTACCTTCACTGCCGTCCGGGTGGTGAGGAGGACCTGGAGAGGCCCATTCCAGCGTGGCTCCAAACTGCCTTTCCTCTGATAGTTCCTCACCAATATGTAATCACCGGGTCTGATATCATGGCCTGGCCCTTCGGGAGTTGGCGGCAAAGCTTCATGAATCTGTCTGTGAATAGAGCGCAAGTTTTTAGTCAACTCATATAAATAATCTACAATCAAGGGGTATTCTATTTCAGAGAAATGACGAGGTTGAGGGACGCCCCAGACATTTGCTGGGCGGCCAAACATGACCTCGTACGGTAACAATCCTATTCTAGAGTGAGCCGTAGCTCTTGTAGACAACAAAGCTAATGGTTCAGCATCTGGCCATTGGAATCCTGCGCTCTCTTTGATCTTTGCCAGCTTCAGTTTGGGAGTACTGTTGTACTTCTCAACCAGACAGCCGACCGGGGGTGGTTTGCAGCATGAAATCTCTGCTTGATATGCAAACCATCGCACACCAACTGGATAACCTTTGAGTTGAAGTGACTTTTGTTGTCACTCCAAATCAAACGGGGCAAACTAAAATGCAAGAAGAACTCTTTTAAGAGTGCCTTCGCCGTCGCTAAGCTTTAGTGCAACTACTAACACATATTTCAGATTGCTGACTCGTTCCTTTTCGATGAAATCCATCTGGAGAACCTCGAAAGGAAAGGAACGTGGTGTAAAATTACCAGGAGGTGTAGGGGTGCCTTTTCCAGAATTATACATCATGCATATCATACAGTACTTCACTAGGTGAGCAGCAACTTTGGGAATGTTATCATTCTGCCATACAGGGTCTAACAGCTTGCATATACCCTTCGCACTAATGTGAGCTGGCCCGTGTGCCATAGTAACCACAGGAAGGACATATGCATCCGCTAGCATCCATCTCTGCTTCTCTGACTTATCAGTCCAGCACCCATCCTCATCCAAATGTGCCGTACTCTCCTGCCATACTGCTAACTCCTCAATCGTTACCCCGCTCTGGATCTCTTTGACATTGTCCAGATTGTCCTCAAACGTGGTGGCCTTGGGTACCCACCTGGCAGGACCCACTACAAACATCTTTTTCATCTTTGTTCGAGCTGTCTCCTTAGCTATCTGATATGCAAATGCATTTCCCCACCCCACATCATCGGTGATTCCCTTGTGGGCACTGCACTTCACTATAGCCAATTTCCTAGGGCATGTCAGGGCAGACAAAAGCCTATGTATAAAGGGCCCATTCTGTCCCATGGGATGTGAGAAACCATCTCTCTGCCCAGAGCCACCCAAAATTATGAGCGACCCCGAAGGCATACTGGTTGTCAGTGTAAATATTGACGGCCAGACCCTCGCTCAACTCACAGGCTATAATAAGGGCATCTAACTATGCTGCCTGGGCAGACTGATAAGGAACTTGTGATGTCTCGACTACCGTTTGCAATGGAGTGAGTGCAGATGCTGCAGTGGTGATGCCATCTGGTAATTTGAAACAAGAGCCATCGACATATAGTTCCCCTCGGGGGTCAGATAAGGGAACATCAGTCAGGCCTACCCATCCCTTCGTCTCCACCTCTGTCCGAAACAGACAATAATGTATGTCTATTTCCTCACTCTCAGAAGGGAGGGGTAGTAACGTGGCAGGGTTCAGAGTGGCACATCTTTTTATCGTAATATGCGGGACGAAAAGAGTTAGCTCATAACCGGTCAGACGTGTTCCGGTAAAGTGCTGTGTCTTGGTATTATTCAAAAGACTGTGAGGTCAGTATCAAGTACGAGCGCAGCCGATTGTCTTATAGAGATGGCCACAGCCGTGACCGCTCTTAGACAGCTCGGTAGGGCTCTGGCGGCGGGGCCAAGCTAAGCGGAGAAATAAGAACACGGCCGTTGCTTACCTCCAAAGGCCTGGGTTAAGACAGAAAGTGCACAACCAGCCAACTTGTGTACATACAATATGAATGGCTTACCATAGTCGGCGTACCAAGCACAGGAGCAGAGCAAAGCGCAATTTTTAGTTGCTCAAAGGACTGCTGGCATTCATGCATCCATGGCAGGGGCTCATGCACGTCTTTAGTGGTTAGTGCTAGCAAACACTTTATTAGTATTGAATAACTAGAGATCCTATGTCGGAAGTAGGAAGTGATTCCAATGAAGGCGTGTACATCCCTTTGAGTTTTAGGGATGGGCATTTTTACAATGGTGCTAGTGCGCTCAGGGATGGGCATTTTTACAATAGCGCTAATGGCTCCTACCCTCCTTCGACAGTAGGTGACCTAAATAGGTGACCTATTGTCGACAATATTGAAATTTAGAAAGGGACACTTTATGTCCATGGTGAGCCAAAAGTAGCAACAACTTAATCGTACTGTCCCTGCATCCCTGTTCAGTGACAAAAGCAATTAGTATGTGATCGACATACTGAAGCAATACATCACCTGAGGGAAGCGTGAGGGAGTCCAATTGGGCCTTCAAGGCTTGGCTATATATACTAGGGCTCTCAGTATAGTCCTAAGGAGCGCGGTGCTTCTGCAAGCTAGTGTACAACTGAATAGGTGACGGCTATCATGATGAATTGGGATACTAAAGAACACATTTTTCAAATCAATGACAGAGAAGAATTGGGCAGAGTAAGGAATCATTGTGAGAAGGGCAGTAATGACAGGGACCACTAGGAATTGAGGAACTACTATTTTGTTAACTGTGCACAAATCAATCACAAAACGATAAGCATATTTGCAGTCATCAGGGGAGTCGGGGGATGTCTTTTTTTAAATAGGAAGAATAGGGTTGTTACACACATTTGATGCTGCTCCTCAACTACCCCGGACTGAGGGAAGAGGGAAGGGGTGGTAGCCGAGTGGGTAGGCACCAATGTCGAAAATGGCTGCGTTGTGGGTGTGAGGGCCGGAGAAAGAGAAGACACGGACGTGATAGGCATAGCAGAGATACTAGCAGTTATCGCATGCGCGGAGGGCGAAGCCACAAAATGGACAGGAGGTGCAGCTGTTAGAGCAACTGAATCAATAACAGAAGAAACAGAAACAGCAGGGGCAGAAGAGACAGACGACTGGGGTTGTGGCACAGCAGGATATATTCTCTGTGGTTGGGGCGTATGAGGCAGAGGTCGGGTGTCTAACAATTCCTCCACCAATGTATCACCTTCCTCTCGGGCAAAATAGGATTTGTCACATTTGTCTTTATAATTCCCTCCAATGGGTAGCGAATTATAAACACTGGCAGCATCCTTGGAGGCCAATTTGGACTTTGAAATTTACCCAATGTGATGTTTTGAGGCAGAACTCATTGTGGGTCGAATTAGGGGCATTGGCTACAAGTCCCAAGAGGCAATTGGCGATAACCCATTGGAGGGAGTTATAAAGAATGAATCACGTGCCTTGCTCGTTGACTGCCGATTAACATGGACAGCCCGTGAACAAGGAGTAATCCGAAACACTTAGGGCTACGCATGTATCCAGGGACTTTTGCCGGTTTTGTTGAATAAAGGAGCCTGCTGGAGACGGCAGGTTTCAACATGCTTTTGTGTGCATCTTCATTTTTGGGCGAACTTTGGATAATATATATATATATTCACCATGGGTTTCAGGCACATTATAGTTGGAAATTAGCATTTAAAAAACCTTAGAAATTCACTGAAAAAACCATAGGTTTTAGGGAAAGTTATAGTTAGTTGGACATTTCAGGTACCTCCAGTAAGCGCCACAAAGCTGCGTTGCAGAGAGGTGTAAAAAGGGGCATAGCCTCTGAACACCTCTCTGCAACGCAGCTCCCTGGTGCATACTGGAGGTACCTGGTGGGCCAGTTGGCCCCCAGGGACCCTCAGTATTCAAGGGGAATTAATTGCCCAACTTACAATGCGCCACGGGGCGCGTTTGCACAGTGGTGAAGGGAGGGGGCATATAAACCAATATGTGGCTACGTTATATAGATTATCTGCTGCTAATTTGGGATGGAACTAATGAGGAATTTAAAGGAGTATTTTGAGATCCTGAACAACACAGAAATAAGTTTGAAATGTACATATAACATCAGTAAGGAATGTGTTGTATTTTTGGGCAGTGAGATCTACATTCAAAACAATAAAGTCCACACCACTCTACACCGCAAGCGTACAGTGACGAACGCTGTCCTCCATGCGGAAAGTTTCCACCAACCCAGTTTGATCAATAATATCGGGAATTCCTCAGAATAAAAAGAATCTGTTCTCAGGAAGAGGAATGGCAAAGGAATTGTCGGTTGGGGACTGAAAGATTTCAGAAACGGAAGTACAACCCGAAAATTGTCACAGCATCTTTACAAAGAACAATGAAGCTACCCAGAACCGAGCTATTAAAGGAAAGAATCCCTCAATGGAATGAAGAAAATGAATGAAAAATACGTCTGATCACTACATACTCCACCGAAAATAAACAAATCATAAAAATTATGCGCAAAAATTGGCATATATTACACCTTGATCCAACAATCTCTGGAATAATAGGAGATTAACCGAACATTACTTTTCGAAGGGCAATAAACCTAAAAGATCAGCTGATCCACAGTCACTTTTTATCAAAAAAAAAGCAGGAGACATGGTTGAAACCACAAGGCGTTTATAAATGTACCAACTGTAAAGTCTGTACAATTGTGAGGAACACCAAAGATGGCTAACAAACGAACATGGAAAATCCAACAGATCATCAATTGTAAAGGCCAATATGTGATTTACATCATTGAATGTCCCTGTTCATTAAAATATGTAAGCAGTACTATATGCAAATTAAAAAAGCGTATTCTTGAGCATGTATGAGCTACAATTAACAACGACAGGAGCAATGCTGTTGCCAAACACGTGGAGAAAGAACATGGGTGCAACTGGAAAGATTTGACTTTTTATGCGGTGGAAGCAGTAGCTAAACATACCAGAGGAGGAGACAGGGAAAAGATTCTAAGACAAAAAGAATCGAGACACATCTGTAATTTTTTAACTCTGACACCCAATGGATTGAATCAAGACAAGGAACTGCATTCACATTTGTGACATGACATGTAAATAATTGCCTCCCCGAATTTTATGAGGCATTTATGGTGAAGGGTTTCAGTTTGTTGTGGGATATCAAATTATTATTTATTTATTATTGTTTTACACCCAAAAAATTATTTATTTTTATTTACTGGCATGCTGAATAAATCATAGCTTTAAAAAGTATCAAGCTTTATACTGCTTCTATTTCGTGAGTGCAACATATATCTATATCTATATATATATTCACTGAAAAAACCATAGGTTTCACACAAGTTATAGTAAGCTGTACATTTCACTCGTAAAAAACCAATGAAATTCCACGTTATAGTTAGTGCAGGCAACTATAACTCACGCGACCGCAATCCTCTGCTGATGACATATGTGTCTTTATGAAAAAAAAATATTTGTAATATATGTATAGCTAAAATTTAATGGAAGAAGACATGGGCAAATAAGTGTCTAAATACAGTATTAGCATCAGCAGAGGATTGCGGTCGCGTGAGTTATAGTTGCCTGCACTAATTATAACGTGGAATTTCATTGGTTTTTTACGAGTGAAATGTACAGCTAACTATAACTTGTGTGAAACCTATGGTTTCTTCAGTGAATTTGCAAGGTTTTTTAAATGCTAATTCCTAACTATAACGTGTGTGAAACCTATGGTTTTTTCAGTGAATTTGTATGGTTTTTTAAATGCTAAGTTACTTTACGCCATTCGTGCCGTGCGCGCCCACTTCACGCAGTTCGTTCCGTGCGCAGACGGTGCGCTTCGTGCACCGTGCGCGCACAGTGATCACGCGTGTGCTTCGCGCACCGTGCGCCCACTTCACGCAGTTAGTGCCGTGCACGCACGGTGGGCACGCGGTGCGCGTAGCGCACCGCGTGCCCACGTTACGCTGGATGGGCCATGTACGCACGATGCGTTTCGCGCACCGTCCGCACACGGAGGACATATTATGCGCTTCGTTGTGAAAGGTTATCTATTAAATGTTCATCATGGTTAATATGCCAAAGACAAAAGGTGCCCTGCGGGCACCTTTTGCACACGGGGTGGGGAATATGTGGAGTTTGTTTTTTTTTTATTTATTTTTTGCCGTACGCGTATGGTAAGCGCATTCGGCGTTTTTAATTTTTGGCCTTGGGGGTCCTTCTGGGACAACATAACCAAGGCTAGTGGGTCAGGAGCTGTCTAGCCTGCCCCTTTTCATGTTATCCAACTTTGTTTTTCCTCCCCCCCTCAGAGTGCGAGAGAGAAAATGGCGGCTGACACTTCCTGGTTTCGACCGATTCGAATGTTTACTAAGATCTAACAGCCAATCAGAATCGCGCTCGCGCACGGCACCGTACGCGTACGGTAAGCTCGGAGCGCGCTTACAGATATATATATTGATTTAAATGCTATTTTCTTAGGAAATACTGAACAGATTTACACCAAACCTACAAAAGGCACATCCTTGACCTGTAGACTACCTCTCTGCCAAATTTCAAGTAACTCTGTTCAGCCATTCGGGCTGTAGCTGTGTCTAAAGGTCCTATGGAAAAATGCATGGGGAAAACGCGTTTTGGGACCCCCCTTTTTTCTCAGCCCCCGCTTGACGAATCACCCCGAGACTTTCAGGGTAGGAGCGGAGCGTAGCACCCCATTAGTTTTGAAAATTGTGCGAGGATTCGTCAACCGGTGCCAAAGTTATTCAAAATAGAATTTTGAGATTTCCTATGGAAACACGGTCCTAACTATAACTACCTACTGGCGACCGCCAGTAGGTAATATATATATATATATATATATATATATATATATATCCAAAACGAGCCTCCGAGCAAGGGAGCCGCCGACCCTTCAGGGCGGCCTCTGATAATGGGCACGGAGCAGCCCATCAACAAACCTTCAGTTACACACCACAAAGAGGCCCAATACTGGAGTTTCAGGTATTTAATCACAGGCTCAGCAGCGCAAAACATTCCCCATGTCCTTACGCGTTTCGGCGTCATTTGCCTTGATCACAGGTGGGGTCCATTAGGTGCACAGTGCATTCATGCGCGCCTTTTGAATCACGAGTCACATGACAGTCACTTAAAAAATACATTCCCCATGGTGCATTTCACTGGTAGTTAAAGCACATTGCATGGCATCTTAATGAATTTTTGTTCGTTTTCAATAATTAAAGTTCATTCTTCAGTGCATGCATCCGATGTTACAGTGGGTTTGTTTGCTCACAAAGTCATGTGATAATATTCCCTGCATGGTGCTCACATATCCTTCCAGCCTTGTGATAACGCCTTGGCCCCAGCACGATCAGAGTGAGAGATCGTCCCACACTGAATCCCTTCCTCAGCCAATTCCACTTTCGCTAAAATAGCATTTCCTTGTTAGGCTTGAAAAGGCGAGTGGGTCATGCTCCCGTCTAATAAATCCAAAACGAGCCTCCGAGCAAGGGAGCCCCCGACCCTTCAGGGCGGCCTCTGATAATGGGCACGGAGCAGCCCATCAACAAACCTTCAGTTACACACCACAAAGAGGCCCAATACTGGAGTTTCAGGTATTTAATCACAGGCTCAGCAGCGCAAAACATTCCCCATGTCCTTACGCGTTTCGGCGTCATTTGCCTTGATCACAGGTGGGGTCCATTAGGTGCACAGTGCATTCATGCGCGCCTTTTGAATCACGAGTCACATGACAGTCACTTAAAAAATACATTCCCCATGGTGCATTTCACTGGTAGTTAAAGCACATTGCATGGCATCTTAATGAATTTTTGTTCGTTTTCAATAATTAAAGTTCATTTTTCAGTGCATGCATCCGATGTTACAGTGGGTTTGTTTGCTCACAAAGTCATGTGATAATATTCCCTGCATGGTGCTCACATATCCTTCCAGCCTTGTGATAACGCCTTGGCCCCAGCACGATCAGAGTGAGAGATCGTCCCACACTGAATCCCTTCCTCAGCCAATTCCACTTTCGCTAAAATAGCATTTCCTTGTTAGGCTTGAAAAGGCGAGTGGGTCATGCTCCCGTCTAATAAATCCAAAACGAGCCTCCGAGCAAGGGAGCCCCCGACCCTTCAGGGCGGCCTCTGATAATGGGCACGGAGCAGCCCATCAACAAACCTTCAGTTACACACCACAAAGAGGCCCAATACTGGAGTTTCAGGTATTTAATCACAGGCTCAGCAGCGCAAAACATTCCCCATGTCCTTACGCGTTTCGGCGTCATTTGCCTTGATCACAGGTGGGGTCCATTAGGTGCACAGTGCATTCATGCGCGCCTTTTGAATCACGAGTCACATGACAGTCACTTAAAAAATACATTCCCCATGGTGCATTTCACTGGTAGTTAAAGCACATTGCATGGCATCTTAATGAATTTTTGTTCGTTTTCAATAATTAAAGTTCATTTTTCAGTGCATGCATCCGATGTTACAGTGGGTTTGTTTGCTCACAAAGTCATGTGATAATATTCCCTGCATGGTGCTCACATATCCTTCCAGCCTTGTGATAACGCCTTGGCCCCAGCACGATCAGAGTGAGAGATCGTCCCACACTGAATCCCTTCCTCAGCCAATTCCACTTTCGCTAAAATAGCATTTCCTTGTTAGGCTTGAAAAGGCGAGTGGGTCATGCTCCCGTCTAATAAATCCAAAACGAGCCTCCGAGCAAGGGAGCCCCCGACCCTTCAGGGCGGCCTCTGATAATGGGCACGGAGCAGCCCATCAACAAACCTTCAGTTACACACCACAAAGAGGCCCAATACTGGAGTTTCAGGTATTTAATCACAGGCTCAGCAGCGCAAAACATTCCCCATGTCCTTACGCGTTTCGGCGTCATTTGCCTTGATCACAGGTGGGGTCCATTAGGTGCACAGTGCATTCATGCGCGCCTTTTGAATCACGAGTCACATGACAGTCACTTAAAAAATACATTCCCCATGGTGCATTTCACTGGTAGTTAAAGCACATTGCATGGCATCTTAATGAATTTTTGTTCGTTTTCAATAATTAAAGTTCATTTTTCAGTGCATGCATCCGATGTTACAGTGGGTTTGTTTGCTCACAAAGTCATGTGATAATATTCCCTGCATGGTGCTCACATATCCTTCCAGCCTTGTGATAACGCCTTGGCCCCAGCACGATCAGAGTGAGAGATCGTCCCACACTGAATCCCTTCCTCAGCCAATTCCACTTTCGCTAAAATAGCATTTCCTTGTTAGGCTTGAAAAGGCGAGTGGGTCATGCTCCCGTCTAATAAATCCAAAACGAGCCTCCGAGCAAGGGAGCCCCCGACCCTTCAGGGCGGCCTCTGATAATGGGCACGGAGCAGCCCATCAACAAACCTTCAGTTACACACCACAAAGAGGCCCAATACTGGAGTTTCAGGTATTTAATCACAGGCTCAGCAGCGCAAAACATTCCCCATGTCCTTACGCGTTTCGGCGTCATTTGCCTTGATCACAGGTGGGGTCCATTAGGTGCACAGTGCATTCATGCGCGCCTTTTGAATCACGAGTCACATGACAGTCACTTAAAAAATACATTCCCCATGGTGCATTTCACTGGTAGTTAAAGCACATTGCATGGCATCTTAATGAATTTTTGTTCGTTTTCAATAATTAAAGTTCATTTTTCAGTGCATGCATCCGATGTTACAGTGGGTTTGTTTGCTCACAAAGTCATGTGATAATATTCCCTGCATGGTGCTCACATATCCTTCCAGCCTTGTGATAACGCCTTGGCCCCAGCACGATCAGAGTGAGAGATCGTCCCACACTGAATCCCTTCCTCAGCCAATTCCACTTTCGCTAAAATAGCATTTCCTTGTTAGGCTTGAAAAGGCGAGTGGGTCATGCTCCCGTCTAATAAATCCAAAACGAGCCTCCGAGCAAGGGAGCCCCCGACCCTTCAGGGCGGCCTCTGATAATGGGCACGGAGCAGCCCATCAACAAACCTTCAGTTACACACCACAAAGAGGCCCAATACTGGAGTTTCAGGTATTTAATCACAGGCTCAGCAGCGCAAAACATTCCCCATGTCCTTACGCGTTTCGGCGTCATTTGCCTTGATCACAGGTGGGGTCCATTAGGTGCACAGTGCATTCATGCGCGCCTTTTGAATCACGAGTCACATGACAGTCACTTAAAAAATACATTCCCCATGGTGCATTTCACTGGTAGTTAAAGCACATTGCATGGCATCTTAATGAATTTTTGTTCGTTTTCAATAATTAAAGTTCATTTTTCAGTGCATGCATCCGATGTTACAGTGGGTTTGTTTGCTCACAAAGTCATGTGATAATATTCCCTGCATGGTGCTCACATATCCTTCCAGCCTTGTGATAACGCCTTGGCCCCAGCACGATCAGAGTGAGAGATCGTCCCACACTGAATCCCTTCCTCAGCCAATTCCACTTTCGCTAAAATAGCATTTCCTTGTTAGGCTTGAAAAGGCGAGTGGGTCATGCTCCCGTCTAATAAATCCAAAACGAGCCTCCGAGCAAGGGAGCCCCCGACCCTTCAGGGCGGCCTCTGATAATGGGCACGGAGCAGCCCATCAACAAACCTTCAGTTACACACCACAAAGAGGCCCAATACTGGAGTTTCAGGTATTTAATCACAGGCTCAGCAGCGCAAAACATTCCCCATGTCCTTACGCGTTTCGGCGTCATTTGCCTTGATCACAGGTGGGGTCCATTAGGTGCACAGTGCATTCATGCGCGCCTTTTGAATCACGAGTCACATGACAGTCACTTAAAAAATACATTCCCCATGGTGCATTTCACTGGTAGTTAAAGCACATTGCATGGCATCTTAATGAATTTTTGTTCGTTTTCAATAATTAAAGTTCATTTTTCAGTGCATGCATCCGATGTTACAGTGGGTTTGTTTGCTCACAAAGTCATGTGATAATATTCCCTGCATGGTGCTCACATATCCTTCCAGCCTTGTGATAACGCCTTGGCCCCAGCACGATCAGAGTGAGAGATCGTCCCACACTGAATCCCTTCCTCAGCCAATTCCACTTTCGCTAAAATAGCATTTCCTTGTTAGGCTTGAAAAGGCGAGTGGGTCATGCTCCCGTCTAATAAATCCAAAACGAGCCTCCGAGCAAGGGAGCCCCCGACCCTTCAGGGCGGCCTCTGATAATGGGCACGGAGCAGCCCATCAACAAACCTTCAGTTACACACCACAAAGAGGCCCAATACTGGAGTTTCAGGTATTTAATCACAGGCTCAGCAGCGCAAAACATTCCCCATGTCCTTACGCGTTTCGGCGTCATTTGCCTTGATCACAGGTGGGGTCCATTAGGTGCACAGTGCATTCATGCGCGCCTTTTGAATCACGAGTCACATGACAGTCACTTAAAAAATACATTCCCCATGGTGCATTTCACTGGTAGTTAAAGCACATTGCATGGCATCTTAATGAATTTTTGTTCGTTTTCAATAATTAAAGTTCATTTTTCAGTGCATGCATCCGATGTTACAGTGGGTTTGTTTGCTCACAAAGTCATGTGATAATATTCCCTGCATGGTGCTCACATATCCTTCCAGCCTTGTGATAACGCCTTGGCCCCAGCACGATCAGAGTGAGAGATCGTCCCACACTGAATCCCTTCCTCAGCCAATTCCACTTTCGCTAAAATAGCATTTCCTTGTTAGGCTTGAAAAGGCGAGTGGGTCATGCTCCCGTCTAATAAATCCAAAACGAGCCTCCGAGCAAGGGAGCCCCCGACCCTTCAGGGCGGCCTCTGATAATGGGCACGGAGCAGCCCATCAACAAACCTTCAGTTACACACCACAAAGAGGCCCAATACTGGAGTTTCAGGTATTTAATCACAGGCTCAGCAGCGCAAAACATTCCCCATGTCCTTACGCGTTTCGGCGTCATTTGCCTTGATCACAGGTGGGGTCCATTAGGTGCACAGTGCATTCATGCGCGCCTTTTGAATCACGAGTCACATGACAGTCACTTAAAAAATACATTCCCCATGGTGCATTTCACTGGTAGTTAAAGCACATTGCATGGCATCTTAATGAATTTTTGTTCGTTTTCAATAATTAAAGTTCATTTTTCAGTGCATGCATCCGATGTTACAGTGGGTTTGTTTGCTCACAAAGTCATGTGATAATATTCCCTGCATGGTGCTCACATATCCTTCCAGCCTTGTGATAACGCCTTGGCCCCAGCACGATCAGAGTGAGAGATCGTCCCACACTGAATCCCTTCCTCAGCCAATTCCACTTTCGCTAAAATAGCATTTCCTTGTTAGGCTTGAAAAGGCGAGTGGGTCATGCTCCCGTCTAATAAATCCAAAACGAGCCTCCGAGCAAGGGAGCCCCCGACCCTTCAGGGCGGCCTCTGATAATGGGCACGGAGCAGCCCATCAACAAACCTTCAGTTACACACCACAAAGAGGCCCAATACTGGAGTTTCAGGTATTTAATCACAGGCTCAGCAGCGCAAAACATTCCCCATGTCCTTACGCGTTTCGGCGTCATTTGCCTTGATCACAGGTGGGGTCCATTAGGTGCACAGTGCATTCATGCGCGCCTTTTGAATCACGAGTCACATGACAGTCACTTAAAAAATACATTCCCCATGGTGCATTTCACTGGTAGTTAAAGCACATTGCATGGCATCTTAATGAATTTTTGTTCGTTTTCAATAATTAAAGTATTTTTTAAGTGACTGTCATGTGACTCGTGATTCAAAAGGCGCGCATGAATGCACTGTGCACCTAATGGACCCCACCTGTGATCAAGGCAAATGACGCCGAAACGCGTAAGGACATGGGGAATGTTTTGCGCTGCTGAGCCTGTGATTAAATACCTGAAACTCCAGTATTGGGCCTCTTTGTGGTGTGTAACTGAATATATATATATATATATATATATATATATATAATCTACTGGCGGTCACCAGTGGATAGTTATAGTTACAACCAAGTTTCCATAGGAAATCTCAAAATTCTATTTTGAATAACTTTGGCGCCGGTTGACGAATCCTCGTGAAATTTTCAAAACTAATGGGGCGCTCCGTTCAGCTCCTACCCTGAAAGTCTTGGGGTGATTCATCAAACAGGGGCCGAGAAAAAAGGGGGGTCCCAAAACGCGTTTTCCCCATGCATTTTTCCATAGGACCTTTAGACACAGCTACAGCCCGAACGGCTGAACAGAATTACTTGAAATTTGGCAGAGAGGTAGCCGTAAGGTCAAGGAAGTGCCTTTTGCAGGTCTGGTGTAAATCTGTTCAGTATTTCCTGAGAAAATAGCATTTAAAAGCATATATATATATATGTGGGCGGAGCCTAACCACACATCTCATCCTGAGATCTGATTGGCTGTCAGCACTTCATCCAAGAAGTGTTGGCAGCCATCTTGGGACCAATATACATGATAGCACCTCATTAAAAAGCATTGCAGTTAATAGAAGGTTTTAAGACTTTAGTTACATTATAAATCATTTGTTGATGGTACCATACTCATTTTAGGAATTGTGGTATGTTCTAAGGTGATTTAACCATGTGAAAAAGCCTTCTGCTGGGATATCATGATTGAGAGAAAAATATTTTCTCATGCTTTTACCACAGAGGTTTGAAAGGTGATCTATAAGCTAAACTAAGAGCTTATTTTCTGTAAATTCACATTATCTTTCTCAGTCATGTGAGAATAAAGTCTGACATTCTCAGTAAAACATGTACATCCAACAAGGGCAGAGACTGTCAGTTGATTCCTTTGTGTTCTACTGCAGCTTCCCAGAGTGTTCCAAAGAACTACTAGAGCGCTAACAGTCCTACTTATGATAAACGTATGGCACACCTGAAGCCATCTTGCTTGGATTAAAGTGGTAACTCTTAAAACATTTAATTTAAAAAGGAACAAAATGAGGGGGTTCATTTTTCCATAAAAAGTATGATTAGTGCTGCAGAAAGAAAAATTAGGGCACATTTTGAGTGACTTCTCAAATCCTCTTCTATTTCATTAAAAAATTCTGACATGCAGACTGAAACATGCACTTTTAATTAAGCCTAGGCAAAGCACTACGCTACGCTCGCGTAGTTTGCGAAGTTCGCGCTACTTCGCACTACGCGAACTGCATGTAGCACAGTGCGAACACGCGTAGCGTAGTGTTGCGTAGTGCTGCGGTCATTTTTTGCTTGCTCACGGTCCTCAATGTCAAGTTGGCGACCGTGAGCAAAAGCTGCCGCTCGAGTAAAAATCTACTCGAGCAGCAGAAAACTACAGCTCGCACTGTGCAAGATGCCATTTTCAATGATTGCACAGTGCCGGTTGCTTCTCCGCACTGTGCAATCATTGAAAACGACATCTGGCACAGTGCGAACAAGGTACTACGCAGTTCGCGAAGTGCTACGCGTAGCTCGCGTAGTGCGAACTGCACTTTGCGTAGCTTCGCGAAGTGCTACTTCGCGAACTACGCCCAGGGTTACTTTTAATACCAGGAGCAGACTTCCATGGTGAACAGTAGTTTTACTACAGTGATCTAATGAGCAACTAGAGTGCTAACATTCAGAATTTATGGCAAATGTGTGACATATCTGAATACCTTCATGATGGAATCAAAGTAAAAAACTGAAAGCATTTCCTACTGAGGAGACTGCAGTACATTAGGAAATTAGGAAACTTCATAACAAATAAATCTCCCAAGATGGCCACCGGAGACAAAAGAGCCTAAATGTAGCCCAAAATCACCCAGATGTAGCCCAAATATAGCCCAATGACAGAAGTGTGCAAAACACTTATTATTTTGTGTTTTTGCAGTGTTATATAGTTAGGCTTTCCTATTTTCAGTTTCTATTTTTGGTAAATTCTGGTGGGGTTTTTTCAGTGATTTCAATACCTTAAAAAACAGTTGTTATCAGTGGTTACACATTTTCGCGCCACTAAAAACAACAAAAAAAGGGTTTTTCCGGTGTTTATGGAACATTTTGCTTTTATTATTGTTTGCTTTCTGCACTGATAGAACATGGTATATAGACAGTTTACATATAGTGTATATGAGGTCCAAACAGATTTTTGCAAATTAAACTTATTGTAGTACACCATACAATACAATGTCAGTGAGTCTTTGGTCATGTGTGCCTGCTCTTTCCTTCCCATGTAAACTTCTGGGAAAAGGCCATCTCAATATTGGCACTTGAGACGGACAACACCAAAATGCTAGCACACAATTTCTTAACTCTGGCCACTGACATAGCTTTCCATGCCAATACTGGTGCACTTGAAGATTGCCGTTCTAGGGCAGGTTCTACAACATTTGCATTGAGCTAGGTGCATATGCCCTCAGAGTTATTGAAGCGGTCAAAAATGAAGCAGCACTTAAGAAACTACGGAGGAAATTCCCCTTTACTGAAGGGATCTATAAATTGTGCAGAGTACCACAGTGAGGCTTCACTAACTTCAAATGCCATGGTTGGTGAAGGACATTGTAAAATAAAATGTCCTGAATTGCTCCTCAACATTTCTTTGCTTAGCAAGTGGCAAGCACTCTAACATGGAACATGTTGCAGTGCCAAAGTCACTAGAAGTGTCACCCAGCCTACTCGCAAGAAGATGTTTCACATCTATCCAATTATGCTGAACACTTGGCAGACAAGGGTTTTTTCAGACTCTAGTTTTTTTATTATGTCCACTACAGCAGTTATGTTTTCCTGTAAAAATCTAAGAATGCAGTAGAGTGTACTTTTTTCACATCACTATCAATATGCGACCAAAGATCCTCACATTTCTTGCCTTTGGCATCATCACTCAGCACAAATTCTGTAAACTGTTGCAACATGGATAATATAGCATTCATAGCCCCTTGGACTAAGAACCATCAGCTAAGGGACACAGTTGGGATGACTCTTTCTTTGATTTCACACAAAGCATGAAATGATAAACATTTGCGTTTTAGTTCCTGTGAATAAGAAAACAGTGCACCAGAATGAACTAAAAAGTCAATAGCATTCTTCAGTAACACTGAAGATTGTAAAGATGCCTTCAGCATACCATCTAAGAAGTGGCAAGGATCTCCAACAGGGAATCACTTCAGCTCGGGTATCAATTTTGACAGGTCATCACACAACTTTTTCATATACATAGCTAAATCACTGCAAATACAAAAAATATCACTCCAATCCTTGTTGAGCTTGGAAAGAACCTTTTTTGGCAGAGCATTCCAAGTTACACTTTGTTCCATGTTTTCCAAATGTTTGGTGTCATGTTTTCACCACTATCCCAGATGCTTGGTGATAGCGCTCTTTATACATATACTTGTCACTATACCTTGCATTGAATGTTTAAAGCCTGAGGTGTTGGCAAATTCACCTACTATCAATACTGACCCACTAGAAACTGTGGTCTGCTGTATTAAGGGGTTTTACCCATTCTCTGTGGGTAAATATGATGACACATATTAGGAAAGATTCTTATGAAACCAGCCATTTTACCTATCAGTGAAAGAATCAAACACAGTCAAAATATCAAATATGATTTTGATATTTCCTGATTCTCTACAGTTTATAAAATAATTCAACAAGACCTAAAACACGCTTCGAAGCTCTGCATCTTTAGACCAAAGAACACAAAACTGAAAAAAGCAAAAGGAAGAAGAAACAATATTTTAGTGGCATCCCTAAAAAACAAAACTTAAGTAGAATAATGTTTCTTACTGCTAGCTTGTATAACAAAGTTACATTGTATTGACCCCTTCAGGAAGAAAAAAAATGACTCTTTCACTCTCTTTTTCCTTTCATTGAATGGCTTTTAGTTTGCATTTAGTTTGTGGTTGTGTAGGTGTTTTTTCAGTGTTTATATGTTTTCACTGGTGAGGACTATTTCTCTTTCAGTGGGGTTTTATCAGTTATTATAGGTTTAAACCTAAAACCCCACAGCCTATATATAGTGCAGACTTGTCAGGTATTGGAGTGCTTTACATGAGCATTGGTTACATCACACAAGAACAAATTCATTTTGTTTGTAGACATGGGGAGACTAAGTGATTTGACCAGAATCACAGAATGTCAAGCTGAAGCAGAAACTTCAACCAGGTTCCCCAGTTGCAAAGTCTGCAGTTCTGGAAGTAACACCACATCCTCTCCCCTAAGTGCAACATTTAATCAAGTGGTGAACTGGATAAAAAAACATAAAGATAACAAATAATTTAAAAGTGCTTTGTCGCGATTTGAAAACTCAGAAAATATGTCCTTATTTTAGTCTTTTAGAGCACTAACCATAATTTTGATGCCAATAAGACCCTCTCATATATGTAATTTCTAAAGGAAATACTCTAGGTATTACAGTTTTGATTACATCAAGATGATGTCAGGCGTACCACACTTTTGTAATAAATATAGGATGTTAGCAATCTAGTTGTTCATTAGGATACTGTTGAGAGGCAGAGGCCAGGGGCACGGACTCTGAAAATTGAAGGCAGGTAGGAGGGTGCAAAGGCAACAATTTAACCACACTGAGCAGGCAGGAAGGGCCGTGGAAGCACAACAGACTATGGAGGGCAGTGGAAAGGGGGGCAGGGGCAACAAACCAACAATACAGGACTTGCAAGAGAGGCTGTTGGAGGGAAGATCTATTACGGGTCAAGGAAGCTAGGGGCGGTCCCCAAAGCCCCGGGAGCCACCACAGAACTGAGCAGGAGAGTGAGTCAGGGACAAAAGGGGCACCTTAATTTGAGCCGGGGTGCCTAGGAACGCTTGCTCCAAAAATGGAGAAAACAGACATATGAGACATGGAATTGGAGGCAGAATACAATGGCAGTTTAATGAGAAGATGCAACTTTAAAGAAACCGCAGAATAGAGACATAAAGTACAAAATACAGAATCCAGATAATCATACAGCTGTCATGATATTCTCTGTATCTCAATTAATGTACTGACAGAGAGAGAGAGAAAACACATCTATAAATGCATCATGAGAAACAAGTTACACCAAGGAAAATGTTACTTAGGAACACTCACGTTTACTCTTAGAGCAAGCATTCCTGCAATTACAATACAAAATCTTTTAAATGCAAAAGTAAAGAGAACAATGGTTAAACATAACATGACATTTCATATAGGTAAAATAGAATAAGATACTTCAAGCAAAGCAGAGCAAGACATTTTAAGCAAAGGAAGACAAGAGCTCCCAGCTCTTGGGGAAAACCTGCACAGCCTGTTAACCTACATACAGACGGCGAGGTAGTCCATCGATATCTGTGGGTGCTCCCTTTTTATATCCTTTTGTGGGCTCCTTTGCACGCTACATCTACCTACGTATGCTACCCAAAAGCTTCGTCTGCAGATTTTACCAGACATTTCGTCATTTACCCACTTAATGCTGACAATGGACTGGGTGAAAAGGTCAGTCTCTCAGGCCAATCGCTTATCGTAAGTTCCATAGAGCAAGCAGAAAATAATGGGTATTGTACGGGAATTCAATATATTCATGTATAAAATCTCCTCAGTTCTCCTAACTTGACGCTCTGCGGTTGCCACTTCCTTAAAAGCGGGAAACCTGCCCAGGAAGCAAGTACCAGTCCAGGATGCAGCCTACTGTATGTCGACAGCTTCAGGGGGATGTTGAACTTTGATACCGAGCACGGAGCACTCGGGTAGGGTGGGGGCTACTAGTTTGGAGCAGAAGGCCTCGCAGACCTGCCTTCAGACTGCTATACACTAAAATTGCAGAGGTATGGTCAATTTAAAAAAGAGGCCTACATATTGAACAGAAGGGCCTACACAGGGGTTTTATGCTGGCTGAGTGGTAAGGATGTCTCAGGATAATTATATAGCAACACAGGACCCGCTGGTCAATTTAATACGGCCTACAAATGCGGCTGGCAGGGCAAAGACAAGGGTCTCATACTTCAGGTGTGGACAGAACGGGCCAGGGGCCCCCTGTGATACAAAATCTACCCTTCTTCAAGGCTGTGGCAATGTAATAGACCATTGTGGGCAGAAGGAAGAGGCAATGGTAGTACAACCATACATGCCAACAGACCCGATTCAGGCAGGAAACGTCCAATGTTTTTAAGCTCAAATGGGCTTTATTTGATCTGTCTCCTGTCTACAATATCCTCTTTTTCAATGTAACTCAAAGGGGAAAATCAATACCCCAGTTTTTTTTCAAAATCTCCCTCTTACCAAGTTCAAAATGTTCGCAAGTATGGTACATTGGATCATGGAAGGAAATTGGATAGGGACATGGACTTGGATATCAGAGGACAGGAGGGACATGGAGAGGTGCACCAAACTGACCCTGCAGGGCAGGCATTAGGGTTTGCAGCAGCACAATACACCACACAGGGCATGCAGGACGGGAGTGCAGCACAACAATCCATAGAAAGCAAGAGGGAGGGGACAGGACCATGCACATGGACAACAGAGAACAGAGGGGCAAGAGGCAATGGTAGCTAGCTGACCATAATGGACAGACAGGAGAGAAAGCTGCAGCATAACAGACCATAAAGGGCAGGAGGGACGGATCAGGGGCATTACAATGGAACAGACAAGCCAGGAGGGAGGGAGTAGGGGTCTGCACATGAAAACAGAGGGCTGGGGGCAAGGGGGCAGGGCAGGAGCAGAAAGATAGCCATGGAGGTCAGGCAGGATGGGCACTAGAAGCAAGACACACCATGAAGAGCAACAGTGAGACTGTGATGGCATACACACAGACCATGGAGGGAAGGTGGGAGGGGGTCAGGGGCAGCTAACTGACCACACAGGGAAGGTGGGAGGGGCCATGGCAGCACAGAAGACCATGCATGGCAAGTGGGGGGGTTAGTGGCAGCACAATGGCTATGATGGGCAAGAAGGAGGGTGCAGGGGCATGCACAAAGGACGATGGAGGATAGAAGGGAGAGTCAGGACCTTTGCACAGACAAGAAAGTTCAGGGGAAGGGACCTCACAACAGACCACACGGGCAGGCAGGAGGAGCAGTTGCAGCACAACAGACCAGGGAGGGCAGAAGGGTGTGGCAGTACAATGGACCATGTAGGACAAAGAGGAAGAGGATAGGGGCATGGCATGTGGACAGGCAGGGTGGAGGTGGCAGGGACAGGTTACAGTCATCTGACAATGCTAGGCATGTGGGAGGGTAGTGGCAGCTCAACAGAACACTCAGAGTAGATAGGAGTGGCAGGTCCATGGGACATGGTGGGCAAAAAGGATGGAGCAGGGGCATGCACAAAGACATCGGAGGGCAGGGGGAAGGAGAATAGGGGCAGCAAGCTAAGCACAGAGTTTAAGCAGGAGGTCAATGATGGGGCATAGAATTGGGCAATGGAGGGCAGGAGGAGTGGACTGGTACATCATACTAAATTGAGGGCAGTGGCAGCACATCAGACCATGCATAGCAGGAGGGAGGAGGCTAGTCCATGGATTCACACAACAGAGGATAGGGAGGAGGGGGATGGGGCAGCAAGCTAACTGTTCAGAGAAGGCGGGTATTAGGAACTTTATTGTTTTTAAAACATTGTGTCTGTGCGATCTACTTAAAATATGAACAAGTATGCAGCATAATCTCACTTTTATTCAGGAAGAAGAGGACGTTTGTGACTGTGACTCCGGGCTCACTTGGCAGAAACACCCCCTGACCCTCCACCCCCTATCGCAAAATGTAATGCCCGTGAAAAGGGTAGGTGAACACAGTGTTATATAGAACAGAGTCATGAGAGCACGATTGAAAATGAAAACTAGATATAGTGTATGGTATAAACTATGCACCAAAAAGTGTGATATAAGATGAACCGGGCGTGAAATATAATATGCAATACATTGTGCGCAATGACAGATTCATTGGAGAGCGCGAGATAGCACAGGCACTAGCGCGTGCTATGCGATATGCGCCTTGGAGTGTAATATGCACAGGGCAGTGTTGTGTAACCTAACTAGTCTCTAAAGTTGTAATATAAAATATGTGCTGGGGAGTGTAACGTTGCATATGCACTGTGACAAAGACATGGATCCCAGATTGTAATATGTATGGCATAGCACTGTGCGTTATAACATAGGCATCGAGGAAGGCACGTTAGATGGGGCAATATAACCCGTGCGAAGACAAGTGTGGCATGGCATATTCACGGGGTGGTGTTACAGTGCACATGGGCTAGAGAGTGTCATAGCATATGCACTAGCTAGTGGAATACAACACAGAGGTGTGTGGCACTCGGCAGGCAATGGTGGGTGTAACACAGCATTGGGCTCTGTCAGGAGCGCGCTGTGACTCTCAAGTGATGTTCGTCCCCTTTCCAGAGAGTAAAATAAAAAGTATTACACATCCGGCAGTGGATGTGTGTTTTATTAACCGTGAGGGGGGTTTCTTGCACAGTTTTGGTCGAATTTTTGTCGAATCCCCTTTGAATGGCTTGGTGTGCATGTGTATTAAATGTGCCCGTCAATAGCTACCCATGTTTGTATAAATAAACGACAAGGGTGTCTACCGGGATTAGGCACGGTAGGGCATCAGACATGTCAGAGCTTCACTAGTGGTGTAAATACATTCCACGTGGATTCATTGCATGCATAGTCGCCTTTTAATGAATATCACGCAAAACGTCATGGTGATAGGTACGTACGGTTTGCCCAGCATGTCCTAGGTGTGTCTATAAATATATATTTTTTTAAAATAATAAAAAACAGTGGCCGGCCCTGGGGATTGGGGTCAAAAAAATATAATTAGGAGACAGGCCCTGGGGGATGGGGTCATCAGGGCCAATAAATTAGAATAAGAAAGGGAACCACACAGCCCCCCTTCTTAAAAAATTAAAATAAATAAAAGACTGGCATCGTGCCGGAGGCCATGCCCCCTCCGTGCAGCACTCTGCAAACGCGCCATCAACAGGCATCTCCAGTATGCGCCAGGGAGCTGCGCTGCAGACAGGTGTTCTGAGGCCAAGCCCCTTTTTACACCTCTCTGCAACGCAGCTCTGTGGCGCTTACTGGAGGTACCTAGTGGTCTAGTTTGACCCTAGGGACCCTTAGGATTCAAGGGGACTTAATCTCTCAACTTAGAACAGCCACAGGGCGCGTTTACACAGTGGTGAAGGGAGGGGACGGGGCCTGAGGTGACGTGTGCAAACACGCACTATGGCAAGTTTTAAATTGGGGATATAATTTCCCTTCAATACTGAGGGCCCCTGGGGGCTAACTAGCCCACCAAGTGCTTCCAGTAAGCGCCACTGAGCTGCATTGCAGAGAGGTGGTCCAGGCCATGCCACTTTTTACACCTCTCTGCAACGCAGCTCTGTGGCACTTACTGGAGGTGCCTAGTGGGCTAGTTGGACCCTAGGGACCCTCAGGATTCAAATGAACTTAATCTCCCAACTAAAAATGGGCACAGGGCATGTTTACACAGTGGTGAAGGGAGGGGACAGGGCCTGAGTTAACGTGTGCAAAAACGCCCTGTGGCCTGTTTTAAGAGGTAGTTTTAATCCCCATGCCCTATTATATACTAGGGGCTTACAGAGGAGGTCATGCTAATCACAGGGGGACCCCAACGCATAATGTTCCCTAGTGTATGTAGGTGTTTTCACTGTATTCTAAGTGTCTTTTAACATAGCACTGGCTCTAGGACTGGTTAGTCAGACGCAGTTACCACCAGTGTCCGTCTGAAAAAGTTGAGGGTACAGGATGATTTTGCAACAAGGCTTCTTTCTGCTCTTCTTTTTGTTCTTTCTGCACGTTATCCTTCTTCCTGCACTTATCTTCGTATTTGAGGACTTCTGTTGCTTCTTTCTGCACTTCTTTTGTTTCTTTCTGTGCATTTTTTCTTCTTTCTTCACATGTCCTATCTCTGTAGGCATAGTTAGAAATTAGCATTTAAAAAACCTTTGAAATTCACAGAAAAAACCATAGGTTTCAGGCACGTTATAGTTAGGAATTAGCATTTAAAAAACCTCAGAAATTCACTGAAAAAACCATAGGTTTCAGGGGTGTTATAGTTAGCTGGACTTTTCACTTGTACAAAACCATTGAAATTCCCCCGTTATAGTTAGTTCAGCTAACTATAACTCGCGCGCCCGCAATGCACTGCTGATGACGTCACATATTACATCACTCATGACATGGTCAGTGACATCACTCATGACATCACTGATGACATCTCAAATGACATCACTGATGACATCACTGATGACATCATCCTTGTGATAGAGTGGCAGACCTCCTCTCACCCTAATATAACCTTTGATACACACATTCAAAAATAGAGACTAAAATTTTCAAAACAATGGACATACCAATACCAGTTACAACAACCTCTTCAGTAATTCTAAGATCCACATACACATCCACTCATTCACCAACAGTCCTATACAGTCACCCATACATGTACTCACTCATCATATGTACTCATACACCTATACATCCTGTTACACAATGCCACTCATCCATAGAGTTACTCACACACATAGTCACTCATGCTAATAAAGAATCAAACATACATTTACTTGTATATACAGTTATACACACACCACCACACTTACTTCTATGGAAACTTACACATACTTAGTCTTTTAAACAATCACTTATAGAAACACATACTTATTCATACAGGAACTCTTTCAATATCTCACTCTCACATATACTCACATATATACACCAATAGTCACATATACTAGTTTAAAACATATGTAGTTACTCATAAAGACACTATTGAGACAGTCATTCACTCACTAACACACCCATACACACACTCATCCACCCATACAGTCCTGCACACATGCTGTGTTCAACACATACAAACAGTGAGTCACTCATTCATGCACCTATGCACTATGTAATACCCCCCACCGAACCATGCAGACACTCATACTGATACTCCAAAAACCAACTAATAACCTATATAGACACCCATGTAGCTACTCACCAACCCGTGCAGCCACTTATACACAAAGTGAGAGACTGATACAGATATTTACATATTTAAACATTACTCACTAAGCCATGTATTCACTATGAAACACTTAATCAGTCAGTTACACAATCAATTTTTCAAAAACAAATCATCCATTTAGACACTTATATACCCATTTATTCTTCCATCGACCTTGAGATATACATATATAAAACATATTTAATTTTCAGAAAAACACACATTCACTGGATGATGTCATCAGTGATGTCATCAGTGATGTCATTTGAGATGTCATCAGTGATGTCATGAGTGATGTCACTGACCATGTCATGAGTGATGTAATATCATCAGCAGTGCATTGCGGGCGCGCGAGCTATAGTTAGCTGAACTAACTATAACGGGGGAATTTCAAAGGTTTTGTACAAGTGAAAAGTCCAGCTAACTATAACACCCCTGAAACCTATGGTTTTTTCAGTGAATATATATATATATATATATATATATATATATTACCTACTGGCGGTCGCCAGTAGGTAGTTATAGTTAGGACCATGTTTCCATAGGAAATCCGCAACATTCTATTTTAAATAACTTTGGCGCCGGTTGACGAATCCTCGCGAATTTTGCAAAATAGGTGGGGCGCTACGCTCCGCTCCTACCCTGAAAGTCTCGGGGGGATTCGTCAAGCGGGGGCTGAGATAAAAGGGGGGTCCCAAAACGCGTTTTTCCCATGCATTTTTCCATAGGACCTTTAGACACAGCTACAGCCCGAACGGCTGAACAGAATTACTTGAAATTTGGCAGAGAGGTAGTCCTCAGGTCAAGGAAGTGCCTTTTGTAGGTTTGGTGTAAATCTGTTCAGTAGATTCTGAGAAAATAGCCTTTAAATCAATATATATATCTGAGCCAGCTTACGGTGCGCTTATGGTACGCTTACCGTACGCGTACGGTGGCGTGCGCAAGCGCGATTCTGATTGGCCCTTAGATCTTAGTAAACATTCGAATCGGTCGAAACCAGGAAGCGGCGGCCGCCATTTTCTCTCTCGCACTCTGAGGGGGGAGCTGATAAACAAATGCCAAAAACATATAAAGGGGCTGTTTAGACAGCGCCCATGCACATAACCATGTTAGTTGAGTCTTCAAAGATCCCCCAAGGCAAAAAACGGTAATTTTTTATTTTTCGAAAATTTCGCCGATTACGCTTACCGTACGCTTACCGTACGCGTACGGTAAAAAATTATTAAAAAAAAAAACCCACTCTCTCCACCCCGTGTGCAAATGGTGGCCGAAGGCCACCATTTGTGCATGGCATATAAGAGCACAGCATTTCCCAAAAAAATTTCAACAGATTACCTATCACAAGGAAGCGCATAATATGTCCTCCATGTGCGCACGGTGCGCGAAGCGCATCGTGCGTACATGGCCCATCTAGCGTAACGTGGGCACGCGGTGCGCGTAGCGCACCGCGTGCCCAACGTGCATGCACGGCACTAACTGCGTAAAGTGGGCGCGCGGTGCGCGAAGCTCACCGCGTGCTCACTGTGCGCGCACGGTGCACGAAGCGCACCGTGCGCGCACGGAACGAACTGCGTTAAGTGGGCGCGCACGCCACGAATGGCGTAAAGTAACTTAGCATTTAAAAAAACGTACAAATTCACTGAAAAAACCATAGGTTTCACACACGTTATAGTTAGGAATTAGCATTTAAAAAACCTTGCAAATTCACTGAAAAAACCATAGGTTTCACACATGTTATAGTTAGCGGAAATTTTACTGATAAAAAACCAATGAAATTCCCCCGTTATAGTTAGTGCAGGAAACTATAACTCACGCGACCGCAATCTTCTGCTGATGACATATGTGTCTTTATGAAAAAAAAATATTTCTAATATATGTATAGCTAAAAATTTATGGAAGAAGACATGGGCAAATAAGTGTCTAAATACAGTATTAGCATCAGCAGAGGATTGCGGTCGCGTGAGTTATAGTTTCCTGCACTAACTATAACGGGGGAATTTCATTGTTTTTTTATCAGTAAAATTTCCGCTAACTATAACATGTGTGAAACCTATGGTTTTTTCAGTGAATATATATATATATATTCACGCTCCATGACTCCTTCAAGATTACCAAAAGGAAACTCGAGCACTCACGGGTAAGTAGTATGGCAGCTTCGTTTAATTCGGAGAAATAAACAACAAACGCGTTTCGGAGCTAGTCCTTCTTCAGTGTTGTTGCTATGTTCATTACAAGATACTCTTTATATACATCATTAGAAGTAAACATAAAAGAGGTCAGAGAGGACGGCAGTCCGGGACTTTTGGGCGCCATCTTTGAAGGGTCAATCTATAAATCAAATGTTAAATACAAGGGTGTATTGATAAATAATTACGGATTGACTGTGAAAGTAATAATTAATATAAGTCGAAGCACATAAACATTTCATTGGGTTTTCATCCGACCAATATAGAAGTCAAAATTACTTCATTCAATATGTTTTTCACAGTGTAACCCAAATTTATGAAGCCGTGGATCGGCAATCCGCCTACAATAGGCGGTTGTATGACCCTTCATGAGCGCCATCGGATATTGTCCGGTTAACCATAATTTAAATGTAATAGTTGTTGCACCTTTCAATACTCGCCGTGTATCGGCTTGATGCTAACTGATAAAATATATGGTCACGGGCAATCAGTTTAAAGAAAAGGGAAAGAAGCAGAGAAAGAAAAGAAAAGAGAAGAGAAGGGAGAAATAAGGTGTAAAAGAAAGATTGATATGACACATTTTCAAGAGTCAATACTTAACAGCATATTCAGTTAGTTCATAATGGGTCACAGTGATAATTACATTTAACGATTGACAGGTCAGTTATTTTGGAGTGGCAGTGACTACTGGAATGTGTACTACTAGGTCCCTAGGTGTACTATCAATTCTTCTCCAGAATTCAACCCATATGGGGTCTTGGTTTGGAGATCGATTATGTATCTTGATTCCAGTCGTCTCAATCTTGCTACTCTGTCACCTCCTCTGGCATGCGCAAGAACACAATCGATCGCAAAAAACTGCAACAGGTCCCTATTGCTATTATGTTTTATGGCGAAGTGCCTTGCTACGGGATAGGTGAAATCTTTCTTCGCTATCGCTCGCATGTGTTCTAGGATTCTGAATTTTACACTGTTCACTGTACTTCCCACATACATGAGTCCACATGGACATTTTAAACAGTATACCAAATACGGTGTTTGACAGGTCAGAAATTTGGCAATAACTCTTCCTTTTGGTAGGCCTTTCATGTTGTAGCTCAAAACTCTTTTGCTGAAGGCGCAGGCCTTACACTTTCCACAGGGAAAAAAGCCCTTCATTTCTTTTAAAGTGCCCTGTTTACGGGGAATGGGATCTAAATGGCTATGTACCAAATTATCTCTTAAAGATTGAGCCTTCCTGTATGTGATTTGGGGGGTCAGTGGAACATCAGATCCAATGATAGGATCAGTTTTTAACACATGCCAGTGTTTTCTAAGGATAGACCTCAACCTAAATGTGTCACTGGTCGTGATCAGCCAAAATTGACCCTCCATTAATCTATTCATTTGTTTTGGTTGTAAAATTTGTTCCCTTGATGTTTTTCTGACTCGTTCTAGTGTGCTCTTTCAGAGGTTGGTGTTATAGCCTCTTATTTCAAATCGTCTGAGGCTGCCCTCAGCTGCTAGTTCAAAATCGCACTGTCTTGAGCAATTTCGTTTCAATCTTAGGAGTTCGCCATATGGAATACTATTCTTTAACTTATCAGGATGGGCACTCGAAGCATGAAGGATACTGTTCCCCGCTGTTGGTTTGCGGTAAAGGTTAGTTGTTAATTTCCCTTCTTTTACTTCTACTTTCAAATCTAGATAGTTTACTGCCACTAAACTGATCTCTCCTGAAAAGTGTAGGTTTACATTGTTTTTATTGAGGTGTTGGATGAATTCATTTGCTTTGCCCATGTAACCTCTCCAGATTATAAAAAGGTCATTGATGTATAGATGCCAGGATACTATTTCCTTTGTCCATTCAGAGTTGTCCGCGCTCCAGACCACCTGCTCCTCCCACCAGCCTACGAATAGATTCGCATAGCTGGGGGCGAAGCAGGTGCCCATCGCGGTTCCTGAGATCTGTCTAAAATATTCTCCTTGAAAGAGAAAAATGTTATTATAAAGACAGAATTCAATGAGTTCCAACAGCATTTTGTTATGGGTTGCAAATTTTAAGGCTCTTTTCTTGAGAAAATGTTCAATGACCTTTATCCCTTGGTGATGGTTAATACATGTGTAGAGGCTCGTAATGTCTAACACAATCATACAAAATGACGAATCCCACTCGATTTTTTCAAGTTGATGAATAAAATCGGTCGTGTCTTTTATATAGGATGGCAGTTTCAATACGAATTCGAATAGAAAGTGATCTAAAAATCTGGACAAATTCTCGGTCAGACTTCCCATGGACGAAACAATTGGTCTTCCTGGTGGTAGTGTTGCATTCTTATGAATTTTGGGTAGATGATAAAAGGTATATATATATTACCTAGTCGCCAGTAGGTAGTTATAGTTAGGACCTATTTTCCATAGGAAATCCGTAACATTCTATTTGGAATATTTGGAAAACGGCCGCTAAAACGACGATAATGGGCTTGATAATATGCTCTATGGATTTCCAATTGAAGCCCATGTTAAATGTGAAGGACATCTAACCTGAGCTTCAATTGGAATTCCATAGAGCATATGAGCAAGCCCATTATCACCGTTTTAGCGGCAGTTTTCTGCCGCTAAAGCGGTGATAATTTTATCGCCTGGCTTGATAATATGCCCCATAGTGATTTGAGCAGAATCACAGAATGTTGAGCTGAAGCAGAAACTCAAACCTGGTTCCCCAGTTGCAAAGTCTGCAGCTCTGGAAGTAACACCACATCCTCTCCCCTAGGTGCAACATTTAATCAAGTGGTCAACTGGATAAAAAACATAAAGATTACAAATAATTTAAAAGTTCTTTGTCGCTATTTGAAAACTCAGAAAATATGTCCTCATTTTAGTTTTTTAGAGCACTAACCATTCCCAGAAGATTGGCAAGATGCAGAGACCAACCCCTTGCTGAAGAAGCCCTCTGTCGACCCGAAGTACCTCAAGAACTTCAGACTCATCTCTCTGCTCCCCCCTTTCTGGCCAAGGTTATTGAGAAGGCAATCAACACCCAACTTTCCGAGGTCATCGATGCAAACTACATCCTTAACTGCTCTCAATCCAGCTTTCAAAGCAATAACCATATGGAGACCACCCTCTTCGCCGCCACAGGTGATGTCCGCACCCTCCTCGACTGAGGTGAAACTGCAGCCCTCAGCTCCTGGACCTCCCGACCGACTTCAACACCATCTCCCACCACACCTTATGCACAAGACTCCACGACGTCTGCATCCACGAAAATTCCCTGGAATGGATCCCATCCTTCCTCACTGGCCAAATACAGAGAGTCAGGCTACCACCACTCTACTTGGAGCCCCTAAACATCAGCTGTGGAGTGCCTCTGGGATCCTCCCTGAGCCCCACTATCTTCAACATCTACATTGTTGCTTCGTTCACAGCCATCGGAAGGAAGCACAGACTCAACATCGTCTCCTACACCGGCAACACCCAGCTGATCCGCCATCTCACCAACGAACCCGCAATTGCCAAGAGTAACATCCGCCTGGATGAAGGGCAGCTGCCTCAAGCTAAATTCAGAGAAGATTTAAGTCCTCATCCTGTGCTCCACCCCCTCTGCTTGGGACAACTCCTGGTGGCCTATAGATCTTGGACCTCCCCCCACACTCACTGACCATGCACAAAATCTCAGCATCACCTTGGACTCCTCGCTCACCATAAAGCACCAAATCAGCTCCGACTCATCATCCTGTTTCCACACCCTACGCCTGCTCTGAAAGATCTTCAAGTGGATCCTCACTGAATCCAGAAACACAGTGACCCACGCACTCATCAGCAGCATACTCAACTATGGCAATGCACCTTTCTCTGGCATCACCCAGAAACTCCTCAAGAAAATGCAAAACATCCAGAACACCTCTGCCAGATTCATCCTCAACATCCCCTGCCATAGCCACATCACCAGCAACCTGAGAAACCTTTACTGGCTCCCAGTCAACAAAAGAGTCACCTTCAAGCCCTTCACACACACCTACAAAGCCTTTACATGACACGGGACCTGCATACCACAACCTCCACCTCTCGTTCCATGCACCCACCAGAGACCTCTGCTCTGCTCAACTGACACTGGCCGCCATCCCACGTATCTGCAAGACCACAGCCGGGGAAAGATCCTTCTCCTACCTTACAGCAAAGACCTAGAACACCCTGCCTCTCCCCCTAAGACAATCACTGTCACTGCCCCAATTTAGGAAGGACCTCAAGACGTGGCTCTTTGACTGAACCACAGTGCCTTGTGACGGATCTGCAGTCTCTCTCTCCCAGGGGTGAGTAGTCGCGCTTTACAAGCCACTTGATTGATTGATTAATAGAGGGTAGGAATGCTGTGACCCCTGCTAGCATATTGAAAAAAAAAGTGCTGCGAAAAATAGCAAAGATTCACAAATTCTCAAGAACATTTTTTAAAAAACATGTGTGGTCTTGTGCGTCTTATGCGCTTCTTTGTATTTGAGCCCCTGGGTGGGAGAGGGGGGGTACATGCCCACATTACCACTCACATACCCATACAGCCACTCACACACCCACAGCCACTCATATACCAACTCTCAAAGGTTACAGGTTACGGTTTGGAAATAAAATTGAAAAAACCTTCAAAATTCACGGAAAAAAACAAAGGTGACAGGGACCTTATAGTTAGGAAATAACATTAAAAAACTGTAGAAATTCATAGATAAAAAACAAAGGTTACAGTGACGTTACAGTTAGGAAATAAAAAAAAATTTAAACTTTGAAATTCACTGAAAAAATAATAAAGATTACAGTGATGTTATAGTCAAGAAATATAATTTTTTTGAAACTTTGAAATTCACTGGAAAAAAACAAAGGTTACAGGGATATTATAGTTAGGCTCTGATTTCACTTGTAGAAGACCATTGAAATTCAACAGTTATAGTTACCTGTGCTAACTATAACTTACACTCCCATAATGCACTGCTTATGACTTCACATATCACTCATGAAATAAAATGACATCACTGATATCATCCACAGAACCACGTCTACTCACCCACACAAGCACTCATACACCCATTCATACACCCATACATCTACTCACACACCAACTCACTCATCCATAGAGCCACTCACACACCCACTCACTTGCCCATACAACCACTCACATAGCCATTCACTTACCCATATAGTCACTCACACAGCCATTCACCCACACAGCTACTCACATAACTACCTATTCACCCATACAGACACTCACTCACCCATACAGCCTCTCAACAGAGCCACTCATACATGCACACAACCACTTACATGCCCATCCACACATCCTTACAGACATAAACATAAAGTAGAACCATGCATCTTGAGCTGAAAACAGGTCAGCACCATCTTGTAAGGGCTGTGCTTGTAAACAGACCTAACAAGATGGTGCTGACCTGTTTTCATTTCATTTTGGCTCAAGATCTGTGGTCCAACTTATATGTTTATGTCTTTTACACTGCTGGATGTATTTAAGTCTGTTTGCGCTAAGAAAGGTTACTCATGATCAAGAAAACCATGGTTCTCGACATGCGTTGGGTGGTGTTTTCAACACAATAAACTAACTGTATTCTTTGCAACCTGGAGTGCTTTTGGCTTTTCTTTGTTATGGGCAAAGATTTGGACTTGTGTGTAGTGTGTAGTGTATATATACATTTATATATATACTACCTACTGGCTGTCGCCAGTAGGTAGTTATATAGTTAGGACCTTGTTTCTATTAAAAAATATCTTTGGCACCGGTTGATGAATCATTGCGGAATTTTCAAAACTAATGGGGTGCTCCGGTCAGCTCCTGTCTTGAAAGTTTTGGGGTGATTCGTGAAGCGGGGGCCGAGGAAAAAGGGGGTCCCAAAACGCATTTTCTCCATGTTAATTTCCATAGGAAAGTTTGGAACAGGCTACAGCCCTAACTGCTGAACAGAATTAAACTAAATTTGCAAATAAGGTAGCTCTTGGTTCAGAAAGCGGCCTATTTTTTTAAATGGTGTAAATCCGCTCAGTAGTTGCTGAGAAATACAAAAAATAAAAATATCGATATCTGAGCACCGAGGAGTCACGACTCCTCCCGAGCACGAGCTGTCTTCTGATTGGCTGCCAATCCAGAATGTGTTGGCAGCCATCTTGTGACTCTGTAATCGAGTCACAACCAAACAGTTAAAAAAAACATTAAAAATCAAGAAAGGGAGATGGGGCAGAAACACCCTGACCCCCTAGGCCTTCTCAGAGGGTTCCACAAGGACCCCCCCCAGGGCCAAAAAAAACAATTTAAAAAAAAAAAAATCGGCTGAATTCGCACTGGGTGCGTGAATCTGGAGAGAAACAAAAATGAAGCGGGGGCTCCTGAGCTTCGTTATTGTTAAGCCCCAAGGTGGACAAAGTCCCGGGGGCAATGCGGAATCATATGGCAGGGGCCCGCGGGGGCCCCCACAGCCCCATGGGACCACCATCTCCCCGCGGCTTTTAACATAATGTGCAGGGGAGCACGCGGCACCCCTGCAGCCCCAGGGACCGCCACCCCCCGGGACATAATGAAAATAAGGATGGGGGCCTCGTGGGCCCCCAAGCCCCGGGGACCACCACCTCCCCAGGGCTTTGATGAAATTAGGGTAGGGGGCCTCACGGGCCCCTCCAAGCCCCAGGGACCGCCACCTTCCCAGGGCTCTGAAAATAATTAGTGTGGGGAGACCCAGGGTTCCGTTGCAGACCCCCGGGGACCACCACCTCCGCGGGGCTATCTTCACCTTGGGAGGGGGGCTATGCCCTTGATGGCCCTGGGGACCACCATCCCCCCAGGGCAGGCTCCTGCAATGTCCTGGGGTGCCCACCTCCGGGGCATTACCATTTGCTATGACAGGGCGGCTCCCGCCCTGTCATAGCAAACCCTGCTTTGCTTTTTTGAAGCGAGAGCAGGAAACCTGCTGTCGCTTCCAAAAAGCAAGGCAGATTTCTTTTCGGCAAGGGGAGCTGCATATCAGCAGCTCCCCTTTCTCAAAATCAATGCTGGCTCCCGCAGGAGGCGTGGAACCGGCTGGGACGATGTGGGCATTGGGGCTCCCCCATGGAGCCCAGTGCTAAGGGCCAGCCCCGTGGGATGCGGTCCCTGGGCCAAAAGTGGCCCGTGAGGGTGGCCACATGGCCCCCCTACATTTATTTGAAAAAAAGAAATGGCCGGGCCCTGGGGGATGGTGTCCCTGGGGCCGAAATCAGCCTGTGGAGGGGAGGTCACGTGACCCACCTCCTCAAATAAAAATAATTAAAATAATGGCCAAAACCCGGGGGATGGGGTCCCCGGGGCCAATGGTGGCACAGGGAAGGGGGCCACGTGGCCCCACTTCCCTTCAATTAAAAAAGCAGAATGCCTGCCCCGGGGGATGGGGTGCCAGGGCCATAATTGGCCTGAGGAAGGGGTCCACACGGCCCCCCTCCAAATTGTATTGAATTAAATAAAACAAGTCTGGCCATGCCCCGGGGGATGGAGTCCCCGGGACCGAAATTGGTATCCGTTTTTTTTAATTTGCAGGCCATGGGGGATGCCCAGGGCCCAAAACATATTGAAACAAGCATTGGCATAGCCAATAGGTCTCGCCTTTGGGACCTTATAAGTGTTTAGCCATGCAATAGTTAGTGTTGTTACACCAAGGATATTGTGCTGCATAACTAAATACTTATAAGGTCCCAAAAGCGAGACCTATTGGCTATGCCAATGCTTGTTTCTAATTGTCACATATGAAAGCACCTTCAAATAAGTGAGATCAGGATGTGTGTGACACTACAGTTTTGCTCCATATATAATAAGAACTTAGCCCACATATAACATGCCTCCTAGCTCACTAATGGCATTGATATCAGGGGGCGGGGCAGGATGCTTCTCAGTTCATGCTGAAAAACCTTCACTTCCAAGAAATACTTCTCAACACAGGGTTAGAATCTGCTGTGCTCTGATGAAATCCTTCCGCTTGTTAAAGAAATAGCATTTCTTGCAATCTGAAGAACCCTCATGATACTCGAACATAATCTTTATTGCATAATTTACACCCCAAATATTTCCAGGGCTTGGGAGCCCACCCGGGGCTGTGCTCCGGCTCTCCCTGTCCATGTGTTAGCTCACTCACCTCCAGCAGAAGAGATGAGGGAGTACACATGAGTGAAGGGTGCAGGAGGTGGGGGGGAGCTGTTGATAGTTCACTAGTGAGGCATAAAGAAGGGAGAAGGTGGACGAATTGACAGGGTGGTAAGAGTGATGGGTGGAGGGAGAGGTGAGGAGATGAAGGAGGGAGGGGAGAGGGGAGAGGGACGGTAAATGTAGAATATGTTGTGTTTTAACACGTGCTCTCTCCAAATATTCTTTATAGCTCCTTTTAATGGGTGTTACTACTACCCAAAGTAATAGAACCTAATGTATCGACATTGGAAGGATGAGCAGCTGAGACAGTCATGCCAGATGCACATTTTGAGCTTCAGTAATTAACCAGTTGTCAAAACAGAGTACTTACCTCACTGTGCTGCCTCGACGGCTGAGAAAAAAGAAGAGCTGTGGGAAAGAGGATGAGGAGAAAGGGAGGACTGAGGTTGGAGAAGCGCTGAGGGCAGGATAAGGGGGGAGGGAGGGCCGAGACCAAGTGAAGGCTAGAGAAGCGCTGAGGGCAGGGTTGGGGGGGCTGAGGCAAAGTCAAGGTTGGAGAAGCGATGAGGGCAGGAGGATGAGGGGCGAGGGAGAGCTGAGGCCAAGTGAAGTTTGGAGAAGCACTGAGGGCCGGTGGAGGAGGGGAGAAACTAAGGGCTGGGGCAAAGTGAAGGCTGGAGAAGTGCTGAGGGCGGGAGAAGGAGCGGGAGGCATGAGGAGCAGAGTGAAGGCTGGAGAAGCGCCGAGGGAAGGAGGTGGATGGAGGCTGGGGTGGGCTGAGGCAAAGTGAAGGTTGAAGAAGCACTGAGGGCAAGATGAGGGGAGAGAGGGCTGAGGCAAAGTGAAGGTTGGAGAAGCCCTTAGGGCTGATGCAAAGTAAAGGCTGGAGAAGCACTGAGGGCAGGAGGATTGGGGGGGGAGGGCTGAGGAAAAGTGGAGGCAGGAGAAGCGCAGAGAGCAGGAAGAAGAGGGGGAGGACTGAGGCAAAGTGAAGGCTGTAGAAGCACTGAGGGCAGGAGGATGAGGGGAGGGCGGGCTGAGGAAAAGTGGAGGTTGGAGAAGCGCCGAGAGCAGGAGGAGGAGGGGGAGGACCGAGGCAAAGTGAAGGGTGATGAAACGCTGATGGCAGGAGGAGGAGAGGGAAGGAGGGCTGAGGTAGAGTGAAGGCTCGAGAAGTGCTGAGATCAGTAGGATGAGGGGGAGGAAGGGAGGGCTGAGGCAAAATGAAGGCTGGAGAAGTGCTGAGGGAAGGAGGATGAGGGGGGCTGAGGCAAAGTGAAGGCTGGAGAAGCACTGAGGGCAGGAGGAAGAAGGGTGAGGGAGGGCTGGGGACAAGTGAAGAATGGAGAAGCGCTGACGGAAGGCATAGGAGGAGGGGGAGGTGGGCTGAGGGCAAGGGGATGAGGGGAAAGTGGGGTGAGGCAGAGAGAAGACTGGAGAAGCTGTGAGGGCCGGAGAGGAAGAGGAGAGAGGGCTGAGGCAAAGTAAAAGGCTGGAGAAGCACTGAGGGCAGGAGGATGAGGGGACGAGGGAGGGCTGAGGAAAAGGGGAGGTTGGAGAAGCGCTGAGAGCAGGAGGATGAGGGGAGGGACTGAGGGAAAGTGAAGGCTAGTGAAGCACTGAGTGCAGGAAGATGGGGTGGGCTGAGGAAAAGTGAAGGCTGGGGAAGCGCTGAGGGCAGGAGGATGAGGGGAGAGGGGGGTCAGGCAGAGTGAAGACTGGAGAAGCGCTGCGGGCCAAAGGGGAAGAGGAGGGAGGGCTGAGGCAAAGTGAATGCTGGAAAAGCACTGAGGGCAGTAGAAGGAGAAGGCAGGGAGGTTTGTGGAGAGAAAGTGATTCTATAAATGTGGTTCAGGTAGAGGCGGAAGACGAGATGTGCGGTTAAGAGAGGAAGATGAGCGAGAAGGAAGCCCGGACCGGTGGAGGAAGACAAAGAAAGAAAGTGATATGTTCTGTAGTTTGAGGACAAGAAAAACAAGCATTGTGCGGCCGCAAAAGTGAAAGTGATCGCATGCACTGTAGCTCTAGGCCGGCCATGGTAGCATTTTTTTAAGCCCTCACAAAAAGTCTCGCCAGACCAGCGCATGCGCTGGGTCAGGCGAGACCTAAAAAGGGGGGCCATACAGCCCCCATTCAAAGAAACGTTTTTAAAAAAAGCCTGCATCTCGCCGGAGGCCCTGCCCCCTACCTGCTCCACTCTGCAAACATGCCCCCCTAGCGCGTTCTAAGTTGGGGAATTAAGTCCCTTGAATACTGAGGGTCCCTGGGAGCCAACTAGCCCACCAGGTACCTCCAGTAAGTGTCACACAGCTGGATTGCTGAGAGGTGGTCCGAGGCCACGCCCCTTTTTATGCACTGCTGGAGGGGCAATGGGGTCCTCTTGTGTCCTGAGGACCTCAGGACTAAAGTTGACTTCATCCCCCAAATAGCAGTGCACCAGGAGGCGTGTTTGCAGAGTGGTGTAAAAAGGGGGCGTGGCCTTGGACTACTCTCAGCAATCCAGCTGTGGGACTTACTGGAGGTACCTGGTGTGCAAGTTGGGCCCCAGGGACCCTCAGTTTTCGAGGGGACTTAATTCCCCAATTTAGAACGCTCCAGGAGGGGCGTTTGCAGAGTGGTGGAGAAAGGGGGCATGGCCTGTGTCCAGCTTACAGCAATCCCACTATCTGCGACATACTGGAGGTATCAGGTAGGCTAGTTGGCCCCTAAGGACCCCCAACAGCGAAGGGGACTTTAATCCCCATCCAAAAGCGCGCCAGGAAGTGCGTTTGCAGAGTGGTGGGGAAAGGGGGCATGGCCTGCTATGACAATTTAGCAATCCTGCTATGTGGTACTTACTGGAAGTAATAGGAGGAGTAGTTGGCCCCCAAGGATGTTGTTGCTGAACTTTATTTTCTCTCTTTCTGCTCATTGCTGAACATTATTCTGCCTCTTGCTACTGGTTTCTCACCTTTATTTTGCCTCTTCCTGCTCATTGCTGTTCTCTATTTTGTCTCTTTCTGCTCATTGCTGGCCCCTTACTTTACCTCTTTCTGCTAATTTCTGATCTCTATTTTGCCTCCTTCTGCTCATTGCTGGTCTTTATTTTGCCTCTTTCTGTTTGTTGCTAGCCTTTATTTTGCCTTTTTCTGATCGTTTCTGATCTCTATTTTGCCTCCTTCTGCTTGTTGCTGGCCTTTATTTTGCCTCTTTGCACTTGTTGCTGGCCTTTATTTTGCTTTTTTCTGAGCTTATCTAATCTCCATTTGGCCTCTTTTTGCTCATTGCTGGCCTTTATTTTGCCTCTTTCTGATTATTTCCAATCTCTATTTTTCCTCTTTCTGCTTGTTGCTGAACATTATTTTCATTCTTTCTGCTCGTTGCTGAACATTATTCTGCCTCTCACAACTTATTTCTGGCCTCTATGTTGTCTCTTTCTGCTACTTTCTAGTCTCTATTTTGCCTCTTTCTGCTCATGGCTGGCCTTTATTTAGCCTCTTTCTGCTCTTTTCTGATCTCTATTTTGCCTCTTCCTCCTCATTGCTGGCCTTTATTTTGCCTCTTTCTGCGTGTTTCTGATCTCTATTTTGCCTCTTTCTACTTGTTGCTGGCCTTTTTTTTGCCTATTTAAGCTTGTTTCTGACCTTTATTTTGTCTTTTTCTGATAGTTTCTGGTCTCTATTTTGCCTCTTCCAGCTCGTGGCTGGCCTCTAGTTTGCCTCTTTCTGCTAATTTCTGACCGTTTTTTTGCCTCCTTCTGCTCGTTGCTGATCTCAATTTTGCCTCTTTCTGCTCATCGCTGACCTTTATTTTCCCTCTTTCTGCTTGTTTCTGACCTTGATTATTTTAGCCCAAGGGAGGTGGTTGTCCCCAGCGCCAGGGGGCCGTGATGGACACCTTCATTATTATCTGTGAGTCCGAGGAAGATGGCGGTCCTGGGGATTGCGGGGGTCATGTGGGCCCCCGCATTTATTTTCCATTGCTTTCCCCGGGAAGGTGGTGGTCCCTGAGTTAGATTAGAAATGTTTTCGCTGTGTTGCTCATGTATTGTTCTATGAAAGTTAGCATTTGCTGCACCATTTTCTGTTTGGCTGCCATTTTGAGCCATGATCGAAACTAATCTCTCACTTTCTGGAAAAACAGCTTTGGTAAGTTTAGTATCTCGAAGGTTGGGCCTTGCTTTGCTAATGAATACGCTGTTCCTATTAGCGCATACCTTTCCCACTAGATAGAGGTCTTCTCTCACTAGTCTAGTGGAAGGAACGAACGGAACGACCTTGAGTAGGAGCTAATGTGTGCCGGTCTCAGAATTGAAACTTATCCTTCTGTACTTCTCTGTGTAGCTGCATCAGCCTGGAACTTTCCATTCTGGGTGTGCCCTCATTGGTTCTGAATTGTACATAATGTATCTCCATGGTTGCTGATGTCAGTCCCTCTGCAGCAATCCTAAGAGACTGGGCAGACTGGGCTTCACTCGAGTGTATCTGAATATATATATTTGGTTTGTATTCTCTACTGTCTGATCGACTCTTCATTTGTATGGAAGGCTGAGAGGTGGTCGCGAGTGACCTGGGTGACCCTAATCGGGTCACTTCCTTCACCTGGAGCTGCAAGGGGGACATGCAGCCCCCCCACATTTATTTAATATTATTTGCCCTGGGGAGGTGGCAGTTTCTGGGGTGTGAGCGGGCCCCGTGGCCCACCTGCATATGTATTTTAAAGTGTCCCGGGAAGGTCAAGGTCACTGGGATCGCGTTTATTTTAACATTGTTTGCCCTGAGGAGGCGTTGTCACCGGGAAGTGGGTGGGCCCCATGCATATAGTGACCTGGGGAAAAAATGCTTTTTTGCCATGGTTGGGTCTAAGGGGAACCTCAACAGAACAGCGAGGCTTAGGGTTCAGGGTATTCTTAACCTGCCCCTTTTCCTTTTTTTTAACTTTTTTTTTGGTACTCATTTGAAGCTGAGTCTCAAGATGACTGCCAATGCTTCCTGGCTGAAGTGTTGGCAGCCAATCAGAGCTCTTTCCCTGCACAAGCTTGTAAGTAGTTGCGAAGTCCCCATGGCCATAGACATCGCTTACTGCATTCTCTTAAATTTCTCAACAATTACTGAATGGATTTACACCTAATAAGAAAAAAACAGAATCTATGTAACCAAATCTAGCTTTCTGCCAAATTGTGTGTAATTCTGGCCAGTGGTTCAGACTGTAGGCGTGTTGACAAATCCTATGGGAATGAACATAGCAAAACACACATTTATTTAGCCCCCTTTTTCTCTGCCCCCGCTTGACGGATTACCCCGAAACTGTCAATGTGCAATAAGAATGATGGACACACTTTTTGGGAACAATTTAGTGAAGATTCGTCAACCGGCACCAAAGTTATAGGCAAATCAAAAAATGCTTTTCTTATGGAAACATGGTCCTAATTATAACTACCTACTGGGGACCACCACAAGATAATGCATGTACATATCATGGGTAATTATAGTTAGTTAGGTGTTTTGGCACCGTTTAATGGATCTCCACAAATCCTTTTTAAAAAGCCCTTTTTTTTGCCCAATTTGTTCATAGAAGGTTTGGTGTGATCCGTCAAGTGGGAGCCGAGAAAAAAGGGGGAGTCCCAAAACACGAAATCCCCATGCATTTTCCATAGACTTAGTCAGGGCTACAGCAAAAATTGCTGTATAAAATCACACCACATTTCACAGGAAGATAGATCTTGGCCCGCAGATTGGGATTTTTATGATCTGGTATAGATCCATCCAGTAGTTTTTGAGAAATTAAGTTTGAAAAATATTTGTATATCTGGGCGGTTGGGTGCGAGGGACTCTTGCGAGAGTCCCTCGGACCCAATTTGAAAAAATATAGTGATTCTGATTGACCCAGGAAGCATTTATTACCATCTCGCCCCCATGGGAGTTAGACTTTTGCGAGCGCTCTGACTGGAAAATGTTGCTGGCAGCCTTTACAGGAGTCAAGTACTTAGGGCCTAATTTAGATCTTGGCAGATAAGTTACTCCATCACAACGATGACGGATATCCCATCCACTGAAATAGGTATAATGGGATTTATATTTCGACAGACGGGGTATCCATCACCCCCGACAGCTAAGTGAGGCCCTTGGTCCCATGTCCTGAAGGAAATCTAAAAAATAATATTAGGTGTCAGGGTAGGAATTCCCTGCCCCCTTAGGCCTAATGAGGGGGACCCACAGAGGCCAACCATGGGGCCAAAATTTAAAAGGGATCATCAGTTTTTGACATGGTCCTGAGAGACTCCTGCAGGATCGGGAAAAAACGTGACATCTAGGGGCTGTGTTGTTTAATTAAGGGGAGGTGGACATGAGGACCCCCTCTGTGAGCCATTATACGCCTTGGGAATCCTAACGACAGGGCTGCATTACATAAGTTGAGGGGGCAAGTGCTCCCCCTCCCCGAGCCTTCAAAGGCCCCAGCGACCCAATCTCCTGGGCCAATTTCTTTAAGTAGGAGGAAGAGGCCACGAGGCCCACTCTCTAGCCATTATAGGCCCGCAGAGCCCACCCTGAAGGAGAAATTTTCAAAAAAAGGGAGGGGACTGAGCAGCCCCCCCTCCCTGAGCCTTCAAAGGCCCTGGGGGACCCCATCCCCGGGGCCGACTAACTTTTCAAAAGTGAGGGGGACCACACTTTTCCCTCCGTGAGCCTTTAATGGCCCCATTGACCCGAACTCCTGGGGCCTACTCACTTGCTGTGTGCCTGGGAGCCCACCTCTGGGACACAGTGGTTTAACTTGTGTTTGCTATCACCTGGCAGCAGAATTTTTTAATTTACAGGCATAAACACAAAGTCTGCTCCCAGACTTGAGATCTGTTTCTTTGCCCGCACTGATGCTGACAGGGAAACAGATCAAGAGATTGTTCCAGTATGGGGGGAGCAGCATAAATATCTATTCCCTTGGGGCAGGAGCAAGCTGGCTCCTGCAGCATGCTGGGAGTCAGCTGGGGTTGTGGGGGCCCAGGGGCTCCACCGCGGCCCAAAACGTGTGTATGGTGGATTCCGTAGGTGGGCACCGGGGCACCCACCTATTTTAAATTAGAGGCCCGAGGGGATGGGGTCTCTAGGGCAAAATAGGCTCACAAAGGGAGACTGCACAGCCTCCTCCACCTTTAAAATATATATGACCCTGGGGGATGGGGTCTCTAGGGCCTAATATGTCTTGAGTGGGGGGTCCACATGGCCCCTCCACTTTTATATACATTTCGGCCCAGGGCCATAATAGGCTCGGGGAGGGGGACTGCACAGGCCCTTTACCTTTAAAATAAAAAAGTGTGTTCCTTCCATTTTTTATGCGGATTGACAGCTCAACTTTCCAAAGGACTTGAGCGTATCTCCCTCTGATTTTGATGGAGCATTTTTGATGCGGAAGAATAAGGACATCGCACCAAACAATAAAGCACTTATTTCATATAATTAAGAGGCAGTACCCTTGTTTGGTGGATATTTAACACTTTGTCTGTAGTCTTGTCATCTTCTCTATATGAGGATTCATGTTGTCACAAATTTCTTTCAGGGAACAATCAAATTGTCAAAACTGCACAACACAAGGCCACTGGGGACATTACCTTGTGGTCCTTTATACAGCTGTAGTGTAAACTATGCACTAGACCAGTGGTGTTTAATCTGTGGTCTGGGGACCCCTGGGGCTTAGTGAGGCCTACTCAGGGGGTCAGTAACTGTTTTGCAAATGTAAATAATATTAAAATAAATGAATTAAAATTCATAAAGTACAAATAAGGAAGCAAGATTGAAAATTTGAAATCTTTTTCTATATTTGAGTGTGAATTTAACAAACGTTGACAATATGTGTATAGTGTATGCCTGTTTTAGTTTTGTTGTGTTTAGTCTTGAGGTTCAAATCATAAAAATTACTTAGGCAGGGGTCCCCAGCTTCCAATAATATCTCAGTGGGGGCCCCTGGACTCCAGTAATAATTCAGTAGGGGTCCACATAAGTCAAAAGCTTAAGAACAAGTGCCCTAAACAAAACCAAGGTTAAAGTGACATTATTGATAGGTGTGATTAAAAGATCTGTTTTTCTTTTTTTTTTTTTTTTAAATAGAAATTGACTGAAACAACCAAAGGTTAAAGTAATGTTATAGTTAGGTGTGATAAAAAGATATGTTTTTGGTAAAAAACAAAAACCTTAGGAATTCACTGAAAAAAACAAAGGTTAAAGGAATGCTATAGTTAGGTGAATATGTCATTGACAACATTATCATTTTGCACTAGAAAAACACAGTAATTCACCAGTTATAGTTATCAATGCCAACATTAACTTGTGCCCCTGCCATACCCTGCTTTATGAACTCACATTTTACGTCACTCATGACATGTTCTATAACATCATTTATGACAACATTGATGACATCCCAAATTACATCATTGATGGCATTGCTGATGACATCACTGATGACATCATCCAAACTTCTTTTGCACATATTGCTCCATAAGCTAGAATGACATTAGAGGCCTGAAAGTAAGTTCAAAATAGCTCAGATTAATATGAATCATCATTAATGCCATCACAGATACAGCTTCCTTGGGTGTAGCAAGCATAGGTTATGTCCATCATTGACCCTTTACCATACACTTCACGGGTAGCCTAGTTCAATCAAACACAGATATATGGGAAACCCTCATTGTATACGGCGTTCAATCTATGTACAACTGTTAGGAGAAAGCCACGGTTCTCAAGATACTCAACATGTGTTCCACAATAAATGTCCTGCTACGAACAGCAAACCCCTCATAGTCACCAAAAATACATTGAGAAATGAAGGTGATATGAGTAGAAAAGTGGGCACTGTAAACAGCGTTTACTCTATGAAGAGAGTTTATTCTGTACTACACTGTTTGCAGATAGTGAAACTCTCATGGGAAATACACCACAGAGTATTAAAAAGTATATATTAAGAACAGTGACACTCTATGTAACACTTGTCAAAAAAGATAGTATTCACTTAAAATAACCAAGGTCTTTAGGTGCTAAAGACTATACTACCTGCAGCCTTCATACTGTGGTAGAAACGTTATAGATAGCCCATCAAAAGAAGCACATGTACCTGGTGCACACAGCCTTTTGTGTTATGTAGACATTTTCATGCTGAGATGAATCTGTCTAATAAGTAAAGGCTGCTTGCACTACTGAGTATTTACTCCGTACAAACTTTGCCCTGTTGGAAACCTTTTCTGCAGAACCAAAAACCTTATGTGGAACATACTTGGCGCAAGTTGTCAACTGCTATCTGTACACAGAGTTTCTCTTCAATACAAAGATTTTTAATGTCTTCAATACCTTTATACACCCATGATGCATTAGAAGCACAAGCATTTTGTAAACACCGACACCCATTAGCTGGACACAAGCTGTGCAAATTAGGTAGAAAAGTCTTAAGGTAGCAACTATATAAACTATAAAACAAATGAACACACTCATTGGATGATGTTATCAGTGATGTCATCAATTATGTCATTTAAGATGTCATCAGTGATATCATAAATGTCATAAAAATCGTTATGAGTGATGTAATATGTGAGGTCATAAGAAGTGCGTGGCAAGGGTGGAAGTTATAGCTAGCTCTGCTAAATATAACTGGTGTATTCCTGTGTTTTTTTTTAGATCAGAATGTTAATGTTGTCACTGACATTTTCTCTTTGCTATAGCTTTACTTTAACCTTTTTTTTTTTTTCAGAGAATTTCTAAGGTTTTTTTTAACAAAAACTGGTCTGTTTATCACAACTAACTATACCGTTACTTTAGCGTTTTTTTCAGTGAATATTTATATATATATATATATACATATATATTACCTACTGTGGCCGTAGATAGTTATAGTTAGGACATATTTTCCATAGGAAATCCGCAACATTCTATTCCCAATAAGTTCGGCGCCGGTTGACGAATCCTTGCAACATTTTCCAAACTTTTGGCCAGCTCCGCTCCGCTCATACCCTGAAGGTTTCGTGGTGATTCGTCAACCGGGGGCAGAGAAAAAAGGGGGGTCCCAAAATGCGTTTTCCCCATGCAATTTCCCATAGGATCTGTTGTCGCAGCTACAGCCCGAACCGCTGAACGGAATGACACCATATTTGGTAAAGAGGTAGTCCTCAGTTCAGACTCGTGTCTTTTGCATAAATGGTGTGAATCCGTTCAGTAGTTCCTGTGAAAATTAGAGTTAAAAGTACATAAATATCTATGGCCGGGGAGAATCCGCGGACCCTACCCGCACCGTGAGCGCACCCTCCCCGAACCGAGCGCGCACCCTCCCGATCGCGCGATGAATGCTAATTGGCTGTCGAGTGTCTCTCTACATTCGAAACCAGGAACTGTTGGCGGCCATTTTCTGCCTCGGTAGAAGCGAGGCTGAAGAAGCAAGGGGAATAAGTGTGTAAAACATGTATAGGGGGCAGAGTGGAAATACTCTGACCCTCTAGAGGTGCTTAGGGGGTCCCAGAAGGACCCCCTGGGGCCCCCTTTTTTTTTTTTTTTTTAAACGGTGAAATGCGCACACGGTGCCGCACATCCTATCGCGTTGGGTGCGCGGATCCACGGATGATTTTTTTTTTAAAAGACAAGAAATCATTGGTTGTATGACTACTTTGTACACTGAAAGGTAGGGTGTATATTTCTGTTTTTTACAGGTATGATTCTTATTGGTTGAGAAAAACAGATTGTAAGGAACATTATATATGATTAGCTGATATGTTGAAATGTGAAACACACTTCCTCTCTTGTGTAGCAACATTGTGTGATGAACTTCTGACCTGTGTGCTCAATGCAGTGTTCCATGACCTGTTTCTATGGTAACAGGCAGAAGGCAGATTGGGGGAAGGGTTGAAATGTATTTCAGTTGGAAAGGGTTGAAATGTTTAACCAATAGAAATGTGTGTTTGCTTTTGAGTTTATGTGTGAAGGATTGTGAATTGATGTTTACATGTATATGTTTGGAAAATGAAAGAGAAACTTTTCCTGTCTTTGTTTTTGCTGAGAGGTGCACAGTGCAGAGATTCTGTAAAAGAAAATATGGTGAGTGACTGATATACTTCTTAATCTACAAAAGAACTTGAAAGATGAGTTATTTAATTGTGAGGGGATGTATGTAGACTATTTTTATTTTAATCAGACTAATGTATTTCTCCTGCTAAAGTGTAGGGAGTACTTTTTTTCTCTACAATCTTATTGACAGTGTGTGTGCATGTAGAAACCATTCTGTAATAAGCATTTGTGTTTTTCATGTGTTTTCAGACAGATAACTGTGCTGTTTTTATATTTTGGTAGAATTAGAAACCAGTCATTGTTTATGAATTTGTGAAATGAGTTATGTTATGTTGCTATACTAAAATGTAGTACTTCTTCTAGATGAAGAAATGTGTTTTGGTATAGTGCAAGGGATAGTGTTGTTTGTCTAAAATCACACAGTGAGTATGTATGCATTTGAGAACCACTGTGAGAGAAGCATTTGGTAACATTGTGTATTTGCTGACAGATAACTGTTTTAACCTGTCATGTTGTGACGTTTTAGCAGCATTAGAAGACAGTTATGGCTTATGCTTTGATTAAATTAGTCAGGCTTTGACAGAAAAGTGCAGTCCTGAAATATGTAGATTGTGTGCAGTTCCCTTACCACTTGCACTATAGTGAATGAGTTTTGGTAAACTCCTAGGGATAGTGGTGCTTGTCTAGAATCACACTGTGAGTTAGTGTGCATTTGGGAACCATTGTGAGAGAAGCATTTGGTAACATCGTGTATTTGCTGACAGATAACTGTTTTAAAACCTGTCATGTTGTGAAGTTTTAGTAGCATTAGAATCCAGTCTTTGCTTATGCGTTGATTAAATGAGTCATGCTTTGGCACTGATGTGCTGTACTTAAATATGTAGATTGTGTGAAGTACCATTAACTCTTCCAGACTAGTGAATGAGTTTTGGTAAACTCCTAGGATAGTGTTGCTTGTCTAAAATCACACTGTGAGTCTGTGTGCATTTGGGTAAGGATTGTGAGAGAAGTATTTGGTAACATCGTGTATTTGCTGACAGATAACTGTTTTAAAACCGGTCATGTTGTCAAGTTTTAGTAGCATTAGAAGCCAGTCTTTGCTTATGCTTTGTTTAAATGAGTCAGGCTTTGACACAAAAGTGCAGTCCTGAAATATGAAGATTGTGTGCAGTTCCCTTACCACTTCCACAGTAGTGAATGATTTTTGGTAAACTCCTAGGTATAGTGGTTGTTGTCTAGAATCACACTGAGGGTCTGTGTGCATTTGGGAACCACTGTGAGAGAAGCATTTGGTAACATCATGTATTTTTTAGCAGATAACTCTTTTAAAACCTGTCATGTTGTCAAGTTTTAGTAGCATTAGAAGCTAGTCTTTGCTTATGCATTGATAAAATGAGTCAGGGTTTGACACTAAGGTGCAGTACCATGTACTATTCTCTTCACTGTGGCAGAACTGAAAATTTAAAAGTTTTACCCAAGCACTGTCCTAGAAGTAGTCTGATGATTTAGTCAGTTTCTAAGTACCAAATAGACTGCTTCAAATGTCTATGCAGTATGCATGTAGTGTTCTAACATACTATACACTTGTCTTTTACACCTTCAATTCCCTAGTCAGTATCCATACACTGCCTGGAAACACCCTGTCACTCCCTTTGCAGTCCTCTAGTGACCCATTCAACACCATGTACTAATCCATTCACTGTGCCAAAACCCAAACACTTATAAATTCACCAAGACACTCTCTTTCCAGTACTCTAATGATTCAGTCACTGCCTAAGTATTCATGCACTGAGCCAGGCCTTAGCACATGGACTTCTTCAAACCCCTATACACTATGCATGCAGTCCTCTAACCACCTACACACTTGTCTTTCACACCTTCAATTCCCCAGTCAGTATCCATATACTTCCAGCAAACACCCTGTCAATCCCCTTTCACTCCTCTAGTGACCTTATTAAGCATCATGTACTAATCCATTCACTGCGCCAAACCCTAATAAATTCACCCAGGCACTCTCCTTGCAGTACTCTAATCATTCAGTCAGTACCCAAGTACTCATCCAGTGACCCAGGCCTTAGTATATGGACTGCTTCAAACCCCTATCCACTATGCATGCAGTCCTCTAACCACCTACACAATTGTCTTTCACACCTTCAATTCCCTAGTCAGTATCCATACACTTCCAGGAAACACCCTGTCACTCCTTTTGCAGTCTTCTAGTGACCCATTCAGCATCATGTACTAATCCATTCACTGTGCAAAAACTCAAACTCTTATAAATTCACCAAGATACTATCTTTGCAGTACTCTAATCATTCAGTCAGTGCCTAGGTATTCATGCACTGAGCCAGGCCTTAGCACATGGACTGCTTCAAACCCCTATGTATGCAGTCTTCTAACCACTTAGACACTTGTCTTTCACACTTTCAATTTCCTAGTCAGTCTCCATACAGTCCAGCAAACATCTTGTCACTGCCTTTGCACTCCTCTAGTGACCCATTCAGTACCAAGTACTAATCCATTCCCTGTGCGAAAAGCCTAGCACTTATAAATTCACCTAGGCACTCTCCTTGCTGTACTCTAATCATTCAGTCAGTACCCAAGTAGTCATGCAGTGAGCCAGGCCTTAGCACATGGACTGCTTTAAATGCCTATGCAGTATGGATGCAGTCCTCTAATCACCTACACAGTTGTGTTTCACACCTTCAATTCCCTAGTTAGTATTCATACTCTTCTAGCAAACACCCTGTCACTCACTCAGTGTGTCTCCTTATAGTACTGTAATCATTTAGTCAGTTAGCATGTAGAGTTTTAGTGAGGTAGGCTTTAGGGCATGAACTGCTTCAAAGTAGTATGCACTATGCATGTAGTGTTTTAACCATCGTCACACTTGTGGTTCAGAGACATAGTTTCTTAGTCAGTATTTATATAAAATGTGTTTGTACAGTAATGGAATAGTATAATTTTGAAAGTTATTAATATACATTTATTTGTGATTCTTTTTTACAGATACAGAACAGGAGTGTTTCTCATCTGTTTGCACTCTTCTCGTGCAAGATTGTTTGGATGAAGGGTCCTTAGGTGTTTCATCATACTTGCTGTGCCGCATGAGTATTTTTTGTTAGGATCCCCTCGTAACAGAACTCTTTTGAAAATCTTGTGCATGAGAAAGGTGGTATTGGTCTTTGTTTGCCCCTCGAGAAAAGTAGAAAATTTCCACATCACTGAAGGAAAGCGTTGTGGGCGTGGTGCATCCTCCAAAAATTCAACTTTAGATTTGGTGAATATTTTATAGCGACATCATTTACAGTTTTTGTAAGTTAAAGTTAAAAAATGTTGTTAGCTATGTGCATTTTATATTTCTGTGATTTGTATTTTGAGAATGGCATGTTGTTTTTTTTTAACAATCTTTGAGATTGTGTTTTTTTTGCCCGCTGTTAAGTGATGAGTACGATTGAAATCACTATTTTTAGTGAAATTTAATATATTCTGAGAACAGCAAAAAAGGCAAAAAAATTACTTTGTGGAAATTATGCTGTGTTGTATAAAATGTATTATTACATGTTATAATTTTTTTTTCCTTTTCTTTCACAGATCCAAATTTTAAAATAAGCAATTTATATGAATTTATATTTGAATGAAAAACAGAAAAAAATGTATACCATTTTTTATTCCTATTACTGTGAAGGTAAGTTTAACGAAGTCTCAATATGCAGAATGAAGAGGCCTGAAAAGAGGCTACAAAGTTGAAACACGTTTCTAAAAACACTCTGTTTCTGTAGTTTTGAAATCTGACCATAATCAGATATCATGTGACCTGCAAAAAAAGAGATTTGAGGGGTTCATAATATTTTACCTTTTTAGCTGTTGAAGGACCGCAATCATTTTCAATCATTCTTCTTTGAACATCTTTGCAGACAAAACTCTGTGCTGACCTTCTATCATTCGCAAGGAAATTTAAAAACGGAAATATGTCACTTTTTGTAACATAGTTATTGTGCAAGATACTCTTTTATATTTACAAAGAGAGGAAAAGGCACTCTGTGCACTTTTTATACTCCATGTAAACATAACCTCATCATGCACACCACTTTGTGTTGAAAGGGTGTTCTATAAGTGTTGTTGTGCATGATTGCACTTAATACTCATAGAACAAGACACATGTTTAGATTTATCATAGATCATAAATCTCAATATGTGTGTGAATGCTGCACCATTCTAAAATTGGTGTAGGAAAGCACAACAAGGAGAATTGTTTTAATTTTTCCACATTTTTATATCTTCAATGCATGCTGAAATGTTCAGCATACATTGTTTTTGTGCAAGAAGGTGTGTCTTCCTGCAGAAAGACAAACAGCACATGACACAGATATCCTTGCACTATGGTGCAAGGGTGCCTGTGTCACCACATGGCTGCAGTTTAAGCAGCCGTGCAGAGAGAAGCATAGATTTGAAACATATTTATGTACATATGTTGCATCCCTGTGCTTCGGAAGTACTACAGCACACTACAGTTAAAGAGGTTACTGTGTGATGCTGCAGCAATTCCTCATAGTTCTGCACTTAAACATTCACCATACGCTACTAATGCATTCATTCAGTCAATTACATACTGCACATACATTCATCTAAACTAACACTAACAAAGAAATGTAGCTCTTTTTTTAAACCAGGAAAGTTAGTTCTTACAAGAACTTTTTTTTTTCTTCTTTCTTCTTTTATAATTTTGTTTGGGTTTTCTGAACAATTTTTAATTTTTTTGGGGTTTTCTGCAAAAAACAAAACAAAAAACAAAACAAGAGAAACCAAACAATGAACTTCAGGGAACAATAAAAAATTTTTTTTAAAACTAGCAAATGTGACTTTCTTGACGGCGGCAGATCAGATCGATCGACTGCTCACCATAGCACAAAGTCTTATTGCAGTTAGTGCAGAGCACTTTTAAAAATTGAAAATGAGGACGGATGTCCAAGGTTTGGGCTGATGGATGCACTCTTGATGTGCTCGGCTGCGATGAGGTGGATGGCGCAGGAGCAGGAGTGTTTCTCATACGTTGGCACTCTTCTCATGCAAGATTGTTTGGATGAAGGGTCCTCATGTGCTTCATCATACTTGCCGTGCCGCAAGAGTATTTCTTGTTAGGATCCCCTCTCGATAGGACTCTTTTGCAAATCTTGCACGTGACCAAGGTGGCATTGGTCTTATTGTGCCCCTCGGGAAAAGTAAAAAATTTCCACACCACTGAAGGAAAACGTTTTTTGGGTGGTGCCTCCGGCAAAAGTTCATCCTCAGAAGTATGCTGTGATGCAGGTGATGCCTGCTGCCCTGAAGCCATTTTTGGTTGAAAAAAGTTAAAGCTAAGTGTAAACTTAGTCTAAAAAATCATCTTCTCTCCAAAGAGATGGTGCTCTAAAGAAGGTCAAAGAAGAATGATTGAAATGGGTGGGGTCTTTCAATAGTTAGAAGAGGAAGTGTAATGAACCAATCAAATCTCTTTTTTTGCAGGTCACATGGGATCCGCGCACCCTGCGCTTACGCAGCACGCACCCAGCGCGCATCCACGAAATTCAATTAAAAAGAAATCTAGGATTAGATGTAAAAATATATTAGTTTTAAGACTAGTTTAGAGTTTGTCTTCAATTAATATTCACATGAAATACATATATATATATTTTTTTAAATGTTAAATATTTCGCGGGATCCGCGCACCCACCGCATCATAGACGCAGATGACGCATCGCGGAAGCGTGTAAACGTCGTGTTACGTACCTCGAACGTGTCGCGAATAGGCTGGGAGTCGCGTACCTGTCGCATTGCGATCGCGCACTAAACACGTACCCAACTCGTACCATGTGCGGATGCTATCACGTAGGGATCGAGAACGGTGCGCACAGGGTGCGCGGATCTAAAAACTTTGAAACAAATATATAAAATACAGTTTTGAATGTATAGTTAAAAAAATATTTTGAAAAATATAAAAAATATGTCTGTAAAACTCATTAAGTTCAAATAACATTTTTTAATTTTTAAAAGAATTAATTGAAAAAATAAGTTTAAAAAATGGTGATAAAAAAGTATTTTAAAAAAAAGATAATTAATGAAATTGACACACTGAATTTGAAAAATATAGAAATCCAATCAAAATCATTAAACATGATATCTTCAGAGATAAGTTATAGATAGGAATTAGCATTTAAAAAACCTTTGAAATTCACTGAAAAAACCATAGGTTTCATGCACGGTAAAGTTAGGAATTGGCATTTAAAAAACCTTTGAAATTCTCTGAAGTAACCAAAGGTTTCAGGGGCATTATAGTTAGGAATTGGCATTTAAAAAACCTTAGAAATTCACTAAAAAAAACATAGTTTTCAGGGGCGTTATAGTTAGCTGGACATTTCCCTCGTACAAAACCCTAGAAATTCCCCCGTTATAGTTAGTTCAGCTAACTATAACTCGCGCCCACGCAATGCACTGCTGATGACATCACATATTACATCACTCATGACATGGTCAGTGACATCACTGATGACATCACTGATGACATCTCAAATGACATCACTGATGACATCACTGATGATGTCATCCATGTGATATATTAGTGCATCTTCTCACACCCTAATATAACCTTTGATACACCGACTCAAAATTTCAGACGGCCATTTTGAAAACCATAGATACTCCAATACCAATAACTACATACCCACTCATTGACTCTTAGGTCTACATACATATCCACTCCCTCACCTGTACAGTCACTCATACTTACAGTCACTCCGTACAGGACTATCATATGCATTTATACACCTATATAGACACTCACACACCGCCAATTATCCATTGAGGTACTGACACACCTAGTCAGTAATGCAAATAATTAATCACAGTCCAATTTACTCACCTATTCAGTTAAACACACTCAAGTTCACTTACTCATAAAAATACTAACAAATTCTGACACTCTTATACAATTACTAATACAAGCACACACTCATCCATACAGGCATTCCCTCAATCACACACTCTCACATATAGATTGTTATATACTCTTACACACATATACACTGCGTTTCACATATGTAGTTACTGACACATGTACAACTGAGATATACATTCAATCACTAACACACTCATACATACACTCACCCAACCATACAGTCCATCACAGTTGAACTCTTAAAACCATGCACCATAGAATCACCCACTCACACATCTATGCACAGAGTCACACACACCCTACCCACACAAACACTCAGGCACCCATACAGATACTGAGACAACCAATCAATAACCCATATATACACATTCATATAGGTATTCACAAAACCATGCAGCCACTTATACACCAACACACAGACACATACAGACATTCACACAGTTTAGTCACTAGTCTGCAGTACGATACATTTAATGTCAGTTATGCACCTAGAAAATCATCCATTCACACACTTGTACACCCACTCATTCTTCAACAGGCCTTTCAATATATATATTAAACATATTAAAACTTTACAGAAACACAGACTCACTGGATGGCATCATCAGTGATGTCATCAGTGATGTCATTTGAGATGTCATCAGTGATGTCACTGACCATGTCATGAGTGATGTAATATGTGACGTCATCAGCAGTGCATTGCGGGGGCGCGAGTTATAGTTAGCTGAACTAACTATAACAGGGGAATTTCTAGGGTTTTGTACAAGGGAAATGTCCAGCTAACTATAACGCCCCTGAAACCTATGGTTTTTTTAGTGAATATATATATATGTATATATATATATGTATATACTTACATACAACAAACAAAAAGACAGCCTAAGAAAAATAATCAAGGACAACTGGCACTTAGTGCAAAGTGATCCAATCATAGGGAGTCAAATGCCAGCACTACCCATGATAACTTATAGAAAGGCACAAAGCACAGGGGACCATCTAGTTAGTAGTAGTCCAGAGGTCACCACAAACAGCAATTGGTTGACCAATCGAAAAGGATTTGTCCGTTGTTTGGTATGTAAAGCATGTAAACATGGCGAGAACAAAACATCATTTTCAACAGCTTTCAAAAACAAGCCCTCGGTTATCAACAAATTTTTAACTTGTAAGTCAGACTTCGTTGTGTATGTGCTGGAGTGCTCTTGTGGACTGCGATATGTGGGAAGCACAAAGTTGCAGGTCCACAAGAGAATACTCCAGCACATGCGGGCCATCACGAACAAAGATATCACCTATCCGGTGGCCCGCCATTTTGAGGAGGTCCATTCCAGTGATATGGACCACTTAAAATTTTACGCAATTGACAGCGTGCCACCCCCGAGAAGAGGAGGAAACAGGGAAGCCATGTTGAGGCGTCTAGAAACCAAATATATTCTAGAACTAGACAGCAAAAGCCCACATGGTCTAAACACAACGGAGGATTTACATACGTGGCTTTAATAACATAAATTCTGGTACTAGATAAACATCATGTTCAGCAATAGCGGTACACAAATGAATTTCATAGGTACCAGTCTGATAAACATCATAATTTTATAAAATTTCAATCTTGAAAGATTTCAAACAAAACTAAACCCTCCCCCCCCCTCCCAGACTCGTTTTTCTCCATCGGGGAGTCCGTTGTAAGCACATGGGCTCATGTGCACAACATACTCTTAGATAAAGTTAATTATAGGCACTGCTAAAGTAGGAAGCACCAGCACTTTTTTTGCCATTTTGCACAAACATTAGATTATACATATGTGTACGACAATGTGATTGTTTGCACAAGTGGGAAATGTTTACACCCATCAGCGTATTTTGCACAGACATAACATGATTATAACAAGCAGGTAAACAGTCATTATGTGATGATGTTTTCGTAATTTGTATTTACACTGTTTTAATAATCAAACTGTGTTTTCCATGATTTTTTTGCATTATGCATATATAGCAATGGATATTGAAGGGGTTTTAAATGATATAGTCAAAAATGTTACTGAGTAACTGACAATATACACCAAAACATGATTAACATCTCCACTTTTGCACATTGTTAAACATTTATGCAAATATAGAAATAGCAAACACACTTGTCAAGAAGCGATGATTATTGTTGTATGTAACTTGGCAGAAATCACACGAATAGTCTGTTTTCTAGTTCCATTATTGTAGTGGAAAAGAAAAAGAGAGAGAGGAAAAAACTTTGCACTTGTCACTTTAAAAATGGGGAGAAATGACATGGTGGGTCATGTGATCAAGAACCCTCAGAGGTTCGATACGCGTCATGGCGGCCATGCACTGAAGGAATAAAAATTCTTGGTTTTGGGGAGTGAACCGTGGAGAGACCGTTGAAAAGAAAGGACTACGGAATATATATATATATATATATATATATATTTATATATATTTTTTTTTAAACTAATTTAATCTGTAACAAATTTTCAGGAAGAATTATTATTGTCTGCTAAGTAACATAGTAATCCAGAAAATATACAAGCCATTATTTTAGATCACTATTTGATATCCTGTAATTTACCCAACATTTCTCTAAAACTCAAATCCTTATTAGATTCTTCTATCTCCATTGGCATAATTCCGACTCTTTAAAATTTGGTAGAGCTTGTTGACTGGATGGATTACCAACCAAATTTTATAAACCTTTTTCTTCGCATCTAGTTTCCTAGTTTATGTTTTTTTCACTTAATTTTGTGACAATATCTCTGTTTCTGGTTCATTTGCTGAAGTATTCATTGTAGGTCTACCCAAACTGGTAATAATCATACTTCTGTGTCTAATTTCAGGCCCATTTCAATAAGTAATCAAGATTGAATTGCCTGACACAACACAATACTTGTTTGTCATGTTTAAGATTCAGCTACATTCATTAATTCTCCTACTTCTCTTCTGGCATTGGATGCTGAAAATAATATGATAAAGTTAAAAGGAACTTTTTATTTAAAACTATACAGCTTTTCCAGTTTGGCTCTAAATATATAAATATGAATAAAGCCTTGCAATGTAAACCATCTGCCTGGAGTTATATTAACAGAATCTCTTTCAACTCATTTAATCGTTCTAGAAACACTAGACAAGGATCTCCTCTGTCTCCCTGTATTTTCCTATTAGCCATTGAACCTTTACTTTGCTCCACTCTTTATTCCAATGAGAATAATGGTAAAATAATTCATGATGTTAGACTTAAAGGTTCTACTTATACAGATGACATTTTCTTTTTGTGGATAATCCATGTATCAAGATCCCAGTTGTACTTCAGCTCATCAAATGCTATTTCAAAATTTCAGGCTATGATCTAAATACAGATAAAATATTTTTTCTGCTAAATGTTCATTGCACTCTTTATATAATAAAATACATTGATATGACTGTGTGCTGTCATACCTATGAGTATCAAGGAGTTTTGTTTTCTACTTCCAATTAAAAAGACAGTGGAATTAAGTTATGATATTATCCTTTTAATGATCACAGTAATATTTGAGAACTGGTTTTTGTAAATGTTTTAATTGGTGGGGCATAATTAAGGCAATCAAGAAGATCATTGCACCTTGAGCTTTATATTTACTATCCGTGCTTCTTTTGCAGACTCCTACTGTGTTCTTTAGCACACTAGATGAAATTATATCAACAGTTAATTGAAATAATGTCTTACAATAAGCTCAAAGCTAGCAAAACGTGTGGTGGTATAGGTTTACCAGATGTCCGTAAAGTTGTACCCGGTTCCCAGATTTCCATAAATACTATAATGCTGTTTAAGGTAGACAAGGATTGTGGTTTGACTCATGTTTTACTATTTTATCTACGATGCAGATTTAGGATTGAACACAACATAATCAAGCATTTAACATTGGTTTCAGGCTTAACAGTATCTAATAGCCAAACAAATGTTATCTATGTCTCACCTTTTCTTAAAACGGCATATTACATATAAGTACTGGAAGACCTGGAGGGATGCTGGAATTTCCTCTTAAATCACATATTTAAGGAGGTGTCTTTTAATCTTTTCCAGAATTTCCAAAGAAATATAACCTAAAATGTTCTGAAGCTCACAAATATGAACTTCTGTGTTACTATTTGCCTTATTTAGAGATTGGCTGATGGTCCTGGCAAAGATCTCTATACCTTCAGATGTCTTCAGATACATCAGCTCATCTGAAGGCACTGTAACTTTGCTGAGTGTCTACTATATTTAATGTGGCTATTCAGCAAACCTTTTTGTTTTTCAAAACAAACTCCTAAAGCAGGTGTTTTCTCTGAGAAACAAATTGTCTGACATGCTGGGAATTTTTTCCAAGTGCATAGGGGGGGGGGGTCATATTTATGTTTTCCTGTTCGGAACCACCTGGCTTTTCCTGGTCAATTGAAAAATATCATATTGGAATGTCTGGTATGACATCTATACACTGATGGCCCAATAACTGATAGACCTTCAATCAATGGTTTCCGTCGACTGAGCTAGTGGAGGCTGCACAGGCAGAAACATGGGAGTCCCCCCTGTAGTGTCCTGCCAGCTTAGGAACTCGCCAATAAACATACCACACATGGAGAGTAATTTTAAACATCTTTACTCAGCTGTGTGTAAGTCATAACTCAACAATCTATGCCTGCCTCCAACTCATCTCTCCAATGCTTATGTCACAGGCCTACGGTGTACAGTGGGAACCAAAAGAGTTCCAGCATATTTATATTTACAAGACTCTACATCTCCTGCTGTTACCTTAAACGTTACAACTTTTTCTAAATAGACAAATGAGTAAATAAATAAATACACAAAATAAATACATGAATAAAAACACAGATAATCATAAATATGCAGACAATTACAATTCTTCAATTAAGCATTGTGGCACCTGAATCATATATTCTGATCGGGTCACTGGAAACCAGGAACCAGCAGTCGAAGTAACAGTGATCTGCACAGATGAGGAGGAATAATCATCAGACACAGAGTCATCAGCAGTCTGTTGAGACCCAGTCTCTACATTGACATCGATGTTTGGTGAGTGATGGGCCTCATGACGATAATTAGACGAATCTCTCATAAGGGACTTCCCGGGACAAAGGGCAATCACCATGTGTCCTTTGATGTTAGTGATCGATAAGGGTTGAGCCTCAAAGGGAGCATCAGAATATTTTTTTCTGTATTGTCTGACAAGTACTCGATCTCCTCTTGTAAAGGTGACATCTTTTAAATGATGTCATCTGTAAGTATATATTTTCATCTTCTGTTTATGACCAAAGTCCATAGCATGAATGTCTTCCTTAATCTTGGATTTGAGGTTGGTCCAGTGGGGCAGCTTGGTCGTCATGGCATTGAGTGAGGGGTTGAATGGCAAGCTCGAAGAGTAGTGCTCAAAACAACTTTGAGGTTGAGCTTCTCCAATACAGCACTCTGAACATCTTTCTTTGGTGTACCCATGAACCGTTCTACCAGACCATTGGCCTGGGGTCAAAGAGGCTTGCTTTTTAATGCTTTATGTGAAAGACATTTAGAGAGTCTTTGAATTTTCGACTATTAAAAGGTGGGCCATTGTCAAATTTTAAGATTGTAGGCACTCCCCATGTCGCAAGAATGCCATCTAATTTTTGAATAACCTTTTCATGTGTAGTGGATGAAAAGTCATCTACCAATGGAAAACGGGAGTATTCATCAGCAATAACTAGGAGATTATGTCCATTCTTAAAAAGACCAAAGAAATCAATAGCAATTTTCCCCCAAGTATGATGTGGCAATTCTGATATGTTCAAAGGGTGCTTTATAACTTGAGACGAAAGACAGTTGCATATGTGACAATTCTTCACTCTTTTTCTACCCTTTCGTTGAGATACAGAAACCAGACTCGATCGCAGAGAGCTCTCTTATTGGCAACTATTCTTGATGTCCCTCATGGGCGACGTCGATCACTTGATGTTCGAGACTCTGGGGAATAACAATTTGTGTACCTCGCAGAAAGAGGCCTTCTTGAGTCACTAAAAGTTAATCTCTTACTTTTTTTAACTTCAAATACATACTGTCATTAGTAAGAGGTCGAGAGTGCTGGTTCCACAATTGATGAGCAATAATGTCTTTTAACTTTAACATGTCACTATCTTGGCTCACGGTAGTGACAATTTGTTTTAAAAATATGGTAGTTTGTGTGCTCAATTTCACAATAAAATTGATGTAAACCTCTGCTGTCTTAGATGCCAGGGCATTATAATGGCACTCTTGAAAAATAATCAGCAGGATTCTGATCTTTCCCTGGACGATGAAGAATTGTACAGTTGTATTCATGTAACTTCTAAACCCAACATTCAATTCTAGGAGGCATTTTGGCATTGGGACTGCCGAATATCGTCAACAGTGCTTGATGATTAATAATTACTGTGAAGGGCTTGCCGTACAAAAACACATGGAAATATTTGCAAGCCCAGATCACTGCCAAACTTTCTTTTTCTGGTTCCGAGTAAGCACATTCAGTTTGTGACAGGCTTTTACTGGCATATCCCACGATATGTCTCCGGGCATTTGGCTGCACCTAACCTGACAGGGCTAGCGTCAACTACAACCTCTGTATGAAGTTCTGTATCAAAGAAGCCCATTTCAGTGGCACTCTCAATAGTTTTTTTGGTCATTTGGAAGCTCTTCTCACCAGGGGCGGTCGGCATGGCTCGCGGGCGGGTGGGGGTGGGCACAGGGGTTCATGAGGAGGGCTGCAAGGCCGGAAATGGGGGGCGGTGTCATGCAGGGGGGTTGAATAAAAAAGAAGAATTAACTTTCTATGAGGGCGGGTCCCTCGTCTTCTCTGCTCCTGCTCTTCTGCCTCTGACAGGAAGAGGAAGCAGGCAGCCAGGCTCCCTCCACTAAGCCAATCACTAGCCAATCCCCTAAGCCAATTCCCTAAGCCAGTGCTGCAATGCAGCACTTTGATTGGTCTGAGCGCTGTGACACAGTGCTCAGCCAGGGGCTGGAGGGGTGGGCATGTTCTCCAAGCAGGCTGTATTGCAGCCTGCATGGAGAATAGGGAAGTGTGCATGACTGTTTTGGGCAGCCTGAGAGGGCCGACCAAACAGTCATTACGCACTTAGGAGTGGGCAAGCCACTCCTCCCTGCTCCCAGAGCAGAGCAGCACCTCCCTCCCGCAACGCAGACGGACACGAACCATAAAATTATAATAACCAAGTTACTATCATTTTATGTTTCTAAAGTTGGCACTGCTGTGAAGCAGTGGGGTGACACTCCTCTGCCATAACAGAGGAGCCACTACTCATTCTCACATTCTCGTGACCAATGAAAAGACATATTCTTTTTTGTTAGTTGTCATAACCATGCACTGACCGTAGCAATAGTAGTATATATCTAGAACAGTAACTGGCCATTCCAAGAAATGATCTTAACATAGAAGTGTCTTGTGGGGGATTGGCAGTAAACAATGCTTCTACTTTAGCTGGATCAGGTGTCATAACCCCATTTAGAAAAGACATCGCCAAAGAATTTCAATGTTTTCTTGTTGAATTACATTTGTCAGAATTTAAAGTCAAGGTTGCATTGTTCAGCAAACAACATACTTGCATGTGAGCTTTGTCATGCTCTTTCTGTGTAGCTCCAAAAAACAATATGGCATTACTAAAGTTAAATACATTTACTAAAGGCTGCATAATATGTTGAATGACGTCTTGGGAAAGTTCTGCAGCAGAGGATATACCAAAACTCAATTCCTTGTAGCAAAACAAACCAACATGCGTAGAAAAGGTTGTAATGTACCTGGATTGTTCTTCAAGTTTCAATTGGTGATATCATTTATTTAGGTAAAGTCAAGAGAAGAACTTAGCGCCATTCAGTTGAGTTATCATATCAGCAATGTGTGGTCTGGGATGTCTCTCTCGCTTGTTGGCCTGACGCATGTCAACGCATATACGTACAGCTCCTCCACTGTCTCTTTTAGGCACTATTACAATGGGAGAAGCCCATGGTGTCAGACCAGTGGAGCATTTGATGATGTCATGTTTGACACAACTCATCTGTGCCTTTGAGCAACAGGATAAACATCCTAATTTATATGTAACTTTACTTTCATTGTTTTGAGTTTTCATAACCCATGAAATAATGAAAGGAAATTGATTTACGATTTCATGATGAGCATTCATATTGCAGTTCACTGATATCAGTCCCATATCCCAGCAGTGTTGAAACTCAGCAGACACTTGAAGCTGTTCCTTGAAGTACATGATATAGGAGTTTGTACCCCAGTTTTCTCATGTTTCGTTGTGGCTCAAATGAATCTTGCCTTTTTAAGGGGCGTTGAGGCAGCCCATGTGTATACTTTAGTCTTGTGTATTTGTAAGATGTGGTAATGGAGATATTTCTTGAAAATTATCCTCAGGCATGATATTTATCAATGCACCGCTATCCATTGTGAATAGTATCGAACACCTGTTTATCTTTCGAGTGATCTTCGGACAATGTGTGAATGTTTTTAGTGTTTTTTCATGTTGACTTTTCTTCACAGTGGATTTTTCCTCACAGTCGACTAGTTCCACAGCTGCATGCCTTTTTGAAGTAAACATCAACATTGCACAACTGTTATTGTCACTTTCACTGGAAAATGATACTGAGGAACTCTTTGTCGATGATTTAGACTAAGATCAACTTTGTTTGCTGTTGATTTGCCTCAGTTGGTGTGACCATTTGGCCTTGTGGGAGCACATCCAACGTTGCTGAGGTAGATTTGGTCTGCCATTTTGTCTTCCCGCTGTGACACACCTACTTTTCTCTTCGTCTTGCAAGTCATCACAAAATGGTTTACTTTACCACAGCCGATGCATATCTGTCCAATGGAGGGACATTTACCTTTGTGCGGAAATGACAGTCCACATCAGTAACTCGTTTTCTTTTTCTGTGGCGATATCACCTTGTGTCCTTCGGCCTTATATCTTGGGTTACTTTTCATGCTCATGACTGATGCACTTTGGGTGCCTCAGGCCTCCATGTACGTTGTTTGACAATTAACACGCTCTTCAGCACATGCAGCCTTGAGGACTTGTTCTAAGCTCAGAGTTTCTTTCAGCATTCATTGTCGACATCCATCAATTACTCTGAGGCGGGTAGCTTCCTCATCACTACATGAATTGAATTTACTGTGCTACCCCAGAAGATCCAGTCTCTTAACAAACTCCACAATGGTTTCATCTGTTTTCTGACGGTCTTGACTGAATATGTGTCTTTCATAATCAATTCAGCACTGGACTAAATTTGACATTCAAGGCTGTTTTGATTTGATCATACGTAACTTCACCTTCTTGTTGTATCTTTTTTGTGGCTTCTTTCACTCCTTCACCAGCCATGTTTCTCAGATACTTTATGATCTTTTTATGATTTCTTTTATCTATTGCATCAATGAAATCTTCAAAAGTCTCTATCCATGAAATTTATTTATTGCCAATATTGTTTTTGGCAGTATCAAATGCAGTTAGCAGTTTTAAGAATGCAGCAGCAGTATATACATTGGTAGACAACAGTGGTCTCTCAGGCGCCTCCTGCGGAACTTGATCAGACAGAGCTTCTCTAGTGCCTTGTGATGTGCTGGCTTCAGGGTCAACCTTAATGACAATTGTAGCTTGAATCTTGCCCTGGTTCGACATCGGAGCTCCTTACTTGATGGCGGTCTGTGCAGTTGTTCTGGGCACCATGCAGCAGCTTTAGTGGTCTGCAAGCACAGCCCCACCGACCCTCCTTCTGGGGCTGCTCTGCAGCATGTTGTAACACGATGAGTCATTAGTGGTTTCAGTAAGTAGAAAAACCTTGTATTCTACTAGTCCCTGAAAGCAGATAACTTTATGCTATTTGGTCGGTGTTCTTCTTAAATGTTTCTTCACAAACACCTGATTAATCTCTGTTTCATTGCACCTGAATTTCAGTTTTATTTGTACTGAACTATAGCTGTGCGCTGCTTTCGTAACCTGGTTGCACCAGCCTTTAGTGTTCTTACTCCATATAACCTATGGCATTAATTTGCTTAATGTCACAGTACCTTTATTTGCTATCATTTCATTCAGTTCCTGACCACTGACACAATAAACTTTCAATTCTGAGACTCCAACAGTGTTGATTCTGCACTTCCATTGCGGCACACGCATGAGCAGTTTACTGGAGCCCAGCAAACTCTCCAGAACAGCGCTGTTAATGTATGGGCTTCGTATCTCCAATCTTATAGTCAGTTGTAGTGTCCTGCCATCCGAGGTACTCACCAGTAAACATGCAACAGACGGAGAGTCATATTACACGACTTTATTCCACTGCTTGTAAGTCAGAACTCAACATTCTAAGCCTGCCTTCAACTCACCTCTCCAACACATATATCACAGGCCTACAGTGTACAGGGGGAACCAAAAGAGTTCAAGCATTCTTTTATTTACAAGACACTACACGCCCAAGTGATAATAGAGTGTGCAGACACAGGAGCGGCCCATGCATGTAAGAGAGGTGAGGCCGGGTGGGAGAGATTAAGCAGACGACGACAAGGGAAAATTATTTATTTACTTAATTTTCCCTTGTCTTCATTTGTCAAATACCCAGTCCCACCACCCTACCGCTCTTAGCTGCACGGGCCGCTCCTGGGCAGCCCACCAAACTCTCAATGTGGCTGCAGTCCTTATAGATTTGCTGTATTATGCTTAAACTTATACAACCTACAAAGTCATATAGCTTCTAAAGCATATATAAACAAGTTTCCAGTGTCAACAAAACCAATTTGAATCATATTTCTACCTTTCGGAATTCTGAGCTCTCCTTGCATATTTTATTGCTATATGGTAAATTATATGGTCCAGTGATATTTCAGGTTGGAAGCCAGTCTCTCTTTATGAAACAAATGTTTTTATATTTTATAGTTGTCTGTGGCCCCTTACAAACTGTTCAAAGCTAAATTGCTTGATAAATGTATGCTGGCATTGTAACTCTGATCCTGGATCATTAAGCCTTATACTTGACTGTCCACTTGTCATGGAATTCTGTAACAAAGAATGGAAAATTAATAATAAAGTTTTGATATTTCAGATACTGTTTCATATAAGTGAATCATTTGGGAATTATTTGCATTGTCACATCATTTACTTATTGTTTGAATTAAATTATGAGATTTTATTATTTTCTTCAACTAACAAATCGTTCACTTCCCATGGAAGGATTTAAGTCTGTTCTTGTTCATACTTGGTGAACCTAGATTATTGTTACTAGGAAATGTACTATCAGCTCTTTAAGTAAGCTACATCCTGTCCAAAAACTACTGCCAATTTGGGAGAAGGTGCACAAAACAATAGGTAACATGACGGTGCTGACCCTCACCCCCACACCTGAAGTGGCTCTCCTGGGTTATGTAGTGAACTTTCCCAAAAGCGTTAGGAAATGTGTATCCCTCAGTTTGCTGCTGGCTAAAAGAGAAATTGCTAGTCACTGGGGCCGTAGGACAGTTCCCATTTTGCAGAGTTGGTTGAATAGTCTGGTTTATTGTAACACAAATAGCGAAGTATATTCCAGCACACTGCCTAGCTCCTCCCGCCCCAAGGATATTTGAGGACCCTGCAGGGCCTATATGGAGAGCGTTCGTCAAGCATCTGCCTCTCAGCTGGAATGGGGCATTGTCCCTGCCGGGGTGGGGTAATCTGGTTCGTCAATTTCCATTGTTTGCTACCCATTGTGCTGAGTTACCTTGTAATAACCACGTCTCTTTGATTGTATGGCCTCATTTGGGACGATTGGGTGCAGGAGGGTTCGGGCTCCCGCTGCTGGACGGCGGAAGGATGGTATCAGAAACAAGGACATATGCCATCGAGATTGTGTTTCTTAGCCTAACTGCTACTCTTCTCCTTATTGCTACATGCTATGACAAATGCTGTACTGTTACATTATGCTCCATCTCACTGTCTTCAATTGCAATGTCAAAGACAGTGAACGACTATGATTGTTTCGCTATACTGTAACAAAATGGTAAATAAAGTTTAAAAAAAGAAAAAAAGTAAGGTACATAAATATTCTCTTAAACAGGAATTATTTCGGAAAACTTCTTGTTGATTAATCTCTGATAATTATCATACTATATACTTCTTTCTTAATTATAAGTAGCTCATTTTTTTCTTTTTCTTTAGTTCACCACAGTCTGCCAAACTTTTTTTTATATATTGATATCAGTTGTTAACCCAATATTCTGGTTGATAATGTTATAGTTATGTTTGGCAGTGATGGCAGCAGTGTCTGTTCCATAGGGGGTGCCAGGGCATTGACCCGCCACCTTGCTCTGCCACTAACTGCTTTGAATGTACAGCTTTTACATGAAAACAAGCAGGGCACGAGTCAGGGGTACACCCGGGTACACGGCGTCCACCCACAATTTTCACAGGGTGGACGCCGTCTACCCTGCCAAGAAGTTTGGCCACACACAAAAATGCTGAACTTGTCCTGTAATTTTGAGACACCGGGACACCTTCAGCAGCGCCTGCATGTTGAATCTGCTTTCCATTCCCAGCAGCAATGTGCAGGCAACGATCTTTTTTCACCTCCAGCTGGGCCGAGGTTAAGGGGCCATTAGGCCTCCTTTTGATCGAGTACCACGACTGGAGGAGGCGTGGAACCTCACACTAAAATGCAACAGAGGGCAAATAAAAGCACACCGCTTGTTATGTCTTCACAGGTACTTAAGAGGGGCATGCGGTTGTCGCTTTTTATTTTGTTCAGTCCCCGTACACAAGTCCATGCAATGTAAGAATGCCACATGTGTGGGTCTGTCCCAGAATTCACACAAATAACAATTTAAATAGCACTTTTTAGGTCTCGGCTAGCGATGGCTGCGCTTGCGCAGTCTCGCTCGCGAGAGATAATGACTTGGGAGAAGAGGGGCTTGAACCCGCCCCTCTTCTACCCTTTTCTCCATTGGCTGGCCTAGTAAATGCTGGCCAGCCATTGGAGAAGAGGTCCCGTCACTCCAATCATACCCCGTCCTTTTCGGATCGGGGGCGTGTTTTTTGCGAAAAGTCTCAGGGAGGAGACAACAGCAAAACACGCCCCCGAATCCGTAAAGGACGCTGCGTTTCTCCGAGGCAGTTCTTCTCTGCCTCGGAGAAAGGCGGTGGTGTCCCGGCGTTGCTCCCTCACCTGATCTCCTTGTTTAACACGTGAATTCACAATTTACAGTAGTTGCTTTGCTGAAATGGAATGTGCAGTCCTCTGTCTATGGCACCAACTCTGTTTGCCAGGCCCCGCACCCTGCACTGGAGTCCTGATCGCACGTAGCTCTGCGGCAGATTCAGCGTTAGCGAAGCTCGGGCTGGTTGAGCGTCTTCTCTCCATCCGAGCCAGGAACAGGTGGGAGTCGAGGCTAAAGCGAGAGCGGCACATCGAGAATAGACAGGTGAGATACGCCCTCTCTCTCCCGTAACAAACTGTACTCCATTTTCCCATCTCATTCCGCCTCCCTGTATTCTACCAGCATCTTCCACGACCGATCGCTGTACCCCAACCTACTGCTCCCTGCGCTGCACCCCGGCATCTCTCATATCACTTGCATCTCCCTGTATCACCTCCCCATACACATGCTGCTTCCAAGCGCTATATACCTACAATACAAAACATATACAACCTCGATACCACATCTCGTATCACATGCACCTTCGCATGTGGGGAACTGTGCGCCCTTCCACCAATTGTAGAGGATGGGGAGGCTAACCACTGTACCTGCAGGTGTAAACCTATGGGCGAAGTCTCCCCGCATTGCTTCCGGCTCCTGCCGGGTGAGAACCCAAGGCATGCCTCCAATTCCCAAGCTGACTACCGCAGTGGGCCCTGCCCATGAGAGATTATCTATATATGAGGCAAAAGGACATGTGAAAAGGCCCGTCGATCTGTGACCTTCAAACTTGTTAGAGGCGGACTTAAATGACACCAAATTATCCCCCAGGAAGCCACATTTATAGCGAAAATACACAAGTAGGTGATGAAAGCCCTAGTGGAATCGGTGGATTGTCAGTTCCCGCAAGCCACTACTAGTCTGTTCGTGGTCAGCTTGACAAAGAATGATGTGCCCACTACTTTGCACCCACGCCCGAAGCTGGCACAAAGACGTGGTGGCAAACTCCCAAGTAAACAAAGGCTCCAGATAGTCTCAGGAGCTGGCTGCGGTGAGTGCTCACCCCCCCCACCCCTCCCCCTTAGGCAGGGCTGCTGAGCCCGGCCATTGCCTTGGTTGCAGTCCGTCTGGGGGGGGGGGGGGCGTAAGTCAGCTCCCGGGGCACATGGAGTAGCGGCCCCTGCCGGGGTCGTGGGCAGTGCAACCGGGATCCCCTCCACGGTTCGGTTTTCAGCGGAGTCGGGTCCGGACTCCGGCGATATTGCGCGGGTTGGGGAGGGCAAGGATCCCACCCCCCTCTCCGCTGGCACTGCCACGGGCATTGCCCGGTCATGTGGGCTTGGAGGGGGAGCTGGAGGTGCCGCGAGGCTCCCCCTCTCCTGGGACTGCAACTATCCACAGGCCTCGGAGAGGAGGGGGAGGGGTAGAGGCCCCCTCCCCGGCTTGCTAATCCCTGGGGCCTGGGGTGGCAGCGGGACTTTAGTTTGTCGCCCCCCGTGTTGCTCCTTACCCGCAGACTATGCCCAATTTACAGCCTCCTGATCTGGTCTCCCAAACGAAAAGGAGCGTAGGTCCCAGGTTTCGGGTGCACAGTGCTCCTGCCCTGCACCTCGGGATGTCCACATGTTGCACGGCTCGGGAATGGTTGGATGCGGGTTTTTCTTGGGGGAGGCCTCATGTGTTTCTCTTCAGTTGGAAGTGCAGCTTACACTGTTGGGACCGCAGGACTTTAAAATTAATTGTTCTGTTCCAATTTTCAACAAGCATTTACAATGCAATGGTCTCGGCATTGGTAAAGTTAGAGCTATTGGCATTGCTCATGACATTATTTTTGTTTATGTTTTTGTTTTTAAAACATTTAAAGAAACGGCATTGTCATGAGCAATGCCAATAGCTCTAACTTTAACAATGCCGAGACCGTTGCATTGTAAATGCTTGTTTATTTATTGTATAGCGCTATCATCCCAGTGCAGGGTGTTATAGCGCTTTACATAACATACATATTGTCCATTAACAATAACTCATGTAAGTGTGCATATTAAGGTACAAGATGCGTTATATGGTGTAGGAGTCTCATGTCCTTCATAGCTCACTGTGCTATATTAGAAGGATTACACCTTATGAGTTGAAAGTAACAAAAGGATCTCAGTGTTCAAAGTAGTAACGCATTTACCTATCTACATAAAATAAAAAATGTCATCTGCGTGTTACATGATGTGCTTTACAGGACACACATTAATTTTCTGTACTACTTTCATTCATATCTGGGACTACACAAAACACAAATCTCTCCAACAAATACATTAAATCTCACCATTATTATTTACTAGCTACCTCTGCAGCAGATGCCTTAACCCCATAAAATATTTTTAAATGCAGACTTTGCAACCAATTATGCAGAACAGATCTAATACCAGGCTTCTCCTTGTTGCCAGTTTCTTTGCGACAGGTTTTGTAAAAAAATATATATATAAGTTGAGGCCCAGATTTTCCGTCACGATTGCGTCACTTATTTGACACAACCCAAACACCAAATCTAATTTGTTGAATCTGATAATGCACTTAAAATGTACTCATGTGATCTGATGAAAATATGTGTAAGGTCTTGCTATCTGATGTCACTTCTTGTGATGCCACTTCCGGTGAGGTCATGTACAATGTCACGTGGCGAGACATCGTGCGCTGTGATGGCACCTGCCATGATGTCACTTGCTGACTGCCTAACTTGGTTAGACCCCCCACTTCTTTTCATAGGACTTGTGCCCTGAAAACAAATGATCTCATGGATCATTTATTTGCATGTAAAAGCTGTAATATCACATTACCAGCAGGTAAGCTCTCCACGGGCTGCATTGTGCATGTGTCAGGCGGGAACTGATAGGGCCCAGCCTCACACAGTCACAATACATATCTGACATGCTGCACTAGCGTGAGGTGCTGAAGCAAGAGATAAGGGCGCAAGAGGGCTTGCCAATCATGACCCTTCTTACCCTATCAGAAGTCGGAATAGAGAAACAAGGCACACCTCGGTACCTCCTACTCTATTCGGTGAAAGCTTATGGGCCTGACACCGTTGTGCTGTTAGCAGAGGTTAGAAGTCAGAGGAGTCTGGAACATGGGCCTGCCCTGCAATGCAGATAAAGGAGCAAGTATGTTTTGTGTTTCCTGGCCTCAAAATGTGTACGAGTGTGCGTTTGTCTGTATGCCAGGAGCATGTGTATGTCTGTGTAAATGTCTTTTTATGTGTTGGTGTGTGCAGGTATGCTTGTATGAGTGAGTGCGTGTTTAAATTTGTGTGTGTGCAATTTGGAAGCCTGTTGGGTGGGAGGTATTGGGTCCGTCTGCATAGTCCAAGCCATAGAGTTGGTGTTACTGTAAAAAATAGTGTTTTTTAATACAATTAGCTAAGTGAGAATAGCAAACACGCTGCTGCTGAAGAATTACTGTTGATACCAGATTTCGGACTGCTACTTGGGGGGATTGGTTTGAGGGAGGCCTGCCTTCTTTCCTGTACCATCTATAACATGTACACACACAATAAACTTACATCAAATGAAAACAGAGACTTGGGCAAATACACCATTAGATAATTGTTTACGAGGAAAGAGAACAAACTCAGACCCAGGTTTATTTGCCAGGAGATAAGGAGATGGTGTTTTGAAAACCGCATGCCAACCATGTCTCATTGTTTTGTAGAGTTTGACATGTGGAGGAAAGGGAATATTGAAATTTGCGATCTGTGAAGAGGCCCAGTTAAGGAAGGAAAGGGCTTCCTTCGATAAAAAGCCAGCTACATGTTTAACAAACCACAGAATTGCCTTTAATGTATAGGCTGTTGGTTATGAAATTGGACATCACTCTGAGGGATCTTATAGAAATATATTTAAACTGTAACATTTTCTTTCTAATCCCACGCTCCTACTTAAAGGCTATTGTAGATTTCCTTCATCCTAACCCTTCACTACACGGCCTTTGTGTGGTCTCACTCTGACATACGAATTCCTCTCAGCTTTTTTAGGGCTCGCCTGACCCAGCGCATGCGCTATTGTGTGAGGGCTCCAAAAAGTGCTACCAGGCCAGCCTAGAGCTACAGTGCATGTGCGCGGGCACGCGCGTCGGGCTTTACCGCGATTACTTTCACTTTCGCGGCCCCACGGCCGCTTTGATGTTCTCCGTGAGGCTTCAATAGATTGCAGCAGTTAAAACAAGCATTGGCATAGCCAATAGGTCTCGATTTTGGGACCTTATAAGTGTTTAGTTATGCAACTGTTGCATGGCTAAACACTTATAAGGTCCCAAAGGCGAGACCTATTGGCTATGCCAATGCTTGTTAGGTTACCTGGCAGGTTAAGTCCCATTCAATCTTTCCAATCAGCCGGACCGGCGCTAAGGGTTCAGGACTAGCTAGCTCAGCAATGTTTCACCTCCAATGGAATGCTCCCTGTTTTTTTGTTCTGAACCAGAGAACATGCGACACGGCACTCTTGAATATGACGAATCTCTAGTAAGTGGAGTCAGGTTGGTTGGTATTTACTGTACTGCTCACTTCTCTCCTATCACTGTTGTTTTCCATGCTCCCTTCCATATCTCCTTCTGGATATATTTGCCACTGTCTCCATCTTGTTTTTCCACTGTGTTACTTTCTGTCCTCTCTCTCTTATATATCTCTCATCTATCCCTTTACTTTTTGCTTTCATTTCAATGTTTCTCCTTTCGATTTCTTTCACTGTTTGCTGCCTATTCTGTGGTCATTATTCTTCACTATGTGCTTTTAGATTTTCTTATACTGGGTTCTATCTTCTCTCTACCTTTTTCCACATCTTTCATGCCTCTCATTCAGTTCCTTCAGTTTCTACCGTAATTTGAACGCACACACCCTCTTTTTACTGTAGCGCACTGCCCACTTCTTTATCCATGGACCACTCTCACCCTTTTCCTGCTACCATAAACTGTGTCTTTTTGCCCATTTTCAACCTGTCATCTCTTCCACATTTTTTCTGGGGGACGCTCCCACTATACTGCTGATACTCCTTGGAAGGGGTACAGTACTTTGGTGTATGAATTTGTGCCTCACCACTTTAAATGTTTACCATCCGCCACTGTGAAAGCTCTGATGGCGCTGCCATCAGATATATTTTCCCTAGTGGCCTCGCTGTCAGTGGGCCCCCAGGTAACAGTGACAGCCTTCCTTGCCTATCAGAACCTCTGCAGGGAAAACTCACAGTGGATCTCACCGCAGGGAGAAAACTCCCTACACCACAGGGCCAATGTTTTTCTAGTTTTAGTGAAACAAACATCTGCTTTAGGAGTATATTTATCTAAAACAAAAACATGCTGAGCAGGGCCAAAGAAAACAAGGTGGCTGAAACCCGTATGGGATGAAACCCTTTGGGCAGTGCTTTAAGTGGGAAAAAAAAACTGGGGGTGCTCTAAAAGGGGCGTGGTTAATGTCTTGAAGGGGCGTGGCCTATCCGAGTAGGGGCGTGGTCTAAATCAAAATAACTAGCACTGTGTGCTTAAGAAAATCATGAAGTCGCATCCAGCAAAGGATAATAAAATAGGCAAAAAGGTATATTTATTAAGTATAACCCATAAAAATACCAAACACTTTAAAAAACATGTAAAGAATATTTATATTACTTAGAAATCTATTGCAGGATTCCCCAAAACCCTCGAAGATATTCAGTGTGTTTGTTCCCTGATAGTATAGAAAGGCTGTATTATTTTGTTTTTGTTTTTTAGAGTTTTATATAGCGCGAACTTGAACCGAATAGGTTATCAGAGCGCTTTACATAGCACCGGTTACGTTACATAAGGACACACATTCATTTTTGTTACGCACGGGGAGATTAAGTGATTTGCCCAGAATCACAGGATGTTTTAGCGAAATTACCGAGACTCGAACCCAGTTCCCCAGGTCCGAGGTCGAGCGCCCTAGCCGTTAGGCCAACACCTCTCCCCTTAAATCCTCCATCTGCATATCTCACATCATCCAACTATTCCCATAGGAATATATGAGACTGTCACTCCGTGTGGCCTACAAAGAGGCCACGGATTGGATGTGCATGCAGTCTGCACGCCTCTATGACCTACTGACCTCGCTTTTCGCCAGATCTCTTAAAGGCCTGATTTGTGCTCGAATGCTCTGTGAAGTGCTGCTGTACAGTCGCAGAGGCTGATATTTTTAACCATAGCAAATATCTGACAAAGTTCACATGGAAAGCAAAGGACTTCAGGATCAATAAGGCTGGGGAACCACCATAGCCGAAAAGTGCATTTGAATATAATAAACAGGAATCCACAATATTGTTATAAATAAAAGACATGACAAAATCAATACTGCGTTTGCTGCATTCAGAATATAATCAATTAAAGAGCATGCATATAAATATTTTCTAATAATCCAGGGAGTAGTAGTATGAGAGCTCAGTGGGTAGAACAGTGCTAAGGGGAGCAGGAGGCCTCCAGATAAACTGCAAGCAAACCATGAAACTGGGGCGCCACACACCCCTCCTAGTTTTCATGAATTTGACACATTGCTAGACTATGCCACAGGTGTCTAGTTGACCTTTATGGACGTGTCCCACTTGGCTGAGCCAAGTATCAATAAGTATTGCACGCTTACACTATTTCTAACACTATCACCAGTAGATGGCATAGACTAGAATGTGCATCAGGTTGCTGAATTCCAGAAGGTGAACGACTTTAGAGTACACTTCGGAGGTAGCATGCAATAATTCTATAACTTAACCCATATATACCTTGCCTGGCTCCCCTGGCAAGAAAAGTCTGTGCTAAAGCCACTGGAAAGACCAAAATACCCTTGAAGATGCCCTCTCCGTGCCTCAAAGGCTGGATGGTAAGGTGGGGGGGGGCTCATAGTGGTGGGGTTAGAGACATAAATTGTTAATTCTACAGGATCTGCTCGCAGCTAAATGGAAACGCTTGACAAAGGAGTCAAAGGGATTGGTGGTCAGGTTTCATCTTTGCTTCTTCCATCCTTCCTCCCTACAACTGATAACTCTCTTTGGGCTATCCATTAATCAATTTTCATTTTCCATACTAAGGATTTTAAATTAAAATAATTTGCCTACAGAGGTTGTGTATTTGCAGCCTCTAGATTTTCAGCTGAGTGATGTGGTGTAATGGTAGCAAAATCCTTCTACGAAAACCTATAACAAAAATAACCCTTAAGTATTCCTCGGAGGGTGATTTCAGACCCTAATCTGAATACCCAGCTCTCCAATAGATCAAAGAAACTAAGAAATGTCACGTAAATGTAGAGACGGTAAATGACTCGAAGTAAAAATCTGAGTCGTTCCTGACACTACAATCTCAAGCTGGAATGAGAAAATCATCAGCTTTCAATAAAATCTAAAAACCACGCTGCAGAAGACACCCCCACCTAAATCTTTAGTCTACATTACTCCACGCAATCCAAGCACTAAATGAGCAGTAGAAATCTACGAAATTACTGAATTTAAAGTGACCTAAATGTAGAACCTGCATGAGACCTACTGGAAGATCGCCAGTTAAGACCTTCGTGATCAGGCGGGCAACTAGAGCCAAATTTCGGGGCTGAAAAAGATTTCGGGGGGGGGCTAAGTCTTCCAGCCATAGGCGGAGTGGCTGTAAGAAGGGGTGAAAACACAACAAAAGCCTCATTAACGAGTAAATGGTCTTTAAAGACCTGTGAAGTACTCGGGTGCGGCTTCAATGAGACGGACGCAAGCCCGCGAGGCTGTCTCAGCCGGGCTGACAAACATGACCGGGGGGGGGGGGGGGGGGGGGCTGAAGCCCGGTGAGCCCAATGGGTGTTGCGCGCCTGCTCGTGATTGTTGGTCAATTTACAATTGTTAATCTCTTCACTGGTTGCTCCAAAAGCCGGAACAGTAAGGCGCTGCCGGAAGCATGCCCAGATTCTCGAGCTGAGCTATTCTGCATAGTCCCGAGGGAACACACAAAGCTGGTGAATTGATCGCAGTTTGTGATCGCTGGTTATAAAATCCAGTCCTATGCGTTGGGCAGAGTCTGAGCACCGGCAGTTTATTTTTGGGCCCTCAAAACGGGTCCGAAAAAAAAAAAAATAAAGAACGGACTACCTTTAGTAGCCACGAAAATAGAGCCCGATAGAGACCCGTTTCGAGGGCCCCAAAAAAAAACTGCCGGTGCTCAGACCCGGACAGACCCGGCCCACTTAAAGCCCTGCCTTTGGGTAGAACCCCCGCCCCTTTTCTCGACTGGGTTTCCTGGCGATGGCGAATACACTAAGACGTCACTGACCAGCCTCCCAGTGCCCTGTGCCTTACCCTCGGTGAAAAGATAGGTTAACTCCTATTGGTGTATTTAACTTTTCAGCAAAGGCACTGCTTGGGAGGAAAGGTGAATGTAACAGGTGGGCTGCCGTGCTGCTTTGCACCTCCCAGGGGGGGGGGGGGGTGACTTTTCGAGCCTGGCTGTAGGATTGTCCTCACGGCCTGTCCCTCGACAGCCTGTCGCAGCCGGCATGTGTCAGAAGATAGACTGCATTTTAGCAAGGGGAAAGAGTTACACGTCACGTGAGGCCATTATTATTACATGAGCGTTTCATCCTGCGTGTTACCGTCGCAAGCATCACATCTTCCTTGTTCCCTTCGTTAGGTCGGCAGAGGGTGGCGCTGCCTCATTCCTGAGGTGATGAAGATTACCTGTACGACGGCCTCCTATGCTGGAGCCTTTTAGTGTAATTGGCTTGGGGAGGGCTGGTCGGAACATCCCGGGCATGATCGAGGAGACATTTTAATTAAGGGATGTGAAGGGAGGGATGAAGTGAAGAGCTCCGAGAGGTTTCACAGTGCCGGCTTCAGCACTGGCGGGGCCCATGCAGGCGGCAATCTTTGTGGTGACCCCCCATGCCCCCCCCCTCCACGGATTCCCTCAATACCGCCTTCCAACAGTGCCCTTCATGCCTCCATAACCCCTCTGTCACATTTAATGTGTTTTGGAGCACTACCTATCCCAATGTAAGGGGACAGCTTTACATCACAAACACATATTAAACAGAGACGATGAATCATACAAGAGGGTAAATCAATGTATGCAAATGTTACATAAGAGAACGAGGGTTACAAAGTCTACACAGTGTAGGAGTCACATATTAGCCATACTTGCAGACATTATATGTTATGAGTGCTTGCTCTGGAGAAACACAAATTGAGGATTTAAAAAGTAATGCAGTAGTTGGTGTTGTCTGCTCTAATAAGAGTGGATTCATTTTCAAAAGATCCCTTTTAGCAATCTGCGAATAACGAAAGAATGAGATAAAATCATAAACTTCTAAAACTATGCTTTGCAGTGTGCATGCCACTCTTTGCTGCTGGTTCAGACCTTACTGTGCTATATTTGTAACCTAAGAACTGCCAGTAGCAGAACGATCACTCTGCCAAAAGCAGTAACCCACTGAGCTATCTACAGATAATACACATCTGAGATCTAGAAGTTACACATTGTGCTTTACAGTAGGCACATTAGCCCTCTGTGCTACTTGAATCAAAACTGTGAGTAGACAGAACACACATCTCTATAGAAAGCACTTTAATCACCAGATTTACCTTAACATTATTGTTATCCCCAGAAAATTGCTGAGCACACAAAGATCTCTGTGTCACTCGCCTTTAACCAACCACCCAAAATTAGCTTAGAATACAGTGCCCCTGACCTCAGATCTGTCTGCAGCAGCAGCAGTCACACCCAGGGCTGGAGTGGGAACCAAAAGCGAGCCTGACCATAGCAAGGGGAATTGGACAGGGGAAGGGGTGTTACCCCTGCAACCACCCGAGACATTTTTGAAGAAATGCCAGTAGAGTGAGACGGTGAGTTTTACCCCACATTATTCAATATAGAACCTTGGCTATTCATTGTATGGATGGATGAAGACTGGAGACATGACTGCTTGGCTCAGTAAATGAATGAATAGGTGGATGCGTGAGGAGTGGGTGAATGAAATTATTAATGGATGACAAAGATTAAAGACTTTAAGCTACGTGCAGCAAATGGTCTCAATGCACTGACCAGGGGTTGATGCTCTGGTTCTCCTTTTTAGATTCTTCATTAAAACATCATCCTCCCCATACACTACCACCATCAATCCTTGTGAATCAGGCATACCCAGATGTATTTCATGCAATGCGCTGATTTGGCACTTTAAAGAATTAAACATAAAGCATTACATTTTGAGTTAAAAGGGAAGAGAAAAAGAGTGTCTGAATTGCAAAACGCGATGTCAGGAATTCTTGCACCAATCTGGGCTTCCACTTGACCACATTGACCACCTAAGAAGTTTTTTCACAGTGCCTCCTCTCGCCTTGCAGTCAGGCAACAGCAGGTGATTGTACTAATGAATATCAAGAATTCGAATTTTGTGAACACAATATTGAGGACCAAAATGCAAAGGTAAGCGCATGTAGAAGAAATATAGATTCACTACTCTTCACTTCTAAATTCTACGTTCCTTGAGGATATCTATTCTATACCTATCTATCTATCTATCTTTCTATATCTAGAGCTAGATCCATATATATATATATATATTATGTTATTGAGTCTACTGTAGGTTCAGGGACAGAAAAGTTGATTATTACACCATTTAGGGGTAAATCAAAATATAGACCTCAGACCCCCGAAGACAATATTGATATCTTTCATGAAATGGTAAACCATGATATCATACATCTCCTGAATAAATCTACTCCTGATTCCAATCTTAGTAAAGCACAAAGAGATACATTAAGGGACTTACAAAACGATAACAGTATTGTGATTAAGCCATCCGACAAGGGAGGTAACATTGTCCTCTGGGACAAAAATAATTACGTTCAGGAAGCCATGAGACAGTTGAATAATGTAACATGTTATACTAAGGTTGACAAATCATATATCAATAAACTACAGGATAGGCTCTTCAATCTCCTTGATAAATGGGCAGATGAGAAACTTTTGAATTGGGACGAATTGAAATTCTTAAAAAATGAGACACCCACCATACCGACTTTCTATCTCCTCCCTAAAGTTTACAAAAACCCCACGCAACCACCAGGCAGACCAATAGTCTGTTTGAGAATGTGTCTATGTATGTAGATTTTTTTCTATCTGAGTATGTAAAAGACTTAACATCGTATATCAGAGACACGAAAGATTTCCTACAGAAAATTGAGAACATACATTGGGACAGAAACTTTTGGCTTGTATGTTTAGACGTGGAAAGTCTGTACACGAGTATTAGGCACAGTGATGGACTTAAAGCGTGTGAACACTTTCTCGGCTCTAGGAGTATACATCTGACTAAACATACAATGATGTTATTGCAAATGATTGAGCTGTGCCTTGTAGAAAATGTATTCACTTTCAATGGTACATTGTATAAACAAATACAAGGAACTTCCATGGGCACCTGCTTCGCTCCAAGCTATGCCAATCTTTTGGTCGGCTGGTGGGAGAAGCAGGTGCTCTGGGGTGAATTGATGGAACATTGGACGAGTAAGATCAGTATTTGGCTGAGATTTATCGACGACATATTCTTTGTGTGGGAGGGTGGAGAACAAGAATTGTTGGTGTTCCTGTCGGAACTAAACGAAAATACTCTGAACTTAAAATTCACGATGCAACACAGCCAAGAAACTGTTGATTTCTTGGACATTAGATTGACAGTGAAAGACAACAAACTGGAGACAGATTTATTCAGGAAGAGTACTGCGGGAAACTCGGTACTACACGCAACAAGTTGTCATCCTCAGAATTTTAGGTGGAGCATACCCTTCGGTGAGTTCCTCCGTGCTAAAAGAAATTGTAGCACTGAGGAATCATACGTAAGAAACAAAAAGGAAATGTCAGAGAGATTTCTAGCTAGAGGATACCCTTATACAATGCTTAAAAAAGGTGAGAAAAGAGCGGATTTAATCAAGAGAAGTGAGGCATTGTACAAAGCACCTAAGAAAAAACAATCTGAGACAGATTCACCTATCAGGCTAATTACTACCTTTAACTCTCAATCTAATCTATTTCATCAGATCATCAAAAAGAGATGGGACATCCTTACCCAAGACAGGGTACTGAAAGAAAAGCTAGGTCCGTACCCAGCAATCACCTACAGGAAAGGCACCTCGATTAAAGACATGATTGTCAAAAGTCATTTTAGTAACCTAAAACCAACATGGTTGGACAAAATAGGAGGGTTCCATCGATGTGGGAAGTGTAAAGCATGTAGCCACAGTGTAAATGTTAAAGAAGTAGTCCTTGAGAAGACTAAAAGAAAGTGGTATATTCGTAAGAATATACAGTGCAGTACAGACTTTGTTATCTATGTGATCACTTGCCCATGTGGCAAGTGGTACATAGGCTCTACAACTTTTCCAGTGAAAAAGAGAATATTGGAACATTGGCGTGCCATAACCAATAAGGACTTCAGTTACAGTACAGCAAGACACTTCCATACTGAACACAATGGAGATTGGACAAAGGCTAAATTCTTTGCCCTTGATACCATCACAAAAGACCCGAGAGGAGGGAACAGAATTCAGGCCCTGCGCAGAGCAGAATCTAGGTTTATTTTACAAGCTGGAAGTGTAGCTCCATTTGGGATGAACAATGATGAAGAGATGCATGTTCATCTTTAGATTGACTTATGTTGATCCATGTAGCCTCAGCCTCGCACCTTGTAGGAACTCCGGTTCCTTGCTATAGGAGTTTAGTTTATGTTTATTATTTCAATTGCTGTGAATCTTTATATTATATTGTCTGTTAAGTAGAACGTGAAAAAGCATTGACTTATGTTCGTTTAAGATATCACCTTCATGCACATGAGCGTTGTTGTAATCTTAGCGTCTGGATTTTGGATTCATCTAATTGTCTATATTGGAATGCATATTCTGCTTTATCTGATGTTGTTCTTTCACGACCTGATATTGATCAAATTGCTTAAGCGAGTCTCTTTTTCCTCGGATCTTGGAACTAGAGCATGAATTTTGGCAATTTATTCTTAAATTTGCCACATGTATTAATCTGTATGCCCCATTTTTGTTTTTTCACTCTAGATTGGACCTGGAAGCTTACAAACACTATCGTTACCGTTAACTGATAAGAGCACGGAGTTTCTGGTGGCTTCCCTTTAACCACCGTCTCCTTTGTTGTTGCATTGTCAGGTTATAAGGGTCACCCTTATTCATTATATTTCCATGATAAATGATATGTGCACATTTACCTTTATAGATTTTGTGTGAACACATAGTGGGGATAATCGGGTAGGCACATAGATATATTATATTAATTCTTTCTACTATGAATAAGCTCATTATGATAGGGTACTATACCCCGAATATTTTGGGAGTTTGGAGCAATGTAACTGATGGATTTTGCAATTTGAAAGAATATTTCTTCAGGATAAAGTGTTTGATTGAGTGTACTTACTATAAGTTTGATAAAAACGGTAGAATGAGAAATGCTAACTTTTTATGCGTTCCATTCAAATATGAATACTGTGACTTTGAACTGCATAGATAATTTCTGCTTTAAGGAAAATCGAGATTATGTTGATCCGACCTTACGATATTGTGCAGCAACTTATGTGAATATTGTTCTTTATTTTTCTTTATATTTCTCTTGACAGAATTAAGAGACTCAATGTAATTACAAGTCTGTTGTTTATGTCTTTTATTTACTTTAAATGGACTGAACCCGGAAGTTACGGTCAAGTGACCAAGAGCTAGTGTGCTCGAAACGCGTCTTTTTTTGCCCGTTTAATAAATTAAATACTACCCAAACTGGATTCGTGTGGCTCGTGCTTGCAGGAGAGAAGGAGTTTGCGAGCTGTTGAAGGATATATATATATATCATGTGATCAAGGCAGAGGAGCTGCCGAAACGCGTCATGGTGGAATGTATGCTTGCAAAATAAACTAATCAAGCACCTATCTGGGTCCTTTCTCGCTTTTTTCCAGCGGTGTGGCATGGAGGCGTAGAGCGAGCATTTGCTGATATATATATATATATATATATATATATATATTATCTAATGGCGGTCGCCAGTAGATAGTTATAGTTAGGACCGTGTTTCCATAGGAAATCCGCAACATTCTATTTTGAATAACTTTGGCGCCGGTTGACGAATCCTCGCGAAATTTTCAAAATAGGTGGGGCGCTCCGCTCCGACCCTGAAAGTCTCGGGGGGATTCGTCAAGCGGGGGCTGAGAAAAAGGGGGGTCCCAAAACGTGTTTTCCCCATGTATTTTTTTATAGGACCTTTAGTCCAAGCTACAGCCCGAACGACTGAACAGAATTACTTGAAATTTGGCAGAGAGGTAGTCCTCAGGTCAGGGATGTGCCTTTTGCAGGTCTGGTGTAAATCTGTTCAGTATTTCCTGAGAAAATAGCATTTAAATCAATATATATATCTATAAGCGCGCTCCGAGCGCGTACGGTAAGCTTACCGTACGCGCACGCTGCCGTGCGCGAGCTTAATTCTTATTGGTGGTTACATGACTGTAAACATTCAAATCGGTCGAAATCAGGAAGTGTCGGCCGCCATTTTGTGTGTCTCACACTGATAAACAAAGGTGGAGAACGTGAAAAGGGGGCAACGAAGAGAGTTGCAGACCCCCTAGCGTTTGTCAGGGGGTCCATGGAGGTCCCAAAGGTATGAAAAATACATTTAATTTTTTTTTTTTTAAATCGCGGGGTGCGCGTACGGTAAGCTTACCGTACGCGCACGGCAGAAAAAAAAACAATAAAAAAAATAGAAGTAAAAATGAAATTTAAGTGTTTAGATATTAGGGGGCTCTAAAAAGAGCCGTTGTGTTTAAGAAGTGTTTTTTTTGTGGTACCTACAAGTAAGTACCGATGCAGAGTCTAAAGTTCAAGAGGAAGACTCTGTTGCCTTCATCAGTGAAATGTACACCGTCTCCTCTATAAATGCCTTGCATGTTGTAACGCAAGTTGTTGTGGTATATAGAACCCATACCATAGTCTCTGAGGAAAGCAGAAATAGATTTGTTGACGTGCTTTCTTGCTTTGTCAATCTGTGGACAAAATTGGTTGGACCAGTTCCACTTTTGCCTTTTTCTCATATATTAGAATATACAAAGGCAGATTGAGGAAAAAGCGACATTAATTGCACAAAGGTGTCCTTAACAAGCATTTACAGACCTACCCCAGTTAAAGTGCCTAGGTCATTTCCACCACAGTGCACAATAATAAGGTTAGGCTGTGGGAGATGTAGAAAGGTTTTCACCAAAGGCATTAATTGGTGCCACTTTAACCCTCTCTGACCAATCCATTTAATGTCTACATTTGGCAAAGCAAGGTCTCTCACCATACCTCTTTTTTCTGCATACGTTTCACTCCAGAAGACATAGCTGTGACCTACAATCCACACTGTGAACATCTTTCAAGGAGACCTGGATGCACTCAGGAGGTGTCTTTCAGTAGAATGGCAATATGAAATGAAAGACAGTTGTAAAATGGAGGCATACATATTTTTTTTTAATAAAAAGAACTCATTGGCTGATTCAAACCATTTTACAGTTAAAACTAGGCTGTATGTGTACATTTTTAGAAGCATGTTTTGTATTGGTACAGAAAATTGTGTTACCACAGAAGATTAATTTGGATTTGCTGTTAGGTTTGACAGGTGAAGCACTCTTGCTCTTTGGAATAGAAACATTGTGTGCTGAACTTCTGACCTCTCTGCTCACACCAGTGTTTCAGGAGCTGTTGCTATGGTAGCAGGCAGAAGTCAAGTTGGGGGAAGGGTTCATTTGGAAAAGGGTTGAAGTTTTCAACCATTAGAAATATGTGATTTCATTTGAAAAAATGTGGGAAGCACTGAGATTTGTAATTAACATGTATATGTGTGAAAAAAGAGAGGGAAACATCGCCATTTACTGGTTCTGGTGAGAGGAGAGAGGTGTACAGCTCTGAGATTCTGACTCTGATAATCTGCTGTGTTCTCCTCTCTCTGCTTTTCTCATTTCCGTTGTACTCCCTCAAGGACCTTGTAGGGTGAACATTTTTTTTTTTTTTAAATAATGCGCGTACCGTAAAAAAAAAAAATAATTAAAAAAAGTTGTGAGGTAAGGTTGGCTCTTAAGATGTACTCAGCTGAGCTTCTGCGGGTGTGCTCGGGTGACTTACTGAAGGGTTTGCTTCAGTATGTCGAGCAAAAGTCCTGGGATGTACATCCCTAATGTGTCTCACCATAGTGTGATTACCAAAGGAATACTTCTTCCTTGGGTTACCTCTAGATAAGACACGCTCACAAAGTGAGCAGGTGACTAATGGAGCATTTACCTTTTTCTGCCCCTCTGGAAAAGTGAAATACTCCCAAACAAAAGAATTCTTTTGTTTCCTCCTTCTCTGTCTGATGATGCTGCTGCCCTGCTCACTCTCAGAAGAGGTCTGCTGCTCTGCCATTGTATCCCAAAGACAATTCAGCTCCTTCTCCTAGGGAATCACAAGCAGTAATGAGGGGAATGGGTGTGGTGTAGGAAGATTCTGGAACTGAAAGTAGTTTAAACCAATCAAAAGTGTTGTTTCTTGATCACATGACCAACCGTATGCGCACGTTAAGCTTACCGAGCGCGTACGGAAAAAGTACGCATGCGCGTACGAAAGACATGCGCACGTGCGCATGTGCATTACAGGCACGCTCGTACACCTCCGCGTAACGTGCGCGCGTGCGCGCGTGCGCGTATGAAGCATGCGCTTACGCGTCGCGTAGGAAGTACGGACGCGTACGCAAATTGCGTAAGCATGCGCACACGGAGTATAATGTTACGTACGCTCACCGTACATAAAGCGAAGCGTGCGCTTACGGTAAGCTTACCGTACGCGCACGGTAAAAAAATAAAAAATAAAAAAAATAAAAAGGTTTGTTGAAGATATTAACTATGTTATACAACTATATCTAACCATTTATTTAAAAAAGGTGAATATTTCTATATTGAAGAATGCATAAAAAACAATAAATATATACATAGGTAGAATAGTGTTTAAAGGAAAAAAGAAAAAGAAAAAAAATGATGTAAAAAAACAAACAAATTCAATGAAAAAACCATAGGTTTCACACACGTTATAGTTAGGAATTAGAATTCAAAAAACCTTGCAAATTCACTGAAAAAACCATAGGTTTCACACACGTTATAGTTAGCTGGACATTTCTCTCGTAAAAAAACATTGAAATTCCCCCGTTATAGTTAGTTCAGCTAACTATAACTTGCGCACCCGCAATCCACTGCTGATGACGTCACATATTACATCACTCATGACATGGTCAGTGACATCACTAATGACATCACTGATGACATCTCAAATGACATCACTGAGGACATCTCTAATGACGTCATCAATGTGATAAATTACCACATCTTCTCACACCCTTATAAAACCTTTGATATACCAACTCAAAATTACAGAGTTCCATTCTCATATCCATAAATAATGCAATACCATTAACTGCATACCCACATATTAACTTTTAGGTCTTCATACACCTCCACATACTCACCTGTAAAGTCACTCATAGTTACAGTCACTCCATAAAAAAGTATCATATGAATTTATACACACACCTATATAGACACTCACACACTACCAATCATCCATAGAGGTACTCTCACACCTAGTCATTCATACAAATAATCACACTGCCATTTACTCACCTATGCAGTTATACACTCTCAAGTTCCCTTGCTCACAAAAATAGTATCACATTATTATGCTCTATTAGAATCATTGACAAAAGCACACACTCATCCACACAGTCACTGTCACAATCACACATTCTCACATCTAGCCACTTATATACTCTTACACACATATATACTGCTTTTCACATATGTAGTTAGTCACAAATGTACCACTGAGATATACATTCAATCCCTAACACACCCATACATACACTCGCTCAACCATACAGTCCATCACAGATGCACTCTTAAAACCATGCACCCATAGAATCACCCACTCACACATCTATGCACAGAGTCACACACAGCCTACCCACAGTAACACTCAGGCACCCATACAGATACTCAGACAACCAATCGATAACCCATAAAGACACTCATATAGCTATTCACAAAACCATGCAGCCACTTATACACCAACAGACAGAAACATACAGACATTCACACAGTTTAGTCACTAGTCTGCAGTAAGATACATTTAATGACTCACTTATAGAGTCAGTTACGCACCAAAGAAAATCATACATTTACACACTTGTACACTCACTCATTCTTCAACAGGCCTTTCCCTCTATATATTAAACATATTCAAATTGTTCAGAAACACATACTCAATGGATGATGACATCAGTGATGTCATTTGAGATGTCATCAGTGATGTCATGAGTGATGTCACTGACCATGTCATGAGTGATGTAATATGTGACGTCATCAGCAGTGGATTGCGGGTGCGCGAGTTATAGTTAGCTGAACTAACTATAACGGGGGAATTTCAATGTTTTTTTATGAGAGAAATGTCCAGCTAACTATAACGTGTGTGAAACCTATGGTTTTTTCAGTGAATATATATATATATATATATATATATATATATATATCCACATCAAGGTACTCAAAGCTTGAAAGAGCCTCACGCAGTGTGTTTTCTTTTCCTCTTTATTGGCAGACTGCGGGGAAGTAACACAGCTAGTTTCAGCATAATACGCCCATTATTGCCATACGCGTTTCAGGAGCCTCGTCCCTTGTTCACTGGCTAGGGATCGTGGAGAACAGGTAGGTGGAAAATGACGCCGCACTCGCAGCTTCTTTATCAGTCCCGCCCTTGTGGGCGTGTTCACGCAGTGCTTTGTGGTCTTTGAAGTTCATGATCCTTTAGTAGGTACCTACACACTCCTCCTACTAATGTCTCTTACCGCAGTGGGTTTGCAGGAAACATCCCATGAGACTGCCTCGCACTATCAACGTCGAGCCAACAGGACACACTGCTCCCTCAGCACCTCGTACATCATCGGTGCTGCGGATCCACTCTGTCAGTCGAGGGGCTCTTTCGCGACCGGAGCAGGCCGCTAACAAATCCACATCAAGGTACTCAAAGCTTGAAAGAGCCTCACGCAGTGTGTTTTCTTTTCCTCTTTATTGGCAGACTGCGGGGAAGTAACACAGCTAGTTTCAGCATAATACGCCCATTATTGCCATACGCGTTTCAGGAGCCTCGTCCCTTGTTCACTGGCTAGGCATCGTGGAGAACAGGTAGGTGGAAAATGACGCCGCACTCGCAGCTTCTTTATCAGTCCCGCCCTTGTGGGCGTGTTCACGCAGTGCTTTGTGGTCTTTGAAGTTCATGATCCTTTAGTAGGTACCTACACACTCCTCCTACTAATGTCTCTTACCGCAGTGGGTTTGCAGGAAACATCCCATGAGACTGCCTCGCACTATCAACGTCGAGCCAACAGGACACACTGCTCCCTCAGCACCTCGTACATCATCGGTGCTGCGGAGCAGTGTGTCCTGTTGGCTCGACGTTGATAGTGCGAGGCAGTCTCATGGGATGTTTCCTGCAAACCCACTGCGGTAAGAGACATTAGTAGGAGGAGTGTGTAGGTACCTACTAAAGGATCATGAACTTCAAAGACCACAAAGCACTGCGTGAACACGCCCACAAGGGCGGGACTGATAAAGAAGCTGCGAGTGCGGCGTCATTTTCCACCTACCTGTTCTCCACGATGCCTAGCCAGTGAACAAGGGACGAGGCTCCTGAAACGCGTATGGCAATAATGGGCGTATTATGCTGAAACTAGCTGTGTTACTTCCCCGCAGTCTGCCAATAAAGAGGAAAAGAAAACACACTGCGTGAGGCTCTTTCAAGCTTTGAGTACCTTGATGTGGATTTGTTAGCGGCCTGCTCCGGTCGCGAAAGAGCCCCTCGACTGACAGAGTGGATCCGCAGCACCGATGATGTACGAGGTGCTGAGGGAGCAGTGTGTCCTGTTGGCTCGACGTTGATAGTGCGAGGCAGTCTCATGGGATGTTTCCTGCAAACCCACTGCGGTAAGAGACATTAGTAGGAGGAGTGTGTAGGTACCTACTAAAGGATCATGAACTTCAAAGACCACAAAGCACTGCGTGAACACGCCCACAAGGGCGGGACTGATAAAGAAGCTGCGAGTGCGGCGTCATTTTCCACCTACCTGTTCTCCACGATGCCTAGCCAGTGAACAAGGGACGAGGCTCCTGAAACGCGTATGGCAATAATGGGCGTATTATGCTGAAACTAGCTGTGTTACTTCCCCGCAGTCTGCCAATAAAGAGGAAAAGAAAACACACTGCGTGAGGCTCTTTCAAGCTTTGAGTACCTTGATGTGGATTTGTTAGCGGCCTGCTCCGGTCGCGAAAGAGCCCCTCGACTGACAGAGTGGATCCGCAGCACCGATGATGTACGAGGTGCTGAGGGAGCAGTGTGTCCTGTTGGCTCGACGTTGATAGTGCGAGGCAGTCTCATGGGATGTTTCCTGCAAACCCACTGCGGTAAGAGACATTAGTAGGAGGAGTGTGTAGGTACCTACTAAAGGATCATGAACTTCAAAGACCACAAAGCACTGCGTGAACACGCCCACAAGGGCGGGACTGATAAAGAAGCTGCGAGTGCGGCGTCATTTTCCACCTACCTGTTCTCCACGATGCCTAGCCAGTGAACAAGGGACGAGGCTCCTGAAACGCGTATGGCAATAATGGGCGTATTATGCTGAAACTAGCTGTGTTACTTCCCCGCAGTCTGCCAATAAAGAGGAAAAGAAAACACACTGCGTGAGGCTCTTTCAAGCTTTGAGTACCTTGATGTGGATATATCTATATATATATATATATATATATATCTAGAGCTAGCTCCGCGCTTGGGACCTTGTAAGTGTTTAGCTAGACCTATTGGCTTTGCCAATATGTTTAAGCTATGTTGTAAATAAGTGTGGATTGTGTGTAGCAAAGTTATAGTAAAAAGTGTTGTAAGCATTTTCTTACCTTTTCTATAATTAAGATGATATGTATAACTGAACAACCTTATTAAAAAAAGAATATAAAAATGTTTATTTTTTTATTTTTGGGGGGGGAATGTTGGCAACTATTTCCTGCCGGTTCTATTGGTTGTTTTGGTTCGTCTATCCCGACACATCATGACTGCTCAGTCCAGGTCCCAACCAGTTCTGGCTGCTCATGGCCACACTAAAGCCTTGTATCCTGTAGCAGTCCCCTGCACCCACAACAGGGCAAGTCCCAGATCACGAAACCCCATTAGAGCAACGGAACGCATTCATAATACTGAACGAATTCGCAGATTTCATTGGTGCAGCAGGTGCTGTGGCCCTGAGGTAATGGCCCGTGAGGGGCCCACAGCACCCCAATCAGGCCTGTTTTACAACCAAAACAGTTGCCGTGGGAGGAATTTTCCTTGCTGTGCCACTGTTTACTGTTAACGCTGAAATACACGTATATGTGTAGATATCAGCACTCAGAAGGACATTAGGCGCTTTGCAACACACCTAAAATATGTATGACTGACGGGAGCTATTACATTGACTTTTCTATTTTTGCCAATGATAGTCTGCAATAGGTGAGAGTGTGGAAGGGCGGGGGCTGAGTGAGATAAGATTAGGTAGTTTATATTATGAGAAAGAGCCGTTGCATCATACATTAGAAAACTTTTGAGGTATTAGAAAAAAAGAGAGGAATAGATGGGGGCAAAGGGGGAGAGGAGGGAAAGCGGAGTACGGGGTAGAGAAGGGATGGTGGAGGAAGGCGGACCTCCTGGGTAGGACATGCAAGAAGCTAAAGTGTAAATGAGAGAGAGGGTTGGTAGAGAGGCAAAGGTGAAAGAAGTGTATAAGAGTGAGAAGTGAAGAGAGAGAATGAGAGAGGAGGGGAAAGAGTCGGTGGTGGAGAGGGGTTAAACAAGAGAATGGGAGATAAGAAAGTGGAAAAGAGAAGGAGGGTGGAGAGGCACCACTGAAGGAAGTTGGAGGAGAAGTGTAGAAAATAGTGATGGGGTGGGGCAGAGAAAATGAAGCTGGGGAAGAGTTATTGTGGAGGGGTAAGAGGGCATGCAGGATTTGAGGAGGGTGGAAATGATCAGGTGAGAGGTGGGTAGCAAAAGACAAGAAGAGGGGGACTAAATGGTTGACATAAGAACAAAAGGAGTGGTGGGGGTGGGGGAAGGAGAGATGGCAGAGAGAGGTCAAACGAAGGGCGGGTGGAAAAGGGATGAAGGCAGGGCGAGAAACGAGGGAAGAAAACAGACATGGTGGGAACGGGAGGGAGGCGGTATGAGGGCTGAATACGAGAGGCAGACCTAAAAAGGTGAAAGCACCATTAGCAAGTCGATATTAAGAAATGTGTATATCACCTATTCAAGCACATAGATGCCACGCACTATATTTAGTTAGAGTGACCGCAGTGCCCAGCAGTTGAATTAAAGGCTATACCCAGTAGTGAAGATCGTAGTCAGTGCTCAATCACAAACGGCATATTGTGCACGTAACCGTAGTAAAGGCTCCTCATTAAGAAATGCGGAATGTTGGAAATAAGACCCCGCATCCGAATACGGAAAAAATAGTACCCATTAATGGAAATTGTTATGAGGTGTACTGCGCACACAAACATAGTGGAGGGTAAATCTCAAGAAATGCGGCATGCTATTAAGTGTTGCACGATCCCAAATATGAAGCCACTTTATTCGGCGTAACCATAGGTAACCATATGTTAAATAACATACGTTACGTACTACGTATAAACACATACATGTAGATCTAATGACCAGAAGCCGCATCCATATAGGGCCAATCCTTAACCCACGGCCTATTGCTTGCGGTTACCCGCACAGGCACCATCTATTTTGAATGATCGTGCCCAGACGCGTGTTCGATAATTCAAAACAGATGTCTCGCTGTGATGCGCGCGCGTGCCCCACTCGCGTGCTTGTTTTTGTTGGTGACGACTTTCCCTTTCACGCCGCTTAGTCTTTAAATGTGTTTGGAAATACTCGTGGACGCATCTGACTAAGTTAAGGATGAACACACATTCACTGGATGATGTCATAAGTGGTGTCATTTGAGATGTCATCAGTGATTTCATGAGTGATGTCACTGACCATGTCATGAGCGATGTAATATGTGACGTTATCAGCAGTGCATTGCGGGGTCACGAGTTATAGTAAGCTGAACTAACTATAACGGGGGAATTTCTATGGTTTTGTATGAGTGAAATGTCCAACTAACTATAACGCCCTTGAAATCTATGTTTTTTTCAGTGGATTTCTAAGGTTTTTTAAATGCTAATTTCTAACTATAACGTGCCTGAAAGCTATGGTTTTTTCAGTGAATTTCAAAGGTTTTTTAAATGCTAGTTTCTAACTATAACGTGCCTGAAACCTATAGTTTTTTCAGTGAATTTCAAAGGTTTTTTAAATGCTAGTTTCTAACTATGCCTAAAGAGGTAGGACATGTGAAGAAAGAAGAAAAGACACACAGAAAGAAGCAAAAGAAATGCAAATAGAAGCTACAGAAGTCAAAAAAGATGAAGAAAAGTGCAGGAAGAAGCAAGACATGTGCAGAAAGAACCAACAGAGAAGCAGAAAGAGGCCTTGTTGCAAAATCATCCTGTGCCCACAACTTTTTCTGATGGGTGCTGGTGGTAACTGACTCTGACTAACCAGGCCTAGAGCCAGTGCTATGCTAAAAGACACTTAGAATACAGTGAAAACACCTACATGGATGTATGTCGTTACAACGCATACTTTTACAACGCATGCACTTACAACGCATTTTTTACTACGCAAAATCCATTACAACGCATTCCATTACATAGCATGACACTACAACGCATTTTTAAAAACTACCTTTACAACGCATTCCATTACAACGCATACTACCTTTACAACGCATACCATTACAACGCATAATATTAAATTGCATTTAAGGTAAGTATTAGATAGTATAGGGGTAAAAATTACTTTTCTAACTCCAGGGGGTGCAACAGTAGGGTAAGTGTTGGATAGTATAAGGGTAAAAATGACTATTCTAACTCCAGGGGGTGCAACAGTAGGGTAAGTGTTGGATAGTATAGGGGTAAAAATTACTATTCTAACTCCAGGGGGTGCAACAGTAGGGTAAGTGTTGGATAGTATAGGGGTAAAAATTACTATTCTAACTCCAGGGGGTGCAACAGTAGGGAAAGTGTTGGATAGTATAGGGGTAAAACTTACTATTCTAACTCCAGGGGGTGCAACAGTAGGGTAAGTGTTGGATAGTATAGGGGTAAAAATTACTATTCTAACTCCAGGGGGTGCAACAGTAGGGTAAGTGTTGGATAGTATAGGGGTAAAAATTACTATTCTAACTCCAGGGGGTGCGACAGCAGGGTAAGTGTTGGATAGTATAGGGGTAAAAATTACTATTCTAACTCCAGGGGGTGCAACAGTAGGGTAAGTGTTGGATAGTATAGGGGTAAAAATTACTATTCTAACTCCAGGGGGTGCGACAGTAGGGTAAGTGTTGGATAGTATAGGGGTAAAAATTACTATTCTAACTCCAGGGGGTGCAACAGTAGGGTAAGTGTTGGATAGTGTAGTGTAATATTATGCGTTGTAATGGTAGTATGCGTTGTAATGGAATGCGTTGTAAAGGTAGTTTTTAAAAATGCGTTGTAGTGTCATGCTATGTAATGGAATGCGTTGTAATGGATTTTGCGTTGTAAAAAATGCGTTGTAAGTGTAGTGCGTTGTAAAAGTTGCGTTGTAAAGGTTGTTCCCCCACCTACATACACTAAGGAACACTATGCGTTGGGGTACCCCTGTGATTAGCATGACCTCCTCTGTAAGCCCCTAGTACTTAATAGGACAGGGGGATAAAATTATCTCTAAGTCAGAGGAGCAGAAATATGCCACTTTAACTAGTAGTCGCGTTTGCAGAGTGGTGGAGAAAGGGTGCTGGGCGTCACGCTCAGGAATTCCACTGCGTAGGACTTACAGGAGGTTCCAGGAGGGATTCTTGGCCCCCAAACTCCGTCAGGACTAAATTGGACTTCCTCCCCCATCCCGTAGTCTGCCACGAGGCATGTTTGCAGAGTGCTAGAGTGGTAGAGAAAGGGGGCCATGGCCTCTGAAGACGTCGTAACAAACCAACTGTGTGGACATACTGTAGGTAACAACAGGGGTAGTTGGCCCCAAGGACATCCTTGGGGACCAACTTCCCAAACTATTACCTCCAGTCAGTCCCACACTGCAGCATTGTTAAGTACTCGCACCAGGCCATGCCCACTTTCCCACCACTCTACAAACGCACTCCCTGGCATGCTCTTGGATGGGGATTGAAATGCTGGGGGTCCTTTAGGGGCCAACTAGCCTACCTTTTACCTCCAGTAAGCCCCACACAGTGGAATTGGTGAGAGGTAGACAAAGGCCATGCCCCCTTTCTCCACCACTCTGGAAACACGCCCCCGGCGCATTGTAAGTTGGGGGATTAAGTCCCCTTGAATCCTGAGGGTCCCTGGGGTCCAACTAGCCCTCCAGGTACCTCCAGTAAGCGCCACTGTGCTGCGTTGCAGAGAGGTAGCCCAGGCCAGGCCCCTTTTTACACCTCTCCGCAATGCAGCTCTGTGACACCTACTGGAGGTACCTGGTGGGCTAGTTGGACCCCATGGACCCTGAAGTTTCAAGGGGACTTAATCCCCCAACTTAAAACGTGCCACAGGGCGCCTTTGCAGAGTGGTGAAGGGAGGGGGCGGGGCCTGAGGTGACATGTGTAAACACGCCCTGTGGCGCGTTTTAAGTTGGGGAATATTTCCCCATCAATCCTGAGGGGCCCTGGGGGCCAACTAGCCCACCAGGTACCTCCAGTAAGTTCCACAGGTCTGCGTTGCAGAGAGGTGGCCCAGGCCAGGCCTCTTTTTACACCTCTCTGCAACGCAGCTCTGTGGCGCTTACTGGAGGTACCTATAGGGCTAGTTGGACCCCAGGGACCCTCAGGATTCAAGGGGACTTAATCTCCCAATTTACAATGTGCCGGGGGCGTGTTTCCAGAGTGGTGGAGAAAGGGGGCATGGCCTTTGTCTACCTCTCACCAATTCCACTGCATTGCAGAGAGGTGTAAAAAGGGGCCTGGCCTGGGCCACCTCTCTGCAACGCAGACCTGTGGCACTTACTGGAGGTACCTGGTGGGCTAGTTGGCACCCAGGGCCCCTCAGGATTGATGGGGAATTAATTCCCCAACTTAAAACGCGCCACAGGGCCTTATGGGGTGCCCTGGGGTGTGGCGGTCCCCGGGGCAGCGGGGGGCCCTGTGCCCCTGCGATTATAATTAATAAAAGCCCTGGGGGTGGCAGTCCCCGGGGCTTACACAATAAAAATAAGAAGCCCTGGGGGGTGGCAGTCCCCGAGGCTGCGGGGGCCTCCCTGGGCCCCCGCAATAACATTATTGAATACCCAGGACTTGGCCCACCCGGGGGCTAAATAATAACGAAGCGCGGAATTATTTTCACGGCCGGATCTGCGGATCCTCCGCGCAGCTCGCTGATTTTTTTAAAATGCTTTTTTTGGCCCTGGGGGTCCTAAGCAGGCCTAGTGGGCTTCTACCTTGCCCCCTTTTCTTGTTTTACGCGCTTGTTTCCCTGGTTTCTTGTGCCTTGGTTCTACCGAGGCATAAGATGGCTGCCAACACTTCCTGGTTTGGAGTGTTGACAGCCAATTAGAATACAGCTCGTGGTCGGGAGGGTGCCCGGATCCTCCGTGCCTCTAAATATCGAAACGTTTATTTTTGCTTTTCTCAGCAACTGCTAAACGGATTTACACCATTTTTGAAAAGTTCGCTTGCTAAACCAAGCACTAACTTTTTGCCAAATTTGGTGTAATTCCGTTCAGCAGTTCAAGCTGTAGCCGTGTCTAAAGTTTCCTATGGGAAATGCATTTTTTGACCTCTACTTTTTTAATTTCTCAGGAACTACTTGAACGGATTTACACCATTTAACAAAAAGGTCTCTTTCTGAACCAAGGGCTACCTTTTTGCCAAATTTGGTGTAATTGCGTTCAGCAGTCCGGGCTAAAGTTCCCTATGGGAAAACCATGGCGAAAACGCGTTTTGGGACCCCCCTTTTTTCTCGACCCCCGCTTGGTGAATCAACCTGATACTTTCAGCATAGGAGCTGACCGGAGCGGGCTATAAATTTTGAAAATTTTACAAAGATTCGTCAACCGGCGCCTCGCACTCTGAGGGGGTGAAAAACAAAGGTGGATAACGTGAAAAGGGGGCAGGGTGGACAGTTCCTGACCCCCTAGCCTTTGTTAGGGGGTCCCAGAAGGACCCCCAAGGGCAAAAATTAATTGTAATTTTTTTTCGAAAAATCGGCGAATGCGCGTAGCGTACGCGCACGGCGTAAATGAAAAAATTCCGCGAACTTCGCGTAACGATTCCGCGACTACGCGTACCGTGCGCGCACGGTAAAAACATTTTTTCAAAAAGGAGAGATTAAAAAAAAATAAAAAAATTGTGAGGTAAAAAAATTACATTTAAAAAACCTTTGAAATTCACTGAAAAAACCATAGGTTTCACACACGTTATAGTTAGGAATTAGCATTTAAAAAACCTTGCAAATTCACTGAAAAAACCATAGGTTTCACACATGTGATGGTTAGCAGGACATTTCACTCGTGAAAAACCAATGAAATTCCCCCGTTATAGTTAGTGCAGGCAACTATAACTCACGCGACCGCAATCCTCTGCTGATGACGTCAGATATTACATCACTGTATTTAGACACTCATTTACCCATGTCTTCTTCCATTAATTTTTAGCTATACATATATTACAAATATTTTTTTTTCAGAAAAACACATATGTCATCAGTGATGTAATATCTGACGTCATCAGCAGAGGATTGCGGTCGCGTGAGTTATAGTTGCCTGCACTAACTATAACGGGGGAATTTCATTGGTTTTTCACGAGTGAAATGTCCTGCTAACTATAACATGTGTGAAACCTATGGTTTTTTCAGTGAATATATATATGTATATGTATATATATATATATTACCTACTGGCGGTCGCCAGTATGTAGATATAGTTAGGAACTATTTTCCATAGGAAATCCGCAACATTCTATTTGGAATAACGTTGGCGCCGATTGAAGAATCTTCGCGAAATTTTCCAAACTTTTGGCCAGCTCCGGTCCTGAAAATTTCACGGTGATTCGTCAAGCAGGGGCCGAGAAAAAAGGGGGGTCCCAAAAGGCGTTTTCTCCATGCATTTTCCCATAGGACCTTTTGACGCAGCTACAGACCGAACTGCTGAACGGAATTACACCAAATTTGGCAAAGAGGTAGTCCTCAGTTCAGACTCATGCCTTTTGCTTAAATGGTGTAAATCCGTTCAGTAGTTCCTGGGAAAATTACAGTTAAAAGTACATATGGCCTCGGAGGATCCGCGCAACCTCCCCGCACCCTCCCGAGCACGAGCTGTATGCTAATTGGCTGCCAACACTCTGAATCAGGAAGTGTTGGACGGCATCTTGTAGAACCGAGGCACAAGAAAACCAAAAAAGAAAGGCGCAACACGCGACAAGGGGGCAGGGTAGAAACACCCTGACCCCCTAGGCCTGCTCAGGGGGTCCCACAAGGACCCCCAGGGCCAAAAAAAGAATTAAAAAAAAAAAATCGCCGAGATTCACGCACCCAGCGTGAATTTCGGCCACAAATTAAAAAGAAAATCAGCGCGGGCTCCACCGCTGAATATTGCCCCGGGGCAACTTTAATATGTGTGTGGGGGGCCACGCAGCCCCCCTCCTGGAGCCTGGTACAGGCCCTGGGGACCGCCACCCCCCAGGGCTGGCTCCTGCAGTGTCCCGGGGTGCCCACCCCAGGACACTGCTGTTTGCAATGGCAGGGCGGGAGCCTCGCGGCTTCCACCCTGCCATTGCAAACTGCTTTGCTTCATTGAAGCGAGAGCAGGAAAACCTGCTCTCGCTGCAATAAAGCAAAGCAGATTGCTTTTCCACATGGGGAGCAGCATGTTAGCTGCTCCCCATGTGGAAAAGCAATGCCGGCTCCCGCAGGAAGCGGGGAGCCGGCTGGGACCGTGGGTGGATTGGGACCCCCCACAGTCCCCATTTATTAAAAAAAAAAATGTTTAAACAATGGCCCGCCCCATCCCCTGCGGCCTTAAAGTGGCCAGAGGAGGGGGGCTACCCAGCCCCCCTCCATAAAAAGCAAAAAATAGTTGGCCATGTCCCGGGGGATGGGGTCCCTGGGGCAAAATATGGCCTCGGGAGGGGGGCCACGCAGCCCCCTTCCCGATTTAAAAAAAAAAAAAAAAACAATTGGGGGCAGGCCCTGGGGGATGGGGTCCCCAGGGCCAATAAATTAGAAAAATAAGGGGGGCTACACAGCCCCCCTTTAAAAAAAATAATAGATAAAAGACGGGATTGGGCCGGAGGCCACGCCCCCTCCTAACACCACTCTGCAAACGCACCCCCTGGCGCGTTTGCAGAGGGGGAACTAATTCCCCTTGAATACTGGGGGTCCCTGGGGGCCAACTAGCCCACCAGGAACCTCCAGTATGCACCAGGGGGCTGCGTTGCAGAGAGGTGTAACGAGGCCACGCTCCTTTTTACACCTCTCTGCAACACAGCTCCGTGGCGCTTACTGGAGGTATCTGGTGGCCTATTTGGCCGCCAGGGGACCTCAGGATTCAAGGGGACTTAATCCCCCAACTTAAAATGTGCCACGGGCGCGTTTGCACAGTGGTGAAGGTAGGGGTCGGGGCCTGAGGTGATATGTGTGCAAACATGCCCTGTGGCGCGTTTTAAGTTGGGGAATTCATTCCTCTTCAATCCAGAGGTCCCCTAGGGGCCAACTAGCCCACCAGGTACCTCCACTAAGTGCCACGGAGCTGCGTTGCAGAGAGGTGTAAAAAGGGGCGTGGCCTCTGAACACCTCTCTGCCAAGCAGCTCCCTGGCTCATACTGGAGGTAACTGGTGGGCTAGTTGGCCGCCAGGGGACCTCAGGTTTCAAGGGGACTTAATCCCCCAACTTAAAACACGCCACGGAGCGCGTTTGCACAGTGGTGAAGGTAGGGTGCGGGGCCTGAGGTGATATGTGTGCAAACACGCCCTGTGGCGCGTTTTAAGTTGGGGAATTAATTCCTCTTCAATCCAGAGGTCCCCTAGGGGCCAACTAGCCCACCAAGTACCTCCAGTAAGCGCCACGGAGCTGCGTTGCAGAGTGTTGTAAAAAGGGGTGTGACCTCTGAACATCTCTCTGCAACGTAGCTCCCTGGCGCATACTGGAGGTACCTGGTGGGCTAGTTGGCCCCCAGGGGACCGCAGCATTGAAGAGGAATTAATTCCCCAACTTAAAATGTGCCACAGGGCGTGTTTGCACACGTCACCTCAGGCCCCGCCCCCTTCTTTCAACATTGTACAAATATTCCTCTAATATCAGCCGAACTACGAATTCCGATTTACTCACCTGTTATCAGGAGAGAACCCAGGGCTGCATCTTTTAGCCCAGCACTGACCCTGAAAAGTAATTGTAAGCGTACTTACCAGTAACTTGTATTTCCTTCCATAGGAATCCATTGTGTGGTTTTCACCAGAAAAGTTTCTAAGTGTCCATTTTTGAAATGTACAAATAGTCCTCAAAAATCAGCCGAACTACGAATTCCGATTTACTCACCTGTTATCAGGAGAGAACCCAGTGCCGCATCTTTTAGCCCAGCACTGACCCTGGAAAGTAATTCTAAGCGTACTTACCAGTAACTTGTATTTCCTTCCATAGGAATCTATTGTGTGGTTTTCACCAGAAAAGTTTCTAAGTGTCCATTTTTAAAACGTACAAATATTCCTCAAAAGTCAGCCGAACTACGAATTCCGATTTACTCACCTGTTATCAGGAGAGATCCCAGGGCTGCATCTTTTAGCCCAGCACTGACCCTGGAAAGTAATTCTAAGCGTACCTACCAGTAACTTGTATTTCCTTCCATAGGAGTCTATTGTGTGGTTTTCACCAGAAAAGTTTCGAAGTGTCCGAAACGTACAAATATTCCTCAAAAATCAGCCGAACTACGAATTCCGATTTACTCACCTGTTATCAAGAGAGAACCCAGGGCTGCATCTTTTAGCCCATCACTGACCCTGGAAAGTAATTCTAAGCGTACTTACCAGTAACTTGTATTTCCTTCCATAGGAATCTATTGTGTGGTTTTCACCAGAAAAGTTTCTAAGTGTCCATTTTTGAAACGTACAAATATTCCTCAAAAATCAGCCGAACTACGAATTCTGATTTACTCACCTGTTATCAGGAGAGAACCCAGTGCTGCATCTTTTAGCCCAGCACTGACCCTGGAAAGTAATTCTAAGCGTACCTACCAGAAAAGTTTCCAAGTGTCCATTTTCACAAACTAAAAATATTCCTAAAAAATCGTCTGTATGACTTAAACACATTCTTGCAACTGTTTACAGGAGATTCACCAGTGCTGGATCCAGGATCCACCACTGAGTAAGAAAAAGTATCGATAACACTACTTACCTGCTGAGTGAATTTTCTGCCATAGGATAACATTGGTGATTCTATGTGAAACAATTTCTGTCACCTTTTAAAATACAATAATATTCCTTAAAAATCACTACTGTAACCAAAACGCTTTTACTCAACTGTTTACAGGAGATGTGCAAGGACTGAATCTAGGATCCAGTCCTGTGGTTAGAAAAGTAATCCATAAAGTAACTAATTGCATTTGACTAGAAATTCACATTGAGCTCAATGTTGCATTTTATTTGAAATTGTGTTGCCCATTGCAACAACTGTAACTACTGTACTTAAAAGTCTATTGCCTATTTGCAAAGTATTTAAACTAAAGTAATTCATTCTGAGAAAGTATATTTTGTAATGTAAAAATAATGTAATTATAATGTAATAAAAAAAATATATCTAAAAATAAATAGTTTAAAAAATGTAGTAAATCAGTATAAAAAAAATCAGTATAACAATTAATACATTAAAAATTGTCATTTACAAAACCTTTGAAATTCACTGAAAAAACCATAGGTTTCAGGCCTGATATAGTTAGGAATTAGCATTTAAAAAACCTTTGAAATTCACTGAAAAAAACATAGGTTTCAGTCCTGATATAGTTAGGAATTAGCATTTAAAAAGCCTTTAAAATTCACTGAAAAAACCATAGGTTTCAGGCCTGATATAGTTAGGAATTAGCATTTAAAAAACCTTAGAAATTCACTAGAAAGAAAATAGCTTTTAGGGGTTGTTATAGTTAGCTGGACATTTCACTTGAACAAAACCATTGAAATTCCTCCGATATAGTTAGTTGTACTAACTACATCTCGCGCGCTCGCAATCCACTGCTGATGATGTCACATATTACATCATTCATGACATGGTCAGTGACATCACTGATGACACCCTATCCCTGTAAACTGATGCCCTAGGAGGGGTCAAAGACCCTGCCGCACCCAGAGATCCAAAACCTGGGACTCCCTAATGACTAAAGAACTCTATGAAGATTGGAAGCGGTAGACTGTACTGGTCTGTCTGAACTTAATGACACTGTCCTACTCTACAGGCCTGTGCAAACGCAACAGCAGCAACTGCAGCAGGGGAGGCTGGTAACTGTACTTTGCTTCTGAAAGGAAAATGGCTTTGGTGGTTTCTTTTAGGCACTGCACAGAGAAACGCTTTAGCTTTCATTACTAGACTGAGCTGATGTGCATTTTGTAACATTTAGTCAGAAATCTATAAATGTTTTGAGGCTGCTTAAATCCTTTGCCTCATTCTGTTGAGAAAAAGTCTGCTGTTTTGTGCCACTGCTGTGAAGAATAAACTAGAGTTTTATGAGAGAATCAATATTTTCCTATGGGGATGTTCCATCACTACTGTGGAGATCAACTCTCTCCTTACTGTAAGAGCCTAGCCTTTCAACAGCATCTTGTCAGTAAATTGCTTTGCTCGCTGCACAACTCCGCCTGGTAGCTGTTGCCCCCTGACCATTCCAGGTCTGAAGTTTGAGGCTCGTATGCCTGGTGGTCCAGTGAGGAGCATCTCTACTCTGCTCTCTGCCCTCTGTCTTTTTGCTTTCTGTCTATTGCTCTGCTGCTCTTTTTTCACCTACTTTTTTACTCTTTCTTTTCTTTCAGATTTTTCACTTTCTGTTATTTCTCCTCTTTTTGCTGCTTTTTGCCTTCCATGCCCTTACCGCTGCTTGTCCCTCGCTGCCCCGTCCCCTCACCGCTGTTTTCCCTCTGTCCGCTTTTTGTTCCTCTGCTCTTTTCACTTTCGTTTTTATCTATCTATTGCTTTTTTATCTATTATTGCTTTTCCCTTCTCTAATTTCTCCTCTTTTTGACTCTTTTTTCCCCTTTCCATGCCCTTGCTGCTGCTCATCCCCACCCCACTCTAGCGACGTTTTTCTGCAAAACCCTACCACCGACCGACATCCATGAATGCCAACACCTCAGCACGCAACCTCCATGGATCTCTGAGTACGCCAACCCACTGGCTCCCCTCAGGAAACCCTCAGACAAGCAGTTCTCCAAGAAAGCCAGCTGGTTCTCACCCACCCCCCCAATAGTCCAGGCACACCTGCGGATGGCTTGAGAAAAGATGGAAGCCACGCAGCCTTCAAAACCGCCTTCACTGCACACCACCACCTCATCAGAACAACAAACAAAGCAGCCATCCAGGAACAGATCAACACCGACACACACAATAACAAAGAATTATTCACGGTGGACTAAGAATTTGCCAAACCCAGCACTGAGACAGAGGACATTCACCCCTCTCAAGATCTCTTCGACAACCTCCACCTCCATTCTTCCACCACAAGATCAAGGAGATCTACAACAGCTTCGCTACCCGAGACCCACCCCACTCGCAACCACTGCACACAAAGGCTTCAGACCCCAGCATACCTTGCCCAACTGGACCACCCTCACCCCTGATGACACCCTCAGTCAGGTTCATGATGAGCATCTACTCCGGAGCCCCCTCAGATCCCTGCCCTCACCACATCTTCAACAGAGCCGGCAATTCCATCACACCTGAACTCTGTTGCACCATCAACTGCCTATAAAAAGGAGATCGGCCCCACTACTCCAAGAGACAGGGTTCCTTGAACTAACAGTATAGAAGAAGAGAAGCATCTCTTGGAGGAATCATCAGTCAGATCAATCACACTCCACTGTGCCATCTATCAGAAGCTCCTCATTCTCAGTCTTGAATAAAATCTGTATAATGAAACATAGACTTAACAAAAATAGGACAATAAATAAAATTCATATGGTGAAAAACATTCCAAGTAATCTCATAAAAAACATATTGCATACTAGTTATAAAACATCACGAAAAAGATAGACAACATTCCAGACATATAGATTTTGTCAGTTTAAAAAACTGTTACTTAGAAGAATAAAAAAGGGAAAGTGCCAAAATGTCACCAATTGTTAATTGTTCCTCAAATTTAACAAAACAACAAGGGGGGGGGGGGGGGGGGGGGGGTCGACGCGTTTCGGTGGGAAAATAGTATAAGACCACCTTCTTCAGGACAATAGTAAACATATCTCTCTAATTGAATATACAGTGTTCACCTACATAAAAAGCAAAACAAATATCAGACACACAGTCTTAAGAAAGCAACTTGCTCATGCAAAATAGAACAACAAACCAAGAGGGTCTTTTAGACAAAACAGTTTTGGGTCAGATCCATAATTGTCAGAAGGGTCCACGTCAAGACTGAGACCAACCATTTGTTCACTTGTTCATCACACAGCCATACTGTCACATTCATACCTCAAGTAAGAACAAATAAATCATTACACACACAAACATTCTATGGTTGTTGCTATGGTGGTCATAGACCCATAACTAGGGATCAAAAATAAACAATAAAATTATTAAATTATGGCCACTTTTTTTTTTAAACCTCCTTCCGAAAATCAAAATGGATATTTAAATATGGATATCTCCTATTTAGCTGGTTACTCCCATAGATACAGGAGACTTAACCTTCCAGAAGTCCATGACATGTTCAGGAAAGATTTTTTAGTCAGGAGTCCCTATATTCCTGTACTGTAAAAATAATATTATATATAGATGTTGCTATCCTCCAAGAAGGAATGTTACAAAATAGTGGCCTAAGTTCAATTAGGACAAAAGTAAGGCGACCCACCTCCCGGGTGTTTTTCCAGAGGTCTATAGTCTCCTAACAGGTATGGGTTGAAATGTTTTATAAAAAACGAAAAGAGGGGAAAAGGTCAATTTAAACCCTATCTCAAACCATATTCTATCTAACACATACCTTAATTGGAATCTCAATATTCAAATCAAGAATCAAAGATGTGATGATGGAGACTAATCAGCCCTCCAAATTAATATATGTCCAGGAATTAATTAGCACCTCAGGAACATATCCATTAATGATGGTGAGTCTAAAATTCAGAAGATGAAATATTGGTAAATAAAATCCAATAAATTACCTTAAAAGTAATTCTCAAAAAAGGGATTATAAATGACCATCATTCCTAACCTATCCCTTAAAAAAGGAGCCCATATTGGCATATTGAAGATGGCGAATGATACTCTAGGTGTACTTCCCTATCAATAAGGGGGTTGTATTAATTAGAGCAAAACATTACTGGTACCGAAGTACCTAATCGTGCCGCGCCATGTCGTGAAATACCACTATTGCCTAGATCATTAGCTCTGGGCTTATATCTATGGCAGGGGTGCTCATGAGTCGAGAATGTTGCCACAAGGCCCAAAGTATAACTACATGATTCTTAGAACTTCTGTATATTATAAGTCTTACGCTGAAATCTGATGACTGCCAGAGGTGTCACTCGGGTACCGTTATGTGAGTGCTGCCAACATTCCGGTAATCATGCATAAAATTGCTCTATGAAGACTTTTAGGACAACCAGTAATCACTGAAGTAGGACGATATGTCCCACGACAAATAGGGTATGGAACCCATAAAGCATAACATTCACCCCCATCACACTGCGCTGGTTTACCTAAATCGCTCAAAGGCTTGATGTTCCACGTCCTTCTTACAGGAAAATTTGAAAGGAATGCATGGAGCCTGCCTTCTTTTTAAATACCGGCAAGTCTGGAGGATCCAGAGAACCGCGTCACTGATCGTTGTGGCCATGTGATTCACAAGTGCATGCTCTGCCATCTAAATATACAATCCGTTCATGAATGCGGTCACCATTTGAAGCTAGCAAGAACTATCTAGCGGTTAATTGGCCCGCATACAAAGAACCATAGTGTACATTTACATATACCTGAATGGTCCAAAAGGTTACAGGAGACCATGTAATACTATTAATGAGGAAAGTGGGAGAATGTTTACATTTAAATACCAGCTAATTTGGAGAATCCCAGGACACGCGTCTCAAATGACGCAGTCACAAGATTCACAAATGAAAGCTATACCATATAAAAATGTGATCTGCTCAAAAGTGTGGTCGCCATCTTAAAGCTGTAAGGAACCACTTTAATTCACAATATAAAAGCCCCCACTACTCACAGACCCGACACAGGTGGCATACATACTTATCAGAGCCACAGCATAGCTGAAAAAAATCAGGGATGTGTATCTAAAGGCGATAATGGATAACACCTACCAACTCGCAGGGGGAGATAAACCAGTGGGGGTAAGGTCACCGTGATGGTACCACAATCTAACCTATTCATAATTCACGTGCCAACAAATTATAAAAACACCTCTTCTAGAGAGTGATCATCTATATAGCTATCTTAGGTGCTAAATTTTAAGTTCCCCAAGGGCTATTTGATCAGTCTCATCCAGTTCTCTTTGGTGTTAGGTCCTTTCCTCACTGTGTCCAAAATGGGTATGTACCATTGTTCCCTATTCTTGCGTTTTGTTTCCATGTTGCCTCCTCTTCTATTTCCTTTTATTTTTTTGATGATGAACCATCTGAAATCAACCTAACCATTACCTGCTATTCTAAAATGATCAACTAGGGGTGCATTTTCTTTACAGTTCTTGAGTGCTGATTTGTGCTCCGATAGGCGCACTCTTAATTCCTGGGCTGTCTCACCCACATAGCCTAGGCCACAGGGGCATATTAACAGATAGACAATATTTTAACTCCAGCAGTTATTAAGGTCTTTGGCAGTTAAAGTGAGGCCATTGTATGTAATAGTCTTCTCTGCTACACTGGTCACAAATAACACAACTGCCACATGTATTATTTCCCAATGCTTTAGTCACAAATAACGTGTGTTGTTCTGCAGGTTTCGTTTCTCGAGATGTGTGGACTAGTGCGTTCCTGAGATTGTTGTTTTGTTTAAAAGCAAACAAAGGTTTCTCTGGTACTTTCTCCACAACACCATGCAAAATGCTCCAGTTAGAATTAATAGAATTTTTGACCCTATTACTGATTCCTGAATATTGTCTGACAAAGATTATTTTCTCACTGTTCTTTTTGTTCCCTCTTTATTCTTGGTGTCCATTAGCATACTCTCACGATCACAGAATCGTGCTCTTTTAAGAGCATGCCTGCTGAGTTTCTTGGGGTATCCCCGATCCTTGGGTTTAATCTTTAGGTTTCCAGAATGTTTATAAAAATCTTCTAAAGAAAAACAATTTCTCCAGAGACTGAGAAATTGTCCGAAGGGGATGTTATCCTTCTGGGCTCTAGGGTGGTAGCTGTGTAAAGAAGCAACGTGTTCTTATCTGTCGGTTTGACAAAGAGGTGTGGCGCCAGGGCGACTGACTCTGGAATCTGGGGATCACGGTTCGATCCCTGGCGCCGGCGGCAGATTAGCCCAGCACCATGTGACTCTGGGCAATAGCTTGTTTAATCTTCCCGACGGCCCCCAGCGCCTAGAGACCCTCGGGTGATTGTTTGCACTTTAAAATGTGGAGAGAGCCTACCTAAGGACAATTCGAAACTGCTGCAATAAAGAAAGTTGTGATGCAGAATTACAGACATTACACGCACGTTTTAAAGCAAGATGCTATCCTGAACAATGTATAGACGCAGCTATTTCAAAGGCCAAAAAAAGAACAAGGGAAGAAATTCTCTTTAACAAAAGCAACACTAGAAAGAAATCTTAAATTCAAATGAGTGCAGAATAAACAAGTTCAACACACAACATATAAATATGAGGAGCATTTTGACCAAACACTGGCACCTGATTCGTAGTGATCCAGTATTAGGAAAGATTGTGCAAAAAAGGCCCCAACTAACATTTAGGAAAGCTAGAAGTTTCAAACAAATGTTGGTCAGCAATGTGCTAAAATCTGTCCCTAACAAGAAAGCAACTAAAATGTGGTTGAGCAAAAAAGAAGGTTTCGTTAAATGCACTAAGTGTAAAGCTTGCGTCCATGGGATCACCACCACCATGTACACATCAGGATTAGCCAGCAAAGAATTTAAAATCAGAGGCCATTACACATGCAAAACGGACCATGCTGTCTACGTGCTTCAATGCCCTTGTGGCTTGAGGTACGTGGGCAGCACGATTCTACCGGTCCATAAGCGAGTTTTGCAACATCTAAGAGCCATTAAGAATGGAGATAAAGCGTATCCAGTGGCACGCCACTTTGAACGACATCATCAAAAGAATATATCTGGTCTATCGTACTACGTTATAGACGCAGTAAAACTAAATGAGAGAGGGGGCAACCGTGAGAAACATCTGAGGAGATTGGAATTAATGTATATAATTAAATTCAACTGCAAAACTCCTGCGGGTTTAAATATGGAAGAAGATCTACATACCCACCTGTAAAAGTATAAAATTACAGTATTCTGAATCAGGCTTCTCCCCTTCTTGTTTTTAAACCATTACACATTACACAATATTGGGTGTTATTAGGGATATAACTGTATCAATCAAAAAAGGAGACACTGTTCCAAAAAAGTAGAGAACAAAAGGAAACTAAAAAAAGCGTGAGAAAAGATGGCCCTAGGCTATATAAGACCTAAGTGTTGGAAGGGGAAGCAGAGATTATTTTCTCTTGTTGCCCTCACACACCCCGGAAGGTGTCATGCTTCATCATCGGGCGTTTTGCTCCTCGTCGGGCCGGTGCTGCAATGCCCTACGTGTCCCCCGAAGGGTCACTTTAGCGGAGATCTTTTAAGAGAAAACGCAGTTTGGTGCATGCAGGTGTGTGGTTTGGGTCCTAAAAATAATAGTGGTGCAGTCGTGTGTGTGACGTGGTAAATTGAAATTGTCTAAGGGATGCTCAAAAAGTATTGTTTAATAAAGACAAAGGAATGGCACCCTTGACAAACTAAAAAAACCCATAGGTTAGGTGTTATCCTAATGGGGTTAATGTCCCATCAGGTAACTAAAATGTGGTCAATGTGGTCGACATGTTTCGCGCCCCTGCGGTCCAAACAGATCCGTGGCGCTTCCTCAGGACCAGCTAAGAAGTGCAGTGTGTAAAAAAGGGATCTTGGGGATAATACCCGCAGTGTATATCCGGGCGTACAGGGACTCAATGGCCCTGCTGTCTGTTATGTCAGATTGAAAGTCGCTCCTGGATATAAGCCTAGGTAAACATAAAAGACAAAAGCAAAGAAAGAAAAGGCAATATGTCAAGGTTTAGGGTAAATATGGCCCAAATCTGTCCATAAACTGGACACGAATAGATAAAAACTGAGTACACGGTTGCGGTGTTCAAGAAACACAAACTCCACTCACGAGTGACCGGGAAAGTGGGCTTTGTTGAAGCGAGAGCAGGAAACCTGCTCTTGCTTCAACAAAGCAAAACAGAATTGCTTTTGGGCAAGGGAAGCTGCATGTCAGCAGCTCCCCTTGCCCAAAAGCAATGTCAGCTCCCACGGGAGGCTGGGAACCGGCTGGGATTGCGGGGGCATTGAGGCTCCCCTGTGGTCTCTGACGTGAGAGCCGGCCCTGGAGGATGGGATCCCCGGGGCCAGAAGTGGCCCGGGAGAGGAGCAACACAACCCCTCCCTTTAATAAGAAAAAAAGAATGGCCTGGCTCTAGTGGATGGGGTCCCCGGGGCAAAATCGGCCTAGGGAGTGGGCCGCACAGCCTCCTTCCTCATATTAAAATAATTTTTAAATGGCCAAGCCCCGGGGGATGGGGTCCCCAGGGCCAATAGTGGCCCAGGGAAGGTGTGTCCTGAAGACCTCAGGGCTAAAGTGGACTGAGCAGCAGTGCGCGAGGAGGTGCGTTTGCAGAGTGGTGTAAAAAGGGCCGTGGCCTCCGACCACTCTCAGCAATCCAGCTGTGTGGGGCTTACTGGAGGTTCCTGGTGGGCTGGTTGGCCCCCAGGGACCCTCAGGATTCAAGGGGACCTAATCCCCCAACCCAGAACATGCCAGGAGGTGCATTTGCAGAGTGGTGGAGAAAGGGGGCGTAGCCTGCTACCATCTCTCAGCAATCCCACTGTGTGGAGCTTACTGGAGGTAACAGGTAGGCTAGTTGGGCCCTAAGGCCCCCAGCAGCGAAGGGGTCTTTAATCCCTATCAAAGAGCACACCAGGGAGTGCGTTTGCAGAGTGGTGGGGAAAGGGGGTGTGGCCTGCTATGAGAACTTAGCAATACTGCTGTGTGGGACTTACTGGAGGTAATAGGAGGGGTAGTTGGCCCCCAAGGTTGTCCTTGGGGGCCAACTACCCCTCCTGTTACCTCCACTAAGTCCAACACAGTGGGATTGCTAAGATGTCTTTAAAAGCCACCCCCCCCCCTTTCTCCACCACTCTGTAACGCGCCTCTTGGCACAGTCCTGGTTGGGGGATGAAGTCCACTTTACTCCTGAGGGACTTTGGGGGCCAAGACGCCCTCCTGGTACCTCCTGGAAGTCCTACGCAGCAGAATTCCTGAGCTCTGGTTGGAGGCCCAGCCCCCTTTCTCCTCTACTCTGCAAATGTGACCACCAGTTAAAGAAGTATTTAATAGGCCTTGCATTTGCAAGAGTTAGAGCTATTGGCATTATAAATGTAAAAGTTTTTTACTAATGTTTAATGGCGTGGAGTGGATGTACGTTGTGTGTAGTGGAATTATGTGGTATGTTGTGCAGTGAAATTATGTGGATAGAAAGTATGTGGTATTTAGTGTATAGGAATTACGTAGAGTGGGATTATGTGTTATGGAGAGAATTATGTGGTATGGTAGTCTGTGTTGTGGAGTGGTAACCTCAGGTTTAGTCTTCCTCATTTCCATAGAAGCTAAACTATGAACTCAATGAGAAAAAAAAGAAGGAATCACTGAGGAGCTCTTTTGGACCTAGACAGAGGTATGAGCAGGGCCACTGGAATTATGTGACTGTTTGGCTGCACCAACATTCGCAATTATACATTTTCGGCATTAGCCACATAATCCATCATGTGCTGCCTAATCTGAAGATTTGAACAGAAAAAGCCTTGTTTCTAGCTCAAACGGCTCAAACGTTACCAAAAATGCAGCAACAAGTGTTACAGCGTGGTGGAAGGTCCCTTGTAAAACTAGAATGGTCACCTGTTATTTATTGCTAAATGTGAATGTTAAATTGGTACTAATGGTGCGCAAGCCACTCTTGCTTCTTTCTGCGCCTCTCTTGCCTATTTCTGCATTTCTGTTCCTTCTTTCTGTACCTCTTTTGCCTCTTTCTGCCCCTGTATTGCCTCTTTCTGCACCTCACTTGCTTCTTTGTGCATCCCTTGTGCCCTTTTCTGCTCCCGTCTTCTCTTTCTGCACTCCTCTGGCCTCTTTCTGCACCTCTGTTCCTTCTTTCTGTACTTCTTTAGTTACTTTCTGCACCTATTTTGCTTCTTTCTGCACCCCTCCTAGCCTCTTTCTCCATCCCTTTTCCCTCTTTTTGCACTTCTGTTGCTTCTTTCTCCACCCCCCTTGTCTCTTTATCAACCCCTCTTTCCTCTTTCTGATCCTCTGTTGCTTCTTTCTGCACCTCTCTTGCTTCTTTGTGTACCCCTTGTGCCTCTTTGTGCACCCCTCTTCCCTCTTTTTGCACCCTCTTGCCTCTTTCTGCATCTCTGTTGCATCTTTCTGCACTACTCTTGCTTCTTTCTGTACCTCTCATGCTTCTTTCTGCAACACTTGTGCTTCTTTCTGCACCCCTCTTCTGTCTTTCTGCACCCTTGTTCCTTCTTTCTGCTTTCCTTTTGTTTCTTTCTGCACCTCTCTTGCTTCTTTCTGCACTCTTCTCGCCACTTTCTCCACCCCTGTTCCCCGTTTTTGCATCTCTGTTGCTTCTTTCTGCCCTTCTCTTGCCTCTTTTTCTGCCCCTCATCCCTCCTTCTGCACCTCTGTTGCTTCCTTCTGCACTTCTCTTGCTTCTTTCTGCACCTCTGTGCCTTCTTTCTGCAAACATTGTGCCTCTTTCTGCACCCTTCTTCCCCCTTCCTGCTCCCCTCTTTCCTCTTTTTGTACCTCTCTTGCCCCTTTCTTCACCCCTTCCCTCTTTCTGCACCTCTGTTGCTTCTTTCTGCACTTCTCGTGCTTCTTTCTGCACCCCTCATGGCTCTTTCTCCACCCCTTTTCCTTCTTTCTGCACCTTAGTTGCCTCTCTCTGCACCTCTGTTCCTTCTTTCTGCACTTCTTTTATTTCTTTCTTCAGCTCTCTTGCTTCTTTCTACACCCCTTGTCCCTTTCCACCCCTATTCCCTCTTTCTCCACCCCTGTTGCCTCTTTCTGCACCCCTGTTGCCTCTTTCTGCACCTCGGTTCCTTTTTTCTGCACTTCTTTTGTTTCTTTTTGCACATCTCTTGCTTCTTTTTGTACCCCTCATCCCTCTTTCTGCACCCCTCGTCCTTCTTTTTGCACCTCTTTTCCTTATTTCTGCACTTCTTTTGTTTCTTTCTGCATCCTACTTCCCTTTTTGCATCCCTCTTGCCTCTTTATGCAGTCCTCTTATCATTTTCTGCACCTCTCTTGCCTCAGACTGCCCACCTGTTCTTTCTTTTTGCACCCCTTGGGCCTGTTTCTGCAACTCTCTTGCCGCTTTCTGCAGATCTCTTGCCTCCTTCTGCACCTCTTTTTGCACATCTGTTGGTTCTTTTGCAATGCTCTTGGTTCTTTCTGCATCTCTCACATAAATCTCTGCACCCCTCATGTCTCTTCCAGTACCCCTCTTCCCTTTTTCTGCACCCCTCTTGCCTCTTTCTGCACCCCTCTTCCCTCCATTCTGCAATGCTCTTGCTTCTTTCTGAACCTCTTTTAAAAAATTCCTGCATCCCTCTTACCTCTTTTGGCACCCCTGTTTCCTCTTTCTGTACCTTTCTTGCCTGTTTCGGCACTTCTCTTGCCTCTTTTGGCACCTCTCTTGCCTCTTTCGGCACCTCTCTTGCTTCTTTCTGCACTTCTCTTGCCTCTTTCTGCACCCCCTTGCCTCTTTAAGCACCTATTTTGCTTCTTTATTCACTTCTCTTGCTTCTTTCTGCACGCCTCATGCTTCTTTCTGTACCCCTTTCGCCTCTTTGTGCTCCTCTCCTGCCTCTTCCTGCACCTCCCTTGCCATTTTCTGCAGTTTTCTTGCCTCTTTCTCCACCTCTTTTGCTTCTTTCTGCACTTTTCTTGCCTCTTTCTGTACCAATCTTGCCTCTTTCTGCACCTCTGTGGGGTCTTTCTATTCCTCTGTTGCTTCTTTCAGCAAGTCTCTTACCTCTTTCTGCACTCCACTTCTTTATTTCTGTACCCCTCCTGCCTCTTTCTGTACCTTTCTTGCCTCTTTGTGCTCCTCTCCTACCTCTGTCTGCACCCCTCTTGCCTTTTTTTGCACCTCTGTTTGTTCTTTCTGCACTGCTCTTGCTTCTTTCTGCACCTCACTTGCCTCTTTCTGCACTCCCTTTGCTTCTTTCTACACCTCTGTTGTTTCTTACAGCAATTATCTTGCCTCTTTCTGCCCTTCTGCTTGTTTCTGCACTTCTCTTGTGTCTTTCTGTACCTCTGCTGCCTCTTTTTGCACCTCACTTGCTTGTTTCTGCACCCCTCTTGCCTCTTTCTGCATCCCTCTTTCTGCACCTCTCTTGCCTCTTTTCGCACCCCTGTTCCCTCTTTCTGCCCCTTTCCTGCCTGTTTCTGCACCTCTCTTGCTTCTTTCTGTATCTGTGTATCCTCTTTCTGCACTTTTCTTGCCTCTTTCTGCGCCTCTCTTGCCTCTTTCAGCACCTCTGTTGCTTCTTTCTGCACTTCTCTTCCTTCTTTCTGCACCCCTCCTTTCTGTACCTCTCTTGCCAATTTGTGAATCTCTCCTACCTCTTTCTGCACCTCTATTGCCTCTTTCTGCACCTCTGTTGCTTCTTTCTGCATTTCTCTTGCCTCTTTCTGCACCTCTGACTTAGAGGTAGTTTTAATTCCCCTGCCCTATTATGTACTAGGACCTTATAGGGAAGGTCATGCAAATCACAGGGGTAGCCCAACCCATAGTGTACCCTAGTGTATATAGGTGTTTTCACTGTATTCTAAGTGTCTTTCAGCATAACACTGGTTAGTCTGAGCCAGTTACCACCAGTACCAGTCAACAAAATGTTAGGGGCACAGGATGACTTTGCAAAAAGGCCTCTTTCTGCACCTCTGTTGGTTCTTTCTGCATATCTATTGCTTCTCTCTGCACCTTTCTTCGTCTTTCTGGACTTCCATTGCCTCTTTCTGCATTTCTCTTGCTTCTTTCTGCGCCTTTCTTCCTCTTTCTGCACATGTCCTACCTCAGTAGGCATAGTTAAAAATCAGCATTCAAAACACCTTTGAAATTCACTGAAAAAAACATAGGTTTCAGGGACATACTAGTTACAAATTAGCATTTAAAAAGCCTTAGAAATTCATTAAAAAATCACTGGTTTCAGGGATGTTATAAGCTGACATTTCACTCGTACAAAAACAGAGAAACAGAGAAATGTGTCTGTTCTAGTTAGTTGAGGTAACTATAACTCGCTCCCCCGCAATGCACTGCTGATGACTTCACATAATACATCACTCATGACATGTTCAGTGGCATAACTGATGACCTCACTGATGACATCTCAAATGACACCACTGATGTCTTTATCTTGATCTTTATCTCAGGCGCTGCAATTAGATTCACAATAATGTAGCAATTGTCTGCAGTTAGCACTGACATATTAGTGAACAAATGTGGCTTCAATTTTGCATTTTGTTTCCAGATTAATACAGACTGATCGTCACTGTTACTGGTATAGTCTGTCTCCTGTGTTGTTCGTGGTGTTAAATACCTTGTGGATCACAGCAACGTTTAGCCCACACCATGATTACCATCACTTATTTATACTTTTAGTAGCAGACTGATGTGAAGTCTCTTCTACTTTCAATGTATGTTTATTTACAACATGACACTTCTTCACATTGTATATGTATATTATTATTTTCTGGACAATGTACCCTTTTCCTTTCATTCTTTTATGGCTATGATGACTTTTGGTTGCTGTGACAACCGTGAAGAGTGAAGATGTAATTAATTACATACCTTAATGGTGACTGATGTTATGAGCAAGACGGTTTGACCGTCGAAACGGGTCAGGGTATATATATATATATATATATATATATTCACTTAAAAAACCACGGTTTTCAAACATGTTATAGTTAGCTGGACATTTCACTCGTAAAAAACCAATGAAATTCCCCCGTTATAGTTAGTGCAGGCAACTATAACTCACGCGAATGCAATCCTCTGCTGATGCTAATACTGTATTTAGACACTTATTTACCTATGTCTTCTTCCATAAATTTTTAGCTATACATATATTACAAATATTTTTTTTTCATAAAGACACATATGTCATCAGCAGAGGATTGCGGTCGTGTGAGTTATAGTTGCCTGCACTAACTATAACGGGGGAATTTCATTGGTTTTTTATCAGTAAAATGTCCAGCTAACTATAACATGTGTGAAACCTATGTTTTTTTCACTGAATTTGCAAGGTTTTTTAAATGCTAATTCCTAACTATAACGTGTGTGAAACCTATGGTTTTTTTCAGTGAATTTGTACGTTTTTTTAAATGCTAAGTTACTTTACGCCATTCGTGGCGTGCGCGCCCACTTAACGCAGTTCGTTCCGTGCGCGCCCGAGGTGCGCTTCACGCACCGCGCGCCCACTTTACGCAGTTAGTGCCGTGCACGCACGGTGGGCACGCGGTGCGCTACGTGCACCGCGTGCCCACGTTACGCTAGATGGGCCATGTACGCACGATGCGCTTCGCGCACCGTGCGCACATGGAGGACATATGATGCGCTTTGTTGTGAAAGGTAATATTTTAATTTTTCACATATGTAATATGCCATGCACAAAAGGTGTCCTTCGGGCACCATTTGCACATGGGGTGGGGAGAGTATGGATATTTTATTTTTTTATTAATTTTTACCGTACGCGTACGGTAAGCGTAATCGGCGAAATTATCGAAAAAATTAAAATTCCGTTTTTGGCCTTGGGGGATCTTTGAGGACTCCCTCAACATGGCTAGGTGCTTAGGAGCTGTCTAAACAGCCCCTTTACATGTTTTTGGCCTTTGTTTTTTAACCCCCTCTCAGAGTGCGAGATAGAAAATGGCGGCCGCCACTTCCTGGTTTCGACCGATTCGAATGTTTACTAAGATCTAACAGCCAATCAGATTCGCGCTCGTGCACGGCACCGTACGCGTACGGTAAGCTTACCGTAAGCGCACCGTAAGCTGCCACAGATATATATATTGATTTAAATGCTATTTTCTCAGGAACTACTGAACAGATTTACACCAGACCTACAAAAGGCACTTCCTTGACCTGAGGACTACCTCTCTGCCAAATTTCAAGTAACTCTGTTCAGCCGTTCGGGCTGTAGCTGTGTCTAAAGGTCCTATGGAAAAATGCATGGGAAAAACGCGTTTTGGGACCCCCCTTTTTTCTCAGCCCCCGCTTGACGAATCCCCCCCGAGACTTTCAGGGTAGGAGCGGAGGGGAGCGCCCCACCTATTTTGAAATTTTCGCGAGGATTCGTTGACCGGCGCCAAAGTTATTCCAAATAGAATGTTGCGGTTTTCCTATGGAAACAGGGTCCTAACTATAACTACCTACTGGCGACCGCCAGTAGGTAATATATATATCTATATATATATATATATATAAAACAACACCAGAGCCCCGTTTCTGGAGACAAGTTGCTTTATTCCAGGGCTGTGCAACACGAAAGCTTTCTTAACTCCTGCATGTTTCGGCGTTTGCCTTGATCACGGAAAGGAAGCGGTCAAGGAGTTCCAGCATGTACAGAGAGCCCACCTTTCATGCTGCCAGTCCTACTCAAGGATGAAATATGAACTTTTTAATAAATACTAACATGGCATTGAACCTACTTAAGGACTAATATGTATACTGACCTCAGAGGACTGCATGTCCCATAATGCTTAATTGGCAAGTGTGATCCCGGCCACGCCCACTGAGGGCGGCGATGTGTAAATGAAATAAAGGTCATTTTCACAGAGGTGAGCCAGCAATGTGTGTTTGGTATCAGCCCATAAAGAAGAGGCGGTGCAGCCTCGAAACGCGTCGGCATGGCATAAAATTGATAGCAACAGAAAGACGAGCAGGAACGAGGCAGTAAACCGGATGGTGGGGACGTCTTCGTGTGCCCTTTCAATGCTATTGGGCATTTGTTGAACTATATATTTATATATATATATATATATATATATATATATATAGTTATATATATATATATATATATATATATATATATATATGCACACTGTAGTCGGCCATTTGCCAATAACTTTGTTTTCTATTATATCTGAGTATCTAAGTAGAAAATACCTCCTCTGTGTAACAAGTGACTGCTGGTGCGCAAATACCAATGGAGAGCTAAAGCAAGTAAGAGAGTCTCACCTAAACTTTACAAGCAACAGGAGCCAGGGCCATGAATTGTAGGAAGAAAGAACAGGACCAGACATTAAAACTGCCCAGTTATCTCTGCCTTCCTCGTTTCTTGGTGAAATGGTCTTACTGCTTCTGCCAATTGTTATTTCTGTCATACTGAGGGCTGAGGGATTTTCAAATTCAGTAACTACCATAAACAATATTAGATTTTTGGTACAGGAATGTACTGCTGATAAATTGTTTTTCTTCCATTTCTCAAATATTAATTTCTTACCATTTCTAAAGCTAATGGTGCGGTTGATATGAATGTATCACATTGAAAGACTGAATTTCAGATCAAGTAACACATACTGTTTCTAGGAACTTTCCACAAATATAAATGCACGTTCAATATTAGCCTTCAAGTTTAGGGTGTGGGCAGAAAAAGTGTGAGAAGGAGAAGTGACTTGGTTGGGTGAATCGGATGGTAATATTTGGCTGAAATATGTGTGTCGCTTTTCAAAAGAATTGGAAAAAGGGAAAATCGAATGACTGGACAATTATGCAACTGGTAGAACTGTCTTAAAAGGCGTGCAGACAAGATGTTGTCAGATGTCAGGATGAAGAGTGTTGTAATAAAAGTTGGATCCATTTCCAGGTAGACTTAAGGTAGTATATATTCAAGTAGATGGTTCCAGATAAAAGGTAAAGAGAGCCCCACCAGGAGCAGCCTTCCTGCTGCTCAGCCCATTCTCCAACTGCCAGCCCCACTCACCCAACATTCCACAGCATCATCCACACCAACATTCCACACCACACTCACACTGGCTGAGAAGCAGGTACAACACTTCTCCCTTCCTCATAGTGAACAAAAACACAATGCAATGGTCCAAGGAAAAAGCACACATTGGTAAACAAATAACATGCACAGAAAACTGAAAGGATCCATTGCAAGCAAGGAAATCACAGTGCAATCGGTTAACAAGACCTCAAAAATGCAGAAATGCATAGTAGAAAGTGATACATAGCATAAATGGCAACATAAGGCAATGCAATAGTAAAAACGGCAATGCCCACCCACGTACTCACAAAGGTGAAAATAACAAACTGGACAGGGAACATCAATCTTTATGTAGAAAGACAACCCCTACTCACATCCACTTCCTTTCCACACAAAACAAACAAACCAGCAGACTGCACCACGCACAGCCAACAAACCCCCAGAGCCACAAACATGCCAGCTGGTCAGGCGAAATTACGTGAACACAGAGTGGAACAAACCACAACAGTGCAGAGGAAAACACACCACAACAAACACATGCTCAAGTTAGGACAAACCTCTGAGCTAAAGGGAGAAAGGAAAGAGAGGACAAGCACACAGAAAACCTTAGCAAGAGAGATTCACCTACCAACCACGCAAAGGAGGTAGACACGAGTGACTCAAAACAAGTCAACTCCAATACAACGCCCACAATGTGACAAACCTATTTCAACCCGCAACCACAAAAATAGTGGTAGGCCAGAGAGACTCTACAACAAGGAGCCTTCTCACACACACACCCCCAACAGTGAGAGATACACCTACTCCCAAGACATCAACAGGGGTCAACTCAAACACATAGCCCACAAAGGTGACAAACCAATGTCAACCCACAACCACACAAAAAAATGGTAGGCTCTGCATCAAAAGAGCCTTCTTCACACACACACACCCACAACAGTGAGAGAAACACACACACCCACAACAACAACAAGGGGTCAACTCAAAGACATAACCCACAAAGGTGACAAATCTATGTCAACCCACAACCACAACAATAATGGTAGGCTAGAGAGGCTCAGCAATGGAGAACGTTCACACACACCCCCAACAATGAGAAATGAAGTAGCTCCCACAACAACGACAAGGGGTTTCTCAGAGCTACCTCACGCACATACTCCCAATGGAAACAATATGTGAGAAAAGAGAGATGGAGAGGTCAACACCCAGAGTGAAACGGAACAAATGATAAACTGTAGCAATAAGGAGATTACAATGCCATAAGAACTTTTGCTGCATTAAGATAAAAGCCCCACAACAATTTTCAAAATTCCTCCAATCATAGACGAAGGACATCAGGAACAAGGGTGTCTAAAGTCTTGAAAGAAGTGACAACAGGAAAAACCTCACCAGCTTTACTACAAGTTAAGGGCGAATGAACAGGACTTGGAATCCGAGCCACAAACACGACACTGCAAAAGCACTAAAAAAGTGTGCATCCGAAAACGCTGCAGGTGCTGAGGCTTCCCTCCACAGCGCACAAATTACATCTCTTTGCGGGATACCTGCTCACAGCGGTAATAGAAACGCCTCACAAAATAGGAGCACGTAAAATGACAGAAAGCCGGGTGGCTCCCGGCACATCCGTGCAGGACAACGTAGAAGCTGCAAGACGCTGCGTGAGAAAACAGGGCTCGTGCTGGCACCACCAGGGACGGCGGTTAAAAGCAGGTAAGCCAACGGAATTTAAAAGTTTAAAATAATGTAAAACTGGTGCAGCAGTGGAAAGTTAAGATAGAATCTGGTAAGAGCAAAACAACCACTTCACAAGCACAAACCACCACACCACCCTACCACGCCAAACTCTTCCTCTTTGTTGCACCACCCAAGTTGCTCTCTTCCAAATAGACTGAGGAAAACTCTTCTTCCCAAAGCTACTCTAGACACGGGCTACGGGGACTGCTCCGGCGTGTTGCACCACCTGACACGGACACTGGGGCACCCGAGAGAAGGCTCCACTCCCCAAGTCTGACTCCAAACTCATTACAAGATGCTCCTCTGCAAGGCGCGAACAAAGGGTTTCCTCTGTCCACTAAACAGGTACAGAGAGGACTTCTTACATTAGTTGCTCTGTGAACTTGCCATTGCTGTTGCATCACACGACAGGGACACCTCCACAAGTGACCGCACCACAAATGCTCTTCTTGTTGCTCCTCGGGGAACTCCTAATGATGGACACACTCTCCCAATATAATTGCTGGGGCTGTTGCACCACACGACCAATACACCTCCTCAAGTGTCAGCACCCCAAATGCTCTTCATGTAGCTCCTCGTGGAACTACTATTAATGGAGACACTCTCCCAAGGAAATCCGACACTGACCCCTCTTCCAAGGTTACAGCTGACAGGAAGAGCAAAAGTCCGGCAGGAAGTGGCACACCCACATTTGGGCTGACCGGTCTAGTGGTCACTGGTGGCGATCAGAGCTGCCAGCTTCTTCAAGTTCAACTTCATCGATATCTAGTTACTTTGAGCTTGAGAGTTACAGTCTAAACAGGTGGCTCACGCAAGTTCTTTTCAGTAAAGTCGCCAAAATGTTGTAATGAAAGGAGGATCCAGTTCCAGGTAAACTTAAGGTAGTATTTATTCATGTAGATGGTTTCAGATAAAAGGTACAGAGAGCCCCACCAGGAGCAGCCTTCCTGCTGCTCAGCCCATTCTCCAACTGCCAGCCTCACTCACCCAACATTCCGCAGCCTCATCCACACCAACATTCCACCTCACACTCACATTGGCTGAGCAGCAGTTACAACAAAGAGCAATCAAAGCTAACAGGAAGGATACACAGAGCATCAGCATAAGGAGGTCTCTCTAGACTGTTCTGATCTAGAATGAGCCCAGATCCTGGGAATGTACAAGGAGCCTAGCAACATGTAAAGTGGTCTATTGTCGTTAGTGCAGATTTCCATTCTACGTGTGGTATACATGCAGAGCCCTCCAGTGTCTCAGTACACAGAGGCTTACCACACCAAATAAAGTGTCTGTTTACCTGTGGCAGTGAGGCGTCATGCCAGGCAACTGAAACTCATGCAGTTTAGCGAGGGTTGGATTATACATGCACTGCTTCTAGACTGACAGGACCATACTAAAAGAGCAGCACGGGCTAAGACAGGGCTTGTGTACAAAATCCCAGCTCCTGACACCGCAACATCAGTAAGAGGACTCTGAAATAGGTGGGCGGTTCGTAGATGGACCAGTACCGTAGACGGAGAACTTTAAAGTAGCAGAGTGTTAGTCAGTCTTCTGTTAGCCCCTTGTTGTGAGTGAGTAGTAAAGAGCACCAGAATTTTTCATCAAATTCTCAAGATACCCCTTCCTACGAGAGGAATATAGCACCATTTTCAGAAGGATTAGAATAAATGTCCATGGTCTGCATGCTATAAAAGACTGACATCACTCCTCTGCGACAGATCCACCTCGCCTCCAAGTCGGCCAGTATCTGCGAGATTTGTATGGTAAGTAATGTGTTAGTTGAACATGAGCCCACTGCTCCATCCTAGCAAAGTTGGAAGGTTTATTCAGTGAAGAAGGTCACGATTGCACAGAAAAGCGCTGAGGGACAGAATTGCTTACAGCAGAAGAAATTAGAACACTGTGACTTTTGTGGAACTCAGTGCAGCCGAGCAGGTAGGTTTGTAAAAGTAAACAATTACAGAGAACATAGAGCAAAGCCTTATAAATACAAGTGCAACTCACATAACGTTACCTTTCCCCTTATAAATAAACAAAGAAAACAACACACTTTTTGCACTACACAATCTTGCAGTCTGGGCGGTAAGCTTGAGGTACTGGCTTACTTTGTTTGAATATTGCCCTTGTTTGATTCCATATGATCAGAAGAATTCGCTGAAACTGATTCAGTACCTAAATCTGGCAAAAGAGCATTGTGACCTGGTACCATACAGGACTCATCATTGCTATCATTCTCAAACCAAACAGACCAATCACAGTCTTCGCAATTCACAGACATTTCCTCCAACATCATGACATGCCTCTGCTGTTCAGAAAGGTGAACCATTCGCTTCATTCCACCCTCCTTTACCCGCTAACAGCACTGCTGACATAGGTATCGGCTTAACTTTAATAGGCAGCATGAACTTTGACTCCGCTTTATTAGCCTCAGTAGGTTTTGTGCTGATAACCCTATTGTCTGGTTCTATACACACCTCGATCACATGCTTCTTGTGGTCATAATATTCTTTTACCTTGGCTTGATTTATGCCTACCAAATCCATGGTATCTCCCAAAACAAATCCATTCTTGTTTGACACCACTAGCATTTGCTTGATCCACCTAGACCTAGGTTCCCTGCCCCCAACAACTCAAATAGAGAAACATGCTGCTCCATAAAACAGAAAATGCTGAATCTGTCCTTCCTGTTTCTACATGGTAGCCCAACGTGGCAGCTCCTGACAGACATTTTTGGATGTGATCTGCCGTATTACTCCCATACATAACAAACACAGGCTAGATACCCAAACTAGCAGCACAGCCATGAAAACCAAGTAGATGCAGAATATTAAATATTAATATAATTTTAATGAAATATTTGGCTGTCATGAATGAAGATGAACGCAGCCACAACTTAAGTCTGTGGAATTTTTCCAGATGGCATATAAAGCGAATTTCGGTGGAATTCTAGCGTGAGGCGAGGTAGCAGCATAACAAAGGGGCATATCAGCAACACCCGGCGATAATTATCACTCAGCGCTCTTAGCGTGAGGATAATTATCGCCGGGTAACGTGGATTTTTATCGCCGAGATAGCGTGCTATTAGCAACGCTTATCTCCTCAGCGATAAAAATCCTCACGCTAACTGCCTAACGTGAGATTATCGCTGGAAACCCAGCGATAATCTCACGCAATGTGGCGTTAGCTTGCTGATAGGGACTCACAAACTTAGCCATGATAGCCACGTTCCATAGGATATCATGGCTAAGTCAGTCCTGAAGCAGGCGTAAGGAAAGTAGCAATAACAGGGGTTATCGCTACTTTTCCTGACGCTATGCTTCATAGCGTGGGGCTTGATGATAGGAGAAATGTCGCTTAGCGATATTTCACCTGTCATGTTAGGTCAGGAACTCCCACTTTGCATCTCATTAGAGATGCAAAGCTGGGCGTTAGGAATCCTGATGCTAAAGCAAGGTTTCACGCGTTAGCGTGGCCTTGCTAATTAGGTGTTAAAATTATCGCCGCTTTTCGGCCGCAAACGCGGCGATAATTTTTTATCACCTGCTTGTAAATATGCCCCAAAGTTCTTGCTCTAAAGAATGGGAGGACATGTGGCTGCCGATTTATAAGGTGTGAGCCAAGTTCAGTTCCTGGCCTCGGCTCAACAGCTTGCGATTTGAGGCAAATCACTTAACCTTTCTGTGCTCCCAAAAAATGTGTAGCATCTGGTGCTCGTGTTGTAACTGGTTCCCATGTTGAGCGCCCTAATGCCCTCAGGTGAGCTCATGCTGTAAAGAACTGCAAAAAATAAATAAACTAAATGGCAATTCATTCATCTGACTACTAACAAGACTGGTTGGGACAAACAGAAATAGAATTTTAAAACTTTTGGACAAACCCGAATATTTATAATGTAAGGGAAAGGGTTTACCGTAGACATTCTGTGGTTTATTTGTTGTAGGTCAAGGAGGTAAACACAATGCATAGCCTTCGCAGTCCTAATCCCAACCTCATTTGACTTTCAGACTCAGAGTATGTAATATGCTGTACAGGAAATAGATACTGCAAGAGAGTGAAAACCTGCACTTTATATTTTTGTTTCAAGCTCTGCCCTTCCAGCTAACTAAACCCTCTTCCTCCCACCCTTTACAGTCATGGTTAAAGACCTAATATTTCTAAATCTGATGGTCTCTGTTATTCCAGTGTCTCTTCCTCCACCTCTCACTGTCTTCAGCTTTGGGTGCACAGCTAAAGTTAAATATTAGCAAAAGGCTCATGAGAGGTTTAGCAGCAGACACTGTGTGGGGGGGAGTCTGCCCCTAACATGTTCTAGTTGGCCTTCTCCAGTATTCATTGAAACTCCCTCTCTCTTTCTTGGTTTCTGTCACTGTCTAATCTCTCAACTTCTTACCTTTTCCTTCTCCAGGCTCCTCTGGACTTCTACTTCCCATTATTTCTTCTTTTTCTTTCCTCCACACCATTTGTTCAAATGCTTAAGATGTGCTACACATATAGAAGCGTTGCACTGTCCATTGAGCTATGAGTCTGTTGTGAAGACCACTCAACGGGAAATGCTCATTCCTCCTTCTCTGTACAGTTCTGCTGTTAGTGTGTGACTGTGATGGGCTGTGACAGCATCAGCTTTCAACCCTAGCCCCAGACACTTATTGTTGGTAAAGAGGGAATATTCAAGAAGGTAACAAAGCTTCAGGTAAGTGGTAAATGTTCTAAGTGAATGCTCACAACACTGTAAACAACCTTCGTAATAGTGAGGGGCCAGTAAGAGGCATAACTGGGCCATATGCTCTGCAGTCCCAGCACAGCCGTCGGCAGAACATATAGGTCTAAATCATTTCCAGCACGTTGCGCATTGTGCACCTGAAAAAGGGCCACATATGAGTAGAGTGGCCGTGTGTGAGCAGCGGTAGGGAGAAGCAGAGGGGGCAGTTTGTGAGCAGAACTGGAAGTGTGTGAGCTGAGGTGAGAGCCATAAGAGGGGGGAAGCTGGGAGTGTGCGAGCAGCGTACAATCTCGTATAGAACATCACAACATCAAGTGTCACTAAAGTAATTTCCTCCTTCCAAACTACATCACAGATCATATTCAGTATATATAGTGTATCACGAATAGAGGACGGCAAGTTATAAAGAAAACGTCTAATAAATATGTCCATATCTTCACAAACTTGCCCTGTAGGTAGATGTATATCCGAGATAATAGGTCTCCCAGTGGAAAGGGTGCTGTGTTATATATTTGTGGTTACATGTAATCAATCAATCAATCAATCAGTGAACTTGTAAAGCGCTCTACTTACCCGTGAGGGTCTCAAGGCACTGGGGGGTGGGGGGGGGGGGGGGCTGCTACTGCTCGAAGAGCCAAGTCTTGAGGAGCCTTCTGAAGGTGAGAAGGTCTTGGGTCTGCTGCAGGTGGGTGTTCCAGGTCTTGGCGGTGAGGAAGGAGAAGGATCTGCCGCCGGAGATCGTTCGTTGGATGCGCGGGACGGCGGCAAGGGCGAGGCTGGTGGAGCGGAATTGCCGCGCGGGGTGTAGAAGCTGAGTCTGTCGTTCAGGTAGGCTGGTCCGGTGTTGTGGAGTGCTTTGTGTGCGTGGGTGAGGAGTTTGAAGGTGATCCTCTTGTTGACGGGGAGCCAGTGCAGGTCTCTTAGGTGGGAGGTGATGTGGCTGCGGCGGGGGACGTCGAGGATCAGTCAGGCTGAGGCGTTCTGGATGCGTTGTAGTCGTCGCAGGTGTTTGGCCGGGATGCCTGCGTAGAGTGCGTTGCCGTAGTCCAGCCTGCTGCTGACGAGGGCTTGGGTCACTGTTCTTCTTGTTTCTATCGGGATCCACCTGTAGATCCTGCAAAGCATGCGGAGGTTGTTGTAGCAGGAGGAGGAGATGGCGCTGACCTGCTTTGACATGGAGAGGGAGGAGTCGAGGATGAATCCTAGGTTGCGTGCGTGGTCCGTGGGTGTTGGCGCTGCTCTCAGTGTGGTCGGCCACCAGGAGTCGTCCCACGCAGAGGGGGTGGGACCCAGGATGAGGACCTCCGTCTTGTCCGAGTTCAGTTTCAGATGGCTGCTCCTCATCCACTCGGCGACGGCCTTCATTCCCTCTTGGAGGCTGGTTTTGGCGGTGTGCGGGTCCTTGGTGAGGGAGAGGATGATCTGGGTGTCGTCGACGTAGGAGATGATGTTCAGGTCGTGCTGGCGGGCCGCTTGTGCGAGGGGGGCCATATAGAAATTGAACAGGGTTGGGCTGAGGGATGAGCCCTGGGGTACACCGCAGATGATGTCGGTGGCTTCGGATAGGAAGGGCGGGAGACGGACTCTCTGGGTTCTGCCGGATAGGAAGGACGTGGTCCAGTCCAGGGCCTTCTTCTGGATTCTGGCATCTTGGAGGCGTGTTCTTAGTGTGCGGTGGCAGACCGTGTCGAAGGCGGCTGACAGGTCCAGGAGGATGAGGGCTGAAGTTTCGCTTGTCTAGCTGGTGCCTGATGTCGTCTGTGGCGGCAATAAGGGCAGTCTCGGTGCTGTGGTTGCGTCTTAATCCAGACTGGGATGGGTCCAGGATGTTGTTGTCCTCGAGGAGGCGGGTCAGCTGCGTCTTGGCGATTTTCTCGATGACCTTCACCGGGAAGGGGAGCAGGGAGATGGGCCGGAAATTCTTGAGGTCTTTGGGGTCCGCCTTGGGCTTCTTGAGGAGGGTGTTGATTTTGGCGTGCTTCCAACTTTCCGGGAATGTCGCTGTGTCAAAGGAGATGTTGATGATCTTCTGCAGTTGGGGTGCGATGGTTGCGTCAGCTTTGTTGAAAATGTGGTGTGGGCAGGGGTCTGACTGGGATCCTGAGTGGATGGAGTTCATGACCTTGTGTGTCTCTTCGTCGTTGACGTGGCACCAGGAGGTCAACTGGTTGGTGCCGGGGGCGTTCAGGGTGTGGTCTGATGAGGTCGGGGCTGATGAGGAGTTGAAGCTGTCGTGGATGTCGGTGATCTTGCGATGGAAGAAGGTGGCCAGTGAATCGCACAGATCTTGCGAGGGTGGGTTGTTGTTGGTGTTGGCGCTGGGGTTGGAGAGTTCCTTCACTATGTTGAACAGTTCTTTGCTGTCGTGTGCGTTGTTATCCAGTCGGGGTTTGAAGGACGATCTCTTGGCTGTTCTGATGAGGTGGTGATGCCTGCGGATGGCGTCCTTCTGGGCTGCGTGGCTGTCTGGTGTGCGGTCGTGTAGCCATTTCTTCTCCAGCTTCCGGCATGTTCGTTTGGAGATCTGGAGTTCTTCGGTGAACCAGGCGGCTTTCTTGCTGGGGTGGTTGGTGGAGGGTTTCTTGATCGGGGCGAGGGTGTTGGCGCAGTCATCGATCCACTGTCTGAAGTTTTGGGCGGCGGCGTCTGTGTCGGTGGGGTCGGAGTGTGGGTTCTGGGTGAGGGTGGAGGTCAGCTGGTCTTCGGTGATTTTGCTCCAGCAGCGGCGAGGCAGCTGTTGGGTGCGGTGGTGCGTGGTTGGTTTCTTGAAGGTGAAGTGGATGCATCGGTGGTCAGCCCAGTGGAGTTCGGTGGTGTGGTTGAAGGCGACGTGGGTGCTGGTGGAGAAGACGGGGTCGAGCATGTGGCTGGCGGCGTGGGTGGGTTCGGTGACGAGTTGTTGGAGGCCGAGGTTGGCGAGGTTGGCGATCAGGGCAGTGGAGTTGGCGTCGTTGTTTTTCTCGAGGTGGAAGTTCAGGTCCCCGAGGAGGATGTAATCCATGGAGGTGAGTGCGTGGGTGCTGGCGAGGTCGGCAACGGAGTCGCTGAAGAGGGCCCGGGGTCCAGGGGGTCTGTAGATGAGTGTTCCTCTAAAGGGTGGTGTTGGGGTCGGTGTGGATCTGAAAGGGAAGGTGTTCGGCAGAGTTGTGGGAGTCGTCTGCGAGGGTGTGGACCTGGAGGGTGGACTTGTGGACGATGGCTATTCCTCCTCCCATCCCGTTGGTGCGGACTCTGCGGGAGATCTTGTAGCCGTCCGGGATGGCTATGGCGATGTCAGGTGCCGATGAATCGTTCCACCAGGTCTCGGTCAAGAAGGCAACGTCTGGGGCGGTGGTGTCGAGCAGGTCCCAGAGCTCGACGGCGTGTTTGCATGTGGAGCGGGTGTTGAGGAGTATGCAGCGGAGGTGGTTGGGTCCATTCCTTGGGGTTTTGGTGGTTCTGTCGCGTGCGAAGTTGCAGGTGAGGCAGGAGAAGGGTCCATGGGAGCGTTTCGGGGCAGCCTGGAAGCACTGGTGGTCTCAGCCGATGTTGAGAGCGTGGAGAGTGTTGGCGTCATATCGGATTCTGGCGTTGTGGCCTGTGCGGGGACCAGGGGTTCTGGCGCTGGGCGCGGTCCAGGCGCAGACGGGCACAGATGGGCCTGCCTTTGGCGCGCCTTCGGCATGCAATCGGCACGCCCGCTGTGCACATCTGCTGCGCGTCCTGGCAGTGGCCGGCATTTAAGGCGGGAGGGAGGGAGGAGCAGCTGGGAGGCGGGAACGGGGCGGCGAGGGGGCATGGCCACAGGGTCAGCGGCAGGAAGAGAGCGGGCACAGAAGCAAAGAGGGGGGGGACAATACTGGGCTACAGTGGCTGAAAATACAAGCAATGGAGACAGAAATAACAATGCACAAGAGTGGAAAAAAACAAAACTGAAGACTAACCAAAATGGCACAAAGGTCCTGGGTCACTGAAGACTTGAACACGCAGAGAACGGCAGCAGCGGGGCGAGCACACACAGGTGGTGCTGCTCGGCAGTAGGGGGTGCGACCTGGCCTGCAAGTAGGGTCAGGGGTCACCTCCTCTGTCGGGCAGCGGCCGCCATATATGGCGGGGAGGGAGGGAGGAGCAGCTGGGGGGCGGGAGCGGGGCGGCGAGGGGGCGTGGCCGCAGGGTCAGCGGCGGGAAGAGAGCGGGCACAGAAGCAAAGAAGGGTGGGGGGGTGAACAATACTGGGCTACAGTGGCTGTAAATACAAGCAATGGAGACAGAAATAACAATGCACAAGAGTGGAAAAAAACAAAACTGAAGGCTAACCAAAACGGCACAAAGGTCCTGGGGCACTGAAGACTTAAACACGCAGAGAACGGCAGCAGCGGGGCGAGCACACACAGGTGGTGCTGCTCGGCAGTAGGGGGTGCGACCTGGCCTGCAAGCAGGGTCAGGGGTCACCTCCTCTGTCGGGCAGCAGCCGCCATATAAGGCGGGAGGGAGGGCGGAGCAGCTGGGATGCGGGAGCGGGGTGGCGAGGGGGCGTGGCCGCGGGCTCAGTGGCGGGAAGAGAGTGGGCACAGAAGCAAAGAAGGGGGGAGGGGGGGAACAATACTGGGCTACAGTGGCTGAAAATACAAGGAATGAAGACAGAAATAACAATGCACAAGAGTGGAAAAAAACAAAACTGATGGCTAACCAAACCAGCACAAAGGTCCTGGGGCACTGAAGACTTAAACACGCAGAGAACGGCAGCAGCGGGGCGAGCACACACAGGTGGTGCTGCTCGGCAGTAGGGGGTGCGACCTGGCCTGCTAGCAGGGTCAGGGGTCACCCTGTATGTACAGGCATAGAAAGCTGGGATTATCTACCTTCCCGTATTATATATTTTTGGTTACATGTACAGGCATAGAAAACTGGGATTATACCTCCAATATATCAACCCCCTCCCCGTTATAGAATACTCTAGACCACTATTGCATTTTCCCTGGCCACTGTAGCACGATTATTACATGGGGACGGCAACTAATGGTGTGATACTTCAGTTTATTGGTAAGCAAACCACTTATTATCCTCTGTGTTCTCTCCAACTTTATTACCATTTACAAGCCAGTGTGGCAAGTGCTCACCCAGCAGATGTTAGGTTGTTCCAACCTGAATTTAGTATTCAGTTTATTGTCCCAGCCCAGTGAGAACTATCTCTATAAATGACTTGCCTCAATGTAGCGCACACATCATTGGTGTTGTTTAAGTGCTTCAAAACACTATGGATGGTACTTGTTTGGTAATACTCACTTGCCGTCCTTTGGTGAAGGTAACTACAAGTTTTTATTGCATTGTTCCATATGAACTGAATATTTTCTCAAGCACTGACCAGGGTCGAACTGGGACAGAAAATCGGCCCGGGCACCAACTTAAAAATGTCCTCATTAGTGAATAGAAAAGCAAAAAAGTGGCCTATGTAAATTGGGGCAATTTTGAACTTGAAAAGACATGCTCTATAAGTGTTTTACACTGTATGGGTGACAGCGTGGATTTGAGCTTGTTACAGGCAATGTTTGTTTTAATATCAGAGAAAGCAGCAGTAAAAACTGACCCAGCAGACCATAAAACAGTCCCCAAACAGCCAAAAAAATGGCCCACGCACTGACCTGTCAGACCAGCCATTGAGCACTGTTTGATTTCCCTCTAGGCCTGTCTGATCCTGAAAAAGACATTGTGTTGTCACTGTGTGACAAAACACATTTTGGCTAGCTAGAATATGCTCAGTGAGAAATACTTGAGAATAAAAGAAGAATTCGCATGATTGAGTATCTTGACTCTTTCTTGATACATTTGGTTATGCTTGTGATTGCAGTTAAAACTTTAGGGGATAGTCTCTTTCCCCATTTGAAGAGCATGTGAGTGGCTGCTCCTCCCATTTGCTGAGCACCCGATCAAGAACACTAAGGATCAGGGCCAGCTTTAGCGCTGGTGGTGCCTGGTGCCACAGTCTTTTTTGACGCCCCCATGACCTTCTCCTCAGATTCCCTCATTATCATTCAACAAAAGTGCCCCTCTTCTCTCCATAGACCCACTCTCACATACATTTCATCTGTTTGAAAGCGCTGGTAAAGGCTGTTGTTACTAATCTACTCAGCTATCCACATATAATACAGATATGTTCTTTGCAGCAGGCATATTAACCCTGTGTGCTACTATGTGGCTAGTTAAAACTGCCACTAGGCAAAACTCCACTCTCTCTCTCTCTAGGAGGAATATTAAACACAAGAGTTATCTTCACTTTTGTATTGCTGCCTGAAAGCTGGACCCACAAGGTACTTTGCAACAGGTGCTTTTAAATGTAAGCTATTACTAAACACAGCGCCCTCCATTAGGTCACTGCCCCCCCCCCCCCCCAGTTGCACTTCCATCCTATTTTCATGTTTTTCACGATTTTAGTAACAATGAGATAATATAACTTGGCCTGGGGGAAATTTCCATCATGAAAAAATAATTTTGCATTAAGCTTGTTACCTGAAACTCATGAAATTATGCTATTACACCACGTCTTGTAATTAATTGCACATCATTTGTGACAAAAATGTATCCAGGGCATCATCAATAAATTTGTGATTAAGACTTCCCTGATAATTAAGTACTCCTTGACAGATATAAATGCCAGCTGGAAATCCCTCGAGACAGTCACCTATTGTAGATTTTGCCACCGGTATGAGGAAACCTTGGCTCATCTAGTCTGCATCTGCCCATATTTGATGTATGCAAGTTGCACTTTATTGAAACCACTGTTTCTAAAATACGGCACTCGACCTTGCTCAGAAGCAACGGAATTTCTTTTTAATTTGGAGATCCCGATGGAACTGGCAAGGCTAGCGAAATTTGCATGACAACTTCAAGGACTCATAAGCAAATGCTCAGCTCTGGTCTAAAGGCACACCGAAAATTAAATATTATTGTCATATATCAAATCTTAAAGGTCTTTATTTCTCCTTGTCTAATTGTATTATTTCGAAATCAACTAAATGAAATGACATGTTGATGTTCTAACTAACAACTAATAAGGGTTCCAAAAAAGGATATACTGTGTACGGTTTTTGTAACAATTTTTATTAAGTGAAACAAATAAAACAATTAATTCACTCATTACTCCATGGGCGATTTAAATCTGTAGTGTTTTCCAGAGTTAGTTCAGTCTGTGGGGTGCACTTTGAACTGCTTAATTCAGTTCATTGTCCGTCTTCGGTTACAGATAGAAGTGACCCAGCAAACGTTTTGTCAATCGCAATCTGCCAGTGAGAGGTGTGGTCTCCGTTCGATCCCCAGTGCTGGTGGCAGCTCAGCATCATGTGACTCTGGGCAATAGCTCACTTAGGGGCATATCATCAAGCCAGGCGACAAAATTATCGCCGCTTTAGCGGCAGAAAACTGCCGCTAAAACGGCGATAATGGGCTTGATAATATGCTCTATGGAATTCCAATTGAAGCCCATGTTAAATGTGAAGGACATCTAACATGGGCTTCAATTGGAATTCCATAGAGCATATTATCAAGCCCATTATCGCCGCTTTAGCGGCAGTTTTCTGCCGCTAAAGCGGCGATAATTGTATCGCCTAGCTTGATGATATGCCCCTTAATCTCCCTGAAGGCCTCCAGCGCCTTGAAACCCTTAAGGGTGATATGTACGCGCCAGTGTATGCATGAATCTACATTATCTGTCTTGAAAAAGTTTCTTGCGCGCAGTGATTTAAATGGGCCAGCACTGAGTACTGACACTTTTTTTATTTTGAGAGGGGGGAGTGCCTGCACTTCTCAAGGGAAACCTAATACTTTAAATTGGAGTGTACTGGCACTTCTCAGAAACTAGCAGGTACTCTGTTACAGAGTACCTGCACTTCTATTTTTTAATTTCAAGCACGTAGGTGTTTTCCTAGAAACCAATTCCTAGAAACCAATCAGTAAGCGCCTAGAGAGAGCTCAGCCCGTGGTGTGCGCCTACTGGTGTTTCTGGGCTAGAGAAGGGTTAGGGGGAGCCCAAGTAGAACTTCGTCTGTGATGCTCCACCGGGCAGGCTTCTGTGGGTGATGTGCGCCTTGAGATGGTTCCCTGAATCCACGGTCTGCGCTTAGAGAGTTGTCATTCTAGCTTCTGCGCTTCTAAAGCGGCTGCCATCAGGAGCTTTCTTCCGTGATAAGTACGTGGAGGGAGTCGCGTTTCTGTCGTGGTGTGCACTCGGAGGTGGTTTGAGTGTGGTGTCTGTGTAGCGTGGTCATACGGATGCTGCAGGTAGTGGTCTGCGCTTAGAGAGACTCCCTCAATTCTGCGCACATTACATGGTCCTCAAAGCAAGTAGCGGCCCAGCCTTACCTTCAGTCGGGAATAAAGGAAAGGATGGAGGGGACCGGGATACCCAACAACCTGTCACTATAGTCCAATCCGGGGCGCGGTCTGCCCCAGCCAATAGGGAGGGAGCCGGCCGCCTCCAATCAGAGTTGGCCTTACAGCCCCTGCCAGGGACCGGCTGACGTCCCCGGCGCTGCGGGTAGGTTGGGGGTGGGGGGCGGGCGCGAGGGTCTGGCTGCTGAGCTCGTCCGCCTCAATGCCAGGGCTGCATCAGCACCATGATCTCCTCACCATAGCATCTCCCTGGACCCGTGGGATTATTTTTTTATTTTCATTTTTTTTATCCTTTTTGACTGCATCTACGTTTGGAATTCCTTTGGAGCCCCCACCACGGTCTCTCCCCCCCGGGACACAGAAGGGCAGAGGGAAGACCAGGACACCCCTGGGTCCAGGAAGGGTTTCGCCGAGAGGACGCCGTCTCTTATCCGCATCCTTGGGATTTAGGAGTGGCGGGGATTGTGTCGGAGGATCTGGAATATTTTGCAGGATATCATATCCCCCCCCCCCCCCCTCCTCTCCGCTGCCACCTGTGCCGGAGGAAGAGACTGGGGGGGGCTGAGACATGACCTCCACGGGGAAGGAGAGCGGCGGCGGGGCGCCTCACGCGCAGTACGTTGGACCCTACCGGCTAGAGAAGACGCTGGGCAAAGGACAGACAGGTGGGTTCATGTTCGGCGGAGCGAGCATCTCATGTTCCCACGACGGGCGCCTGCAGGCTGCGCACCGGTGCCGGGTTCGCAGTACCGGCTGCAATGTGCCAATGCTGCCTGGAGGGTGAGGCGCAGGGACACATGCTCTGGGGGTGGGAGCTGACGGTCCGCAAAGAGGGGAAGCACTTGTAATTGAGATGGGAGGGGCACTGCTACTCCAACCTAGGAGCATTTGCGAATGAGCTGAGAGGGGCATGGTACCCAAAGACGGGGGCAGTGGTGATTACGAAGGAGTCGAGCATTGATGAATAAGGTGGAAGGCGCATTGGTGAAAGAAGTGAAGGGCGCTGGTGTCCGAGGAGGGAGGGATGCCAGAAGAGATGCGAGGGGGCCTCGATGAGAGATAAAATACTGGGCATTGCTGGAAGACATGAGATGGGGCACTTTTGTCCAAGAAAGGGCATTTGGAAAGGGTCAATGGGAATTTGGTGCCCAAAATGTGGGCATCCCTCTAAGAGAAGGGGTAATGCAAAGGCAATTGGATCGGGAAGGGGCATGGTTTCCAAAGATTGGTTATTGCTGAAAGAGTAGGGGACACTGACGAGTGAGATGGGAGTGACATCGGTGTCCAGAGACAGGCCATTGCTAAATGAGTTGGGTGGGAACTGGAGATATGGGAGGGACATTGGTGACCAAAGACAGGGGCATGGGTGAGAGGATGCACTGCTGGCAGAGATGAGGGGGTGGTGGGCTCGTCTCCAAAGACGGGTCATGAGTGAACAAGATGGAACGGAGCATTGATGCTTGAAGTCATGGGAATGGTTTAGAGAGAATCGGTGATGGAGGTAAGAACCATTGGTTGCAAAGGCCAGGCCATTGGTGGTGTAGTCAAGGGCCATCTGTGGTGGAGGTGGGGCCAATGTTGCTGTGGACTGGGTCATGAGGTGGTATATAGGCTTGGGCCGTCGGTGCTATATACTACACCATCAGGTGGTGTAGACATCGGCCATTGGCGCTGTATGGAGTGACCATCAGTGGTGTAGTGGTGAGCTAGTAGCGTTACAGAGAGGGGCAGTGGGTGTTGTTGACATAGTGTGTATTGGTGGGGTAGACAGTGATCACTGTTGGGGTAGACGGGCATTTGTGGTGTAGAGAGGGCGATGGGTGACGTAGGCCACTAATGGTGGACCCAGGACCCATTGGTGGCATAGATAGTGGTCCTTGGTGGCTTAGACAGGAGCTATTGGCGGGGTAAAGGTGGGGGGGCGGGGGGGTTATTGGCGGCATTGGCCAGGGTATTAGCATTGTGGGCAGAGGTCATTGGTGGCATAAACATATATCCAGGATGTATAAAGGAGCTGTAAGTGGCATATAACTGCCCTTTGGTAGGAGAGAAAGGGGTACTGGTGCTGAAGACAAAGGGCACTGGTGATCAAAAGTGACACACGGTTCCCTAGACAGGATCTACATCACCATGGAAGGGAATGCATCATTCCGAAGTGAGGGACCACACATACGTGTTACACGGGGTCTCTGCACCTTGGGCAGAGTCGTATGCTAGTCCACTGAAGGAGACATTTGTACAAACATAAAATACTTGTATTTAAGTGATGTCGGCTTTTAGCGCTTCGAGGCAGGTGGAACCAGGGCCTGAAACGGATTCCTACATAAAAATAATTACTACCTAGGTCCCTTCGTTTCCTGAAGATCTGTTTTTAGTGGGATCCGAGCCGAGATCGCCTTGACCGTTTGCCCAGAGGCGACGGTTTAGACCTTGAAAGTGAGGCATTGAGGCAATCAGCTACCTGGGGTCACCCACAGGGTTCACTCTGTCAGGAGAGTGGGTGTTGATGCATTAGGGTAGGGAATGCAGAAGAAGGCCTGGTGTCAGCTTGTCTGCTGAGAGGGAGGCGTGGGGGGGGTGAGAGGGGGTAGTCCTCCAGACCCTGAATGTGCACGTACCCCCCCCCCCCCCCCCCCGACAGTAGATGCACACGTGCACCGAGTGACAAAAGAAACACATGCATCGATTGCAAGGTGTTGGATCCGTGCCGAGGGTCAGAAGGTGTGTCTGTTTCTAGTGAAAAGAGGCCCCAGTGTCCTGTGGGATATCCACAGTAACCCTTACTCTTTCTTCGTCGTTTTTTGATGCGGTTCTCTGAATGTACTCACCTCTCCTCCATCTATAGACCGTCTATATTGTCGGTTTTAATCCGATTATGATGGTGAAAGGAGTGACTCGATTACTGCCATCACGCACTTGCACACTCTTTCTAGAAGTCTATTTCTTGCCCAGAATATGCGTCTCTTTTTTCACGGAGGAAGAGTAGAGGACGATATGGAATTTTGTGTTCCCACCTGGTATTGGGAGAGAGAGTGTGCACCAACCGGCCCTGTCCAGTTCTGTGATGTTTGTCAGCTGTCCAGCACCTTCCAAGGCCAGAAGTGTCCAGCTGTTATGCTTTCCCAACTGGAACTGGTGCAGCAGCGGGGGCTGGCTTCTCAATGCCAAGAGGGCAGGGCTGGTTACATTAGACAGGTTAAAGGACATCCTTTGTATCGGAGTGTTGTATCCAAAGTGTTGGGAAGAAAGGTCACTACGTGGAGGGACAGGCCTTTGTACCCGTGGTGAACAGTTGCAGGGATAGGTCTTTGTAGCTTCAGTTTTGGGGTTCAAGAGGTAGGAGAATTAATCAGGCCTGAGGCAAGCACGGGACAGAGGTACTCTTTTCATCATCCACAATACTCGGTCGGGGTACAAGGCCGGGGGGTGGGGGTCACAGAGGCAGGGTTAGTTCAGAGTAACGTCAGGAGCAAAGACGTGTCTTCCAGTATCCATGGTGGTGGGGGGCCGGGGCGGAGGCATGGCCAGAGGCAGGACCGGCACCTCTGAATTCAGGTTGTATGGCTGGTAATATTAGCAAGGGGCGGGGCTTAGACAGGCCTCTCTGTACCAAGATACAGGCCTACTGTCTCCACAGTGACAGTGCTAGGGAGTACGGGCTGGGGTTAGCCTTGAGGGGGGACCGGTCTCCCTGCTTCATCCTGCCTGTGAGGGTTGGGCGGGGGGCGCAGCCGTAGGCCTTCTGTCTCCGCAGTATCAGAGAAGGGTCAAGGGGTGTGAGCCCGGAGCAGGGACTGGCCTGTCGGCACCCAGCCTGTGCTGGCTCGGGGATTAGGCAGGGGCACGGGTCGGTCTTCTGTTTCCACAGTATCAGAGCTCTGGGCTGGGGGATTAGCCCGAGCAGGTGCCGTAACCAAGGTGCCATAATTGCAGCTCGAGACGTGCAAACGGGGCTTGGGGGTGGGGACGGTGCATCCCAGATGACTGGGGAGGGGGTTGCTACAATTCGGATTTTAGGGGGTTCGTCTGCGGCGTGTGTGCAATCACGTCACACCTCCACGTTTCTCTGGTGTGCAGACCGGTGTATAACCGAGAGCCTCCGAAGCTGCAGCCGGCTCTGGGTCGGTGAATGTTGTGCCACGGCCCGCGCCTGCAGTACGGATCCGCAGGCCCGGCAGCCTGGAGATGTGTCTCTGCGCCCTAATGAAAAGAACAAACAATGTCTGTGCCCGGGGGAGGGGGGGGGGGTGCATTGGGGGCTCTTTGAGGGACCAGATGATGGAAGTGTAAACCATTGTGTGTTAAGTGTGAAAGGAAGGCCCACCTGCCCTCCCCCATCTGCTGCTCGGGGAGGACTGAATAGGCCGCCCGCTCCCCCAGCTGCCGCCTCTCCGCATCGCCCTCTGTGCGCTCTCTGCGGGCAAAGCGATCTCCGGGCCGGCTTACTCGCGGGGAAAGCACCAGTCTCCTCATCATTGCGCTTGCGTGCACCACTTAACGTCTTTCTTAAAACCCAGCTTGTCCCATCTTTTCATAGAAAAGACCTCGCACTGGACTGGTGGCGGAGAGACCTCCCCTGGGGCGTCTCAGGGTAAATGACGGCACCCAGTGAACTTCCTGCCGTAGGTGGGACGCGCACCTTGTAGGGGAGGGGGTGAGGGGGAGGCGCACCAGGTACCACAGGGAACACGGTGTTATCAATGCGTAGGTATTTAAGACTGCTCTCAATCCGGAACAGGTAACTTTTGCAAGCTGGGGTACCCTCTGCTAGCCAACAACAGTATGTGTAGCTGTGTGAAGACGAAGTACTCTGCCGAGGTGCCCTCTGACCGACAGGGTTGCCCCCTCTGACCGCCAGGGTTGCCCCTATAAAACCCGGAAGCACTTTGTGCCACCCCGGTGTATTTTCTGCCAGCTAGGGGGCAGTTCCAGCCAGGAACACCGTTTAAAAATCTCTCTATACTCTATGCGAGGCGGGAGCACCTTGTGACCGTAAAGAGCCCTCTGTGCCAGTCGAGTTAACCTGTGCCAGAGCAAGAGCATTGTATGTCAGCTGAGGGTGAGAGTCGGACGCTCTCATTGGCTGCTGGAGGGGACCGCGTGCACATCAGGTTAGGACCTTCTTTCTTTAAGGCGCGTGCGTTCCAGGCCCGAGCCCCTGACATATTCTCCCTCCCCAGTGAACCTGCCTGGGCTGGATGGCTTTGCTTTGGAATAATCATCAACTCTAGAGTGCAGCCGAATGAACTGAGTTGGTACCAGAGCGGCGGTACCAGGTGTTGCTGCTGTTCAAGGGGGCGTTGCTCAAGTTTTTCATCCACGTGGTTTTTCACGCCAGAGATGCACCTCTACGTGCCCCTGTGTGTGTATCCACCACCAGCAAAGACGGCTCTGCACTTTAAAGACACTGCCCCTACAAACCTCTGGTCTGCTCCAGAGAGTCGATTGTTGATACCCCTCCAAAGGATTACTTAGCCCACCGATCATGTGTACCCACAACCATTTTACTAGGGGCCAAAAAGCATGGTGTGACTGAGGGCTGCACTGATGCCAGCGGGGTGGAAGTTGAGAGAAGTGGGGAATGAGCGCGCGCAGGAGGAGCGACGCATTGATAGGCGTGGACTGTAAGCTGTGGGTTATTTTGTTGGTTGCATTCCATGCTCCCTCTCAAGTAAGATCTCTAGTCTCTAGAAGAGCCAGAGATGGGACAATACTGTGTTTTGCTGTATCTGAGTTGCTATCCCTGTACCCCATCCCGGAGCCGTCTCTGCTTGTTATCACTACCTTTGACAAATTAAGTGTACAGAAGAAGTAACTTGATCATTGAATTGGACATAAACAGAAACTTAAGCCTCACAACCTACTGATGCATTTAGTCTCTTATCTATAAACATTAGGAGTGATTAGGAACCGGCTCGGTTAAGGTAGCACGAGCGAAAAATAATAGTTGAAAAAACTTACCAGCATTATATGACAGGTGGACCAGACAATGACGGCTCGAGCCAAGCTCGGGCTAGATGCCTTGCTCTGGTCCAGCTCAAGATCGTCTATCCTAAAACGAGCTGAGCCTTGATGCGGCTTCTGTCTGCCACTTACACTCTAGCCTCATGTGCCAACAAAGTTAAATCTTTAACATTTGATGTAAAACAAGATATTTTATAAGAAATACTAATCCAGCAGCTGAATGGGACAATGTAAATCCAGAAAACCGGGGATCAATCCTTGCTTCCACTCTTGACAAAATGGCATGTTTTTAGGCAGTTGTTTTATTTTACCATGCCTCCTTTCCTTCGTTATCACTTACGAGAGCACCTTGAAATACACAGGTTCAGGATGTGCGCTACACAAAAACGTCCCTTGTGTTTTATTTAATTGACTATGATGTTATTTCATGTATAACAACAACCTAGGTCACTTAGAGAGTTTACACAACAACTGACGTCTCTTAGTTTGCTAATCACATTGTCGCAGAGAGGGGGGAAAGGGCACAAATATTTCTCAGTTCATGTTTGAAAACTATGACAACTATTAGATGCGTCTCAATGATAAAATATAACCTGATGTACTGGGAGAAACACTTCCACATGTTATAGAAATATACTTTTGGGGATTTTGTAAAGACATTAACATATGTTTACATGTTTGTTTCAAAATGCCTTTAAACATGATGGTGTTCCGAAACATAAGTGGTGCATGACAACGTTTGTGCTTCTTTTCCTTTACTTCAGTCAATATGTAAATAAAGGCTTGTCCAGCTATTAATGTAGAGTAAAGTAAACGCCACACAAGTGTTGCTATTCAACAGAGGTCCACATGCAAAGGTCAGGTGGGCTGCAAACGCCCCTTCCCTGTACAATGAGAATCCCTGGTATCTAAGGAAAGGTTCACTGAGTCCTGATTTCTCAAAATCGAGTGTAGTTGATACCCTCCAAAGGTCAACTGAGCCCACAACACCTCAAAGGTTAGAAAAGGTAACTCCTCCCCAATGTCAACTGAGCCACAACACCTCAGTCGTTAGGATAGAAGACCCCAACCCCCATGACGAAGCTATTGGAGAAAACTGCTCTACAGGTGAAGAATTCATAACTCCTCTTATGCTACAACTGCAGATAAACCCTCTTAACTACTTTGCAGAATCATTGTTGTAGGTAACTCCTTTTCATACTCAAATAGCATCTTCTCTAGAGACCGTGGTGGAGATAACGCATCTCAAGGTCATTAGAGTGTAAGTCCAAGACATTTGGTAGTGTCCATACTCACACTCGAGGCAGTATGTTTTACCATCTAATCCCACATTAATATACAAAATCCCTTTAACAAATCATGACCCCTACATTACAGAGAGTTGCATGTAGGGGAAACACCTTTTAAGGTGAAAAAAGTAACTCTTCCAGGGACCTTGTTATAGATTGCTCTTCTGAAGTTTGAGGGCTCTTTCCTACCCATTTGTGATATCAACATCATGTCTGAGTGAGTTAAATGCTCGCTCACTGATACGCTTGTGTGAGAAACTTACAGGTCTAAAGTTCGAATCTGGCAAGACCAACTCAAACATTCATTATACTGTGTTTTGCACATTTAAAAATGATTATGTTGAGTAATAGAAACATCTGTTATTTGCGGTGCTGAGAAACTGAAAAATTTAAACTATTAGGCATACAGTTAAAAAAAGTAGTTGCGATTAAGTGGAAGTGTTGTAGATAACCTTGTTAAACACAATGCAGTCCATCATCTCTTGAGATCTTAGTTGAATGAAGCCAATTTACTGCCCTGAGAAGCATGGCAAATGGATACACTGCTGTAGGTAGCCTTTCAATATGCAACCACCTCCTACCTCCTTGGCACACCACTGGTGTACAAACATAATATAAGCGTCTGAAGAACCTATCTACTCTTGGGGCACTGTGAAGGGCCATGCATTTTACCCTCCTGCACATTACCCTGTGCAAGGACTGAAGGATCTGCCTCCTCCAGAGATTCTGCTTTAGACAAACTCAAAGCCTATTTGTTGCAACTCACACTTTCTGGTTGGAATGCAAATATTCGCCAAGCGCTGCTGTGCCAATGCAAGTCCTATCTCACCGCTTGACCGCCAAATTTTGGAACTGGCACTTTCTGGCTGGCTGAAGGGATGCCCCCAGCCAGGCAGAACCCACTGCTCCAGTCAAGAGTGAGTGATTACGCTCGCCGAAAAACCTGTGCTCACTCTTGGGTAGCTTGGCACTGAGCTGTCAGGCTTTCCTCCAAAGGAAATGTGTAAAGCAATGGAACAGCAGTCACTCGCAATAAATATACTGAGCGTCAGAAAAGAGACTTCACACAGGATGTTTGTAAATAACGTTTTTTTTCAACACACATATTCAATCATTATAACATGAACATCGTATAATTTAGGACATAAAACACATTTGTAAATATTGATGGCAGTACTACGCCTATTCAAATTGTTATGATATCAATAGATAGCACACTGTGGGCAATTCTAATCTAACCCCCGCATCCCCACAGAGAGAGAGCACCCTTATGCAGTGCAACACAATTGCCACCTCAGGCCCACCCTAGCAATCCAGATATTACAGTCCTCCACAGTCGCAATGATATCAACGATATGTACAGACATGAAACGAGAATACCTTTTAGCAGCACCGCAGGCTGGAGGCTCGCAGGTAAACCCAATGTCAAATTTATTGTACTTTTTGCATGAAATCAAAGTATAAAGCGGCACTGCTGGCCTGTGTCATGAATCACAGGCGGTCCACTGATTATCACTCTCACACTCATTTTGCGCCAGTACATGATGCGACAGGTGACTACCCAGTCCATACAGAAAACTCTTCCACACATACTCACTCAGCACCCTAATGCAGTGCTACTGGTACCCATCAGGTCATTGGATAACACCCTGCAGACTCTGTGGCCCCAGTCACCCTCCACCTTCTGGTTCACCCCGATTGTCCTATAACCCCAGATGGAAGATAAGCAACCCCGGATACTAGGCCACACATGGCCTAAGTCACACTGAGTCTGGGTCCTCGGAAAGTAGGTGGGGATATGTAGCAAGTTTTACTCAGGAGGTAGACATAAACAAGGGGAGTTTAGCAGCCACTCAGGAGGTTCACCCACAGGCCTCAAAACACAATGGAGTTATGCAGTCTTTTGACCCACTGCCGAACTGTCTCGGAAACTTTCCTTCAACCCAGTCAATCTCTCTCGCTTCTACGTGCCGCAAAGATGTCTTTAGGGAGGGGCCAGGTGTGAAGAGGACAGTTGGTTTGAGTCGCACCATACACTTTGTGTCTCCAACACGAAGAGTTGCAAATTCCGTACCTTCCTGGAAATGAGACATAATGACCGAGGCACTTTGATATGGGTTCTACTAGGCAATTCTGGTTACACACAATGAACAGTTGCAAATTACGGACCTCCCTGGAAAGGAGGCGCAACGTCCGGTGCACAATGCTACAAGTTGCACCAGAACAGTTTGGTGACACACTCAGGCGCAAGTTCAGCAGAGCCACGTAAGGTAGAATGAGGCACTACTATGGGCACACCCCCACCTCTGAGTGTTCCACCCTGTGAATTTGACACCACGTGCAATGAGTATGCAGTTTGCGTGTCGCACAAGAGAGATGCAGCCCGATCAATGAAATGGCCCATTTGGGGTCCCGTAACCGGTGAATCCACTCACCACCAACTAGACACTTATGAGTGTCAGGGTAATTGCAGTACAAGAACCACATGCCTTAGATGCAGGCAAGTTTTCTGGGGCTCGCACTAGACAATCCGGTCTCCAGACACAATTCTTCATTCCACCCTCACACTGCGCTGCCAGTTGGTATTCAGTAGCCAAATTGGGCACAGGGTAGGACACTACTCTCCAGATGTCACAGGTAGATGATGAAGGTCCCTTACGGGAGATCTTTGATGTCCCTGAGATCTCCGGGAGAACAGGAGGACCGCAGACGGGCCCTAGGAGAGCACACTTCAGGGCCCCATACTTCTGGAGTTTTTCAGCCCTGGCTAGCCACTATTCAGAAAGGGCACACGGTCCACTTCAAGGGCAGTTATCTTCCATATGCTCAACAGATTCCTCTGAAAATGTGCACCGGGCAGTCTGGGTTCTCCGGTCCCGCATCCTCCCAAGCATATCTCACCATTTGCTGAATGATGGCACCTGTAGTAATACTGTTGTGTGTCTTTGAAGTCAGGGGTGGTTCTAGGGGTTTGAACCACAGACGTCTCCCCTAAATTGGAGGCCTGTCTGCCATAGGGCTGTGGTATACAGATCTTAACCTTTAGTGTGGCCATGTTCGGGACCGGGAGGCTAGGTGTCAAATCCTCTCCCTCCTATCTATCCCATCCGGCCCTCAAATGGCAGAGGTCTTGTCATTCTAGTGGGATGCCCATGGTTTATGACGGTCGCTGAGGAATGCACTGATGTGTTCCCCTGACCCCTGGTGTTCACCGGAGCCAGACACCACAGCACCCAAGACTCTTAGAGCATAGAAATGTCCATATTCTATAAGTGGCATTTCTAAGCGAGTTATGCCAAAATCCCCTTTACCACTGAAAAGGGTTTGGCGTGAAAAATCCATTGATAGGAAATATTATGAGGCTGCTCCACTGCAATCCACTATTGCAGCCTGAAGTAATGTCAGCTACTTCCCCATGTTAACCTATGGAAATAGCAAGCCTCATACGTAGTAAAAACACCCACAGGTATTCCTCACTACCTGGATGCACACGTGCACTAGCGCGCACATCGAATTACAATGGCAGATCGGACGCATAGTCCCCAGCACCAGACTAGACTAGATGCAGATATAAAAAATCAGTGTGTCAGTGCTCACGTACTAACCTGCAATGGCAGGCGGCACGCGCAATCGCGGGCATCATAGGTGCAGGTACGCACATACGGCAGCCTGTAATGGTGGGCTGCTCAAGCGTTTAATCGCAATTTGATGCCAATGCGCACACACCAGTCTGCAATGGTAGACCAAGCCATGGGCTTACCCAGGGCCTAGCACCTTAGGTGCGAGTGCATGCTCACCATCCTCCTCGGGCCAGCCGAACTCAGTTATCCACCTTACTGGGCGATTGCTCACATCCGGCCTGCGATGCCGGGCACCTTGCCACTATCACCACGGCTGCAAGCCCTCGGACACAGGCTTGCCATGGCAGGTCTGACCTGCGTATTAGAACACCAGGGGATGCAGGTATGCATACTGGGCACCTATCCACAATGCCACGGGTGTCAGAGTGCATCCTCCAGCCTGCCATGGCAGGCTGGACACATTTTTGAAACAGCTTGAGGGCCGATACGCACACCCACAGGTGTAAGTACGTACTCCCCTGATTGCATTGGCTGACCAGCTCATGTTTCAGAACAAGGGGTCAGCGCACCTCTTCCTAGCCTATGTAGAAAGGCTCATGCACTTCCCCTCTGCCTTGACAGCGAGGACGTACTCAGAGCCCTGGGGCCACACAAGAGAATCAGCAATATCCCAGGAGCATCCCATGGGAAGAGACGAACTCCAAGGCAGGAGAAACCCCATGTGGAGGGTTCCTCACTACATGGGTAGGGAACAACCATGTGTACCCACCCGGCCCTCAGCCTACCCCAGCATCCTTCAGGGCTTTCTTGATGGGGGAACCCTTATGGTATGAGATGACCCACTCATAGTCGGCTGGGCCGTAAGGGATGCCAACCTAGGCAGGGGCACAATGGCTACCCACCGGCCTGCAATGACAGGTCCTATACAGGATTGACAGACTATCCGGAGGGTGGCACATGCAGTGCTACGTCCCACTACTAGCCAGTGCCGAACCCACCCCGGGTATGGGGTCTACCTCTTTACAAGGTGCACTGAGGTACGGCACCTAAACCTGCTTGAGGGGGGCGCACGCACCTTCCCTCTGTAGTACAGTGGGAAGGTGCTTAGATTCCTAAGCCATGTGGAGAGAGTCAGCAAAGACTAGGAGGAAAAAGCAAAATGTTTTGGGGTAATTCCCATAAGAAGGGCCATGTCCAACACTATTGCAGAGAGGTTGGTCATACAAAATATTTCTCACAGCCTAGAAAACGTTTAATTTATGAAGAAGCATGTTTAAGTATTTTGTCAAGAGCTGTAGGGAAGAGGTTGGGCAGCCCACCTGCAAGCCCGTTAACCGATGATCAATCAAATAATATAGAATCACTGATATATGTAGCTGTGTTAATGGCACAGATTTTTGTCTCCTGAGGTGCAGGTTAATTCCAGTCAAGGCAGCAAGTGTCCATCTCCTCACTGCATGCCCCTGTGAATAACGGTGTGCTAGGCACAGAGATCCCACCTCTTATGTCATTCTGAAGGAGTCCCCAACAGGTTGCTTTAGTCCAGGCAAGGTAGGTCTATAAAGTGTGGCGATATCAAGTTGGAAGATCACAGTTATCTTGGATTGCTTGTCAAGAATAAAATATTGTTAGACTACCTGGAGGAAAGCACTGTTCTAAAACTGTTGTTGTCTTTCACCTGTCTAAGGCCACTGTCAAGTATTCCACAGGTGAGCAGAACAAACTGAACCACTAGGAAACACACCCGGATTTCACTGTTCTAAACCAAGAACCTTTAATTTGCGTATTCTTGACTGATTGTAATGCTTTAGTGATTTAAGGTCTTGGGATAAGTTGTTGGAAGTAGGTCAGTCTTTTACACAATTACACCCATGAGGGAGACGTTACGCTTTAAAATCCTTGCACTAAGCCTCTATGAACCTGTGGACTCTAGTAAACCTGGAGAGCTTTAATCCAGTTCCTTCCAGGTGAACATCAGGCTTTAGTTTGGTTGCGTTGTTGCCTGATCATGTTGCATGCTGAAAAGAAAACATACACTTAGTTGTCATACTATGTTCTTGATAGGGTGTCTTTCTACACATAGTGATCTTTCAAAAGTAGGGGCAGCAGGGATTGTGACATAGATCAATATAATTTCCATTCTGTTGGCGCATACTTGATATCGCCCACACTTGGAAGCCCCATTGTACGCCGACGAGGTCACTTCTTAAGCCAGAGCACAAGTTGGATGCCATTTGTGTACCTTTGGAAATGCAAATGATGTGCTCTGATTGCAGGGGCGTAACTTGGTCAGTAAGAGTGGGAGGGTGTGAGCTTCAGATTTTCCAACAGTCTCGTTGGCATATAATGGTAAAAAATGTTATACAACAAGCAAGGTGCATGAGAGTGGCCTAAGGCACAGTCCAAAGGGAGAGGAACGCGGACTGGTAGGAGTACTAAGTGAAAGAAAGGACAATATTTTGCAAAATAACCAACATTTTCGAGGACTTTCACAACAGAGAGGGAGCGAGTGTGTGTGAAAATTCCTGGTGAAATCCGACAGACACCTCACAATACCCAACTGAAAGCATTTGTACCCAACTAGTTATGAGAAAAGACATTTATTAGGCAGATGTAACACCCTCCTGAAGCTACGCCCCTGTTTGATGGCTGCAGCCAGTGGCGGAAAACAGGCACAATGTACTGAGGAGAGAAGCCGAGCCCAGTGGGACCTTGTGGGGGAGAGTTTTGTAAATATTGGATAGAAGGGATTCTAGTTGGGCTCATTGAGACAGGAGTCTAGCCAATCTTTAGCCTTCCCCGAGAGCCCTATTGTTTTCTGCAGATGTTTCATTCACCGTTCACAGTTTTTGGTAGCGAAGGCTTCTGACAGGTCCAGGAGAACCGGAATAGCCGGGTAAAAAACATCGGTTTACCACTGCTACCCTTCCGTTTCTTTACATATATTTGTCCCGTGAGCAGCCAGGAGGCCTGACTAGTTTGTTTCTAGCAGAATATTACCAGGCTCCTATAGTCAATTGTACATCAGTTTGCACGTAATGGGCGAGTTGGAAATAAAAGGATAATTAAAAGGGTTGTCTGGGGCACAGTGGGCTTTTTCAGCAGTGGAGCTATCACTGCATTCTTTAGAACATTGGGAATAGTTCACCATCAAAGGGCTAGCCAGCCGCGGCCCGTGCAGGTAAGAGCGAGGGGGCCGAGTTGAGGGGGGGTGATACGACAGACGATCACGAGAGTAAAATAAATAAATAATTAATTTTCCCTCATCGTTGTCTGTTGAAATCCCCCCACCACCCCACCGCTCTTACCTGCATGGGCCGCGGTTGGGGATGGTTGATAATTACAGCCAGAATCACTGTTAATGTCTTAGGTTATATGAGTCGTATTTTCAGTTAGGGAGTTTAAGTGCATGCATTGTCCATCATACATTTTGTCGTGGGAATATATCAAGAAATTAGTTTTTTCCTCTGATTTTTGAAAATGGGATTGAAGACTTAAAGGATTTATGATTTCTTTAAACCTTTTAAACAGCTTAGCAGCGCCCTTATTGGGCTCTTCAATTAAATTTGAATAATAACGCTTTTTGGATGAAAAGTGGCTGTACTTATCCCTCACAAAGCTACTCTACAGGCAGGCTGCCCTGCTTTGTTCTCAACTTACTCCATTTAGTGCCAGCTTTCTGCATGCTTTCCTCGTTGACTGCAGGTGAGGAGTTAATGGACATGCCCTTCTTCAAGGAGGGCCTGGGAGGTAAAATACCAGGAGTTAAAGGGAGTTGCTGAGGAGAACCACTGACCACCAGTGATCTTGTCTCCTCAATAAAGACTTCTTTATATTCCCCTTTTTTGAGGTCTGGAATGCCACGTTTAGTGGCACCAATGTAGAAATCTCTTTTCAATGCAGTGTTACCCTCCCAGTTTGTACTGATTTATCAGCTAGAGCAGCGCGACTTGACGATTTGTGCCCGTTCGCCGAACTCCGTGGAATCTCGCAGAGTTTTCATGTCACTCCATGGAATTCCGAGGTGTGAAACTCTACGAGTTCCGCCCACCCCTAGTCAAATATAAGCTCACCTTCATAGTTGGGTTTTTGAAGTAGACTCTGGAGTATAGCTGCGCTGGAGGCAGCTCTGGGTATTGGCACGGAGGAGGCCCTCTACTTTGTTGAGTGCATCAGAGCGTGTCACCAAATCTGCGGGATTGATGATAATGTGGGCATGTTTACACGACACACAGAGATTGTGGCATTTTCTCTTCATGTCTGACCCTTTCCCATAGGCTTCCGGTGACTGGTAAAGGACTAGTAGTGATGCGCGTAAATTGGGAACACATCCTTTCAACTACTAAGTAACGTTACAGGCTAGTCTCGTGAAAGCAAATGAAAATAATTAAGTTGGACACGTTTCATTATTGGCTTAAATCGTTGTAATTAATTAGCTAATCTAATTTCCACATGTTTATGCTATGGTGACACGAGGCATCCATTGCCTGGAATGCATTGAAATAAAAAAAATCGCTCAAATAATTTTTGTGAAGCATTTTCTACCAATGTGCTTTTTCAGGAAAAAGTGGATCGTGGCAGGGACTGTAATTAACAAGCATTGGCAAAGACAATAGTTCTCACCATTGAGACCCAATGGGTTTGCCAGTAGCTTTAGCAGTATGTTAAATATACATTTCATATTTTATGTAAGTAAAGACGTAAAATTTGTTACATTTTGTAAACTTTCTGTGCATTAGTTTTTCTCGACACTGTCTTTCTTTACAGACACTAAAACAAATTGGGAATCATCGATGAAATACATCTCATATCACTCCTGCCACCTTATCCTCCATCAAGGATATCACCTAAATATCATGTACAAGTGCACCTTGCTCTGGAGATTTCACTGATGAGTTATACTCGATAGCCCATGGAACTAGATGCATGAGTGATGAAAGTGCATCACGGAAAGTATATTGTATTGTGGTAAATTGTGTGAATGTTGAATGAATTATGCAAGCAACATATCATAGAGTCAATAGAATAATCTGTGTGGTACCCCAAATTGTGTTGTCACACAATGTCAACAGAGATTTGTTATTTTGCATAGGCCTTCTCTGTCAAAATATATTATATGGGTTGAAAGTTTTCTGTTGCAGAAACTTCATTTTTTGGTTTCAGTGTCGACAGATAATGCTGCCATGCCCACCACACAAGACCTGGAGAGTGACTAGCTTCACCTAGTGTTAGACAAGAATCAATATGGCCACTGAAATTATGGAATACTGTGGCAGCAGCATTTTCTACATAATTATGTATTTGCTGTATTTGCCACATAATCCATTACATGCTATATAATTTGCAGGGTATTACTCTATCTCCAACAGATCAAAGGTTACTAAAAACATGGCAGGGCATATTGCCATGGAGGGAAAGGCCGGTCACAAAAGTCGATTGGTCACCTTTAGATTGACTATTGCTGCAATTGAGTGTTAAACTGTTACTACTGAAGTGGAACCTTTGCTCAGGCAGTGTTAACTTGTGTAAAAAAGATAAAATAATGAAGAAATACTGTTAAAAATGTTCTGCAATTCACCACATATTTTGCCTTTTCCTGCCATATAATTTAGTCAACCCTGCCACATAATTTTGTACACCCATGCCACATAATTCCAGTGGACCTGGGCATTAGCTGCTTTTATTATTCCTGGTGTTGTATACCAGTAGAAACGGGTGTCTCAGCAGTGTTCCAATGGGTCATGCACAATTTAGCGAAACGATACAAAGTCACAGTGGCATTCAATTTCGATATCCTTTTATGTAGTTTGGACGAGAGAGAGCATCGTCAGATTACGGACGAGGCTTTGGTAATTGTGGAGTGACGTGGTCCCGCCTTTGAGGATGAGACATGCACATAGGATCAGTGGGAGGTCCATCATTTGGACCATTCCATTTCAGTTGGTGGGATTAAACAAAAGCAGGATTTGATGGAGGCAACTAAGAATGGCCCTAAACCCTACTGATATGGAATATGCTTGTGCCTTTTTGGGCTTCACCATGTTTCATTCAAGTGCCACTATTGACCATGAGGAGGAACACATGATGAATGGGAAGGGAATTCATTTGGTGGGAAGGCAAAGCATTTTTGAGCAGGGAATATATGTAATTGCCAATGCTGAATGCTTCACATAATTAGAATGTGAGATACAGTGTCTTCTCCATTGATGCCAGTGCGTATGGATGTATAGTTTGTGATGCGCTGTCACGGCTGAGGGACGGGACGGGACAGAACATGGGGTAGCTGTCTGTGGGGACAAAAGTTTCCTTGCGTAGGAGAATGACTACGTAAATATAGAATGTTTTTTTAAGAGGTAGTGCTTGCAAGACTGTGGTTGTCAGCTTGGTCAATGACAGATAATAGTGGCTAATTTGTGTCATGGTAGTCATCGACATTGTGCCCTGATTGGTTACTTACGAGGTTTAACGTTACATCTGAGTGTGATCAATGCTGTGCAAGTGGGGTGGATGAAAATCGGTTGAGGAAAAATGTATAGAGGGGAAGAGAGGTGTGGTTTCTGTAAACAGGAGGGGAAGAGAGGTGTGGTTTCTGTAAACAACTTCGCATTGATGTGGGAGGCTTAGCATGTTTAAGGAAACTTTGGGTCATCAGGATGTCTGGGGAAGTTGCGGTCAATGGTGGTTCATAGATACCTTGAGCAAAGATATTCAAGAAATGGGTCAACAATAAAATTGTTGTATGTGGTGGTGGAATGTTAGCGGTGGGCATCCAAAGGTCCAGAGGTTATACCCAAGTTTAAAAACTATTATGTTGATCAGGTGGTGTTCATTGTTTATCAGTGTGCTAGATACTTGCGTGTATTTTTATGTGTCTTTTGTTTTAGGTGTGGGTCTTATTGTGTCTCTCTCTTTTAAAGTGAAACATTTTGTTATATTTGAGCTCATGTATAGAATTCCCGTAGGATATTTCTCTATTGCGTGTATGTTTCTAACAGATTGCTCTGTTGGTCTTGGGAGGAGTTGGTTGCATGAACGGATGTAGCAGGGATTAGCTTTACATCATGTCATCTTCAATACATTGTTGCAACCTGTTCTATTACGTCTTAACCTCTCTGCATGAAGACTCATCAATATATTTGTAAATGTACCGTGTGTAAATATCCTTAACATCTAGAATGGTCCGGGGACTATTACACCAATACGTGACAACCCTGATTTAGAGACTTTGTCATGGAGAGCAGGTAAGTTACTGGATGGCCCTCCTTACTAGACACATTGCTTGTAGTATCTTTTAACTTATCTTCTACTACAGAATTCTAGTCAAAGCCATCCTAAAGAGTCAGGATCCCCAGCAAACATTGTTCATTACTACAACAAATCCACCTTCAATCGGGGACATTACTGATAACCCTTATTCTGTCTATGGCTATTAGTATGTCTACAGATACATCACTTATGACTTCTTTTAAATCACAACTATTGGAAAATGTCATCTCTTCCACAGGAGATATCACTCATAGCATATACCTACTCACAACAATATAAAAGGACCTCATGTCTGTCGTCAGATGAACAACTAATATATCCACTCACGTAACAATTTTTAATCTAAGCGTTTGAATGAGAAATACTTTTATGAAAAAATACTATTGTTGAGGGCCCACACTGTGAAATCCTCACAAATATTTGCATCAGCATTTTAATGATTACATAGCATAACTATTATAACAAATTACTTTTAAGAAAATTCATTTCCTCACCCATAATATGCCTAACCCTAAACCTATCACTAACACTAAAGCATTCTCCGAGAGGTACAGGAATGCTGAAGCAATATTCCCACGCTCTGAATTATGTGTACAAGGGGTACTGGTAATTCCAGGCCCAGTATTCTCTTTCACTGAATATCCCTTATGAAATGGTGAAGAACTACAGGAATTGATATTATTACGCCCATTTATTGCAATAATCCCTTGTTTTTTTTGTCCTTTCTCCACCGGGGATTTCACCATTTTGTGGCTGTGTAATGATGTCCAGTGTGTAGGAGCAGGGGATAGGGGCGGGGTTGTCGGCATAAGCGTGATATTCTTACACCTCCTGTAATACACAATTTGACCAGAAACATTGTTTCTGGCCAAGCCAAGAATGACCATTTAAATTTAAAATTCAGTACAACTACTTTACTTTAAAGTTGGGATTCTTTGTAACTGTATTTTAGCATTAAAGTTTCTTTTAACTTAGATTGTTTCCAAAAGTACAATATATTCCAAAGCATGCATTTATTAAATACAATACAAATCTAATTGAAAAGGAAAGCAATCCCAAAAAAGTTGAAATAAGGCTTTAACAAAACCTTACAGATGACCCCAGTATAATCTTAAAAATATACGACTTTCAAACTATGCTTGGCTTAACTAATATCATACGACTCATAACTGGACCTAATAGTGCAAAAATGAAAACTGGTAAATTGCCCAATAAGAAATCTGAATGAAGAAAGTGCCACATCTTTTAGAAGACAAAGGGTACAGTCTTGAACTATGGTACTTTTAAAGTATTTCTAATGTCCCTTCTACAAATATTACTATTAGGTAGCAAATTGTATTCAGCGTAGTGCCCAGAAACAATTGGACAGCCCCTTCCTTGGTAGCTGCTATTGGGTTGTTTGAAAATAGTTTTCAGAATCTCTGTCTAAGTATACGCATACTGGTAGCTGTTCTTTGGATGGATATGTGGAGAGTGGTTTTTCCTAGTTATAAAATTTGTTCAATTTTTGGAGACCTGCCCACACAGTACAGCACCAGTGATTGCATACTGGAAGGATGGCTCAGTGAGTGAAACATTTGGGGCTGGGATATGCATCATGAGCTTGAATCCCAGCAAGAAAGACTGATTCTTCCATCATTCCAAGGTCCTGAAACACGGTGTTTGCTGATGTGTTATTTCTTAACTACAGGGATGTCATGTGAAGTTCTCAGTAGTGTAGGGAGAATTTTCACTTGCCTTTAATAGCAATTGCTTTCATATCAGGTTTCAACATATTTTAAAATGTTTCGTGCTGTGTTTAAAAGACAACAAAGAGTCGGGGAATTAATGGATTGGGGTAGGTAACCAGACCACCATTAACCAGATTATCAAAAGTTGTTGACCTAGGTTGGCTTGTCTTTGCTCAAAACTCTGTGTAGGCATGAAACATCAAACAACACCAGAGGGTGGGGATGTGAGACAATGTGTAAGAGGCTGGAAGACACGCTAGCCAAATGCTTGCAGCAGGGGCTTGTGTTGCTGAAAGATATTTCGGAAGTAGGTGATAACATGTGCGTCTCCTGGAACGTGGGGTGGTAGTAATGAACATGGGAATGGTTGTCAAGGTTGTGCGTTTTCATTGGTGGTCTCTTGTGATCGAGGTGTTTGAAACATGCTTGTGTTAGCTGGCCATTTATGTTTGGTACCAGTTATTGTAATATCTTGTAAAGTCTGTAGGGCTCACCAACGTGCATGAGAGAGATGACTTTTTAATTAAAGAGTAGAGTGTTCTACTCTAATAAAGGTATTATTTATTGACAGTGTTAGATGATGCAGAGGGCACACAAGCCCTTTATAACTCACTTACCAGCAATGATAGTGTTTCGTGAATGTGAGATTCCCTGTGTACCGAGGATAAATCACTTTCAGCCCATGGTATTACATCATCAAGGTGAGATGGCACACGTCACATATCATAACATACATCGCATACAGTTCACATTGACTTCGAGTTAATGTTAAGCTCTTACCTTCCATAGCAGGCATCCTCCCTCTCAGCCAGAATGTGATGTGATGTGCTGCTTCAAATACCACCGGAGACCACGCTAAAAGTCTATAATAATTTATCATCAGTACAAGATAACCATTTCTAAGAGTAGGTCCCTCACAATAACTGTCAGCTTACAACCAATGTGGTGTGATGTTCCTGGACTACATGGGTAATAACTGGCAGATCATCTCAATTGATAAAGAGCATGGAAGATGTCCCTCATCCTATATTAAGCATTAACAACGCATATGGTCTAGTCAGCAAGGGATGTATTTTATAGTCACTCACACATTAACACCTTAAACAGCCTGAAAGGGCCTTTATTATCTATGGGATAAAGTATCCCGCCATACATTGTAAGGATATTGCAATTCACTGAGGAGTTCCATGGCTGAGTTTCTATATAAGGTTATGGAACTCTGAGGTAAACTGCAATATCCTTATCATGTACGGCAGGGGGTGCTTTATTCCTTATAATACATAGTCACAACATCACCTTTCCCACAAACCACTTAAATTCTTGGTGAGTAGCTCTTTTATGTGAAAGAGAGAGCATGTTTGCAAACATGAAAAATAAAAATTGAATCTCTAATGCAAAATTAAATGCACCAAAAAAGCTGGTAGATATTTGTTGCAGAAAGATGTTACAAGCAGGTTAATACACAATAGTTTTGTTTAAAAAAAAAAAAGGCGCAGTAGAAACATGCAGAAAGATTTTAACTTTTCTGTAATTACCTAAGGAGTGCAAAATATTGCCATAAATATCTCCTTTCTGTTTGAAACTATACAGCGAGGTAAACAGAGCAGAACAAAGAAAAGCAATGTTTCATTTTTGTTCTTTAAACAGCTACTATATTTATGCTTCATGACCTGACCTCCCTTTTCCCTTGGATGTTGCCTTTGGCAGCAGGCACTCTGATGTCATAACTCAACTGTAATATGTTATTACAGTTAAGTTCTGAAGTCATTTCTTTATACTAGGCAAATGGGTTTGTCACAAGTCTCCGATAATATTTAGGGTAAAGTACCCCATGTCGTACATTATAAGGATATTGCAAGTCACCAAGGGGTTCCATAACCATATAGAGGAAGGAATCTGAAGACCGAGTTCCTTTATAGGTTTATGGAACTTTGAGGTGACTTGCAATGTCCTTATCACGTAGAGCAGGCAGTACTTTATTCTTTATAGTACATGGTCATACTATCACCTTTCCCACAAACCACATAAATCCTTGGAGCGTAGCTCTTTCATATGGAAGAGAGAGCATGTTTGCAAACATGAAGAATAAGAATAGAATTTCTAGGGCAAAATTAAACACATCAAAAAAGTTATTAGATTTGTGTTGCAAAAAGATAGAAGAGTCAGTTTAATACAGGTCTGAGTTTTAAATAAAGGTGCAGTATCTCAGATGTGCAGAAACATGCAGAAGGATTCAAACTATTCTATAATTGCCCAAGGTGTGCAAAAAGAAAACTTGTGCCATAAATATCTCTTTCCTTCCCCCTTACAGCTAGAGAAACAGCAGAAGAAAGAAAAGCCACATTTCTTTTCATTTTTTTGGCCCAACCTGCTTTTCTTCTTGGCTGCTGGCTCTGGCAGTAGACATTGTGATGTCAGAACTCAAATGAAATAAATTATTACATGTGAGTTCTGACGTCTTTTTTTCATAATCGGAGACTGGGTACATCACAAGTCACCGATTATAAAGAAATTAGGAATGGGTTTTTAAAAAGAGATTCCAGAATCCCATGTATTATAAAGATATTATAGACAGGTTTCTATTCAGGGATTGCAGAATCCCGTATATTATGCCAGAAGACACGCCTGGTGCCACCTTACAGAAGTTGTAAAATGATTTGTCATGAAACATAGTATCACTTAGGGCACTGGTTAACTTCTAACCTATGAGGTGATGTAGGTTACAATGCATGTGTCATGCCTTGCAGCACCATTCAAGTTACAACCTGAGAGAGAAGACATCAAACTGATTACAGACATTATTTGCAGAGTCTGTTAAGAGATCACTGGTGTTAGAGGATATTAAGATGTAAAATACAGTGCTTTCGGCTTATCAGCAAGTAACTAGAATGAAAATACATATTTTATACATGTCAGACATCATTTGTTGCATGCAGTAGAACTGAACCCAGGTGAGATGACTGCTGACACAGTATGAACAAAGTTAAAACCAGTCTTGTCAAAGCCAATAGGTGTCGGTCGTGACACCTGTAGAATTTGCCGCTATTTGTTTCTTATCTGTCGCTGATAGGCATGCGCATGCATTTACGAGGCTATCTACGAGAAACAGCATTATGAAAGTCAATAGGCTTCAAGGGCGAGGCCTACTGTATTCACCAAATGCTTAACGCTATGGCCTACATTTGATTATAAACTCAGGAAGCTCCTGGAAATACAAATCATAAAGAAGATCACATTTTAGAGAACCTCAAGCGGGTTGGAAAAATATTCCAGAACCTCCAGGTTTCAGAAGTGTAAATAGGCTTAGTTTTGATGTGCCCTCTCTGTATAGCATTTAGGCTTTGAATTAAAAAATTCTAATCGCCTGTGCTCCCCCACAGCCTTTTCCGGATAGTCACCACGTGTTGTCAACGGCTCAGCGACCAAAATATAGGGGACGCCAAAGAAGGAGCTGTAACACAGAAAATTAGGTGAAGGGCTTTACACCTGTCACACACTCCACCTTTATCTGTTCTAAACGAATCAGTTCCCTGATTTGTTGAGATGTTAATATTGAACACAGATTTTGGAGCGCTTTTATTTTTTATGGGTTAAATATCTCTCTTTAGGTTTTCAAGGAATACGCTTTTTAAATTTGAGTGCTGGCACCAGGCTTCTCCTGCCAGAGGGACAAAATAAAACAAGCATTGGCAAAGCCAATAGGTTTCACCTATGTGAGATCTACTGGCTTTGGCAATTAAAAAAAAAATGTTGCACAGCAGTTCGGGCTGATGTGCAACATTAAAAAAGTACAAGTAAAAATAAAATGCGATATGATGTGGCCAGATTGCGTCCTAGCGCTTTTTTTTACTTTAAGCTATGCATGTACAAAGAAGTTTAAATTGTTATTTTCCCCATACTTAATTATACGGTTTGTATTCTTGAACAAGTTCGAGTCTCGGCGCCAGCTCAACGCCCTGTGATTCTGGGCAAATCCCTTAATCTTCCAGTGCCTATAAAAATTAATATGTCCTTGTGTAATGTAACACCGCTCATGTAAAGCACTTCAAGTCCTTCCAGTTGACTTTGTGCTATGTTAAAAGAAGCTATGATGGAGGTAGAAGGGAGGCAACTAACGACGGGGTGGGGAAGGGGCATGCAGTGATGCGAGCAAGGTGGTGGGAGGGACAGGCCAGCGACGAGCAGGGAAGGGGCATACGTGGAAGGGGCATGCAGCGACAGAAGTGAGGTGGTGGTACGGACGGGCAAGCAACTAAGAGAGTGTGGCCGCTGGAAAGTAAAATACATAAATAAAGTATATTACAAGTGCACAGCCAGTGGATGGACACTGGCCACCAGAAGCAGTATTTGGTCCAAGCTCCACAGCAAGGATGAAGCTGTAAAGCTAAGCAGGAAGATGAAGACAGGAGGTGGCACTGACCAACAGAAAGAAAGGAAACGAGAGTGATGTAGGAGTGAACCAATGGTAAGTGAAGGTAAGTAATGCCTGGGCTCCAAACCCCTTTTAAGATTGTTTTTGTAATAAGCACGGCACAGGCGCTGTGTAGGCAAAACCTAAAAAAGCTTGATTTTTCCTCTGAAGAATGTAGTATACTTACTCGAAGATTATATATCTGTAGAAGAACTGGACTGGTTTAAAATGAGCACTGTTATTGGAACAGGCATCCACTGCAGCCATCTTGAAATTACTTTTGTTTTATTTTAAGATATCCTGTTCAGTGATGGCCATGCATTCTCGGTGGACTTTTTGAATTGGATATATTAAAGTAAAAATCATTCTCCAGTGACCCCTGTGCATTCAGTCATCTTGAAAAGGGCAAATAACTATTTAAGATGCTGCATCCTGAAACAACAAAAAAGGGAATAAATAGTGGCTGGTTGACAAGAGGACACTTGTAAGGGCGGGAAAGGAGAGAGAGAGAAGGAACAGGAGGTGAATAACATGAAGGAAAAATAGACCCTCTCAAGCAATGTCTGACATCAGACGGACACCTCATCCAGTCAAAACACTATGAGACCTCCAACCACTTGAGAAGGACAAAGCCAAGAATAAGAAGATAAGTAAGACAGACAACAAATCTATCCAATCTTGAGCAAGGGGCTAAATGAAAGCCCACTCTAAGTGTACTTTATGTATTGGAAACAATAGGTCTATCTACTGACATCTAAAACTGTTTGTAGCTGAGATATAAAGCTCACATCCATGTAGCATTGGATATTAGGCACTGCACCAACTGACTTATGAGACAAGCTTGATACCCTCGTGACTGCTGTAAGTGACCTTGCCACAGTGTGGATGAGTACATTTTGGTGGTACTACTTTACTGTGTAACAGGGTTGCTGAATTTAATAGCCTCTTCTTGGTGTGGCAAATCAGTTGAGTTCTGTAAGTGCTGTTCAAAATGTGTGTAGATTTTTGGGAAATTGTGAATTATGTTCATTATTGAAAAATGTGTCTGGTTTGTTGTAGTTTTTCTTTTTGTGCAATCTAAGCATGTAACGTTTTTTTAATGGTGTTTATTATGATTGGTGGGTTTTGAAGGTATTTCTTAGAATATTGAGTAGCTGGTATTGTGACTGATGGATAATGTGGCTGGACTGTTTTTTTTTTGTTGGTGTGTGGATTGTCTATTGTTTTGTTGGCTGGTTGTTTTTCACTCTTTCTAAGTCCTTTCCATTGTCGCTAAGGTTTTGGGTATCTGAGGCATATTTGGTTTAATTGTTTTTCTGTGTGTCCAGTGTTCTTAGCATTTGTATACCATTTATCATGCTTCAAAGTATCCCAAAGTGCTTTTTTGTGGAACGTGTAGCTGCAGTTCAGCTCAGAGTAAAGTAATGGGGTATGAGAGACGCAGTTGCTGATGCTGACACATGCCAACATTGTGTGGGTGACTAATTCTTCCTGAGTGGAGATATATTCTGCCACTTGTTTGGCTGTATGTATAATTATTATGTCATCCTTTTATGAATAGCCATGTCTTTACCGTCGTCCTGAATTCAAGGTTATCGTTCCAAAACATTCTATTCCTGAGAAAATAAAGAACATATTTCACTTTAGATAGAGACTCAGATACACAAAGTATACTGAACCTTGTTGGGATTTATGGTTGGTGATTACTGTGGCTTGTTTGTTGGGTGACGTTAGAGTCTATGTGTTTGCTTTATGGATCTGACCTAGTGTGGGTCGACTGTTGAATGTTGTGGTATTTGCTCACTGTAATGGAACTCTTGGGCTCGCTGGTTGTTCGGTGTATCTGTGATGTTTTGTTTTTAAAAATGTTGGCAAGTGCAAATGTGTTATTTTGCTTGTTGTTGTTACACATTGTAGATTCTTTGACGTTTTGTTGTTTGTTTACCTGAGTTGTTGGGATTAAAGGGTGTTTTTCTGTGTATGCATGTTGTTGTATTTTTGCGGTTGTTCAGTGTGTGTATTTTAGTCGCTGTAACTCCTTAGTTGTTATTGGCTGTTTTCATGTTTCTTAGGGTGGATGGGTTGTTGTATTTTGTGAGTGCTGTTCAGTGTAGATGAGCTTTTGTGGGTCTTGGTCACTCTTGTTGGATTTTGTTGGGGTTTGCACTACATGCCTAGATTTCTGGGTACTGGTTGTGTCGATCAGGCCTTGAAATGGCAAATTAGAAGTGTAGGTGCTCACTATCCAAGAGTACCTGCAGCTCTTGAGAAGTGCTGGTACTTGCCTATTAAAGGTATTGCTGAACAGCTCAGGTGCTATCCCGTTATAAATGAAGAAGTGCAGGTACTCAGTACTTGACAGAACCTATTTAAATCACTGGTGCTGTTCTGCAAAGATGAATTCTTTTGCTTGTTGATGTTGCCCAGCCTTTCTGGCTTGCCGTCATTCCTGGGAAGGCTAACATCAATAATACATCCACAAAGTGCAATATAGCATTCATTCTCATAGCTTCGCCTCCCCAGAGCCCCCACTTGCTCACTCATGCTTACAAATGACCCACTATTGTTCAATCCTTGAGCAAACTTCAGTGCAAGGATCGGACACAATGTTTGTGGTTTTCATGGTATCCATGCATTTCCCCAGGTAATTAAGGCAGGTCAACCCCTGGGGTAAGGCCCAGTGAAAACAGGTACAATTGTGTTTTGGTGTTGAAAGAGCCAACCCGGCATGTTATTCCCTCGTCTGTTAAATTCTGAAAACGCCTGGATGGATGCAGGAGGTATCAATCCTTCGCACTTGTAATAAGACCCAGAATATGGTGCGCCTGTCAGACTGTGGGCATGTATGAACCTGTGTACCGGGTGACCACCCTCACTGGATGCCTCCTTTATCAAGCTTGAGGCTTGTTGGGAGCACACGTTCAACTTCAGTAAGCGGGCTTTATAGGCGTTTGTTCTTTAGTATTATTACTCTTTCTTCCACTCTCCAAGTCTTATGTGGGTGATATCAGTGCTTAATTTGGGCCGGTGGTTTCCGGTGCTCAGCACTGGCACTCAATCATCAACACCAGCACTTGAGCACCAGCTAAGGACACATTCATTTTTGGTAGCCACAGAGAGAATAAGTGATTCGCCCAGAATCACATGGTGTTGAGCCGATGCCGAGACTCCAACCTGTTCCCCAGGTCCGAAGTGGCCAGCTCTAGCCCTTAGGCCACATCCACTCCCCACTTGTAGGGTTCGTTGGTTCTTTGTTAGGCAGCACTAATAGGAGAAATGGGCTGATCGAAGCTATCTCCTGACCAGAGCCCTAGCATTTATTTTTTTACAAATTAGCTACCGGGTGATGGTGCTGGTGGATGCACCACTTATTGGCTCACAAGTCCCCTTTGTGTCAACAGAGGAACGGGGACTTCTGGGCTGGTGATTAGCAAATTACTGCATCCCAGAATTAATTATAGGAGATCCGCCATGCCGCTGGAAGACTCGGAGGGCGGTGGGCTGGTTTCCTTGTCTTCCCAGTAAACATGCAGACACACACTTATTGAATTAGTATGGTTTGGAGTTAATTACAGAGGGTCCCCTATTGCTGAAGCGCCCAGAGAGCGGGTTACGAGGGGAGTTGCGTTTTACAAATGTTTTGTTCCGCTGAGCTGTAAGTTAACAAGGCCATGGCGTCGCGTAAGCGCCACGAAGGTGCCACCTCCATTCAGACAGTGTGATGTCTTTAATAAAAAGCGTTGGGTGGTGTGGGTGTTGGAGGGGATGGAGGGGTTGAGTGTTGTGTCCTCTCATCCCCAGACAAGCGTTGATAGTGCCAATAGGTCTGGCTTTAATGAGATGCACCTTCCACTCTCAAAGGTACCCTGCAAATACAGGGGCACACTGAGAGGCCAGCTCATACCCCTCCTCTAGTACAAACACACCGTGCACCCTGCACATGCACCTGTGCACCACTCACCCTACACTTGCCAGGGCGCACCACTCCTCTTTCGCTCACCTGGGCAGACTATTCACCTTACACTCTTATGGGCGCACCTTTCACATCCTGCGCTCATACGAGCACACCTTTCACCTTGCTCTGATACAGCTGTACTCCTCCCTCTGCACTCATATGGGAATATTGCTCAGCCTGTACTCACACGGCCCACCCTCATCCATCACTAACACAGGTGGAGTCCTGCACTCACAGAGGGACCAAACTCACCCGGCAATCACAGTGGCAAATGATTCATCCAGAATTCACCCACAGGGGCACACCCCTCATGCAGCACTCACACCGGCATACCAGTCATCTAGTGATCTTACAGATGGTTCCCTGCACACTCATTAGCACACAGCTCACCCTGCACTCACATAGAAACACCTCTCATACTGCACTGATACCGGCACACCGCTCACCCTGCACTCATATGAGTACACTGCTCACCCTGCACTCATACGAGTACACTGCTCACCCTGCACTCATATGGGTACACTGCTCACCCTGCACTCATATGGGTACACTGCTCACCCTGCACTCATACGGGTACACTGCTCACCCTGCACTCCTACGGTACACTGCTCACCATGCACTCCTACGGTACACTGCTCACCCTGCACTCCTACGGTACACTGCTCACCCTGCACTCATATGGGTACACTGCTCACCCTGCACTCATATGGGTACACCGCTCACCCTGCACTCGTATGAGTACACTGCTCACCCTGCATTCATATGGGTACACTGCTCACCCTGCACTCATATGGGTTCACCACTCACCCTGCACTCATACGAGTACACTGCTCAGCCTGCACTCATACGGGTACACTGCTCACCCTGCACTCCTACGGTACATTGCTCACCCTGCACTCATAGGGGTACACCACTCACCCTGCCTTCAAATGGCCACACTGCTTACCCTGAAACACATTTGCATACCCCTCTTTCAGCACTCATACAGAGGCACCTCTGCACTCACACTAGCACACAGCTGACTGCACTCTCATGACCACACCCCTCACCCTGCACTCGTATAGGCACACCCCTCACCATGCACTCATTCAGGCATGTTTCTCACCATGCGCGCACACAAATAAAGTAATCGCTCATACAGGGACACTTGTCACCCTGCACTCATTCAGGCACATCGCTCATTTTGCAGTCACTTAGACGCAGACCTCACCCTGCACTAATGCAGTCACATCCCATAACCTGCACTTCTAAAGGTTCACTGCTCACCCTGCATTAGCATGTTCACACCATGCATCCTGGGCTCACATTGGCCCACACATGGACTGGTTGGGATCAGCAGCCCAACAGTGGCGGCATCATTTGAATTTTTCGCAGGTAGACTCTCCCGCTGGTGTCAACGATTGGTTGCCTGGGGGTCAGCGGGGTCGCCTGGGCGGTCTGCAGGGGCGGCAGGACCGCTTAAAAGGATACAAATAACCCTAGTGAGCACCTTGCTGTCTGCCTTCCCCTGAGGACTACTAGTGCTCGCTGCCCCAAACTTCGCATGGAGTTTCGGTAGGGGTGGTCTTCGTCTTGATGTCCTACGTAGGCTTGTCGAGGAGGTTGCAAACTGGGGATACTGCCACCGGCACTCATCATTCTTCATATCGGCGGCAATGATCTGGCGGCAGAGGGCAGAAGGACCCAGTTTGAGACTCTGCTGGTGGAAGTCACATGGTTGGCTAAGAGATTTCCGAATGCAGCCATATCATGGTCACATATCATCCCAAGGAGAGTCTGGAAATTTGGACGGTCTATGAAGGGCTTGAACGCATCAGTCAGGCATTTAAACAGCAGGTTAAAACAGTTATTCAACACAGCACAGCTAAAGACAATTTCAAATTTTCCACAAGGACGGGGTTCACTTGTCTGCCCAGGGTAACAAGTTTTTTGTTAAAATTTGGTTGCCTTCACGATGCAGCATTTCTCACATTGTTAGGTGGTCGCACCTGGGGTAGTATTGGTCGGTCGTGGAACCAACAATTCCTGTGGAGATTTAGGAGTCATGTTTTTACCACAAAACAGGTTGCCAACGTGGGGCGTTACAGACCTAATCACAGGCGTATTCAAGATGCTATTGGTTATTAGAATAACACAGGGCAGGTGTGCCACGGTCCTCGCTGAAGGGCTGGGGACATCCGCTACTGCAATTGTCAATTGCCCTAGAGGGTACTCCATGATACGTCGCTTGTATGTTGGGGGTAATGGTGACTCCTCTAGGGACCAACTTATGGCCAGGTTGCGCAGGGTCACCCCCCTGATTGGGTGCCCGGGGGTTTCCCTTTAATGGGTTGATCTGGCATGGTTGTTTTTGTGGGGCCAGCTGCTTTACTGGCCCTAGCTCTCTCTACCTTGAGGGAGTGGACAGTTCACCTTGTAAACAATTCAACTAGGAACTGAGGGGTGGTCAATCATGACTCTTGATGGATTGTGAGAATATGTTGGTAAGAGATTGTTTGTATTAGTAAAAAGACTGTGTCAATTGTGTATATAATAGAAATGTTTTTGCAAGATGAAGACAACAGCAGAATTTTAATGTCATGTTTAGGAAGTGTAATAAATATGGCCATAGAATGAGGATATTTTCGCAACGCAAGTATGGTTGTCTGTTGTTGCTTCCTATGAGGGGTACAGCTTTGCTTTGGGGAGGGCAATCACGGTCTTCTTTCCCAGCCCCCCAGTCTTGCGATGGTTCCTCCTCACCTGTGACAAACCAGACCTAAAATTGTCATGCTGTAAAAGGGGCTCACACTCACTTGGCTATTACCCCACACACCTAGGGTGACTAGATTTTTAAAATCAAAAAGTGGACAAGCCACACACAGAAATAGGGCTTCAAGATGACTACCTCCTCCCCCCCCTACTCCTACTAAAATTTTAAAATATATGCATCATTTTTATAACATTAACCCTCCCGGAGAGCGTTCACTTGGCACATAGGAAAGTAAAGGATTGTACAGCTGTTTTGTCGGCATAATGGCACCTGAAAGTACACAGGGAGCATGGAACCAGGGGCCAGGGCCCGCGTGCTCCATGGAAGCCGCATGAGATGCACCATAGCCCAAGTGTTTTCAAAGAGGGTAGCTGCTGAAATGATTTCACACGGTTGGTGCTCACTGCATACTCTTCCCAAAAACCGCGACATTTAAAGTTGAAAAAAGTTTCGGCACTCACTCCTGAAAAAAGTGACACTCCTGGGGATTCTGGGGCACATGGTCTCCCTACACAAGCCTGGGACAGCTGGGGCATGATCCCTCTGTGCTGCTTTTAGAATTGAGGTCTGATATTGTTGTTATTTACAAAGTTACCCACCCGTCCATCTGATATTCTGGTATGCCTCGGTCTGGTCCTTCAAATGATACTGTAGACTTGGGTTGATACTGTGGGCTTTATTCTTCAAGAGGGCATAGCAGGAGGCCCTCATCCTTGCCTCCACGCGTGATTGACTATGTCCCTTTAACTGTCAGTTGTCCCAAAAGACAGCCTACCTTTGTCTCTACGTCTTTGTCTGTGTGGCCATACTTGTAGGGTGATCCCTCTCGTGTGGGCGGTGGGAGGGGGACACGAGGTCCAGTCCGTGTCTTGTGCCCGTGGTATCGGACAGTGCCGCATTTTATGCAGTGTCCTTGGCACCAAGACAGACTCGAGCTTTCCCCTGGTTGCTTGGAGTAGCCTGGCCACGCCTCGTTCCAGAGCCAAGAGCTGGGAAGCCATGCTAATCTACTGGTCGAACAGAGGAGTGACTGTGAGACGTGTTCCATGGACGCCCAGTGGCCGCGTGACCCCTATGAGGGGAAGAAGCTTATCCCCCCATCTTCTGTTTTTATTCCGAAATGAACTCTTCGGATGACTGACTGCTGGGGACGGGGTGAAAGGAGAATGTTTCTGGTTGAGTGACACAGAGGACGGACGAGCTGATCTGGAATCCCCTCTCGGAATGTCACACACAAGGCGCCAGCGTCAGAGCCCAGCATGACACGTTCCTTCCTGTTTGTCCCGCGAGCCGCTGCCCACCCCCGTCCCGTTCACACAGAATTACCTTTGTCCAGGCTTTAGCTGTGAGGCGGTGCCCGTCATTTGTAGCCTCTGGCAGTGGTAGAAGCAGGGGAGAGAGTGTCTGGAAGCCAAGACCTTCCAGCAGGGTCGTTTGTTTCTACATCATCAGGCTGGATTGCACCCACTGTGGCTCTCCTCATATAATCCCCCCAGACCAGTGACCCGCGTGGACATATCCGGCCCCGCTTTTTCTTACTATATTATGCAGAATGAGCGGGGTGAAGAAAATGCCGGTGCGAAGTACCGGGAAACGCCCCACAAATTAAGCACTAAGGTGGATAGTGCTAAAGGTGAAAATTAGCTTCCCTTTTCTAAGACGTCTTATGTTTTTCAGTCTTTACCAGTTATTTACGGTAACGGGGTGGCACGCAAACATTGTCTTCTATTCCCCAACACAGTGGTGAGTGTGTCTCATGTCCGACCTGACTGCAGAACTGTTTCAAAACCTATTCAGTAGCACTCTTGGGTGGTCAGGCATGTTTAATAATACAATGCATCGCTCTGCGTGATCAATATCTTTCAACACACAGTCAAATGCACCAACAAGGGTTATTTTACATAGCATGTGTCTGATTGATCCATGTAGTTTTCAGCCCTCACTTGTGGGACAGACCTGTGAAACCAAAGGATTTTGGGGCATCGGCCTTTGGGGTCCACTTTTCGAGCAGATTTAAAATAATTTCCAATTTTCAGCCCAATCAAGTCCTCATGATGCCAAACAATAGTGTTTTGTTTTAAACTTTCCGAATGTGTGGAATCACAATATTGAGGCTGAAATATCGACCTCCAACAACATTGAATCCACACTGTCGGCAGGCGGGCAACTAGAGCCAAATTTCGGGGGGGGCTGAAAAAGATTTCGGGGGGGGGGGAAGTCTTCCAGCCATAGGCAGAGTGGCTGTAAGAAGGGGTGAAAACACAACAAAAGCCTCATTAACGAGTAAATGGTCTTTTAAAGACGTGTGAAGTACACGGGTGCGGCTGCAAGTAGACGACGCCAACCCGCGAGGCTGTCTCAGCCGGGCTGACAGACATGACGGGGGGGGGGCTGAAACCCGCTGAGCCCAATGGGTGTTGCACGCCTGACTGTCGGCCACTGTAGCATCAAGGTAAACAAATGTGGAGTTAATACGCAGATGTAAACATCAATATATATATATATATATATATATATATATATATATATATATATATATATATATAATCTACTGGCGGTCGCCAGTAGATAGTTATAGTTAGGATCGTGTTTCCATAGGAAATCCGCAACATTCTATTTGGAATAACTTTGGCGCCGATTGACAAATCCTCACAAAATTTTCAAAATAGGTGGGGCGTTCCGCTCCTTCCCTGAAAGTCTCGGGGGGATTCGTCAAGCGGGGGCTGAGAAAAAGGGGGGTCCCAAAACGCGTTTTCCCCATGCATTTTTCCATAGGACCTTTAGTCCAAGCTACAGCCCGAACGGCTGAACAGAATTACTTGAAATTTGGCAGAGAGGTAGTCCTCAGGTCAGGGATGTGCCTTTTGCAGGTCTGGTGTAAATCTGTTCAGTATTTCCTGAGAAAATAGCATTTAAAAGCATATATATATCTATAAGCGCGCTCCGTGCGCGTATGGTAAAACTTACCGTACGCGCACGCTGCCGTACGCGAGCGCGATTCTGATTGGTTGTTAGATCTTAGTAAACATTCGAATCGGTCGAAACCAGGAAGTGTCGGCCGCCATTTTGTCTCTCGCAGTCTGAGGGGGTGAAAAACAAAGGTGGAGAACGTGAAAAGGGGGCAGGGTGGACAGTTCCTGACCCCCTAGCCTTAGTCAGGGGGTCCCAGAAGGACCCCCAAGGGCCAAAATGTTCTTTAATTTTTTTTCAAAAAATCGCAGAATACGCGTAGCGTGCGCGTACGGCAGAAACGGAAAAATTCCGCGAACTGCGTAACGTGGGCGCGCGGTGCGCGAAGCGCACCGTGTGCGTACGTTACGCGCACGGTGAAAAACCTTTAAAAAAAAAACAAAAGAAATACATAACTTAGCATTTAAAAAACCGTACAAATTCACTGAAAAAACTATAGGTTTCACACACGTTATAGTTAGGAATTAGCATTTAAAAAACCTTGCAAATTCACTTAAAAAACCATAGGTTTCACACATGTTATAGTTAGCTGGACATTTCACTCGTGAAAAACCATTGAAATTCCCCCGTTATAGTTAGTGCAGGCAACTATAACTCACGCGACCGCAATCCTCTGCTGATGACGTCAGATATTACATCACTGATGACATATGTGTCTTTCTGAAAAAAAAATATTTGTAATATATGTATAGCTAAAAATTAATGGAAGAAGACATGGGTAAATAAGTGTCTAAATACAGTGATGTAATATCTGACGTCATCAGCAGAGGATTGCGGTCGTGTGAGTTATAGTTGCCTGCACTAACTATAACGGGGGAATTTCAATGGTTTTTCACGAGTGAAATGTCCAGCTAACTATAACATGTGTGAAACCTATGGTTTTTTAAGTGAATATATATATATATATATATATATATTTATATATACTTACCTTGAAGATATAGTGAGGTAAGTGAGAGAGGTAGATAGAAAGGTGAGCTATGGATAGGGATAGGTAGAGAAAGAGCGTGTCAGAGGTCGAGATAGGGAGAGAGAGGTTGAGAAAGCAAAAGAAACAGAGGAAAGAAAGATCAGAGAAAGAGACAGAGTGATAGAGAGAGACCTAGCGAGAGAGAAGGAGAGTCTTGTGACTGTGCTGATCACCTTACCGGTCGGTGGGCTATTGGTAGTGTGTGCCCTTGGCAATTGCCAACTTTGCGCTTGATTTAAAACGGCTGGGGGGAAGCCCCCTTTAATATTCTGCCACCTGCGCCGCCCTCATCACCAGTCTGTGGTGTTGCCAACGACCTCTGCTCCCAGATTGAGGTTTTAGTTTGTCTCCCCAGGTGAACATTCTCTGTTGAATCAATGTCCCAAAAGGAAGATGTCAATCCTGTAGCGGTTTATGTGAAGGAGATATATTATACCTCCAATGACATTACACAAAGACAGTAACTCTGCTTTACAGGCACAGTAAACACACAGAGGACCAATCGGTAACGCAGAGGGAGACAGCAAGGAGAGGAGAAGGCGGAGTGTGGGAAAAACGTAGTGAGGAAGAAAGTACAACTGTACCTTAGAGTGAGGTAGCCTTCAAACAGAGAGAGGTGGGGAGTGACTTTACCTTATAAAGAGACAACTCACAATGCAGAGAGAGAGGGGGAACTATTCCACATTACAGTCCACAAGTCAAGGAGAAACTGACATGTTTCTAGAGAGTCTTTAAAGCAGAGATGTATTTCCTTCACGAAGGGATAGTGACTCTGTATTAACTAGGGAGAGCATTGCCATGTTACACATAGAAAGAGCATTTATTATCACAGAAAGGGAGAGAATTATAGAGAGACAATCACTCTACATTGCAGCAAGAGAGTGACTCATTACAGAGAGAGAGAGAGACTCTCCTTTACAAAGATCTCAGTTCTACGCTATAGCTAGGGAGATTGACTCGATAATGCCGCAAGCAGCTGTGCTAAACACAGGAGGAGGTACTCTGTACAGAAAGACATTGCTCATTACGGGATTCTTTTTTTTCAAGACCTATATTGCACATCTGAATTGACATATATCTTTACTATCTGTGATGCCTTTTGTGTTGTATTGTATATCAGCCCAAACTCTTAACTGGTTCCAAGAGTTGTCTTGACCGCTTAACCACAGCTACCAGTTCAGGGTCAACGAAACGAAGAAATTCTTGGTTAGCCATAGCAAGCAACAGGTGTCCTGGGACAGCGATGAGAAAGGACCATACCAAACCACTGATACAGCCCTCCACACTCCATCTACACCACGGCCTTGTCAGGGGGAATCTATAGAGAACTGGCCTGTGCTCTATCCAACGAGGTCTGCTGGACAGAACAAGTCTGTTTGCAAACCAACTATTTGGATCATGCAATGTCAGCTGATGCTTCCTGAGAGCAAGGACATGGCATCTCTGTAGGAAGCAATGTTACTTGGTTCTTTAGACTGGCTCCAAGTCAGACTGCCTTTTTCTCTAAAAATGCCTTGTCTGCCCATTATTAGCGCCAAATTCAGATGACTACTTCAGAGGTTCTGTGTTAGAGATCAGCAGTACCAACATAACTCTTGAGTCAAGAACTCACTTAGTATGGCTCCCAACCAATTTAGTGAAATGATCAGAATATGAACAAAACAACCAAATCTGGATAAGTTACCAGGTAGAATTAAATACACTTAATAGGAAATTGTAGACTAGAGAGCTAATGGCAACAATTGGGCGAGCTTAAACTTATAGATGCCTCCAGGAATGTGGTCTGCCTGCCACATTTATACACACTATATGGGAATATCCAGGGCTCAAAAACTTCTGGAATGAGGTGATGAAGTATTTGCCATTTGTTGTCAAAATGCATCTGACTCCAGACAAATAGCTATGCATTCTTGGTATATGGAGGGAGGTTATAGTCACCAGGTATCAAAAGCTGGTCTACAATGTGAGCATTGTTGTAGCCCGGCACAATATAGCTATATTGTGGAAGGCACCCTACTTCCCCCTTGATCGAGCAGTGGGGCAGTGACATGGATTGGTATATGGGTGCCGAAAGGTTCATGTCCGAGCATTGGTGTTGCCCCTAAATCTAAAAATTCAAAAAGATATAAGGCTCATGGAAAGGTTATCGGGGTTGCTTGTGAACTTCTCTCAACAAAGTTGCTGTTATTTACTCGAACCCACTGCATATGATGTCTAAAGATAAAGCTGAGTTACACACTTTGTGAAATTGTTTTCTCAAGAGATATGATCTCTCTGCCATTTATGGTTGTATAATGAGATAAAATTCTTGAAGTACGAGAAATTTACACATGCTTTATGATAAGTTAATATTTGGAAAAGCAATCAAAAAAGTATGAATAAAAGCTGGATATGTCACTGCAATGACGTTGAATTTTAAATTAACAGCTAAGTTACACACATCTCCATTCTGCATGGACAGTCAATGAACGTTAGTAAGCATTACTAAGCACGGGGGCCTTCCTCCCACTGCAGGAGCGCAGCACGACTCCCAGTTCCTGGCTGCCTCGTGCCATTATTCAGGCCAGAGGAGCTGAGTGAGAGTCGGTTGCCTTGTAGAGACATTACATAACAATGGGGTGACCCAGAACTATTCCAAAGGACCTGGGTGATTTTTGATATGTAACAACAGTGGTCCAGTCGGAGAGATCCACTAAACGGATATGGTTAAATTAATACATGTATCCTAATTACTCTTCGATCACCCCAACCTATGTAACTCGGAGATGGAAGTAGATATTATTTCTGAAAGCAAGGGAGAGTATGTTATATTATTATAAACTTAACATCACATGCAAGGAAAACACATTTAAAGGTATGAATTTTTGTATTTTGAAATATAACAAATATAAATACTTTATATACACCTATGGTTGCTCCAAAGAGGTATGTGAATGGGTACTCAGGAAAAAAGTGCTTGTGCGTGGAGTTTTTACACAAAAAAAGTAGAGAAGAAATAAACCTATTACATATATGATCTTATGTACACAATAGCCCGTTTGTATATACTTATTATCCAGCATGAGTTCAGTCTCATTTAAAGAGAGGTAATCGTATCATTCATAATTACCCCTTAGTGGAACCATTATACAATCCAGGTGGTACATGGTGTCAACGTTTCAGCCCGGCAAGGGTCGGGGAGGGCCAATCTAAGCCTCAAAAGCAGCTCTTCACCAGGACTGTGTAACCATTTAGAAGGGGGAGCAACCTGGAAAGCTCATCTTGTTTCAAGACTGAAGAGTTAATCATCTAAATAACGAGGTCTAACTGGTTCCTAACCGGCAATGGATTTAATCCAGTCCTTAAAGCAAGTGAAAGCTGTCAGACTTGAAGCAAGAGTAAAGTATATTTCCTTCCCTTCCCCTTTGTGAATGGTGGCACCAACAGTTTTTCAGAACAGACAGTGGTCTCATGGACCACTACCCACTCTAAAAAGTGAAAACAAAACTTGTAATTTTTATGTTTTTAAAGTGCATCTCATTTCAGTTTAAGGAAAAAGGGCTGCATTTAAAAAAAAAAGCTTTTTTTAAAAAGCAGTTACAGACATGGTGGTCTGCTGACCCCAGCAGGCCACCATCCCTGTGAGTGCCGGCCATTCCCAATGGGTTGCAAATTGCGACCTGCCTCATAAATATTAATGAGGCAGGTCCCTTGTGTACCATTAGGGAATCTGAAACAGTGCCTCCGACACTGTTGTACATTAAAGATTGCAACTCACAATTTGCCAATTGCAATCTCTAATGGTCGTACATCTTGCCTCCCATATCCCTGACAAGGTGACAAAGTGCATTAGAAAACCTATAGAACACTATTCTGTGGGAGTTCTTTCGGTGGAAATGTGTGGGTCCATCACTTTCTGTTCTCCATCCTCCATCTTTTCCACTCTTTGCTATTATTGTTTGCCCTCGTTCGCTATGCTTGAAAACTACTTTCTCCTTCCACCCTTCTTGCTCTCTTTTTTGCCAATCGTGCTCTTTACTTTCTATTTATGTATAGTCCCCTTTTTTTCTCCCTCTCTCACACTGTTCACTCTGTTTGTGCTGTAATCTCTCCATCGTTCCCAGCTTGGTTTTTAGTCTCTCTCTTTCCTCACCCTGTCTTTGTATTCTCCTTCTTTTGCACTTTTGTTCATAATATTCCCACTTTTTGCACCCGGTACTCTTTGCTACTCTTTGGTCAGACCTTTCTCCTTTCTTCTTTCTCATTGTGCCCATTTCTTTTTTCTCTGCCACCACTTTGTCTTTTCCCTCTCCTCCGTCCCTACTTTATCTTTTATTCTTCTCTCTCCAATGCCCTTTTTTATTTTGTTGTATCTCAATCCTTTCTCTTTTACCCTCTCACTTTTTCTTCCTTCTCCCACCTCTCCCATTTCCCAGCGCCTCGAGGCCCTCATGGGGGATTTGTTGTGCTTTATAAATGTTTGCTTGACTGATTGACCTTTCTCTCATTCTGTCCCTCAAGCCTTTTCCTTTTCTCTCATCCCTTCTTTTCTCTTTTCTCTTCTTTGGCCTTCCCTGGTCTGCCTTCACTTTTTGAATTCCATTGTCCCTTTATCTCTCTTCACTCTCTTTCCTTATAGTCTTCTTTTCGGTTTTTCTGTCCTTGCCTTCTCATTCCCTTCCCTCATCATTTACTTTCTTTGCTCTTTGTTGTCTTTGTCTTTTTCTTTACCTACTTCGCCCCTTTTACACTCATCTTCCCATCTTTCTCTCTCTTGTCCCTCACGTTTTACCTCTTTTTCCATCCTTCACCATCTGTTTGTCTTTGTCCTTTTCTTTCCTTTGCTGCATCGGGTTCACACTTTCGTCTTCCCCCGGCCTGCCCTTTGCTGAGTCAGCCCATCCTTACCCTCTGCTCTCCCCTTGTCTTCTTTTGTTGTTGGCTCCCTTGAGGAGTGATTTGAAAGGGCTGCCTCCTGACTCTCCCACTCCCCCCGCACCATGAACCTGCTGCTCTGCCTGTTACTCCGCATGATCAGCCGCTCATCCGTACACGAGGCCCGGCAGGCGGGGAGCAGCTGAGAGGCCAGGAGGGCTCGGATCAGGGAGGGAGGTGAGAGCAGAGACAGATGGTGCATGGTTGGTGCTGAGGAGAGCTCTGCTGCTGCAACCAGCGCGTACTCTCTGCAGGGGTGGAAAGTAAGAATGATGTAACCGAAGGGATATATGTCTGCTGCCTGAGCCTGCAAGGTCTCTGGAAGTTGAGCAGTAGCTCTGCTGTCTGAGCTTGTAAGACTGGTCTAACTGAGGGCTAGCTCTGCTGTCTATATACATCCTAGGATAGTGGCATCTAACTTGTGGTGTCTGATTCCACCCCCTTCCCTTAGGCTTTCATTCCAGTTGTATGACACATAAACTTCTTCGGAGGGACTGGGAGGGAAAGAGGCGTGCGGATAGGTAACCGGTGGAAGCTATGTTTCACCAAGAAAGTTGGACCAAAAATTAACAGTTTGCCCATATTTCTTCAACGCCCTCTTCACACCATGAAGATACTGAATACTTCCTGAGCGCCCCTCTGGAACTGGCTGTAATGGCCGTAACCTGCTGGTGCGAGAGTCCGGAGCTGCATGGGGAGGGTAGGACTCCATGCCACGAAAGTCAAGGGCGCCAAAACGTGGTTTGTAATGCGCAGTGTGAAGTTCTGCAAACATTTCTGAAAGCCTTTGGGTAAATATACAAGAGTCCGGGGTGTATGTGAAATACCATGCTTCACACTGCGACAGGGTTAGCTGTAAGCTGTGTGCTGTGAGACTGCAGACCGAACAGTCTGTCAGTCCATGCCTTATGTGGAAAGGGCCCAGAATGAGATCACGAGAGTCCATACTATATAGGAGAGTCGGTAGTATTAATTGACAATATCCAGACTACGTGCTGTAAGAAGAGGAGCTGTAAATAGTGCCCATCTGGATTTTATATTGGGAGGATCCACACGCTGAAATATGATAACAAGGGTCACGACCAGTTAAAGTTTAGTTCTGTATATTTTGTCTCGGAGCCAGAGCACTGTGTAGACTACATTTGAAAACAGATATTAAATTAGTTGTGGCTTAGAGTCCCTTCTACTTTTTTGGAAGTAACTGATCACCTGTGTTACAGGAGCAGGAGGTGGCACTACGCTTCACACGTCACACAGAAGAGCCTTTCCATTGTGGTTTAAGCAACCTGCAGTGCACCTCTGTGTAGGCGCGGCACACTGACCCTACTACAAGCAAATCAGCACTTCAGTTATGAAGGAATGGGAGCAACCTGTTCCCAATAACAGCAACAAATCAATTCTTATTTTCTAGCCCTATTTTTATTTCATGAGCTGCTTTGTCTGGTTTCGTTGACAAAGTAAAATGATGGCCGTGCTTGAGGGCTTCTGTGTTTACCATCTGTGAATGGGACTTCCAATCCAGTGTCTTGGTAGCCATGTTGAAAAACAGTACTTTTCTGTCCTTAGCAATTAGAGCTATGATACGAACTTGAAAGAATGCCATTATCAGAGGCAGGGACATCTTAAAGATTTTGGGGGCCCTGTGCACAGCGTATTTGGGGGGCCCCTGTTTGAAACAGCTTTGAATTTATGGTCCAATTGTAGGTCTTTGATGCCTTCTTTGGCCAGGTCACTCACTGACACTGCACAGGCACATTCGTCAAAATTCTATAATTGTTACATCTAATAATAAGGGCCGGTGACGTGTTTTCAATATTTTAATACAGCAGCAGCTCACTAAAATTTTCTAAATGTAATTTCTGTGACACCCTCCACTTTCTCATATGTGAGGTCCTGTTTTGATATAAGGTATGGGTAGTGTGTGGGTGGAAGTCTCTGGATTTCTGGTGCTACAGCTTTAAATGCCCATGGTTTATAGGTGGCACATTCCTCGTAAAGGGCCTCGTAAATGACTTTTTCCGTGAAGATGAGAAACAGACTATTGAAAGATAGCCGAAACGTGTTTCGCCCTAGTGGTCCATTGACCGTGGGTTTTTTCAAGGCAAAGCTTGGTTATATGTTGAAGTATTCTTTGTGTTTCTCGGGAAAGGAAGTTGTTTGGTCTCTGCGGTCACGGAACAAACTTTGTAACCAAGCTTTGCCTTGAAAAAGTCCACGGTCAATGGACCACTAGGGCGAAACACATGTCGGCTATCTTTCAATAGTCTGTTTGTCATCTTCACGGAAAAAGTCTAATAAAATCAAAGCACGAATAACATAAGAAGACGCTTGACTATTTATCCGGACTCATTTTGACATATTAAGAGGGCACAATCCTCCATCCCTCTATATACCTGTTTTGATCTAAAACAAACTCTTTTCTGGATGTAACATGAAACATAAATACAACTTTTCTCTGCAAAAAGTCTGTAATAGACTCCCACACATCACTCACATTAAAAATAAATTAAAGGGAAGCGGTATTCACCACAATCTGTTTAAGAATCATTCAAGGTCATCAGGGCAAGACTCTTTGCAGAACATAGCTGGTTCTATCAGGGCGTCCCTGAAAGGCTGGGGCCCTGGGCCAGAGCCAACTTCACCCATGCTTTAAAACGTCTCTGATCAAAGGTTTACTACAGCTATTCATCAGAGCCTTCCATCGCTGGTTCGAAAGTACCAGATTTAGTACCATCTTTACACAACTAGGTTTCTGCTCTATATGTACTTATAGGTATTCATGTTAGGTATCATAATTAAGGCATTCTTGCTTGAGAACTAGATTTTTTTTTTTTTTAAATGCACACTTCTAAATGTGCATCGCACAAAGTGTTCTGTGGAGCCCTTACCACTGAGAGTGGCCACCATCAAAAAGGATGGATCGCCCCTAGGACTCAAGAACTTTCAGTTTTAGCTTAGTGCAGCTGGGTAGACAATCACTGTTGTGTACACTCTTTCAAGTTACGCTAGATGATGAATACACATGCCAGCCGCCGTCCCTCCATACTTGTGCATTACAGTGCTGTTTGCTCACAGGCCTGGAGTGCCCATTTTTCACCAGTGGGCTGGAGCCATTGGAGGCCGATTTTTAAGGCAGGGGGCTCTGCGGACACCTTAGCATCAAGGGGGGCTTCAGGAAAGAGAGAAAATGAGGAGGAAGGGAATAGGGCTGGTTTGAACATTTTTGCCAGGGCTGCTTTTGGTTCCCAGCCTGGCCCTGTTTGCTCTGATGCCTGTGCTCTTCCGACACTATGAATAGTGCTACAGCCCGCATGCCCCACTTAACCCTGGTCATCCAGCCTTTACCTTATCCTTTCATTAGAGAGTCGTGCAATCTGCCCTTCACCCTGTGTCCTATGGATTTTACATCAAAACCCCACCAGGTGCTCTGCAGCCTGAGTGTACCCTTCCCATGAGCGGGACTGCAGATAGTGCCAAGGTAAGATTCGAAACAATTTAGCCGGGTTTAACAACAACATGCATTAGATCAATCATAACTCATAACAATCCACTGCGTCAGTCAACTTTTTAAAGACAAAATTATACTTAAAAATGAGACTCTCAAACTAGTTCCAGCTTACACATCCATGGTCAGACGTTTGGCCCTGCAGATTGACAAGTGAAGCAGATTCCTGCATGGCACAACACACTGTTCCAGTGTTGTTAGGAGTTCTATAATGTCCATGACCTTCGATCTCAAGAAATCTCCCTCTAACCTCATCAACCAGTTGCATGCTAGACTGACAAATCCTAAAAGTCATAACTAGTGTTCTGGTTGGCCTACTACAAAGTGAGCTAAGACATTTCATCGGGAGCTGCATTAGGTATACAGAAAATACACCACAGCGGAGATTCTGGTGCTCAGGTTCTTATAGTCTTCTCCCCAGCACCACTCAGCCAATGTTCACTTTTACATCAATTAATGTACATCCTTGGAAATAGGAGGATCTATGTTAACCATGATAAGCATAATTAAATGAAAGCCATACCATATTGATTTTATCCACCATAGACAACTTCACTCAGTGTTGACTTTTGAATTGGGGAAATGATTCATGCATAAAAAGAATAGTGTTCAGTGAGGTCCAGGCTTTGCAGGACGCCATGCTTAGATTAGTATGTATTAGCTCAATGCTGGTGATCCTCCATAAGATATCTTGGTGTGTCTCAGCTATCCATCTCTGGATGGCTCCCAGATCACTCATACTGAACTCATTCAAAATGTTTAACATCATTTTTTCTGTTCCTCCTGCACTCTCTCTACCTCGCTCATTCTACTTACTCCAGATATCCGAACATTCAGCCACAAAGCGTGGAGTATACTTTAACTCCTTTACGAGTTTGGAGGCATTCATAATGACCACAGCACATTTCAGTTACTGAACATTTGTAAAATCTGTTTTACATTTCCTTCCACACAACCAAGACCCTGACTGGGATGCTCCCTTGCTTGTACCAAGCTTGACTACTGTAAGAGTCTTTTCTTGATTCTCCCCATCATGTACTCTTATACCCCACTTACCATGGGTCTAAACTCCACAGATGACCTCTGTACTAGATCTTTTATTAAATTGAAATGTGTACGTTCTCTCTGCTCTAAAAGACTCATTATCTTGCAAGATCTTGATAATTTATCCACAGTGACTTGGTACTTCAAAATACTTCTGATGCCACATCAAATAAGTAAATACATTTATAAACACATGGAGGAAAGCTTTCAAAGTTGCTGCTGTAAGACATTAAACAAACTCTTTGAAGCTGGCAGGTATACCATTGATGCTTAGTGTAAAGATGCGCTCCTGCAGCCTTCGTCAGTGGTCATCACTGGTTAAGCTACCAAATTTAGAATTGAAATGACGCAGGACAACCATAGTTGGTGGGACCTGTGTTTTTTCACATTAAACATGAGCTGTAGGGAAAAGCACCAGACAGATATCCCTGATGTGCAAGGAGTTTTCTCATTGCAGATCTGGAGAATTTTCAAATTGCCCTTCTTTGCCCCTCCATGCCTCGAATGGCTGTCCAGGGAAGGAAGCCTCACTGAGAGTCACACCATCTTATATGGTGCAGGGCGACGGCCACTGCCTCCTAGCAGTCTAATGCTAATTGTCACCACTTTATGGTGGAGCTTACGCCTCGTCAACCTTCAATGAGAGCCAAAGCCACCGCTCTGTTGAAGAAGATGTGTAGGAACATAGAAGGATCCTCCTTTTCGAGTAACATGTTTCTCAATAAACCTGCTAAACAGCGAAGTCTTTGTTTTTGAGGGGTTTTAGGCGATTTTACTGCAGGATTATCTAGTAATATTTTTCTGGTGAATCTTATGCGCTATGTAGCCCAGTGATGGTGATATAAGGAGCACATTATTATCCACAAACCAGAGCAGCGGAACTAAGGGCACTGCGGCGTGTCCTTCCCCTCCAACCAGAAGATACGTCACCTGTTCCCTTCACCCTTAGCAAAAGCCTCTGAAGACGTGCCCTCAAGCTCAAGAAGGGCAATGCAGTTAGTGTCCCCACTCCCTCTCACACATCAGGTAACTAAGGCCTCTACCTTACCCTCAGCCATGCTCTCTGCAGCCTTTACATCCCCTCTGCCATGAGTCCACGTCTGCCTCTTTGCCAGTCACACTGCTGCTTCTGTGTGAGCTTGCACTCTTAGAAAAGCTTGAGAAAACATTCTTACAACAGAACAGCTAAAACTAACGGGTTTGTCAATATCTGTTCAAATCTACTGCAGTCCATAGCAGCATCACAATAAAGTTTTACTGACTCGGTGCGGTGTGCAAGCGTTAGAATAGTAAAACTACATTCGACTACAACACCTGAGGTAGGTTGAATATAGAAACTGGTCAGAATGTGCATAGGGATGTAGTTACCGTAGACATTTTGGAAGCAAGGGTTTTTTAGTCTCACTGTCTTTGCAATCTATGTTTTCACGTAAAACAATGTCTCAAAACTCAGCACAAATGTGTAAAAAGTTGACACTACTAAATTGCGCCCATGTATCAGTTTACAAAGATCAGGGTAGACACTAAGTAATAAACAGGAAAAAAAGAATAATGTAGCAGCAAAATAAAAGCTTTCGACAAGACAGTGTCGCATTATTTGCTTTTCAGTAATACCTCCGCAATTGACCTGTGAAAGAATTGTGCACACTAAAATACTGCAATACTTTAGGGAGTTATTGGCAGTAAGGTGTCCAGAAGTAAGGCACAGAGAGTATATTGTTGATGTTATCGACTGCACACAGTTTTTGTTTTGTTTTTTGCTCAGAATAATACAGAAAATATGGGTTGCAGAATACACAATAACCCCTAAAGAATTGCTTTACCCAAATAAACTTAGAAGAAGCAAATGAGGAAGCTTTACTTAAATCTTGATCTATAATTCGGAGTTTCTTCCTTTTTACTACATTTTTGACGAGGATTAGTATTCCCTGCTTGCTGGCAATATTTCTTCATGGCTGCTAGTTGGCATTGGAAATGGATGTGCTATATTTTTTTACGAGTTATCTTAGCTGGGTGGATTTTGGAGATGGTTTTTCCTTGACGCAACTTAAAAGGGGAACAACAATCCAGATTTCAGCATGAGAACCGACAGTACATTTTTGATTTATTTTGTGTAGTAATCATCGCATATGCATGAATTACTTTACGCTTGCAACTCCTCTCAGAATTGGGCACCTGGACTGTTTGCAGTTGGTCACCATTGACAGCTCTCGAGCAGTGTATGTGGGAGCGTCCAAAATGATACACATGTTTTCCAGTTGTTAGACGAGGGTCCCAGGCGCTTCTGATGAGTGTTGAGGGAATACAGTGAGTTTGGTGCAGACTACTACTTTTGTTTCCCTCTATGTATTCCATTGTAGGATGATGAGCCCAACACAGTCCCACAATTCCCATATAGCGTTCTCATTTCCAGAACTCCTTTTGATGTCTGCTTTGAGCCAGCATCAACGTAGATATAAAGAGCACTGGCCAATAGTTGTGGCTCCCCTACTTCCTTTTCACTTTCTTTAGAGACTTGTTAGAGAGAGGGCTTGGTGGTGTAAACTATGTGCAAAGTAAGGGCAATACAGCAGATCGTTTCAAAGAATATATATATTTACTTTGCCAACCATCACCTCGGCTACCATTACTTCAACCTGTTGGTTACTTTGACTGGCCTTAACTTTGACTCTCTTATTTACTATTCCAACTCACGCCCTATCCAGATTGAGCTCCAGAGCCAGCTGTAATAAAGACCAGTTAAAGTAACGGTCCATCTCGGTGATGGTGGCTGAAGTTGATTGTCAAAAATAATGGGGTCAAACGAAAGGAAAAAAAACACAAACCATGGTTATAGCCCTATTTTTTTAAGTCAAAAGTTTTAAAGCAATTTAAAGAATTATGCCTATATAAGTACCAACTACATGTTGTTCTCCACTGATGGGTTCAGAATGACATCAAAGACTATGAGAGTCAATCTCCTTCGATTAGGATGGCACTTTGAAACCAAATGACGGAAATCATCTCATGCTGACAATGTCCCATGCAATATGAAGAGCTGGATATGTCCCCCTGCATCATTTTCATGCTACTTCATAGAGCTGGACTCATGGACAAGGAAGCTATTAGTGTGGTTCACAGTGTGCAGGGATCTCTGAGTGAGCGTGTGGTGGAGACTGGACGATTGCAGAATTTGCTGAGGACAGTGCACATGGTGCGCAGAAATCTGTTTATGGGAGTGGGTCTTGATGGATGGTCCTACTGTTATGATGGCAGTTAGTGGGATGGGATTTTGGAGGAAGGGCAGATATTGGTTAACTCAAAAAGGGCAGTTGAAGTGTGATGGTGTGGTATTGCAGTTTGGCCTCCACCCATATATTAATGTCATCTGCTGAGTGTAAGAATGAGTCAGTATCTTGTGTTGGGATGCTGTGAGTTGCAGACATAGGTTTACTATGGAAGTGAGCAGTTTTCATTGCTGGGGCGGTGCTTGCTGAGGGAAAGGTACTAGACTGGCAGTTGTGCTCCGATAATAGGTCACTGTTATTGAACTGCACTTGGATTCCTCCCAAACCTATATTAAGTCATCTGCAGAGTGCAGCGATGTGTGAGCTTAGTTGTGTTGGGATGTTGTGGGTTGCAGACATTGGTTTACCAAGGAAGTTAGGGGGCCTGGGTTGATGGGTGGTGCTTGATGATGGAAAGGTGCTCAACCTGTGATTTTGCTTTGATGATGGAGAAAGTGGTGTGGGATTTCAGTTCTGCTGAGATGTGGTTGGTTGCAGACACTGCTTTATTAAGGAAGTGAGGGGTCCTTCATTGATGGATCGTGCTTGATGAGGGAGAGGTGCTAGACAGGCTGTTCTGCTTCTATGAGGGGGGCAATAGTGTTGTAGTTGTATTGCAGTTGGACCTCCACTCATATATTAATGTCACCTAGTGAGTGCCTGGAAATGTGAGTATCTTGTGTTGGGATCCTGTGAGTTGCAGATATATGTTTACTATAGATGTGAGGGGGTCTTCATTGCTGACAGGTGCTAGACTGGTAGGTCTGCTTTGATAATAGGAAAGTGTCATGGGACTGCACTTGGATTCCTCCTAACCCTTATATTATTGTAATCTGCAGAGTGCACGGATGTGTGAGCGTGGTTGTGTTGGGATGCAGTGGGTGGTAGATGCTGGATTTCTATGAAAGGGAAGGGGGTTTCATAGATGGGTGGTGTTTGATGAGATAGAGGTACTTGACTGGCGGTTCTGTTTTGATAATGGGGGCAGCGTCCGGTGCAGGTAAGCGCTATAGGGTGGGGCGGGGCGGGAGTCAACAGAATAATTATTTATTTATTTAATTTTCCCTATTCCATCGTCAGTCAACTCCTCCCCTCTCATCCCTGTCCGCCCCACTGCACTTACCTGCAGCGACCGCTGCTGGGGGAAGTGGTGTGAAATTGTGCTGTGCTGAGATGTTTGTGGGTGCAGACATTGGTTTACTAATGAAGTGAGGGGGTCTTCTTTGATGGGTGGTGCTTGATGGTTCTACTCAAGTGATGTGGTGGTGGTGTGGTATTGCAGTTGGACATCACCCATATATAAATGTCATCTTCTGAGTGCAGGGATGAGTGAGTACTTTGTGTTTGGATACTGTGGGGTGCAAACATACGTTTAGTTTGGGAGCGAGGGGTCTTCGTTGCTGGGGCACTGCTTGTTGAGGGATATGTATTCGAGTGGCAGCCCTGCTTCTGTGATCACGGGTGGAACTGTTCCCACTGAGCTGCGCTGGAGGTAGCAGAGTAGGTACTCTGGAAGCCACTGCAGTCTGAGATTCCTGCAGGGCCTGGAGCACTGGTGCGCTGAAAATAGCCCAGCTTAGGATGAGTCACCTTAGCTGGTGGGGGGATCAAAAGGCAGGGAGGGTTTGAAGCTCCCTCTGCGCACCTCCATCCATCTTCACGGTCGTGTGTGGAGATGCCGATTTGTCGTCTTTTTGGGGCATAGGAGAGGCGCTGTGCTTCAATTCATTTTTAGCAACTAGTCCCATGTTCAGGTTTGTATTTCATACCCTACTTGGAGCAGTTCTTTGATTAGAAATATAGAAATGCAGATACTCGATATTTAGACTAGACTACCTGTTCGCTCCTGTGAAGTGTCGGTACTCTCCCATTAAATGTATTGCAGCAGTGCTGAGAAGTGCAGGTACTCCCCCTGTCAAATTAAAGAAGTGCAGGTATTTGCTCGTTTAAAGCACTGGCTTGGAGAGAAGCTAGCCAGAGCCTGAATACTGCTGGAGCTATGGGTTTTGTGCTCTATGTTTTTTACTTTGATACGTTCGCCCTCTTGGAGACTTCCACCTGACTTGTAAGGTTACCCTCTCCCCTCGTACTACGCATACAGGGCTTAAAGATGCCGGGTCCCTCCGAGTCTCAAACCAATTAGTAATTAAAAAGGGACATTTAAACTGGTCCCCATCAAGCCCTACATTCGCGTCCTTAATTTTACTGGCAAATAACACTCATCAATTTCTGAAAAATTAATGTATAAAAAGTTAAGACAATCCATATCAACAATTTAGTTCCTATTTATATTTCACGCTTTACTTAATCTTGCCCCGAAATAGTGGTTAAGTGGCACACTACAGGGATTATAGAAAACTTTTGAGTCCTCCTCCAGTCCCATCTCCAGAGTGGCGTGTAAAGATCGCCGTGGAAAGCGAGAAGTGGAGGGTAAGAGCGAGGAGGCTGGTGTGTGCTGCATAGGGGCACTTAATACACAATTAGACAAGCTAGTGAGGTGGATGGAGATAGAGAAATGAGGAGTCACAGATAGGCAAAGGGACTAAGGGAGGTCTTAGTACACCACACCTTCCCGAATGTAGAAAGACACTCAGTCTCTACCCCAAGTTACGCCCACCACGTCACTCCCTGGGCTGTGTGCGGCCCGAGGAGATAAATAAAGGGGCATAAGGTCTCTCGAGGCCTTCGGTGACACCTTTCTACTGGGTGCATGTCTCTTTTTTGCAGCTCTGTGCTGTGACAGGCTAGGCCTACCGGAACGGCCTAGCTTGACCGCTACACTGGTGATGAGGAGTGGTTCAGCCCTGAGCACCCCACCACTGCTGGAAACACTGTCAGGTGTCTTCTCCCATTCTCGGCCACCATCCTGGTTGTGAGACCGAGCAGCAGGCCTGAACCCGGTATTGGAATCAGCCGCCACAGGGGTTGGTTTGCGCCGCCCTTGTGGGCCCCCAGTGGTGCATCACATGTCTGCTGTTCCTTCCCTGGCAGCCCTAACCGAGTTCCGACTGTGTTCCTATGCAGTCTGGCACTCTGTGCCCGGACTGTGACGACCACGACTTGCCAGGCTTGATCTGCTCCATGTGGGCCAATTATCACAGCCTGCAATGCATGCGGCAGCCATGGTGGGCGAAGCCTGATCCAGCGTCCCTGCTGGGATCCTCAATGCCGAGATCAGCGCCTGGAGCAACAGCAGCCCAGAGAAGGCATGCCTGGATCCTGCATGTGGCTCTGCCACAAGCCTCTACCTCCTGCACAACCTCACACAACTGTAAGTTCTCAACTATTGAGCCTAGAGAGGGGCGTCTGGATACCTGAAGTGTGGTGCTACATAATGAACACATGGAGGTCACTGCCGGCAATCCTCACACAGGGATTAAGTGCTTGGCAAGGGGGGACATGATCAACCCCTAGACGACATGCATCTCGCGACCGCACATGGACAAGCTGGGTGCCACAGCACGCACACACAGATCTCTGCCATCCTGCACCTACAGCCCACTGCCACTAGACTAGAGACTGCATAAGGGGGAGGGGAATGCCTGCCAACATGAGCATTCAAGAACAACGGCAGGTGTATACAAACCAGAGCCAATACTCTTATTCCTCGGTGACGTCATTTCTACCATTCAGCAAGTTCACCGATCCCACCATAGCAGCACCGAGGTGGCGCTACTGGTTGGGGCACCTGAACCACTACTTTTGTGGCACTAGGGAAACTGATGGTGCAGTAAAAAGGTCTCTACTCGTTCACTTCGGAGGTGCTGAATTGTATGAACTTTTCTAAACACTGCCAGACACTGGAGATGACACCGATGTTGACATGGCAGTGAGAGATCTAAACAAACACTTTAGTCCCCAAAACAACCCGACTTTGAACAAATAAAACTGCGGCAAGCTACACAATAGGACACCGAATCAGTTGTCATGTTTTACGCCCGGATGAGAAAGCTAGCAAGCAGATGCATATTCCACAATCAGAGAGAAGAAATCAGGGCGCAAATCATTCAGGGGTGTCGATTTACAGTTCTTAGATGGCTGATATTACATCAGCCAGGAATCCCTCTTGACGACATCCTAGTGCTAGCTCATTCTAATGAATTAGCTAACTCACGGGCAGAAGAAATGGAAGCAGCACTCAGCAAACCTCCCGTAACACCAGCTCCTTCGAGGGCTCCCAGCATCAAAGCCAAAAGAGTTGAGGCTATCCAACGATGACCAGGCCTTTCTTGCCAATCCACTCCTGCAAGATCAAGTGGGACCTGTGGTAACTATGGCCTTTGGCACAAGACCCCTGGGATATGCCCTGCGAAAAGAAGGACGTGTTAAAAATGTGACAAATGTAACCGCTACACAATGGTATGTCGCAGCGAAAGACCACTTGCCCACACCAGAATACCCAGGAAGACAACAGCTGCATTCCGTCAACTTTCATTAGAGGAGGCCACCGAAGAGGAAGAGCCAAGCTGCTATAGACCCTATGCCAATGTTGATGAAGAAGATAAAGAGGTCTTCATTGTGTCCTTCACAGGGACAGCTGATTGCAAAAGGAGACCACCTCCAATTTATATGATGCAGATTACCAATACCACAGTAAGGGTGATACGGGGACGTCTGTAAGCGTCATGGACTCTGAACAATATGAAAACCTTTCACCGTGTCCCCAACTGGTCCCCACCAAGGCAAAAATCTATACTTTACGGGCGTACCAAGCCGCTACCTCTCCGAGGAGTGATCGAAGTTGACATCACTAATGATGGACATGCCACTCGGACCAGGTTCCACGTTACTTAAGGCAAAAAAGGCATGCTGCTGAGCTGCCATACAGCAGAAGACTTAGAACTGGTGTTTTTGCCAATCAAGTTCAAGGTTCCCATGCCGACTCCATACTTGCGGCATTTCCTCAACTGTTCCACAGCTTTGGAATGCTCAAAGACAAGCAAGTGAAGCTACACATACATTACTCAGTTAAGCCCAGCGCGTTGAGGCATCTAAGAGTCCCTTTTCATCTAAGACCTTAAGTTGAGCGAGAACTGCAGGAGCTCAAAGGTCTCGTTGTCATCCAAAAGGTAACCGTCCCCATATCCATGGGTGTCGCCGCTAGTGATTGCACCTAAGACAAAGCAGCCAGGTGCCATTAGATTATGCGTGGATATGAGTCTCCCCAACCACGCCATTTGATGACAGTGCCACATAACTCCTACAATGGACAATGTAATAGCTGACTTAAACTGAGCCAAGTGGTTCTCAAAGTTGGATCTCAACACTGGATATAACTAGTTAGAGTTTGCCCTGGAAAGTCGATACATAACGTTTTCCACTCAAGTTGGGCTTTGTTGCTACAAGAGACTACATTTCGGTGTTTCCTCCTGGAAGTTGTCCAAATGCAATAAGAGAGACATTATCAGGGCTGCTTGGAGTCATCAAGATGACATACTGATATATTCAAACACCCTGAAAGAGCATCAAGTTTGCCTACGAAACACCCTGCAATGCTAGTCCGAAAGTGGTTTGACACTCCATAAAAATTAATGCTCCTTCTAATTAGACTCAATAGAATTCTTTGGATACATCTTCTCCTGAGAACGTCTGTGCGTCGACCCACGGAAAGGCACAGTGATCCAACAGAAGTTTGTATTGTGGGAGGTTCATTCTTAGTTCACCAGATCTGGAGTATCCTGGGAATTAAGCCAATATGCAGACAAAGCATTCAAGGCAATTCAGAACTCTCTCCTAGACAAAGTCAATACGGCATACTTCCATCCGCTAAGAACAAAAGAGCTGATTGTGGATGCAAGCCTGGTGGGACTGGGTGCTGTGTTCATGCAGGAATGCACCGACCAGAAGTGGGTACCCATAGCATACGCTAGCCGAGCTCTGTGGGACATGGAAATGCGCTATGAGCAAATAGAAAGGGATGCCCTGGCCATCAGATGGGCCTGCCAGCATTTCCACCTGTACCTATGTGGTGAGAAGTTCAAGATAATTACAGATCACAAACCCCTCATACCACTTTTCACCGGTATGACCCGTTAGCCCCCCCCCCCCCAGAATCGAGAGGTGGACGGTACAGGTGTTAGCATATACATTTGAACTGGTCTACCGCCCGAGCATCAACAACCTGAATGATTACCTGTAACCCCACCTGGTTCCTACTGGCAATCTGCCAAACATCGTGGAGAACTTGTCACTTCTGCACCATCACAAGTGGAGACACGCTACCCACACCAGTACTAACAGAAGACCCGAGCTGGGAACCCTGGTCCAAAATCAGCATTGACTTCGGGAGTTTCCCAGAGGGCCAGATTACCATGGTCATGATAGATGAGGGTGATGCCATCCACGTGATTTCACATGTCAAAACAGTGCTGGACAAGACATTTGCGATGTTCAGACTACCAGATGAAGTTAAGTCAGACATTGGACCGCCCTTTCAAGGGCATGAGTTTCAGGAATACCTTGCCTCCCTCGCCATCAGACACCGAAAGATCACCCGCAGTCGCCGCAGGTCAACGGGGAGGTAGAAAGATTTATGGGACCGGGCTCTCAGATTGGGGTTGATTGTGGCGAAGATGCGGAGACATGTCTACACCAATTCTTACATGCTTATCGACAGACTCCACATAGCACAACCAACTGTGCTCCAGCGCATCTTTTATTCCGGAAACCTTCATAAGACTGCATCTCGGCTGATCCAGAGTGGTGGTTGGCGGACACTGACATAGAGGCCAACCAGGCTAAGCGAGTGGTCACAAACCGCAAAGCCAGCATCCATCGGTGGGCACGAAACCCCTCACTGTAAGTGGAGTCATCATCAAGGACAGATACCCTGGCTGGAAATTCTGGACCCCGTAAGAACCCGAGGTCTAGACAGTGGTCAGGATGAATGGCACCATGATGACTGTGCAGAGGGGTCACCGCACTGTCACAAGGAACATCTCATGGTTCAAGGAGGTGGCAGATCCCCCCAATGATGTGGAAAGTGAAGCCGAGGATACAACTGGAGTACAGGATACCTCACCGCTGACCTCTCCTTCCAGAGAAGGTGAAGAACAAGCGGAATCGCCTGAAGCCAGGCACTTTCCAGGAAGGAGCAAAAGCACAACGGAAACCCCGTCTAGACACACCCAGGCGGAGGGCCAGGAGCAACATGGGTCCAGAAACATCTCCCGGAGCCAGAAGTATGGTCTCTAACCAAACCCTGCTGCCAGCTAAAGATTGCGAGACTTCATGTGTTATGTACAGCCTCATTGAAGTATTTATTGTGTAATTTATAAAGAATGGGAGGGATGTAGAGAGACATCCGGTCTCTACCCCAAGTTACAGCCACCACCTCACTGCATGGGCCGGGCACGGCCCAAGTAGATAAATAAAGGGACGTAAGGTCGCTCGAGGCCTTCGCCCACACCTTACCACTGGGTGCACTCTCTTTAGTGCAGCTCTGTGCTGAGACAGGCTTGGCCTCTCGGAATGGCCTTGCTACACCGGGTGAAGTGAGGAAGAGGCCGGTGCAGGTAGAGAACGGGACAGTGGCTGATCAGGAGGGGGAAAGAGTCCCTTGCTTGCTTGCAAAGGGGGAGGGGCTAACCATACACCATTGAGGCAGATGTGAGAGTACAGTGGGGGAAGAGGCAAGTGCGTGGAGGGAAGTGAGAGGGGGTAGAGGGCGGGTCGAGTGCCGGCCTGTCTGCAGCCTCTGCTGCACCGGACGCGGAGCAGTGCTGACGGAGTTGCTTTCTCAGCAGCCTGAGATCGATGCTGTCTCGGTGAAGTGCTCTCACAGGAAGCACATGAAACTAATGCAGTCTGTCCGACCTGCAGAGCTCGTGGGATCCGGGAAGGCCCTTCGGGGGCTCTGCACAGGGACCAGGGATGCAGGCAGTGGTCGAGGTGGGCGGGATCGGCAGGGCACGCGTGCCCCTACTTCTCTAATTTCATAGATTCCGTTCCCCTACTTTATTTAAACATGCCTCACGGACGGCAGAAATCGCCAATGCCGATAGTTAAGGCTTGTTAGGACAGTGTCCAGTTCTCTTGCCGCTGGCAGCTGCCCCCCCTCGCTTTGTTCCCCCTCTTCTCTCTCTTCCCTCTCTTTCTGTCTCGCTCCTCCTCATTTAGTGAAAACCGAGACTTCAAGAAACGGGTATTACCCTCTCAATCCTCCTTTCCTGTATTTGCTCCCCTGTGAAATGGATCCAAAAAAGAAAAACACTTTTGCTGGAAAAATTGTCTTTTTCTGACATTTTCCAATTTCTAAGTGCAGTCTCGGGGTGGAGAGAAATAAAACATTCCAAATATAAAAAATAAATAACTAACTAACTAAAGCAAGACAGGGTGTTTGCAAGGTGGCCAGATTGATTTATTCACACCTAAACACATTAGCGCCACTTTACAGTGTTTGCCAGTGAAGCGCTGCTCTTGTTTACTCCTCTCTCTGTGAACGACATTGCTTCCCCTGGGTGGGAAAGTGCACCATTGCTGGAGGTACTAAAATACCTGCTTCATGGGTAAATTGGAAAACAAAATGTGTACAGCGGCTGTGTGTTCACGAATGTGGTCTTTTTAAACCATACTGCTTACGTTTTGTAAGGATAAAAATAATGGGCATTGAAACGGGTCCCTTCTGGGCCCTGTAGTCATGTCCTTAACTTTTCAGGCAAAAGCACTCACTAATTTCTGAATAATGAGTGTAAAAGGAAAAAGGTAACTATGTTGTTCCTGCTTACGTTTCACATGCTTTACTTAATCTTGCATTCCCTATGAGTGTTTGCTTTATCTAGGATGTTGTTAATTTGCGTAATTTGAATTGAGTGACATCCAGGTGTTTATAGCGGGTCAGTGCAGTGCAAGTTTCTCTAAGTGAGGAAGTATGGTGTTCAGTGGGGAAGAGGATGTGGTACTATGGTCAGAGGTGCTGAATTTATAACTAGGGAACCAGGTTCAGCCTTCATAACCAGTCCACCAGACCACTCCCCTTGAGGGAGCACATTCCCATGCTAGACCTTAGAAGGCCCCGCAAGATCTTAAAAGCCTTGGTCTCTTAGCACCAGTAGGTGAATCCTAGCAGTGGCAAGTGTGGGTTGACCTTGAAGGCCTGTCCACCACAATCCATGAAGTTCACCTCCAGTCTTGTGGGCAGGCTTAGGAAGCAGCACACCATAGAGTGACAGTGACTCTGTCACAGAGGTCAAAGGACCCTTGAGCAGGGTGGCTCTAGGGCAGTGCAACCGCACCGGGCGCTGACTTCAGGTGGGGGCATCGTGTTTGTAAGTATAATATGGTTTTAAAAGCACTTGCTGCCTTCTTCTTGGCCTCCAACAATTTTCGGCAACAATAAAAATGTCATGATAACTCCAGTGATTAATGTTCTTAGTAGAGAGAGATGGTGTTTTGTCTACTGGAAGTTTCGACTCATGGAAAGGAAGCACAGAGGGTTAATGTGCCTGCTGCTAATAACATGTACCATGCAGATTACAAAGTGTACATAATGTAAATAGGTCAGTTGGTTACTGCTTTTGTCAGAGAGACCCTATTGGTCCTTGTAGTTAATAAGTTAAACTCCTAACATAGATCAGTGAGCTATTAACTGTCATGTAAGAGCTGCATGCAAACTGCAAGGTATAAATTAGAGCATTATGTTTTTTTCCCCAGTCTTTGATTATCCTAATGTTGCAAAAAAAAGGGTTCATTTGGGTAGAAATAAATTCTGATCATTAAAGAGAACCCCCAACCATGGTATTACATTTAAAATTCTTAGTTTGTGTTTCTTCAGACCAATCGCTATTAAACTATGCTGCCTACTAGTATGGTTGTCATGTCACTCCTACACCTTGTAGTCCTTTGTCTTATGTAACATTTCCCATACAGTGATTTACACACGTATGATTGATTGTCTCTGTGTAATTTGTGTGATGTAAAGTGTTCCGATACTCTACACTGGTATTAGCGGTGCTGTAAATGTTCGGATAATTTATTATTTTGACATTTTTACACGTGCTGACAGTCCCTGCAAAGATTTTTCCTTATTAGTACTAGTGGATCATAGAACTGCAGCAGTGAGAAAGGTGACCAGTCAACCACTGCAAAGGGCCCGCCACTTCAGAGCAGCACAAGTCAAATCTTTTAGTAACTTTTGAACCTTTTGAGCTATAAACAATTTATTTGTTAAAATCATCAGATTATGCACCAGATGATGTATTATGTGGCAAATATGGCAGAGCCATAATTATGTGAAAAACATTTGCAAACTAGGATATTTTGCCATTCATGTTGGAACTGCTCTTGTGGAAAAAGGGAGGAGAAGTCCTGGTGACAGAAACTCCATGGCTGGTAGACAAATGGTTTTCTATTCCACTTTGAATAATTGGGACATTCTGTGATTGGAAACGTGTCCCACTTTGTGAATGTATTTTAATGCCAATAAATAAACATGTGTATCCATTGGTTAAATTAAATAACACAATAAGCTGTAACTGGTTAGTGAAAGGAGGTTGTGAACTGGGTTCGAGTCTCGGTAACAACGCTAAACATCCTGTGATTCTGGGCAAATCACTTAATCTCCCCATACCTAACAAAAAAAAAAATGAATGTGTCCTCATGTAATGTAACTGGTGCTATGTAAAGCGCTCTGATACCGGATTGGATTTGGTCAAGTTCGCACTATATAAAACTCTGCACAAAAAAAACAAAAAAGGGGAAACAAATACTACAAATTGGGATATTTTGCTCTTTCTGCCACGCCTCTGACTCCGCCCACTGACTCAATCCATGGGTTATTCCCGCCCTCTGATTCTCCGCCCACAGTTCCCCTACTTCTTTTCCCCCACTTCTACCACTGGATGCAGGTTCCTTGCAGAACACCAAGCAGGCTCGCTGTGTGCGCTGTAGCGCTACCGCAGCACTACCTCTGGGGCCTGCAGCACGGACTCCTTTACCTATGAGGACCCCTCCACCTCCTGCTACCGCATTAACAAGAGCTACACAGCTGTCAGCAGAGCTGTCAATCGCCACAGGCATCATGTCCTACAGCATCCCATGACATGGCTTTGCCAATGCCTCTGATTCTCTGAGCGCAGCTCCTCGTGCTAACTCAGTACTGAGACCCAGGCACAGCTTCGCCAGGGCACCTCACTCTGATTTACATCACCATCTGTTAGACTATCGAGTTTTGGTACCCAAACACTGCCCCCTTGCTGGCTCACACACAGATATGGCAATAACCTCTTTTATGTCGTAAGTCGTGATGCCATGCTTCAGTAGCACTGGGACTCACAGTCAGATTTGGCAGTGTGCCTCAAATCTGACCTACCACACGCCGTTCTAACTCAGACCCCAGGCCAACGACATCTCGGCCACTGACACTCACTCCAGAACTCTAGCGCCCTGAACTGGGTTACAGCTCCGCCGAAGCATCGCACTGCAGCGCCCGGTGATTGCTCACTTCTTGGATCCACAGGAGGCTGCGCCAATGCGCCTCACCTTTGAACTGCCGTATCACGAGCTGGGCCAGTACTCGGAGAAACAGTTCCGCCATGCACCTCACTTCTGACCTGCGTCACTACCTTGCTATTTCAGTATCCCAGCACGCGCTCACAGATTATCCAATCAACTCCGTGATGGCGCACGTGATGCCGTGCTGTGCTGGGACTGAGGCCTTCAGACACTCTGTCAATGCAACCACTCTCGCTCTGCAGCGCCCCGTGTGACATCAGTGTAGGGGCCACCGACAGCTCTCACACAAGCCGTCGTGACCGGCCTCACGCTGTGCGGGCTCACTCACACTGTCACTCACACTGTCAACCTCATCCTGCAGCATCCCAGCTGTTAAAAATCGAAATGGAAGTTTAAGCATTATTATTTATATTTGAAGACTTTATTGCCCAATGATTGAGACAGAAAGACAGCAGTTCGTAGTACCATAAAGAAGTGTAGATGCATTTCTACAGGGCGAGTAAGGCACGCTTACAAAGGGTTTCAACAGGATAGTTCCTTTCTGAGAACAATTATTTATCAATGTATACATTGTTAAATAATCTAGTGTGTTCCCATAAATGAAATCAGACGAGGGGAACGAGAGACACACGTTATAATTCTGTGAACTGTGTTCAGTGATCCACTCAATAGCTTGCAATCTTGTCAAATATTTTTAGAAGGCCAGGCATCATTTCCCTGTCTTAAAGCTACTCTGTCTGTTATGTTATGTTAAAGTAGTTAAAGTAGTTTTATAATGCGCACAGCTAACCAAAAAGGGTTTCCCAGCGCAGGACTGAGGGACCAAGGAAATGAAAAGTTATTGATTGAATAACCAAGTTTTTAGTAGTTTACGGAAATTCGTGTATAATGTTTCTCTGCAAATCATTATGGGGGGAGAATTCCATAAGAGTGGGCCAAGATAGGAAAAAGAACGACCACCCATTCTTGTAAGCTTGACCCTAGGAACCACAGTGGTGGATCGCAACAAGCGGGAGGGTTGATAGGAACGGACTCACTTTTGCAGGTATTGAGAAGCAGTGCCTGTCTTGATCTTGAACATATAGTTCAGAGCTTTGAACTTAGTCCGATTTTCTACTCTGAGCCAGTGTAGATCTCTCAAGGCACTAGTAGTGGAAGACATTCTTGGGAGTTTGCAGAGCAATCTTGCGGCAGAGTTCTGAACCACCTGAAACTTGCGTAATACATCCCTATAATATTTCCGTAGTCGAGTCTAGATGTTACAAGTGCCTGGACAACGGTCTTTTGGGTAGCACTAGGGAGCATCCAAATGATTTTCTTCAACCATTTTAATATGGTGAAGCAGGTTGGCACAGTTTTTACCGCATGTTGTTTCATAGAAAGATTACTATCCAGTTTGTGCTAAACTTAAAATCATGGACCCACATTTTCTATATATGGCATTGTTGTGGAGTTACAACTTCTTAGACCATGTTTTTCAACTAAATCAACACCATTAGTATTCATCATTAAGACACCTGTCACCCCTCAACTAATACTCAATTTTCTTACATTCTCTATGGATGTATAAGACTGAATGTATTTTTAGTGTTTTTTTACCTTACAAGAGCCTAAATGACCCCAAAAGCTGTCGGGACAGATCTAAAAAGTACTGTAATACACACACAGCTAAAGACCAGATGTAAAAGTAGAAGTCTGTATGCAACTACAGTTGGTGAAACAATTTATAACCCCTTCTGAAAGGGCTTATTAGGTATCCTCGCACTGCGCTGCAAATCTCCTACCCCTAAGAGTTTGTCAGAGAGGGTAATCCTTGCCTACTATGGTAATCTACAAGCTTTATTGTAACAAAAGATCTGTCTGTTGGCTTTGACACAGTATGATCACCCCTAAAGGCCCATGGGCTTTAGCATATTCTTTTAACAATAAATAAGTGAGGCTTACAGACTTTGTCAGAGCTTTTCATAACAGACATACCAGACCTATGTTATGTCACGGAAATTTCTAAAGCATGGCAATGCCCTGAGGGCGTCCTGGCACTAGAGGAGGAGAAAATTATTCTAGTGCAGACCTCACGAGCTGGAGCCAGATTGAAGAAAAAGAAAGGTTCCCCTTTGATTTCAGAAAGAGAGATGATCAGGTAATGATCTGAGAGACAGCAGGAGCGAATTTCAAAGCATGCAGTCAAATAAGAGAAAGTCGGCCAATGCAGATGGTGTCTCTTAATGGTGGGGATTGCCACAACTATAGTTAAAGAGGAGCAAAGGCCATGGGCAGTCAGATACGGCCTAGGATTAAGGGGACCTCTGCTGTAGAAAACTCTGTGAACAAGGTAGAGTGCTTTGAATTTGGCACAGGAAATTATAGGCAGATAATGAAGATTTTTAAGATGAGAAAAGATCAGAGTAATTGATGACGGGTTGAGAATAAATTGAGCAGCAGCCTTTGAATAATCTCGAGATGATGTGTAAGGTAGTTAGGAAGACCAAGATAAAGGGCATTGGCATAACAGGGAGTGAGGTTACCAGGAAACAAACTATGGTTTTACAGATAGGTGCTGGATGAAGCAGTGCAATCTTTCTTAGCATCCTTAGGAGGGTGAAGCATGACCTGGTATCTTGGTCAATCTCAAGGTCAAAAGCCAGATGTTGGGTCAAAGATGATACCAAGATTTTTGACTGAAGAAACTGGTACCAAGGATTTCCTAGCTCAGAAGGCTATTGGAAGACAGACCGAGCAATAAAACCTCAATTTTATCGCCATTCAAGGCAGTGGCTTTGTATTAGAGGTGGGCGTAACTCACATAATTTGCTTCAGTTTAATGTGGCAAATTTACCGCAGAATTATTCCCCTTTACCCAACAATTGACCCTCTTTTCAAAATGCTCTCTCGCATGCAAAATGGAGCAGAGGATGCATTTTACACTGAGAAAATAGTCCTAAATTCAGTGGCATAACCCCTGAGCCCCTGTGGTGCGGGGGTGGGGGGCCCAAACTGCAGGGTGCCCCCTCAGTGCAGTACTCTGGCCTAAGAGCTACTGATTAAATCCGGAGCAGCGGTCCCCTCCATGTACCTTGCAGGGGGGCCCACTCAAGTTTCGTTACACCACTGGCTAAATGCAACAGAACACGGACAGCAGCAGCCACCATACGTTCATTGTTCCTGTGCTCCTGCAGTAGGATTTTTGTGACAAAGTACTAATAATTACTCAAACTAGACAGCGGTCAGGAACGCAAGGAAAGCAAGAGTAAATCAAGTGAACACGTGACTCCAAGTCTCAAGAGTCTGTAGGACAGTGGGTGAGGACCCGTCAAGCCAAGGTCCAATGGAGATGCGCAGCTGCACATTTTACGTATGCTTCTATAAGAGATAGATGTGTTCAAAATGCTGAACCAGCCAATGTTGATAATAGGGGGTAAAGTTAAAAGACAGATTGTAGGACTACGGCTCCTTTAGCGACTATGACGCTCCCCTGTTAAAAGTCACTACTTGGAAAATCAAACCGAATTAAAAAAATAATGTGAACTAAAACTTATAAGAATAATACATTTGGAGAATTTATGCAAAGTGGAGCCAGTCACTGCTACAGAGGTCTCGCTACAAAGCAAGCAGATAAAAAAATGCAGTGTCCATGGAAGCCTGAGCTTCATTATGGCATCTAGCATAACTTTTTAAAATGAATGAATCAGACCTATCATCGGCTTTCTGAATTTACCAACGGAGGCGTACTTTATTGAGCATAAGCTTTCACACTGCAACAGTCAGGCATAGAGTTATAAAATGACAAATATTCTAAAGAAACTACAGTTGTCAAAACAAAATAGAACTCTTCCTAAAAAGATCTAACAAGGATTTTCACAGTGTAAGCTCTTTCATGCCAGGGTTTTCAAGGGTGTAACCAATAGCAAAGCCCTTACCTACTAATGTCATCTTTGCGATTGCATGTAAGAAAATACCTTTCTACAGGCTTTGACACACTGTAATACCAATCCACTTAGATTTATTGGCTTTAACATAAGGTTTTAATGATAAATAATTGAGACCTATTACCTTTGTTGTAACTTTTCAGAACAAAAACAGATTAGACCGATGGCATCTCACATACAGCATCATTGACCTGTCACCATAAACAATTGTGGTCTTCTGTATTAAGCATAAGCTTTGCAACAAGGCATAAGGTGCAATACACACACACCTTTTCAGAGAAGCACAGAATGACTGTCCAATTATATCCTGTAGGAAGGAAGATCAGCATGTAGGTGGAACCAAAACGTCTTTCTCAGTAGTACTTCTTAAAGCACTTTTTCTGCTGGCCATACAGCATAGTATGTTTTGTTATTCCTTTGCATTCTGCTTTGTGCTATTTTACTCTTCTACAACGGATTGAACAGAACCTGCCCTAAATAATGTAAGGAAAAATACACTTAAATGTGTTCATGCTCTATTGACTTGTCTGAACATACTCACATGGCCACATCTTGGGTTTATACAGTATAGTCAATAGCACTAACTTTACAAGGATGAAATTTAATTTGGCTTGAGTTACTAAGACTTTATACCCACTCTTCTGAGTCTTTGTCGTGCAGTCGCTTTTGTGGTCAATGTCTGGGCGATGCAGAACTACTGCTTGTTGTTATGCATGGTGTAAAATTATTTAAAAGGAAAAAAAAACATTTTATTTTGTGATTTAGATTAATTTGTGTTTTACTGAAGCCGTCACAAGTTGATCAGTCAACAGAAGGAAGCTAGTGGGTTTTGGCTTTTAGATGCAGACGCTTGCCTTGTAACGCTAATCTGATCCCTCCCGCTCACTGCCTAGCACAAGCTGCCTTTATGTGATGAATTAGACCTGAATACATCACTGAAAATTAAGAAACACAATAAAAATTTAATTGATGGCATAAAAGTGGCATTTCTCTAGGGGCAGACCTCATGAAGTGTGCTACTTGTCACCACTGTGTGACAACTCTGCCCACCATAGCCCAGTGGATGTGAGGGAGAGCAGAAAGGGTAGATAGAAAAAATGGTGCAGATGTAAAAGGCATAGTTGGCGGCAAGAAGCATGAACGTAGGCCATGCCCTTCAGGCATGATGGACATGGCTACTGTATCCATAGGAAGAGGACAACCAACTGATGGTTGACACTGCGCACTGTGCTAAGGGTAACGAAGACCCAAATGGTTAGTCACATTGGCAAAACAATCATCGGATACAAAATGTTGTGTTCATAGAAACATATATTTACCTCATATATGCAATGAAACAATATCACATTTTATCAACATATAGAATGGAAAATCACACTTAATGGTGGTCATCCACCTGAAACAATTCTGATATGAAATCTAGTACATAATACATTTGAGTGGTCACATGATGGTTTATTGGTGAGCCCAATGCATTTCGGGACTATGTTGTCCCTTCATCAGGGGCGATCTGTGAAAGAGAATACATAAATATCACAATCGAAAATAAACGCTAAGGTTTACATTCAAGAATGCTCCATGGTAAAAACAACTTAAGTCATGTGGTGGTTAACAATGCCTTTAACCCAGATAAATGACGAAGAGACCTTGTTGATCATGCTAAACACGAGTAATGTGAAATATAGAAAAAAGGTTAAGCAATTATATCACCCAGAAGAGTGGTTACACCAAGACGGTGTAGGTGAATCAGGTAGAAACTGTTGGAAGTGGTGAAAAAGAGGGGGAATCGAAAAAGTGGTGGCTGGAAATAGCCTCACCTCAAGTATTGTGTGTTGGTCTCAAAGAATGAATGAAGATAATCGTGAAACCGGACTGCAACGTTATAAACTGAAAGGCAAGGAAATAAGGCATGAAACCAAAAATAGGCAACAGAAAAAAGTGATGAAGAAGAGGACTAGTCCCTACTTACCAAATAGGTAATGTAGACGGATGCTAACACATGGGCTGAAAGAAATGTATGGAAATCCCATTTAAAAATGATCTAAGAAGAAACGATAGAATAAAGTGCTGCTAATACAGAACCTGCAAATAGACAAAATACTCACTTAAAAAGAAAAGGGGGAGATGGCGTAACGGAGCCTAGGTGTTTTTCAAAGAGTCACGTAGTGGGAACACGATGATCTGGTACGAACCAGACGCCAATAATTGACGCTGAAACAGAAGCTTAATGCTGGTGCTGGGGCAAGCGCTGAAAAAAATAAGAGTAACGTTAACTAGTAGCCTACGGACGTGGCGGGAGAGTAAAGCAATGCTGGTATAAAACTCCGAGGGGGCAGGTTACTTACTGGAGAAAGCCGGTGGCGTGGCAAAGACCGGAAAGTCACGTAGCGTCCCGTTGCTAAAGCAAGATGATCTGGTGCGAATAACGCGCCATTAAGTAACACGAGAACCGTAGTTCTAAAGCGGAAGTGCTAATAGCGGATGTGATTTGTCGGAAAAATCATGAAATGAGAAAGGGGACTGGTTCTGAACGCCATGTTAAGTCGGTGTGTCAAAAAAAAACCGAGAAAAACGTCGGGAATGGGGAATGACTGCATAGATATCATGAATAGGGCTCCCGGTTTTCCGTTTTTACGGATTTCTACATATAAATACAGACGGAAATCTATATTTCCTTTGTCTGTATTTATATTTAGAAACGGCAAAATACTGAAAAATGTTGCCACACTGCCCTGCTCGAATCCAGCCACGCCCCCTTCCTACTGCTGGAAATTCCTTCCCAGGCGCGCACACAGCCGCACCCGAGTACTTCACAGGTCTTTTGAAAGACCATTTACTTGTTAACGAGGCTTTATTGTTCTTTCACCCCATACATTTCACGTGGCAGCGTGAGAGCTTCGGACCGACATAGCTGTGCATCTGATTCACGCTCAGCACCAGGCCTCTAAAGTTAGGAGGAGGAGACAGAAGAAAGGTGCTATTATGGGGCACAACACTGGATGTAGCCTGCAGGATAAACTTTTGCACCCCAGCGGGGTCAACTCAGTCTTTCATCATTCCAGGGTCGCTAAAAAAATAATACCACCGCCGCCGTCACTCCTGCACACAGAGATCAAGGACAAAGGAGGGCCCTCCGAGGGGGCAGACCCCGGGCACAGACAGGGAAACACGCACACAGGCCCGCTTTAAAAACAGACACAGGAAACAACACGCAGGCCTGCGCTTAAAGCAGACTGTCAGAGAGTCGTGTCCACGGGACTGCTCCTAAAGCAGGCACAATCATCATGGGAACTACGCAATAGCAACCGCACAATCACAAATGTATGCCCTGCTGATTTAGGTGTTTTTGAGGCAATACTAAAGGCCCACCGTTTCCTCCAAATAATCGTACTGCTATTGAGGAAGCCATAGGTTGAATCTGTTAAAGAGGTCAAGCCCAGCTCTTCGAACAGGAGCATAAAAGGAATGGTTCAGGCGGTCACAAAAGTCTTGCAATGGCCTACCTTTGGTAAAATTGTTAGCATTAGTCAGAGGCGCAACTAGAGACAAATTTCGGGGGGGGGGGGGGGGCTGAGCAAAAATTTCGGGGGGGGCTGAACTTTAAGCAATAGGCAGAGTGGAGCTGCAGGGGTTCTTAGAAGGGGTGAAACAACAGCGAAGCCTCATTAACATGCAAATGGTCTTTTAAAGACCTGTGAAGTGCTCGGGTGCGGCTGCGGCTGCTTTTTTGCCCGGGAAGGTGTCTCATCCCGGGCAACCACACACGACGGGGGGGGGGCGGGGGGGGGCTGAAGCCCTGTGAGTCCAATGGGTGTTGCGCGCCTGGCATTAGTCAAAGCAGATCTGACAAGTCGGAAAAGAGAAGAAGGGTGGGTGGAAGCGTGTTTATTTCCTGGTCTCAGTAAACTTCCTATTTTGGCTGAACATCTTTTTTTGTACCTTTTTATAAGGACTCAACATTTATCTTTAAAAACGGTGTTTCTAGTCTCTTATTTTCCATCAGTCACCTTGTAATTAGCAGAGCATCCCAGGATGTGTTGTGTGATTGTGGCCTGGACATACAGTTGGCCAACTTCTCATCCCTGAAAGATTTTATGGATCCAGTGAAGGGTTTGTAGGCTTAGCAACAAGAAATAGTAAAGGCAAGCGCAGGTTTAAGTAGGTTGGTAACATGAGGTTGTACCACTTCTTCCCGTTTCCTAGGGAGGGCTAGTTTCAATACAGGAAAAGAAGAAACAGTTGTTGTAGGAGGTAATTTTTGCTAGGTAAGGGAAAAATGCTTAAAAATGTGAAATGAACTAATTCACTTGAAGGCAGATTTCTAGCTGGCTTTAGATGGAAATACAGAAGCGCTGGCACATGTTTACTCCTGATAAGTGCTTGTACTCTATCCTAAAGTGTTTTTATAGCAGAACTGAGAAGCACAGGTACTCTCCTTTTGAAATTACTCAGTACCGGACCATTTATAGCACTGCTAAAGCCACAACAAATCACTAGTTTAAGTGAGCGCATGTATGCATTGTTAATTTTAAAAAATGTGGAAAAATACTAGCTGTAGCGTCGTCTTTTACTTGTGGCAAAAATAAATGTGGATAAATACAGAAAAAGTGCCCAAAAAATAAATATGGATAAATACAGACGGAAATGGCAAAAGAATAAATACCATAAAACCGGGAGCCCTAATCATGAATAATCAAAAAGGAACCATATAGAACCAGTGTATCACGTATTGGTGTGAGATAAACGAATACAGAACTGAAAGATGATAATGTAGAGATAGGTAGATATCTGTATACGTATATGGTATATGAACTAAGGAATACAAAGAAAATAACATGAGGTCTAAGATTAAACAATCGAGAGTGCTAAAAATATTTTGTAAACGAGGATAAACGAACTTACTCAACCATGGTCAAGTGATGTATGGAAAATGACAAAGAGCGGAAAGGCGCGAGACCATGTGGTGAGAGTGTTAGAAAAGAGAAGGATAGTAAATCTCAAGGTGATAGAAACAGGTCAAGGCAAGAAGGAAAAAATGTTTACAAAAAACATGATAAATCTAATCGGTCATTGAGCCCACAAGGGGCTAGGGTTTGCAATTTCTGAATCCAGAAAATCTCCCTACGTAAGAGTAGGTTGGTTATGTCAACGCCTGGTTTGACACCAATGGTTTCAATAATTTGAAAACGGAGTTGGGACATTGTGTGTTGGGCTTCTGACCAATGCATGGCGAGACTTGAAGTACTGTTTTTGTTTCTGATCCTGGATTTGTGCTCTGTAATACGAGTTTTTATTTTCCGTTCGGTTTTGCCTACATAGGCCTTGCCACAAGGGCATTTGATACAGTAGATGACATGTGAGGTGTTACAGTCACTATTGTGTTTCAAAGCAATTTTAGAACCCGATGTGGGATGAGTGAGGATGTTTCCTGTTATTACATTGTTACAATGTATGCATGCATGACATTTGCGAGTTCCATGGTAAAAGTTAGGTTTCTCAATGGTACTGGTGGGTTTTAGAAGGTCTCGTAGATTTTTACCTCTGGTATATGCAAACATGGGTTTCTCCTTGAAGAGGTTTTGAAAATCTTGTTCCTGTTAAAGAAGTTCCCACCGTGAGTGAATGATGTTCTTAATTTTGGTCGATGAAGTGGAAAAACTACTGACAAATACCAGTCTTTTAGAGGGAGTGCGTAATTGCTGTTTCAATAGGTCATCACGCGATGTGGCCAAGGCTCTTGTTAGACAGTTGTTTAACACCTCCTGTGGATACCCTCTCGATGCAAAACGTTTAGAAGTTTCTAGTAGTTGGAATGTGCTGTTCACAGGGTCAGAACAAATTCTCCGTATTCGTGTGAACTGAGAGAGTGGCAGATTCGTGATGAGATGACGTGGATGAAAACTTGAAAACGTGAGAAGACTATTGCGGTCTGTGGGTTTATGAAAAACAGTAGTATGGAATTGGTTCAAAGATGTTTTTGTAACTTGTACATCCAGATAATGAATGGAATCCTTGTGAATAGTGTATGTGAGTTGAATGTGAGTGTTGATCCTGTTTAAAGTCTCAATCATAGAGGTGAAAGACTGGACTGAGTCATTCCAAATCAAGAAGATGTCGTCTATATAGCGATAATATAAACTTATTTTCGACCACCAATCAATGTTTGAGATGATGTTATCTTGTTCATATTGTGCCATGTAGATGTTCGCATAGGCAGGTGCTCCCGAAAAACCCATGGAAGTCCCATTCAGTTGTGCATAAAATTGCTGTTGGTACTGAAAGTAGCTATTATGCAGGCATAAGGACCCCAATGATCCTCCGTTCCGCCCAATTGTATCTGGTTGCAAGTCCATCTTTGACCCCATTGGAAAATTCTTGGACTATTACCTCCAAAAATTTGTACAAACATGGACGACTTATCTCAAAGATACCACTCACTTCCTCCAAGTTCTCCAACAGATTACCATTGATCCTCAAGACTCTATCTTTCTGTGCACTTTTGATGTAACAGCCCTCTACACTTCGATCCCACATGCTGCAGGACTTGAGGCAGTAGAATGGGCCCTACTCAAAATGGATGACATTGATATTGAGAAAATCTTTATTCTCCAGCTTTTGAAGTTTTGTCTGCATAATAGCTACTTTCAGTACCAACAGCAATTTTATGCACAACTGAATGGGACTTCCATGGGTTTTTCGGTAGCACCTGCCTATGCGAACATCTACATGGCACAATATGAACAAGATAACATCATCTCAAACATTGATTGGTGGTCGAAAATAAGTTTATATTATCGCTATATAGACGACATCTTCTTGATTTGGAATGACTCAGTCCAGTCTTTCACCTCTATGATTGAGACTTTAAACAGGATCAACACTCACATTCAACTCACATACACTATTCACAAGGATTCCATTCATTATCTGGATGTACAAGTTACCAAAACATCTTTGAACCAATTCCATACTACTGTTTTTCATAAACCCACAGACCGCAATAGTCTTCTCATGTTTTCAAGTTTTCATCCACGTCATCTCATCACGAATCTGCCACTCTCTCAGTTCACACGAATACGGAGAATTTGTTCTGACCCTGTGAACAGCACATTCCAACTACTAGAAACTTCTAAACGTTTTGCATCGAGAGGGTATCCACAGGAGGTGTTAAACAACTGTCTAACAAGAGCCTTGGCCACATCGCGTGATGACCTATTGAAACAGCAATTACGCACTCCCTCTAAAAGACTGGTATTTGTCAGTAGTTTTTCCACTTCATCGACCAAAATTAAGAACATCATTCACTCACGGTGGGAACTTCTTCAACAGGAACAAGATTTTCAAAACCTCTTCAAGGAGAAACCCATGTTTGCATATACCAGAGGTAAAAATCTACGAGACCTTCTAAAACCCACCAGTACCATTGAGAAACCTAACTTTTACCATGGAACTCGCAAATGTCATGCATGCATACATTGTAACAATGTAATAACAGGAAACATCCTCACTCATCCCACATCGGGTTCTAAAATTGCTTTGAAACACAATAGTGACTGTAACACCTCACATGTCATCTACTGTATCAAATGCCCTTGTGGCAAGGCCTATGTAGGCAAAACCGAACGGAAAATAAAAACTCGCATTACAGAGCACAAATCCAGGATCAGAAACAAAAACAGTACTTCAAGTCTCGCCATGCATTGGTCAGAAGCCCAACACACAATGTTCCAACTCCGTTTTCAAATTATTGAAGCCATTGGTGTCAAACCAGGCGTTGACATAACCAACCTACTCTTACGTAGGGAGATTTTCTGGATTCAGAAATTGCAAACCCTAGCCCCTTGTGGGCTCAATGACCGATTAGATTTATCATGTTTTTTGTAAACATTTTTTCCTTCTTGCCTTGACCTGTTTCTATCACCTTGAGATTTACTATCCTTCTCTTTTCTAACACTCTCACCACACGGTCTCGCGCCTTTCCGCTCTTTGTCATTTTCCATACATCACTTGACCATGGTTGAGTAAGTTCGTTTATCCCCGTTTACAAAATATTTTTAGCACTCTCGATTGTTTAATCTTAGACCTCATGTTATTTTCTTTGTATTCCTTAGTTCATATACCATATACGTATACAGATATCTACCTATCTCTACATTATCATCTTTCAGTTCTGTATTCGTTTATCTCTCACCAATATGTGATACACTGGTTCTATATGGTTCCTTTTTGATTATTCATGATATCTATGCAGTCATTCCCCATTCCCGACGTTTTTCTCGTTTTTTTTGACACACCGACTTAACATGGCGTTCAGAACCAGTCCTCTTTCTCATTTCATTATTTTTCCGACAAATCACATCCGCTATTAGCACTTCCGCTTTAGAACTACCGATCTCGTGTTACTTAATGGCACGTTATTCGCACCAGATCATCTTGCTTTAGCAACGGGACGCTACGTGACTTTCCGGTCTTTGCCACGCCACCGGCTTTCTCCAGGAAGTAACCTGCCCCCTCGGAGTTTTATACCAGCATTGCTTTACTCTCCCGCCACGTCCGTAGGCTACTAGTTAACGTTACTCTTATTTTTTTCAGCGCTTGCCCCAGCACCAGCATTAAGCTTCTGTTTCAGCGTCAATTATTGGCGTCTGGTTCGTACCAGATCATCGTGTTCCCACTACGTGACTCTTTGAAAAACACCTAGGCTCCCTTACGCCATCTCCCCCTTTTCTTTTTAAGTGAGTATTTTGTCTATTTGCAGGTTCTGTATTAGCAGCGCTTTATTCTATCGTTTCTTCTTAGATCATTTTTAAATAGGATTTCCATACATTTCTTTCAGCCCATGTGTTAGCATCCGTCTACATTACCTATTTGGTAAGTAGGGACTAGTCCTCTTCTTCATCACTTTTTTCTGTTGCCTATTTTTGGTTTCATGCCTTATTTCCTTGCCTTTCAGTTTATAACGTCGCAGTCCGGTTTCACGATTATCTTCATTCATTCTTTGAGACCAACACACAATACTTGAGGTGAGGCTATTTCCAGCCACCACTTTTTCGATTCCCCCTCTTTTTCTACACACCACTTCCAACTGTTTCTACCTGATTCACCTACACCGTCTTGGTGTAACCACTCTTCTGGGTGATATAATTGCTTAACCTTTTTTCTATATTTCACATTACTCGTGTTTAGCATGATCAACAAGGTCTCTTCGTCATTTATCTGGGTTAAAGGCATTGTTAACCACCACATGACTTAAGTTGTTTTTACCATGGAGCATTCTTGAATGTAAACCTTAGCGTTTATTATCGATTGTGATATTTATGTATTCTCTTTCACAGATCGCCCCTGATGAAGGGACAACATAGTCCCGAAATGCATTGGGCTCACCAATATACCATCATGTGACCACTCAAATGTATTATGTACTAGATTTCATATCAGAATTGTTTCAGGTGGATGACCACCATTAAGTGTGATTTTCCATTCTATATATTGATAAAATGTGATATTGTTTCATTGCATATATGAGGTAAATATATGTTTCTATGAACACAACATTTTGTATCCTATGATTGTTTTGCCAATGTGACTAACCATTTGGGTCTTCGTTACCCTTAGCACAGTGCGCAGTGTCAACCATCAGTTGGTTGTCCTCTTTCTTCAGTCCTTCATATGCTCGATAGACAGCGAGCATAACGCTGCAGCACCTATATCATTTACTAAAAGATAATTGATAAGTAAGTCAACAGGAGTGCGCTGCTCCCCCTTTTTTGTACTGTATCCATAGGCCATGCTCTGTACCCAGCACTAGCATTTGAAAGATTAGATAATGACCTATTGTGCTGTAGGCAGGGCTAAGGAGACCAGGATAAGGGTGTAGGTCATGCCCATAATCCGGCACCATCACACAGGACATAGCAGCAGGACATACCATGCGGGTTACTGCCTGTATATCTAGTCTAGTAACAGTGGCAGAATGGGAAATTGGGGATGGTGGAGATAAACTGAATAGCCGTGTCGGAAGCCACAGCAGGTTATTATGGTGGAAGTGTGCAATGGCCTCCAAGGGGTGAAAGAGAATCATAGGTGGGCTGTCACACTTGTGTTTAGGTCACACATACCAATAACTGAATTGCACTTCTGCTGGGGGGCAATAATGGCTGCAAACTGTTGCTACTGCTATTATGGACCACCAGCTGAAATCCAATGCTCCTAAACCCCGTTGCCCGATCGCTACAGTAATGGCAATTACACTTAAGTGTGCTTTGAGGTTTTGATACTTTCAGCAGCTGGATATTTATGTTGATTGGTATGCGAGAGCTTTCAATAAAGATAGTTTCACAAAATGGATTTGGTTCAAAGTTCAGCGGATGCCCAATACAATGTTATCTTTGCTGGTGGAGCGGAAAGTATGAGCATGGGATCACTTCTACTCCCCCTATGAGTTTGTGAGTTTGGTAAAATTATTGCATGACTCTTCTTGTGCTTGCCATGAGTGTTGTTTTCATTAGCCTCATTTCAAGGGTGAATTATTTTCTCTACACAGAGCCTCCTGTATAGGCAATTCCTTATTTGTGAATCAGTGTGCCTTTCCTTGTGCCGTGATGTACTCCTTCTCAAGCTGGCCCTGCCTAAAATTTTTAATTTTCTAAGATATCTCTTCCTAAAATACGATTGGCTGTGGTGACTCGTGTGGAGTTTGGCGGCACTTGTTTTCCTCGCATCCTCAGAGCGGGCCTTGGCTCCCAGTGGCGCGTCTGTTGAGCGCCCGCGCATTGTATAAATTAGATTTAAAGCTCAATATCTGTTTGCTGGAATGAGAAATGTGATGGTATCAGGGGGTGGAGAGTTGAAGGAGGCGGGAATTGAATGTGGCTTATCTCCATCAAAGATTTAATGGGCAAAAAGCCAACTTCACCCTTTTTCATTTAATAAGAAGAAAATATAGCAGACTGGTTTCCAAGATAAGAAAATATATATATTGTCTGGGAAACCAACATCTTGCTCCAAAATTGCATTTGACAATTGATGTCTGTCACTCATTCCATTTCCCACCTGGGTACTGCATCACAGGGTCAGTTGGGTCAAACTCAGCCAAGGCACGGTCGAATAAAAGTAATGAAGGAAGCGGACAGGCTTGCCTGCTCTATGAGAAAAACGCATCAGTGAGGCGTCATGGGACTTATTTTTGGAGGGGAGGGGTTACCCCCTAACTGAAAAGCTGACAAAAGCAAGTGTAGTGGCAAAGATCAAACCAGTGAGTCACATTCATATTTAACTTTCTTTAATGTTGTTGAGACCTCAGGGAATCCAGGCATTGCATGATATCAACCGATTGCCCTTGCAACTGAGTGCTTAATTTGTGCCAGTGGTTTCTGGTGCTCAGAACCAGCACTTAATTGTCAGCACTGGCTCTAGTGACAGTCCAACACATGGTGGCACTGTCTTTTTAATTTTGAGATGAGCACAGTAGTCATGTTTATTAAAACAATATGTATTGAAAATGATTAATACCAGACTCTCATGACATTATTATAGCTTTGTGTGGCCTGATATAGTCCGAATCGTCACACTTGTAGAAGTGCGATGGTTAGGTGTTGTGTTGGTACTGCCGGTGGCAGCGCTGGCAGGGTATGGGAGGTGAAGGCTGCAGTGGTCTTCCAAGAAGGGGCCCGGAACTTAATTTTTAACAAACCAAGCATCGTCATGTAAAGTCAGCTTAACGGACTATAGCAGGGTAGGAGGACCTTAAAAACTTAGGGCAGAATATGAACCGGTGATACACATTTTAATTTATTTGTAAAGCAATTTGGGAATGAGGACACTCTTTGAGGCATTGCAGTTCTGACCCCTTCCTCATGGATATCAGCATGTTCACTTACTCATGGCACTACCAGAAGGATTTTAAGCAGTTTCCATAGAATACAGGGTTGCCCAGTCTCTTGTTCTATATTATACTACAAAAGGAATTGCTTGTTCTTGGAGGTATTTTGCATAGGAGCAGAACATATTTATTTGGTGAAAATCACGGCTTCTAGACATGCCGAATTTGACAACTCACTAACTCAGAAACAAGCAGAGGAAATGATAAGTCCACGGTCACACAGTGTGATGTTGTGTTTGGCGGTGGACGCTAAGAGCAGGGGCAAACAACAACACACTATAACCTACTGTTAACTTTAGTGGTCTGAGCTCGATTGAGGCTTTGCTGTGAGCTGAGAAGATTCGGAGTCTTTTTGCAAGCAGGCTTTTATGTTTTGGGGGTGGTATATCTTGGCCCCCAACTCCTGCCCTCTATTACGAAATGGTATTGTCTTGATTATAATGCTCAAAAGTGATCATCCAAACAGGAGACTGAGCTCTTTGTTGAACCTTACAGGCCACTTTCTCAGAGTTACTTCTAGATCTTTAGCTTTTTGTGACCTTCTTTGGTGGCTGGACTTAGAAATGTGGATATCACTGTTGTGGGTGTCAGTGGATTCCAGTCCTTGGTCAGGACACATGCCCTCAGTTAATGCTTTGATACCTTTCTCTAACAAGGGAAAAGGTCATTGAACGTAGAGAATCCATTTTGCCCACTTCTTGGCCTCTACTCCCGCAGAAATTGTCTGGCTCCTTTAAAGGTCGGATACCACTATGGCATTCTCTGCTGAAGCCCCTGTCCGACCTATCGGACAGGGGCATATCAGAGTCCTTCGCTTGCTCTTTCTTGAATTCCCCTTGGCAGTATGGAATCGCCCTATTGCACGTGGGAAACATTTGCTCCAGGAGAAATTCAGCATCCACATAACATTATCCACAGATATGACACACACATGATTATCAAACCACATGAATGGAATATTTCCATCGGAAAAGCAGAAAATCTATCCTATTTTATACACAAGGACAAAATGATCATAATGTAACAGCGTTTACACATACACATCCACTTAACATCACGCACGAATAAAGCAGCAGCGCGGTGATCCTGTGGCATGTATTTACATTCAGTGATGCCATTCAGCTGTAACCAGCACATACAATTATAGAGAAATAGAACATTCAACTAATATCACACACTTATAAGATGTCCAGATAGCACTACACACAAATGTAACATCGAGATAGTACTGTCCACACACAAAACACATACAACGGTCACCCTAAGAATAAACATAAACAAGCCACCATAGAGCCACTACACAGAAATACAACCTCTGCCTTCAGTACCACCACAGGCAAAGGCATCCTCAAAATATCAAACTCCAGAAAATGTCATAAAAACAAAATGCATCAAAATCTAAACACAAGAGCTTGATTCATCCAATGTTTTGCATAAATAAAACACCAACATCTCACAATCGAAAAATCTGCATTTTTTACCACTGCACGTCAACAAGGTTTCGTTGCCAGTCTGGCAGTCTAAGAAACGAAAGCAATACCGATCCATCAGTACACACAAAATCAATATCCTGATATCAATAGTCACATAAAAAAGGACCAGATATCTCAAGACACAAGTAGATTATTGAAACATGAGCATTCACCCAAGGAAAATACTACTTCTGCATTCTCAACCACTGCATACGAATGCAACATCCAGAGGTCACTGCACACAGTTACCAGGTCCCAACACTTTAAGACTCAAATGCAATCTCCTTGTAAGACTACAGGCACAGACAGCAGCTCTCAATACAAGTGAAGAGGTAAATCCTGACCCCAAGAGATTGGAATTACGAGGTGTGCGAGGATTATAACACCCTCATAGTTTCCCTGATAGATTTCACCTGGTCAAACCTACCAGAACATTTTGGAGAAAAGTCCCAAAATTAAGGCCATGGTGTGAGGCTCAGTATTTTGAATCTCATTTTAAATAGTATTCCTCATTTTCGCATCGAAACTAGGAAGAGATGATATATACAACAAATAGTTAATACCTCACTCTGATGCATGAGGCATTTTTGAGGTATTTCTTTACATACATACAACGCCCTTGTATCTGCAACTCCACTGCAAAATAATCATAATATGGATCATAGATAACCTGGCTTGATGACACTGTATAGAAATATAACTTACAGATGCCACAGAATATAAATAAAGGGACTTATTCACAAAAGCATTTTAACATATGTTGAGTAATGCTCCTTTATGTGCTGTTACATTCAAGAAATATTATGTACAACCAGTACAAATAGAAAGGACAGTGCCCTCTTTGCACTTATGTTAATAGGGAGTTGGATGTTTTGAGACCAATTGACAAAGGCCAATAAAACAGTAAGAATAAGGTAAAAGTGGTGGTGTAGCAAGTGGCGGGGGTGGTTTGGGGCGGGGTACGGGCGGTCTGCCCTGGGCGGCATGAGTTTTGGGTGCAGCAGCTTTCCTCCCCTGTTCTTACCTGCGGCCGTCGCGGGATGGTAAACGCAGGAATCGCCAACCCCTCTCTTACATTCAGCCAATGAGGGTCAAGCGCATGGACCACCACGGGCAGCAAAAGGCCTAGCTATACCACTGGGAAAAAGTGCTACTTTAATACTAATGCAGTATTCATAAATGATTAGGTGAATCAGCCTCTACATTGCCATGTTCCAGAAAATTTAAATGGTACTACTTCCAGATAATTCAGAGGATGTGGCCTAACGGCTACAGTGGTCTTGGCAGGGACGCTGAACATCCTGTGATTTCAGGCAAATTCACTTAATCTTCCTGTGCCTAACAAAATGACTGTGTCCTTGTGTAACACAACTGGTGCTCATGCAAAGCGCACTGATACCGTCGGGCCAAGTTCATGCTACACAAAACTCCTGGAAAAAAAACCCATATAGAAATACAATATCATTGCAGAATGGAGCAATATAAGGGCAACCTTATATTCCTGTATCCATGGTAATGTCAGATTAAAAACATTTACTGGAAAACATGCTTAAAGTAGCATTATTAATAAGGCTTTAAGCTGCTTTGTGAATGAAATGTGCTTAAATTAATTGCGTTTTGGTCAGATTTGTTGAACGGTCTGCTGTTAGCTCACATGACCGAGCACTATAACTGGCATGAAATTAGAATAGCAAGGAACAGCACAACCCAAGCTCTCATGCAGTGCTGTTCTCATCGCTCCATCTATGACTTCATTAAGGGTATTGTGGAGGACATCTCGTGTGACATTGTCCATCATTAGATCATTAATGATTACTAGGGGGCAGTAACAGCACAAGTTGTAATGGGTACCACTTGTATCATCCCAGGGCTTTAAGTGGGCCGGTCTCACCGGCACTGAGCACCAGCAGTTTTTTAAAGGGGGCCTCAAAAGAGGTCTCTATGGGTTCTGTTTTGTGCCCTGGCACAGGCGGTCCATTTTTAACGGACTCCAGTGAAAGGCACATCGATGTGTGCTGCTCACACTGCTCACTTCTCACTAGTGGAGACGTTACAGCATGATGTCATGCCAGGTGAGCGTTGTAGGGGAAGGAAAATCCTTTAAAGAGTAATTTTCTCTCTGGATTTCCTTTCTCTTTCTGAAACTCAGGAGCAGCAACATTGACGTGGTGTCACCAGGGCTTTAAGTGGAAGCTTTTTCAATATTATATACAAGCCATGCTTGCTGCTTATTTATCTTATGCAACTAACAACCATTGACAAAGCCAATAGTCCTGGCTTGTTGTAGGTATGATGTTACTTGTTGTATCATGTATCTGGATGCAATGACAGAAACCACAAAATACAAGTCGGGCGGCACACTATGCTAAGCACAGATTTTTAGCGTATCTGTTTTAAGCCACGCCCTTAATAACATTGGCCACGCCCCTGTGAGAGCTCCCCAGTTTTTTCATCCCACTTAAAGCCCTGTATTGTCCTATGACAAAGGACCACATACATAGTGCAGTGGTGCCCGTAGAGTCTTTGTCTTTACCTGACGGCATTGAATAACACTACCCCCGTCATGTTACACTAGAAATGTTTAATTCATTTTATTGTCTTCACTGGTGTGTAATTTCATCAAATTGTGCACTCTACAAGTTCCCAATAACATTGTGTTACTTTTTCCTGAAAAATCTTTAAATTGCCTATGTCCAGACCCGGATGGCATGACTGGACGGATTCCCAGTGGACTGGCAGGGTGGAGTCCAGTTTCACTGCTGATGGAGGCCAGTCTCGTTGCTTATGATGGGCTCACTGGGTTTCCTGCTTGTAGCGCTTCAACGCTTAAAAACAAAAACTAACTTCAACCCATTTGTTTTTGCATTTGGGTGATTTATTTCTACTGCAGGGTTACCAGTGGCGGCGCCAACCTTATGGTTTTTTTTGGGGGGGAGACAGGGTAATGGCCCAGAGAGTCTAGCACATCTGATAAAGACTCTTCAAAAATCAAGGTATAATGTATTTCTGTATAATGTGATCTTTGCAAAGCATTTCAGTTTAGTGCATTCTTTCATGCAGTTGTAATGTATGGTATACCATTGTTGTCTTTTGTTTATGTGCTGTGCACTTCCCAAACGGATGTATTTCAAGGTGCTCTCATGTGATGATGAAGGAAAAGGACGCACCATGAAAAAAGTACTTGCCAAGATTCACACAATGTGGTCAAGTGAAGGCCAGGATTGAAGCAAGGTTTTTGTGCAATTCAGCCACTAGATGGTTATCTCATTCTCTCTCCCGTGGTAGACCAGAGTTGAAATCCCTATGTTTAATTCTTTGAGGTGCCAGATACATCCAGGCTATGCATGTTTCACAAGGAGTGGTGGTACTGGTGTTTGGGGAGGGCGATACTTTGATGCGGAAGCTAAAATGAAAACCAGAGGACCCACCTTTGGTCAGTGCATTGAGGCCAATTGCTTCACGTAGCTAAAAGTCTTTATTCATTGTCATTCATTCTTGAATTAATGAATCCACCGACTCCTCATATCCACCTATTCATTCATTGAGCAACCCTGTCTCCAGTCTCCATCCATCCATTGATTGGACAGGGTTCGATAATGAAAAGTGTTGTAAAACGCACCATATTCGCAATAAAAAAACTCTTGTGGGATAAAACTCCCCCCAAATCCTCTTTGCAGTGGTCAGGCTCGCTCTCTACATGCAGTGTGGATGATGGTCGGACATCATTCGCCTCAGCTGCCTGTGGTTCCCAGTCCGGCCTGCATATGTCGCAGCGTAGTCTACATTTTCTCTTTAATATTTCCTTTTATTTCAAATTAATCGCCTTTATTGTTCTCTAGTAGTTTGAAGGCATTTATGGGTACAATTATCCTGTTCCCTCTTCCTAACAAGTGCACTTACACACTCCTTTTCCGCTTTTGTTCTATTCCGTTAATATTTTTGTGTAGTAATATATAGAACCCTGTATTTAAGTTTCTGCGCATGCAAATTACCTAATTATAGCTTTGGAAACGTCTTTTCTTGCAATTCTTATCTTTTTAGGGAATCCCATCCTAATACCCCTGTATCTTGCAGCAAAGCTGACGACTTTCCTAACACCATGACTACCTTCATTTAGCTGATAGAATTAGCTCGGCTTTTGCAGTATTTAAATACATTCACGCCGGCTGCTGCTTTCTGTTCCCACTGCATGTCATTGACACTATTTTTCAGTCTCGCATGCCTCTCGATGTTTATCTATGTCGGCTCCATGTATTAGACGCAGTGATGTCATCAATGATGTCATGCAGGGTTTTAAGTGGGATGAAAAAACTGGGGAGCTCTCACAGGGGTGTGGCCAATGTATTAAGGGCGTGGCTTAAAACACATACGCTAAAAATCTGTGCTTAGCATAGTGTGCCGCCCGACTTGCATTTTGTGGTTTCTGTCATTGCATCCAGATACATGATACAACAAGTAACATCATACCTACAACAAGCCAGGACTATTGGCTTTGTCAATGGTTGTTAGTTGCATAAGATAAATAAGCAGCAAGCATGGCTTGTATATAATATTGAAAAAGCTTCCACTTAAAGCCCTGGTGACACCATGACAATGTTGATGCTCCTGAGTTTCAAAAAGAGAAGGGAAATCCAGAGAGAATATGACTCTCTTTATAGGATTTCCCTTCCCCTACAACGCTCACCTGGCATGACGTCATTCCATAATGTCTCAAATAGAGAGAAGTGAGCAGTGTGAGCACGCACATGATGTGCCTGCGGTCACTGCAGATCCGCCTGTGCCAGGGCACAAAACAGAGCCCGATAGAGACCTGTTTCGAGGCCCCCTTTAAAAAACTGCCGGTGCTCAGCACCGGTGAGACCCGGCCCACTTAAAGCCCTGTCATGTGTTATGACACTCGCAGGGCGGTGGCCAGGTGACTGATGCTGTGTTGCTATTTAACATTCAAGTCCTATCTTTTCAAAGAGTTGCACATTCACCTTACTGTTTTTTAACTCCAGTTTTTGGTTTAGGAAATTGAGGCTTCTTCTTATATCCATTTGGAAAGAGGTCCTCGGTTGCTATAGACAAAAGGCGGAGAGAGGTGGCTGACTGTGCCTGGATCCAGGCCAAACATTCAACATACACATTGACTGCTTCCATTCACATTCGGTATATGCAAAATGGTTGTACACGGATGTTCTGAACATCTGGGTCTGGCACCCTCAGCTGTAAAGTGCTGTGCCAGCCAGTCTTTCCTAATTTCTGGGAAACTTCACTTGCATTACTCAGCACCTTGGGAATGGATGCTGAGCTGAAGCCTTTCCCACAGGGGTTTGTTCCATCCATCAGTAGACTCTCTGGGGAGGAGCGAATCCCATATTCCAGGAAACTCCGTTTTAAGGCAATTAATCCATTCCTCCTTTGGTCTGCTATTGTGCACTTTTTCCAGAAGGCTTTTTGATGCCCATAAACATTCTTCACATAGCCCTACAGAATGTTTAATTGGGACATGAATCTGATGCACCTGGTTCATTCTTGGAATGTCTATTTTATACCTCGAAACTTGACTGTACATACAATATGATTTCTGAAATACTACTTCACTTTATTCCAGTGCATCTTTGAGTGATCTAGCCCCAGCATGAACTGTGGTGTTTACGTACATATTTACTGCTCTTGTATTCATTTGGAATTCCCTTTTGGGTTGGTGGATTATTTGGTGATTTTTTCTGTCATGCCGGCCGTTTTTTGGGTGATTTTCTGGGTGTTCAAAGAAAGCAATGTATTTTCTTTTATCTCGCTGAGGATACTTTTTCTATTTTTGGTCTGGATGGATGAACAAGTGGCTGCTGAGCATGGAAGCTATAAATCTTGGCTGGATCTGATGTTCTTCACTGTCAAACCTTAATGATCAGGTTATATCGTAAACTGTAATTTTCTATAGAAGGTAAAGTGTGCCATTGAATTGTATTGCTTTGTACACAAGGAAGCAGATTGTGGGTGTGCGTAGTTGTAAGTTTTCTTTGACATTCTTTGCAAAGCTCTATGGAAATGTTTGCACCATGGCACATTACCATTAATATCGTAACTTTATGTCATTTTATGTCAGATATATTCAAATTCAGCACTAAGGTGATTCTCAACTTAATACATAACATAACTCGCAGTGGGTGGCTATAAAAGCTCTGTAGAAGGTGGACTTGACAAGAACAATTCCGCATAGGACTTATAGTCTGGCTGAGTTAAATTGTGTTCCTATGTTGTAAGAAGTATCTTGCTATGTACAGAAGTGAAGGCGAAGGTGAACCGGGACACTTCTCGAACTTTTCAAAGAATGAAAAGTGAGAGCTTCATATAACGTAGACAGTGTCCTACTGAGGCCCTCAATATGAGCCCTGTGCTTGATTGGTTGCAGATGAAGTCACACTAGCATTGGCAGGACATGGTTGACCTCACCTCTGCCACTCATGTGCCTGCTTGCTGGGTGCCAGTCCAGTAGAAGCCTCTGAATTTGACAGTTTGGTGGACCTGCATTCAATCAATCAATCAGGCTTTTGTAGAGCGCGCTACTCACCCGTGAGGGTCTCAAGGCGCTAGGGGGTGGGGGAGGAGGCAGGCAGCTACTGGTCGAACAGCTAGGTCTTGAGGTGTCTCCTGAAGGTAAGCAGGTCCTGGGTCTGACGCAGGTGGGCGGGGAGGGTATTCCATGTCTTAGCGGCGAGGTGAGAGAAAGATCTGCCGCCAGTGGTTGTTCGGCAGATGCGTGGGATGGTGGCGAGGGCGAGGTCGGCGGAGCGAAGCTGGCGGTTCGGGGTGTAGAAGGATAGTCGTTCGTTGAGGTATGCTGGTCTGGCGTTGTGGAGTGCTTTGTGAGCGTGGGTGAGGAGTTTGAAAGTGATTCTCTTGTTGACCGGGAGCCAATGCAGGTCTCTTAGGTGGGTGGTGATGTGGCTGTGGCGAGGGAGTCCTTGGACGAGGCGTGCTGAGGTGTTCTGTATGCGCTGGAGTCTCTTCTGGAGTGTGGTCATGGTTCCTGCGTAGAGGGCGTTGCCGTAGTCCAGCCTGCTGCTGACGAGTGCATTGAGACCATCATGCACTTTTCACCTTTTGCTGAAAGATTTCTAGGTATTGGAGAAGCTGGAAGCGGAAGATTGAATTTTTCGCTATTTGATGAGCATGTTCAGCTCCTGACATTTTGGTATTTAGTATATCAGCCCTTGTTATTACTCTCTCTTCTGCCAAAGGGAGATTGCTCTGTACTCTATTGTTGATAGATAAGTGTCTTGGCCTAGTTTTTTGTGGATGGCCATCCACACACACTCAATGGTTTTGTTATTTGCTCTTGATCTAAACCGGTTTGTTACTAGAAGAACATGGATACCTAATGCCTTACAAAGTGACTGTAGGTTGTCCAAATGGTCTTTTTGAGTTTCTAGCTGATGTAAAAGGGTGATGCGGTCTGTATATAACCTGGCTCATCTGGCAATATATCCACTCAGTTACAGCTGTTGCAAGCCTTCCAGAGGAGCATCATGCCTATAAAATGTGTCTTCTATGGCTTGCAGACCTTCTTCATATGTGACTGAATATAGTCACCTATAGCACTTAACTCTAATGATCGCTTTATGACTGAAAAAGCTCCAATTGTGCATATTTATGAGTACACAACGAACATTATTATGGAACAGATATTGGACAGTTTCGCAGATCTTCTTTTTTGCAGAGCAGTTCTTTAACATTTTTCATCAGCCACCATGACAGTCTCTTTAATCAACGGACGTTCCAATCCAGGAAAGCGGCATATTCTGATATCCAGGAAAAATGTTATGACATCAGCTAAGAAGGAATAATGGCATAGCAAGCACCTCCAGACAGCACTAGCTACTCTACTATCTTGAGCTTTATTTACACCTATATACTTAGATGATTGGGACATGTGTACTAGTAAAGGATGAATACACAAGAATGGGTTGGAAGATAAGTAGAGAGTTTGCAGTGGGGCTGATGAACATTGGTTGAGAAAAGCCTGTGAGGACTGAGTAACAGTCCCAGCTCTTGGTGGACAGTCACTGGCATGGATGGTCCCCTTCTCGGGGAAGTGGGTGGGCTAGAAGGGAGGTGGGGAACGAGTTGGCTTATTTTTTGTTATATTACTTGGTTTAAGTGTCACAATCACACCTTGGTTATTAGCCAATGATGAACCTTTATTGGACTGTAAGTCGTTATAATCGTATATGGCTAGAGGGAGCTAACCTGGAGAATGTATGCATAAGCTTCACTTGATTAAGATGTCAATGTACAGTGGGACCACTGACTAATGAGGGTTGTTGATTTGATGACTACTGAGTACCTTTAATTCTGTATTCAATAGTACTGATGCCTCATCGACCATTACCGCAGCCACTAACTCATCGTGTATACAAACACAAACTGAGCCAACACTTGTACATGGCATGCCGGGACGGCCAATTGAAAACTTAATTGATACTATTGTGGACTCAACTTTTAATCAACTGAAAAGTCTAATGGATAAACAATTTAATCTTATTTTTAAACGTCTGGATAGACTGGAAAGCCTAGTTAAGAAGGAAGATGCAAAAAGGAAAGGAACTTTTATCATCGATCAATGCAGGGGGGAACGGTTACTGAAAGACATGGAGGCCACCAATAAGGGGACTCAAGAAGGAAGTGGCAAACGCACCTTAACTGCAGTAGATAACATATGTGATAAATGTGATGGCAGTAGGGCGTGCTTGCCCAGCAATTCTGCATCAAGCAATTTGGTTAGCACACCATCTTTGTCATCAATGTCTGTGAATACCAATCCCCCCCGTCTCCCCCCACATCCAATAGCAGCCGCCCCCGAGATAGTACCACCCAATCTAACTACACTTACTAACCATGAGTCAATCATCCCTACCCGGCCTATAAAACATGCCACCCCGGTACTTAATCTACCGCCAGAGGCATGTCCTTACGCTTTAATTTTAGCCGGAGTACCACCTCTAAAAGAGAACCAAAGTGAGTCTTGGGATCAACTCAAGAATAAGTGTATTGATTGGCTATGTAGGTTCAAGGGGGTGGGCATGGAGTCTGCTAATGCAATCTTGATGGTGAGACGGGTGGGATGGGTTGGTCCCCTGACAAAAAATATTGTGGGTGACTGTATTGTCATAAATTTCAGGTACCCCCCCTTGGTAAAAAAGATTCTAAAATGTAACACTATCCACCCTAATATTGCAACGGCTATAACTGCCTTACCACTGGGCTTCTTCTACAGACCACCTCAAAGTAATCATCACCTTATTTTACCAACTTATCCCATACATAATCGGTTCGATGTTCTGACCGACTTGGAGGGTCAGGATTGACTCTCGTGCAAATTTTCAAACACTGCATCACTGCCTCGGGAGGTATCAACAGTTAATCGGGCTATGTCCAATCCCAGTCCCACCGAGAACCCTCAAATGGCTAGCTTGGTAGAGCGTATCACCTCAAGTACTTCCAATTGTACTCACATGCCCTTTGCCCAACATCTAAAAATATTAAGTTGGAACATTGCTGGCCTAAAATCAAAAATTAACATAGTAGAGTGGACTAATATGGTCAGCAATTTTGACGTTCTAATGTTCCAGGAGACCTGGTGCACCAGCAGCTTGCTACTTGAGGGTTTTGTTTGTCTTAATAGCACTGCCCCAATCCCTGAAGCTGGTCGACCTAGCGGGGGCTTATCCACATGGATAAAGATTACCGCAGGATGCACCACTAAATCCTTATGGACAAACGATAGTCATCTCCAGGCCACAATATATTCAAACGGGATTACGTTATGTTTTATAAATTTTTATAATAATGATTTTAAATCACTCCCGAATAAGAATTTTATCATTTTATTTGATTTTATCGATGATTTGCTAGCAGGCAATAAGTTTGGGAAATTGGACGGCATCTGCTTAGGGGGAGACTTTAATGCACACTTATATAATAGAATGGAGAATACCACAGCCTCATCCCACGCGACTATTTCATGTAAAAGAGGGGAAGAACTGTTCAACTATTTATCCTCCAGGGATCTAACCGATGTAATGGCAAAAGCCGGTGGATCTCCCGATACCGACCAGTTGCCCACCTATACAGGTCGTGGCTGTTCTTCCACCATTGATTATGTTTTTATATCATCGGCCCTTGAGAATTGTCTTGTTAAAGCTGAGGTCCTACCAACTTGTTACAGTGACCATAACCCCATTTTGACAACGATTAAATTTGTCAATAAATTTACTAAAAGGAAAGAAATTGGGGCAAGGGATTTGGCCGTATCCACCGACAAATGCAGAGTAATTTGGAAAGGCATTAACAATAAAATCTTACTTGAACGAATTATAAAATCTCACCCTACAACTGTGGAAACATGCTTGTCCAGCGATTTCCAGGACACAGAGATTGTTGAGGCTTTTGTTGGCCTATGTTCTGCCATCAAGCAGGAAATTTCTAAGCCCATTAGACAACACAATAAGAGCTATAGATGGTTTGATGGGGCTTGCTCACGGGCCAACCGGGACCTGCGTAAGGCACTTGCCGATAAACCCCGGAACATGACACTGGTTAAGGCCTTGAGAAAAAGCTATAAACAAGCCACAAAATCACGTTCAGATGAGATTTTAAAGGAGAGGTGGGATTCACTGGCACGTACCGCAGCACTGAAAGATGTGACTGGGTTCTGGGGCGAAGTAAAAGCTCTGAGGTCTATGGGATCCAACTTAACCCCCATCAACTGTAATATACCAACTAAGTCATGGGAGGAGCATTTTGCTAAAATATACACAGCCCCAGTAACAACTACAGATCCTTTCTGTACAGATATCAAGGTTGCTATTTCCATCTCCGAAGTGGAAGATGCCATTAATCAAAGTGCAGGGAATAAAGCCCCTGGTCCTGATGGACTATCAATTGATTTGATTAAATCTGAACCAGATTTTTGGTCCCCTTTGCTGTGTAATGTCTTCAACACTTTGTCCAATACCAAAATTCCTGATACTTGGTCAAGTAGTGTAATTGTACCCATCTTTAAAAAAGACGACAGATTAAACCCTAGTTGTTATCGCCCCATATCTTTAATAGATAACACACTGAAGATTTTGGGCAGGGTGATTTTTAATAGAATCAGACTTTGGGCAGAGGAAAATTACATTCTCCATCCCTGCCAGCTGGGATTTAGAAGCAATGTGGGAACAGTTGAACAATGCTTGAATTTAAACCTCATCTTAAGTAAGTACACCGTTGCTAAAAAAGTCCCCCTGTATTTGGGTTTTATGGACTTATCGTCAGCGTTTGATTTCGTAAACCGTTCGAAACTCTGGGATATTCTTTTAAATTATGGATTAGATGAGTCACTAGTTCATTTTCTGGCACACTTGCACAGAGACCTAAAAGCACGAGTTAGGATAAATAAGGAGGGAGAGGTCTCCGGGGATATTTTAATTGACAGAGGGGTCAGACAAGGTTGTGTCTTGGCCCCTCTACTTTTTATTCTGTATATAAACGAATTAAATAAATCCCTGTCCAATCTTTCATGTGATGTGCCGAATATCAATGGCAACTTACTCCCAGTACTTTTATACGCTGACGATGCGGTCTTGATGGGCCGCACACCCAAAGCACTACGCACTTTAATTACGGGATTTGTCTCTTTTATGGCTGGTTTGGATTTGTGTACCAACTTTAAGAAGTCATATATTATGTCTTGCGGGCCTAATAAATACCGTATTAATCACATAGTTTCTGGTGATAACATCTTAAAAAGCACAAGCACTTTTCCGTATTTGGGCTTGATTTTTTCAGAAACGGGCTCTTGGTTGGCACACGCAGCACACGGCAGAAACAAACTTGCCAAGGCAGTCAATTCAATTATTAGCCTACAACAGCCAAAGAGGGCTGAGGTTATGTTGCCCCTAATACAAATTTACAAATCTCAATGCTTACCAACCGCAACCTATGGTGCCGAAGTGTGGGGGTACGCCAATAGCAGTGGCATCCAAACTGAAGAAAACAGATTTTGCAGGAAGGTTCTGGGGGCCCAAATATCTTCACCCACTTACATCTGCCACAAAGAGCTAAACCTGCACTATGTTGAGGATTTCATCAAATCCCGGCCAGCTCTTTTCTGGCTGAAGATTTGGCAAAACCCGGCAGCAACCTTAACACAGAAAATAATCAGTGATTGCCTTAAGTGCGATAGGGGCAGGTCTATACCATGGTTGAATGCTGTAAAAGAAAGCTTATCTAGTGTGGACTTGGAACACATCTTCTACCATCACCATAATGCAGAGAGCATGAATATCAAGACAGTGAGAGAGCTACTATATGACTCATTCCGAAGGGATCGAGAACGCTCAGAGTTTCTTAAACCATCAATAATTAGATATATTTCCATTTTGTCCTGTCCGGGATATAACATAACCTCCCCACAGGAATATTTGAAAAGGAATATTGGTAGATGGAACAGGAGCATTCTCTTTCGCCTTAGGGATGGGAGCATAAAATACTCACTCTGCTTTCCACTTGGTTTTAATAAAAATCTTGAATACCTGCCCTGTCCCTGTGGTAATGGTTTAAAACAAACAACTTTACATTTTCTGCTTTTTTGTAATTTTTACATTCGATATACAAAACAGTATTTTATCCCCTATTTCAGGTCACAAGCTATCACTGACCATAAACTGGCATATACTGAAATATTACAGTTAGGAAGCGATGAGATGATTTTCAGAGCAAGCTCATTTTTGCAGTCGGCGATACGCTCGCGGAATACGATGGTTACTACATAAGACTGCATCCATCAGCTGTCCTTGTTCATCTATGGCCATTGTTAGATTACCACATGCCTGGCACACCTATTGATATTGTTAGTCTGTACATCTCTTCATGACCCTGATTATATGTCTGGATAAGTTTGATTTATTTGAATTTGGGTGGACAACTTGCACTAATATATTTAGAACATGTTTTTGACTGTTGCTTGCCAAAAACGATATAACTGTTGATGTTTACATGCTACACGCATTGAATATACTTGCACTTTATTTGCTCCTCCTGTACTTCTGCCCATACCTGCACTTAGAATTTTGAAATTGCTCTTGTTTTTATCACTGTTTTTAAGCTGTATTTATATCCTTTTGGTGTTGATGAATTGTACTTTTATGGATATTTTTATCCGAATAAAGACCATTTGACTTGACTTAGTTCTGTATTAACTGCTTGATGTTGTGGTGAAAAACCAAATAAAAACAATAAAAAAAAATGGATGGTCCCCTTCTCTGTAAAAGGCCAGACTGTGCCACAAAACAGATCTGAATTTATGGAAATAAAACACCGCAGAGATTTGCAGAAAAAGCTCAAATTCTTTCCATTTAGGAAATTATCTGTTAGGTAGGTATCCTTTTCTTCTGTGGTCAGCCAGCAGTTCAGAGGGCTCGGGGACAGGACTTCACTGAAGGTCAGCATCTAGCACCATGGGCAGTGACCTAACATAAAATAACAAGATCAAAGGTTTGCATAAGAAGGCTGGAGACTGAGGAATGTATTGAACCCTTTACCCATCCATCTAGAATGCACAAATGTGCCTCCTACCAGTGTTACCCGGCCTGAAATCCATAAGGTATCTCTTCTTTTTTAAAGAAAATGCACGTCCTACCAAAAGGATCCCCATACAAGCCCAAACTCTAAAATTCATAACAAATGAATTAAAAGGTGGACAGTAAACAGTCAAATATGCCATTTGCACAAAACATTAAAGAGTAAACAAGTAGTACATGTTCAAACACTCACTAGACATTGGTGTTATAACTTGAATGACTAATAAATGGCTACCAAACCGACACACACTTCAATACAAAATGTGCACATGGCAAGGAATGTGGCATCTAAATCAGACGTTTACATGCGGCGAATCTTGCATTTCCTTTTATTGATGTATTTTATCAAACTGATTATTCTCATGTGTTCTTGGTGGGTTCTTAGGTGTGATAGAATTGATTTGGTTTATGCACGTAATTTGAAAGTATGTGCTGGAATGAAGATTACATTTTTAGCATCTCTGACATTCCTGGCAGACGGTTCTTTAATGAAAAATTAAACACCACATTTTAAGATGGCGGCCGCACTGTCTTTACCGAGAATTACAACCACCCTGTCTTGCAAGAATCCTTTTCGGCATTGCTCTTTCTATTGGTTTTCTGTAGAATCATCCGTTTGAGACTTGCCTGTAGCTGTTTAGGTCTTCTGGGTTCAAGTTATTTTTCTTTAAAAAGTGGTTGTAAGTATGATATATTTAGTTCTGCTGGAGACCTGCCTGTAGCTAATGAGTTGTGTATTATGCCCACTGTAGTTATTGCAGCAGAGGTTGATAGTGGAATATTCTGGAAGAGCTGTGGGATGCGGCCCACTAGCTTTGTAGTGATCTAGGAATTCTAGGCCTGTACCGTTGTTTGGGGACTTTCCCTTTGGAGGGATTCTTTCATAAGTGTCATTGAACTGGGAACTGGTTGTTTTCTTAGGTAGATAAAGGTCTTATATCTTGGCTTTGGTGGTGAGGTGATCTGCCAGTAGGCCACAGAAATCTTGTGCTTGAGCCATTGAAACATAGCTGCATTCTTGCTTGTGTATTCTGTGAAGTTCCTGTGTGGGGCACTTGACATATCAAATATTCTATGAGAAACAGACTGTTCTTGTATTTTCATGGTACATTATAAACCCTGGTTTGTTTTTGGTGAATGTATGATGTTACAACGCATACATTTACAAATCGTGCCTTTACAACGCAGTTTTTACATCACAACATCCTTTACAACGCATTCTTTTACATTGCATGTTATTACATCACATTTTTAGAAACTATCTTTACAACGCATTCCATTACATCGCAGTATACCATTACAACGCATACCATTACAACATATTCAATTACATCGCATGTAATATAAGTGTTGGATAGTGTAGGGGTAATAATTGATATTCTAACTCCAGGGGGTGCAACAGTAGGGTAAGTGTTGGATAATGTAGGGGTAAAAATTACTATTCTAACTCCAGTGAGTGCAACAGTAGGGTAAGTGTTGGATAGTGTAGGGGTAAAAATTACTATTCTAACTCCAGTGAGTGCACCAGTAGGGTAAGTGTTGGATAGTGTAAGGGTACTATGCGCTGTAATGGTATGAGTTGTAATGACTTGCAACGTAATGCCTGCTTTGTAGTGACATGCATTGTAATGACATGCGATGTAAAGGATGTTGCGATGTAATGACTGCGTTGTAAAGGTAGTGCGATGTAATGACTGCGTTGTAAAGGTTGTTTCCCGTTTTTGGTGGAGTATTTTTTTTTGCAGAGCTATTTGTTCTGTACTATTGGCATTGGAAGGAGAACAGTTGTATTTTTATCTTCTCAACTCATCATTAATCCATAGTGTCTTTTGTTTTTTTTGGTTGTGCTAATGATTTGGAGGAAATATTTTCTCAAAGGTTTTGATCATCTAGTTGTGCCATGTTTTTAGGATAATAATTCATTCTGGACCACAGCTAGCCGCGAGTTAAGCTTGAAGTTCTTCCATGTTGAGTTTGTTGCATTTTCTGCAGGTTGTCGAGTGCGAATAATAGCTGCCTAGAGGTCTCGATGGGATATCCTAAATGAAAGAAAGGTGATTGCTTCCGGGAATCGAATTGAGTTCTTTGATCTTGACTAGTTGTGAATTGCTTAATATAACATTCATATGTCCTGCCGTGTGAGAAGATCATGTGATGAGCTAATGGATTTTGCTAGTTACAAATTATTTTCAATACTATTTGGATTCTGCATTTTTGATTTGTCAAACCGTATGTTCAGGTCTCCAATGATGCCTGAGTTGCAATATTTAATGGGTATGTCTGGTATGACTTCTAAATGGTCATCTGTGGAGGTTCTAATACTTGGTAGTGGCCTGCACAGTAGTAGGAATGTGCAGGCAAAAGTAGAAGTAGTATTGCATCTGATTAGTAGTAACTCACGGCCTAATAGTTTGTTGTCATTAATTTTGGTGGTCATAATTGATTCTTCGAATATCACTGCTACTCCTCCAGTTTGGCTTGGACATTGTGTTTATGGCTTCATATCCTATCAGGATTGCTTGTGGAACACAGGTGCTATGCCCTCTCATAATCATTTCAATGATGATAAATAGGTTTAGTCTTCAGTTAAATAGACGAAGGTATTTTGTCTGTTATTGTCTATTGATCATTCATTGGTCAGAAAGCATTCAGGGGTCTAGGTGACAGTGTGTGGAGGGAACATGGCAGATATTGGAAGAGGAACATTCAAAAGAGTATGCATTAGTGGAGTGAGGTAGTAAAGAGGAACAGAGGCCGTGATGTGTTCTGAGGTGGGTGAAATATGTGAGAGTTGAGGATGTTGAGGTTATAGAGCATTTCGTTTTGTCTGGGATGTCACTTTTCTGCTCAAGCTAAGTTAACAGTAATTTAATGGCGTTCGTTTAGGATTTTGGTGTGTTGGATGTTGTGAGCAAGCGACTTAGGACTGGTTAGTGTTTTGTGTTTTTTTGTGTAAGGGGAGCATGTAGTTGTAATTTGATGCAGCCAAGCAAGACTTAAGAGAGATTTTCATTTGAAGAAGCAGAAATGCCTCATTCTGATAGTTGCTTTTTGTGTTAATCGTGTGTTTGGTTTTTGTCATTGTATTAAAATGTTCGATGGGTTGAGCATGTTGGCTCATTATAGGGTATGTAGATGGTACTCTGGATGTTATTGAGCTGTTATTAACCTGTACCAAGATGATAGTTCTACACAGTGCAACAAGCGCACAGCCGCGGTCGGTAGGAGGAGTAACTGCAGGGCGGTGACGTGGGGAGGGGCAGGGGCAGGGTGGGGGGTAGTAAACTATGGATTACGGAGGTTTACAGGTAAGTTAACATATAAATTAATAAAACGAATTTCGTTGCATGCACAGCAACGCATTTGGGGATGCAGTGCACGCAAAAAATGTGTTTTATTAATTTATTTGTTAACTTACCTGTAAACCTCCGTAATCCATAGTTTACTACCCCCCACCCTGCCACTCCCCCTCCCCACGTCACCACCCTGCAGTTACTCCTACTTCCGACCGTGGCTGCAAGTGCAGAAGGTGGAGGTATAGATGATTTTGAACAGGTAGGAATAGTGTTATTTGGTGGTGAAGAGGAGGATAAATTATGCTTAAATTCAGATTTTAGACTTGAATGTCGAGGAATTTCCTTAACAAAAAGATTCAAGTAGTTAAGAGAATTTGCTGAGCTGGGTAGGAGGAAGGTATTGTATGGAGTTGATGTTGGGGGTTGCAGGTTTTGGAATCGAGAAGGGATGGAAGGATCTGACGGAAACGAAGCGTGTGTGTTGTGGTTACGTGTGTTTCAGTGGTTGAGACTGTGAAAAGAGTTGGTTATAGAGTATGCTGGTAAATTGTAAGGGAGGTTGAACTCCAGTTAGATGAGAATGTTTGAGATCAGGGGGATGTTGTTTGGTTCTCAACCACAAAGGTTGAGCTGGTGGAGGCAGGTGTGAGCTATGAAGGATGGTGGAGTGAGCAGTGGAATATTTGCAGCTGGGAATATAGAACGGATGGTGGGGCGAAGGAATAAATAGTATATATTGAGCCAGAAAGAAGGGTTTGGATAGAGGTCTGATGAGAGGAAGATTTAGATACACAGGAAAAGTGAGGTGGTAGAGTTAGTATGCCAGAGTAGTTTGTTCCGAATCAGAGTTTGAGCAAGTCACATGAAAGGTTAGGTGATGTGTATGGTTTCCTGAAGGTATGTCTGTGTGGCTGTGGAGGTTTTAGCAGTTAAAGGGAAAAGCACACGTGTTCACTTCTAGGTCTACCCAGAAGTAGAACTAGAACAACTACAGGGAAATGCTGTATACCAAAGTAGTGCTCTCTGTTATGTCAACCAGAAGCTGGTTTAGAGCAATTCAGAGGAAAGACTTGCTGGCACAATAGTTCTTCCTATTATGTCTACCCAAAAGCAGACTTAGATCTACTCAGGGGAATGGCAGAAACCACAGTAGAGCTGCCTGTATATATGCGTGTACATGTGCGTGCTTCTCAGCGTTCCTTTCAAAGGTCTAGTGTTCCAGTAACGGTCTCTGATTCTCATGTCTTAGTGGCTGGGGATAGGCCCAAGAACATAGCAAAAGTAAAAAGGAAGAGGCATAGCCTGGTAATGTAATTGACGGGCAGTGGTGCAGCCAGACGTGCAGTTACTATGGTTCAGCAGATGATTAGAGAGTGGAACAATGGTATGAATATTTAGTCAGAAATGAAGGTGGGTGGTCGTGAAATGAGTTTCAGCTAGAAGGTAGATGAAAAGTAGTTTATCCCAGGAAAATACTTGTATTCAGGATGTGGAAGTGATGTAGCAATTGGAGCCTGACATGTCTCGTGGACTATTAGTGTTTGGGGGGTAGGGTTTGTGGCCCTATATACCCTAAAGGACCATAACAGAGAAGATACCACTAGAAGATGCTGTACACCAGTAACCCTTTACCTAGGGGATCTAGGAGGATGTACCTGAATTCACCAATCGGTAGGCACAATATAGTAAGGGGTTGGGCGGTTTTCAGGCCAGAGATAGCCTCTGATTCAGGTGGAGGTAGGTTCTTAAGGGTCTGTGAAAGCCAAAGTGGCATTAGGGAAGTGTCTGAATGATGTGTGAGATTCACTGGAGAGTTAGGACCATGGTTCAAGACATGTTGGCTTTGCACTTGACTAATAGTCCTGCTTCTACATTTGGGCAACACATACTCCTTCTCCTTCCAACCATCTATCAGTCATCTCTTGAAGTATTGTCTCATTGTGCCATCTACCACTCTTAGTCTGCAACTAAATTACCTATTTTGCAATACTGGCATCAAAAGGTTATTTGAAATCTCAATATTTATGTTTTCACTTTGTTATTGAGATGCTTTGTTACTTTGTTCTGTGTTGCAAATGCCCACACAAGAATATTATGTGTCCAAAGGAAGTCATGGAGGTTCTATTGTCGTAGAGCGACACCACTTGTTTCCAAATGTAGAGGCTTAGATCATCGTGGAATCCCAGGTTGTGTTCTTCTGCTCTACCCTTCTAGATTCAATTAAGCTATCTTTGTAGATTGCCTATGTGCCATTTGCCAAATGAACATTTTGGATAGCACAACTGGTAACTACAGGGAAAGATGTTACCTCAATGTATCCTTTGAGGTGAAGCTTTCAGCTCTATTCTAGTTGTAGTTCTATATATCTATATATACTCTAGTGGCTAAACCTGCACTCAAATCAAGCAGTGCTCCAAGGGGAGGTATCTTAAATTGTCTTGAATACAGTGGGCCCAACTTTTAATTCTGTTAGTAATCGAAAAGCAAATGTGGATAGCAGCTGTCTGGATTAAATTATCTTTAGATCAGGCTGGCAAGCGTTGCCATTATAGCTCAAAATTCTTTGAAGATATCTGCAGAAAGAAAAGAATTCAACCCTAATGTTGATTCGCTTTATTTTAAAATGAACTTAAATGACACTGTCATTGCACTTATTATGGCTTTCATACCACCCCAACCATCTTCGTCTTTTGGCAAAATTTTTGATACCATATACATATATTAAAGAGATTGGCACTTTAGCCTTGCAACAAAAAACTTTAGCCATTTTAGGCGATCTTAACCTATGGTTCAATCAGGTGGCAGGCATAGTCAATTGATTCCACAGGGCCATGAATACTTTTGGCCTAGAATTGTTGAGAAATAAGCCAACACATAAAGCTAATTTTTTATTAGACCCTAACTTCTCTTTCATTAAGACTATTCAGATGGAAGATGCTTTTGAAGTTATCTGGTGCAATAACTTTGCTATTCCTTTAAATTCCTAACATATTTAGAACTAATAATATTCGAAACAATGGGAAATGAGATTCAAAAACTGGAAAAATATTCACCCCAACTTATAGCCATGTCACTACAGGATCGGCAAATTATGGACTCTTTAACAGAAGATTGTCGGGAAAAAATGTAAGCATGTAAGACCTTAACTCTTTCGCACCTGAAAGGGCGAACACTTCAAACAATTTTTCTGTAGCAAACCAATGGGTAGCCTTTGAATTGTGTTCTATGAAACAGACTGTCTGCAAATATGAGTGGACTTGAAGGAGGGACAAAGAGAAATCTAAGGAGCTCGCTAAAATCTATGAAGATATGATCACATCTGCAAAAAACTTATTTTTTTGGTAGAATTATGAAGTCACCCAATATTGCAAATGAATTATTTAGAAATATAGACAAACTTCAGCACCCTCATTCACCTCTTCCACACACAGATAATTGGTACAAATAAGCTTACAACATATTTGGAGGTCAATATTCTAACATCTTGTCCAAGATATTGGCTATTCCTACAATCAACCCTCAGGGTGTTAAGAAGGCTAGAGTTTTATTGAATAGACATCCAGAATCTAAATTTGTTTGATTGGAAGAATTTGAGTCCATCTCTCCAAAAATCTTGACTGAGACTGTCTAAAATATTTGTGCTTCTGGTTCACCAAACAATTCCGTCCCTGGCAAAATTCCTCAAGTATTTCCCTAAACCCAGAATGATTCTCCCATTCTTTAAGAGTACCCTAAAAATGATACAGTGCCAACCTTCCGGAAACAAGCTGTGGCTAGAGCTTTTTTAAAGCTAACTAATCTTGATGCTAAGCTCTTGAATAATTTAAAGGACAATTTCCTGTATACCTTTCTTACACTTCTAGAGAAATAGGGCTATTCACAATTGCTGACATTTGTGCTGGGCTTCAAATTATGAAATCCGCATCAAGCTGGGTTTAGACCTGGTTGAAACCCATAAATGGTGGTGGTGTCAGCCGTTCATGATCTTAGGAGAGTGATGAACAGGAAGTCAGTGTTCTTGTCTTTATCCTGCCTTTTAATACAGTTGACTGTGTTATCCTCATTTCCAGGCTAGAGGATAGAGGTATGGTGGTACGGTACTCAAGTGAGTCCAATCCGTTCTCGATAAGAAAAGTCAAACTATTGCAGGTCCTCCTTTGCATTCCAAGCGAAAAACTCTTCATTTCTTTGTGCCTCAGGGTTTTATTCTTTCTCCATTATTGTTTACCACTTATCTCCATCCGTTGGCATTGGTCCTTCAAGATATGGGAGCCATTTTCTATATGTACCCAGTTGAAACCCAATTTGCATTTGGTTTGATGAAATTTCAAGATTTGTCTTCTCCTGAATGCCACAATCTTTCAAGTGCTCTGCTTTACACAAAATGGCGGATATTAGTACATTTTCTATAGCTGAAGCAAACAAAACTGAACTTTTATTCGTTCCCATTAATTCCCATTTCTCGAATTCACTGTAGAACTGTCCTCATGATATGGGCACATGACCCATCACTTCAAAATCAGTCAGGAACTTGGGAATAATCATTGATTCAGAAACCCCAAGTAGCGTGTTTGTCAAAACTTTCTTTTGGCGATTAAAATCTATAAATGTTATGGTTTCCCTCCGTTGAATAGTCTCTGTATCCCAGCCATTAATGCAATATTTCAATACAGATTGGATTATAGTAATGCAATTTACCTGTCTGCACCCAAAGCCCTGATACAAAAAGTATAAGTGGTACAAAATTAGGCTGTGTGTTTAATCACCAAAGTTCTGAGGAGATCTCACATGTCTCCAGTTCGTGGTAAGCTACACTGACTACAGATAAGAGACAGAATCAATTTTAAAGTAGCAGTTCTAACCCAGTGGTCATTGTACTTGGACACTCCTCATTATCTGGCTATCATTTGTAAATGGTACGACCCACCCCGCACATTTCGATTGAGTCAACTACACTTGGTTAATGTACCTTAATCTAAAACAGACAGGACAGGTGACAGGGCCTTTGTGGTGGAAGTGGTCAAACTATGGAATGTTCTCCCATTACAGCTTCACGCGGATTCCAACACTCTTGAACTTATAACCCAATGACAAACCTTTCTCTTTTAACATCACAGGTCAGCTTTTTTGGCACATGGTACGGTGTTGCGCCAAGATTCTTAGAGAGCTCTATACAAATACCTGCACATAGATCATAAAATAGCCACATAATTTAGAGATTAAAATGGAAATAGCAGCGGTGAAAAAATCATTTTGCTCATCAGTATTACAAAACCTACCCATAATTAACCTTAAAATCATTGCATAACAAAGTCCTTTGGGCTCAAAGAAAGAACGCTCCCTAGAACAATTCATATACATGACTTGAAGTTCCTGAAAAAGATCCACTGGGCTGAGTGAGCCCCAATCCCTCAGTGTGTAATCATTGGACGTGTAGAGGGTAACGTCGTGCACACACAGAGACAGTTTTCAACTGAGAGTGGATGTGTCAAACATCAACATTGTGCTTTGGTTTACTGCTAGATTGGGCTACAAATAAATCTTTACCGGAAGGTTATATCCTGAGACATATGTGCCTAGCAGGAAATGGAGGACTGTGGGCAAATGAGTCTAAGAGATTAACCCCTTCAGCGCGGCGCGGATTTCCGCGCCACGCTGAAGGTTCTGAGCGCGGGCGGGGCCATGATGGAACGGTTCCGTCATAAGCACAGCCCAACCGACGTGCATGACGGAACCGTTCCGTCATCGGCCTCGAAGGGGTTAATAATCGCATCTTATTTTGGATCAGTGGTGATATTATGGGTGGAGTGCATGCTCTGTCTGCTGTGACGTGCACCCTTACTTGTGCCCGCTTCACACAAACGCGGGAGGTATGCCCACTGATGGAAGACCATGCCAACTCCCCAACACAGGGCTGAACTATGACAGTTTGTGCCTAAAGTGCAGTGAGCGCATCAGTGAACGATGGAGTCATGGTTTTGAACTGTGACTCCATCTTGCACTGGGGATAGATCTACCAACATTTTGAAGAGGAAGCAGGAATCTTACTAGCAGACAGATCTAGCATGCAACTGCACTTGCCTGTAGGTGGGTGCCCGGTGGTTCCTGGTTTTCAGGAGACGCACTGACTGTGCAATACTGCTGATGTGGCACATTATCAGTGCACCTCCCATTGGTTTCTTGTCCCTGCAGTCCCATCTCTAATAAGGTACAGACAAAATAGCAAAGGCTTCCATCGTTTGCTTGGGGCCAAATATAGGAATGCCTCGTTGGGATTGCGCCAGTGCAGGGTTTGTGTCAGCATGATAAATATTTCGGAAGAGGCTGTGCATTCATCAATGGTCCCTTCTGTAATACTGAAGTGCCCCGAGGATACAAAAAACAGGTGGAAATAGCCATGTGGCCTCAGGTCTCCGCTCAAGTGTGTGCCAGACTTACAGCCCCCATAGTCCTAAGCACCTTCCCACTTTCCACTTCCAGCTTATATATCCCATTCTCCCCCCTTTTCAATATTGTCAATTTTACTCACTGTCTCCTCATTGTAGAGCCAATTGTTCCATTTATTTTCCTGTGGAAGCTCCATATCAAGTTCTATATTCACCCAAGCATTCCTTACATATCTTCTATTATATTTGCACCACTTATTTTATTTATAACTCCTGCGCCGAAGGCCAAATGGGCCGAAGTACGTTTAAAAATTGGAAATTTGACTTTTTTATCCAGTGTAGTATGAGTAGTACCTGATACCAAATATTCAAGTGTTTTTTTGTTCAGATTGTTTAATTGAAGTTTTAGAAACAAGATAACTAAGTAAAAATAGCAAAGTGGAATAGTTATACAAACTTCACTAGTGTAATGCAAGGGCACTTCAGGAAGTATCAGAGAGGGGCCCTGCCTCACTATAGATAGTAACTTATGCAACCTGTACTGACAGTAAAGGTGTCTTATCATTTAGTAGGGCAGCAAGGTTAGAGTAGATTGTGTTAGTACTGGCTCATGAGTGGGAAGTAAAGCGTGTGATAATAAAGTACAGCAAAACAGGATCTGTAGGAATCAATGACTGCATTTTAGGACACCCTGAGTCTTACGGCAGTGCCTTGGGCTATTGCACCCTCATAATAAAGTGAAGAGGTTTCCTAAATTGTTTTCTCATTTTGACTAAAGAACTCGAACCTTTAGGCTGTGACCTTCACACTCTGGACCCAAGCGGATGTCAATATCATATGTTTGAATTTATATGGTTCTGTATGATGGTTTCCCTGCTTACCCAGAGATGCTTTTGTTCTTGCAAGAGGATTGATAAAATCCCTTTTGATTTGTGGAAGGTATGCCTTAAAGAATGGGTTCTGTGGTGGTGAGAGTGGCTTGGATCGCTTTTGAAAATTGACTGGGGATTGTAAACGATGTAAGAGAGCATCATTGTGATTTTACAATGCCAGTGGCCGGCGTCTCGCTAAGCTCCACCATATTCGATCTTTTGTGGGGGCCACAATATACTAAGGAGATGTAAAAAAAAATTAAAGAATGTATTAATCTTCAGTTCTTCTGTCTTTTGTTCACCTGCAGCTCGTGCGTCTAGATCTACAGAGGATCAAGTGTGCTAATTCAGTCTTTTTCTGCACTTTTAATTCAATTAAATCTAATCATTATTGATTTATTTAGGTATTTAGAAAGTGCCTTACGTCGAGGCAGCATCATGGCGTTGACCTCTACGAATTTTGAGGCCGTCTTTTCCAATTACATCAACATGCTGCTCCCTCAAGGGCTCATGAAAGGGCAGCCATTGGCATGTATCAAAGGGCTGAATGCCTAACCTTAAAATCTCCAGATGAAGGGATTTTAAATGACATGTGGGACTACCATGTAAAGAGTTCCAAGCAGGGCAAAGACATACGAGATAAAGGCAGAATGGACTGTACCGGTTTCAGGAAGGGCGCTGGTCAGAGGTAGGTGGACTTCTCGCTCCAGTGGGATATGAGCTGACCCACAGGTTATTGCCTCTGAGGTGCGGGTAGGATTACAAGCAAAGTGCTCATGCTCTGGCCTCAGCTTTCAGTATCCTTTCGGTCTCTCTTTGGCATTTTAGGAGCTTTCCAGACACTAAAAAGCCAAGACAGTCTCTCTTCCGCCACGCCTCTCAGAAGATCACAGTCTGAACAACTCACTTCTCAGGAATCCACTACAATCCTGTTCTTTCTAGCGGTGGCTTCTAAAGGTGATGGGGCAACCACAACAAACTGACAGAGTCCACTAGACCAAGATTCCTCGCTAGATAAATCTCAGCTGGCTGGATTACACATGTATAAAAAAAAAGTTGTAGGCATTCATTAATGAATTTAACGTTTTATAATTTCGTTCATTCTTTATAGTGAGACAGGCATGCCCTTATCACACACTTGGGTAATTTATTTCCAATGCAACTTTACACTTTTTGTAATACAAGTTGTACATATTGTTTTGGCCTTTGGCGCGTATTTCTTCTGCGTTTTGAGCGCACCCCCAGCACAGCGCTATTGATGTCGTTTCAGGGGTAAACACATATGGAGCATTTGGTTATTTGCTTCAGTCAAGTTTCCATCTCGAGAACAAGCTTGTGTTTGTTTCCCTCTAAAGAGATATCAGATGAATGGAAAAAAAGATTATGTTTACACGGTTTGAAAAAAAATATTTGCTACACCTTCAGTGCTGCTTGATGTGTGCATGCCTCGTAATCTGAGGCTGAATTTTGGTTGATCATTCAGCCAGTCCTTCCTCTTTTGTTTTCTATTTCTAAAGCCTGCATATATAGATACTTCCATTACACATTTATAATATTATTATGCAGACATTGTTGTATGCATAATTATTAACATAAGTAAATTCTGAAACAAGTTTGATTCATTGTTATAAAAATGTGGCACCTGTATTTTACATCCATAGTTTTTTTATTCTACGTTGGTGTACATTTTCATTTATAAATTGACCTTAAGCAGAATAATAATATTTGGATTTGTATAGCGTGGCTAATCACCTAGGGTCTCTAGGCACTGTCTATAGGCATGGGGAGATTAAGTGATTTTCCCAGAAACACAGGATGTTGAGCCGAAGCAGAGACTCGAGCCTGAATCCCCACCTCCAAAGTCGACAGCTCTGGCCATTGCGCCACACCCATCCAGAAGCATTACATTCTGAATTCAATAAGTATTTTCTTTGTTTATTATTTCAAACTACTTACCTTTGTCTGTTTCTACTTATAAAAAGGCTGTTTTGCCATTGAATTATAGGTATGACGAAGGTCCTAAGTGATTGAAGTGCGTTACATGTGTTTATCATGCTGATAACAAAAGGACAATAAAATTCCCCTTGCACTTTTGGACACTTTGTGTGTGTTGGCAAAGTTTAACACTTACTAGGCATGAACTCTGTTTGTTTATTGAAGATGTTGGTCTGTGACTCACTTTTAGTGCCAGCTCATCAGGCTGCAACCCTCTCAAAGGACCACTTTTGTTTGGAGTATATATATATATATATATATATATCTTTATATATTATCGCTCCAAATCCTTTCCATTGCAAAGAATACAAGCACTCACGGGTGGCGTGGCAACAGGACTTTATTTCCGGAACAGACGCGTTTCGGCGGACTGCCTTCCTCGGTGTTAACGGCACACTGGGAAACGCCATATTTTATACATAGTTACCATCACGTGTCACAACATAGACCTAGACAGAGGACAGCATCCAGTGTCGGTAGAATTACAGGCGCCATCTTGTAATGTACCTATGTACATACATACAATGTAATTTATGCAATATATACAATATATACAATATATACACATATTTATACCATCAATACGGGCGGTCCCAGTTTTTGTAATTAATCCTTATACTTCAATATTTACTGGGAAAACTTCTACACCAATTTAGTAAATCACTAAAAGATGTCCGCCACACCAACACTGTTGATGATTAAGCCGTGTATCGGCGTTGCTCTTGATAATGCCGTGTATCGGCTTGCATTTCATGTCAAAACAAATTAATTTCATGTACAATACAATACATCTGGTCTCAACACAAACAGCAATTAGAAAGTCGAGGAGGCCTACAACCGCAGGTTGCCACAATCAGAAGACAAGGTTCATACAATCTCAATTGATTATCCAGACAAGAAAATTAATCAGACAAGAAAATTAATTTCCCAAATGTACTGATAGCTCCTCATTAGTATTTAACCCTGACGGAGACTTAGACTGAAGGTCAATAATGTAACGTGATTCTAACCTCCGCAATTTCTTTAAACGGTCGCCGCCTCTGTTGCTATCTGGGACAAAGTCTAGACCAAAGAACTGTAGAACATTTTTACAATTTGGATGCCTTTCTTCATAATGTCTCGCTACAGGGTATGAAGGATCCCCTTTCAATATCGCCCTCCTGTGCTCTAATATCCTGATTTTCAAGGAATGAATTGTGCTTCCTATATATAATAGGCCACACGGGCAAACGAGACAGTAGACTGCATAGGGGGTACTACAGGTTAAAAACTTTTTAATGGGTTTTTTCAGATTCACATTGGGTATAGTGTAATTGAGAACTCTATGGCTGTTGGAGCAAGCCTTACACTTTCCGCACGGAAAGAAACCTTGCATGTGTTTCAAAGTGCCCTGCTGTGGTGATGGTTTCGTCAAATGACTATTGACCAAACTATCCTTTAGTGACCTCGCCTTTTTGAAGGTTATCATTGGATAATCTGGAATATCACCCCCTATGATAGCATCACTTTTCAAAATATGCCAGTTTTTATTAAGCATCTTTTTCAAAAAATTTGACTCTGCAGAGTATGTCGTGATCATTCTAAATTGACCTTCCTGTGGATCGACGGAATCTTTGCTTATAACCGTCTTCTCTTCTAGCAAGTGTTTTCTGGGTATACCCCTGACTTTATTGAGTGTTTTCTCCAACAGAGCCTGTCCATATCCTCTGACGCGGAATCTCTTTACACACTCCTTAGCTGCCAATTCAAAATCACAGGTTCTGGAGCTGTTGCGTTTTAATCGCAGAAGCTCCCCATATGGTATGCTCTGTATTAGTTTTGGGGGATGATTACTGGTAGCAAAGAGAATCGAATTCCCCGCTGTAGCCTTACGATACAAGGCTGTTTCTATTTTGCCTTCTGAAATAAACACCTTCAGGTCCAGATAGTCCACTGCCACTGGACTAACTGTACCCGAAAAGTGTAGGTTGAGGTTATTCTTATTAAGATCCTCAATATATCCTTCTGCTGATTCGGTGGTTCCTTCCCAAACAATAAACAGATCATCGATATATCGATACCATGCTTTTACCTGTCCTGTCACTTCACCATTGACATAGGTTCTGGACACCTGCTCCTCCCACCAGCCCACCAACAAGTTGGCGTAGCTTGGGGCGAAGCAGGTGCCCATCGCAGTCCCTGAAATTTGTTTGTAATATTGATCACCAAATACAAAAATATTATTGGAAAGGCAAAAACTTGTGAATTCAATCAGCATGGAGTTGTGTTCCGCATACCTCAATTGTCGTCTGTTGAGGAAAAATTGGACAGCATTAATCCCATCCTCATGTTTTATGCATGTATATAGGCTGGTGATATCCAGTACCATTAATACATAATTGGAGTCCCAGATTAAACTGTTCAATTTGCTCAAAAAGTCTTTCGTGTCTCTCACATATGATTTCAATTGTAGCACGAATGGGAATAGAAAATGGTCGATAAACATAGACATGTGCTCTGTTAAGCTTCCTTGCGAGGAGACTATGGGTCTGCCAGGTGGCTTCTCCTTATCCTTATGGATTTTGGGGATGTGATAAAATGTAGCCACCAGAGGGTTAGTGTTCCTCAAGAATAAATGTTCATCAGTCCCCAGCATAGATTTATCGTACCATTTTTTGATTAACAGCTCATAGCTTTGAACACTCGCTTGATAGAGTTCACGAGAGGATTTGGTATAGTTGTTATTGTCCGATAGTTGTCTCAGGGCTTCGCCACAGTATTGCTCCCTAGTTTGTAACACTACATTGCCGCCTTTGTCTGAAGGCTTGATTATAATTGACGTGTTTTGCAATAAGCCGTCTAACGCTTGCTTTTCCTCTTTGGTCAAATTTTCACAGACATTGCGTTTACGAGTACTACATCTGAATTTTAATAAATCCTTGACCATTATTTCTGAGAATGTATCTATGGTGTCGAAAGGCATTTGTGGTACAAAAGTGGATTTTAATTTGAAAGGACTTACTTCAAGTTCTTGTTCAATGCCCACCGCTCTTGCCCTTTCTGCCATGTCTTCCGATGTGCTTGGTTGAGTGGGTGTACCAATTTGCAAATTCTGCAGAAGTTCCACACCAGATAGGTCATTACAAGTCAATACGTCCGTGGCAGTGATCCTTACTCCTGCTGGTATGGATTTGGTTAGGTTTGGTCTCAATTTAAAGTATTTGTGTAACTTCAATTTACGAACAAAAGTATACTTGTCAATCCTGGATTGCGTGTACTCCAATTTACTACTGGGGCAGAAGGTCAATCCTAAGGTCAGCACCTTAATTTCACTGGCTGTTAGTTCCTTTGAAGTGAGATTGACCACTGTTAAGTTAGATTCTTCTATTGACGTTTGTAGTTCCTCCTCTTGCGTGTCCAAGTGGGTTTTCCTCTTCCTCTGGCGGCCCCACCCTGATCGACGTGTTCTCCTGATTGATATTCGGGTGGTTTGTTCTTTCCGCCTCTCAGCCACGATTGCCTGATTATTTGGAACTCGTCCTGAAAAGGAGTCGACCTCGTGGTTCCTTCCATAGTAGGTCTTGTTCGTTCATCTCCTGATTCATTCTCCGTTAAATCGGACTCCGACGTCTCTACACGCACAGTGGTTGATGATGCACTTCTTTGCGTGACTTCTTGTCTCGGCCCATCGAATTTTCTTGCAAAGGTGAGTACTCTCCCCTGTAAGTAGTCTCTCTCATCCCGCTCAAATTTCTCTTGTTTTCTTGTCTTTATTTTGCCTTCATATTTTAGTAATCGTGCTTTCATCTGTTTCATTAATTCTTCCACTTGCGTCTTGTCATCCTCTTTGGTTAGAAGCTCCTCTAGAGCTTTGATTTCCTCCAACGCTTTATCTCGGTCGCTCCAGGCATATTTGACTAAAATATCCAAGGTACCCTGGCAATATTTCGCAGTGTGCTCCGCCCATTCTGAAAGTAAATTAGGGTCAGGATTTTCATATGAAGGGACCGTATATACTCTGAGGCCTCTAGGAACTCTATTGGTGTCCACATAACTCTGCAGAGAGGTGGCCTCCCACCACTTTCTGGTTTCGCGTTCATACAGTCTTTCCAATTTAATTAGAGTATTATGAAGATTGCCGACTGGCCGCGGCGCCTCTGCCGTGCCGGCCCCCTCGGCTTCCCTTTGCTGTTTAGATTTAAAGATGTCCTTTGCCGCTTCTCGGCGTGCCGATTCACTGAACATGGTAGTAGTTCTGGGTTCAGTGACCAATCCCGGAAAACTGCCTGTGCCACGGTCCCCTCGACCTGCCGCTAATAGATATATCCGCAACTTGATTCTGCGTTGCTAGCAATGATGCTGGGTTAAACGTAGCGTGAAAACCTCCTTTCGCTCAATGAAACGCTAGGTCTCTCCCAGCAGCCAATCAGCATATATATATATGTTCGAAGAAACAGACTTCTGTGTAAGCAGGAAACTTTATTCGTTTCATTTTAGGCAGCATTTGAACTCATTAACCCTGACCGGTTTCGGCGTCACCACGCCTTTTTCACAGGTGAGTTTCATAATAGTCCATGTGGTCACGAGGCCTCTACTGAAACTTCAGGCCCCAGCATGCACCGGCATTGTAATTTGTCACCATGGCATTACACATTGTTTGTAATATGCTGTAAATAGCGTTATTTTGTAATGTCACTACAATGTCCCAATCTCAGGTGCACACCACAACAGACTTACACAGAAGTCGGAGTGGGGCTCTGTTTCTTCGAATTCTTATCCCTACAGGATTCTCCGCTCCTGTATTAGAGCCCGCCCTGCAGAGTCGGTGGCCCCCAGCAAAACGGAGGATTGTTTGGCAAATAACGGAGGGGGCATGACACGCTCGAGAGCGCACCAACCATTGGATTTCCACAAGGTATTGGCAGCGCGAATTGAGAAGGGGAATGGGGGAGATGTTTCTCCTCTTGGAAACCCCGCAGTGCAAGCACTTATCACGGATTGAGGCAGCATCATTGTGCACTTGCGATGGATTGTGGTGTGCACCTGAGATTGGGACATTGTAGTGACATTACAAAATAACGCTATTTACAGCATATTACAAACAATGTGTAATGCCACAGAAGTCGGAGTGGGGCTCTGTTTCTTCGAATTCTTATCCCTACAGGATTCTCCGCTCCTGTATTAGAGCCCGCCCTGCAGAGTCGGTGGCCCCCAGCAAAACGGAGGATTGTTTGGCATATATATATATGTATATGTATATATATATATATATTCACTGAAAAAACCATAGGTTTCACACATGTTATAGTTAGCGGAAATTTTACTGATAAAAAACCAATGAAATTGCCCCGTTATAGTTAGTGCTGGCAACTATAACTCACGCGACCGCAATCCTCTGCTGATGCTAATACTGTATTTAGACACTTATTTGCCCATGTCTTCTTCCATACATTTTTAGCTATACATATATTACAAATATTTTTTTTTATAAAGACACATATGTCATCAGCAGAAGATTGCGGTCGCGTGAGTTATAGTTGCCAGCACTAACTATAACGGGGCAATTTCATTGGTTTTTTATCAGTAAAATTTCCGCTAACTATAACATGTGTGAAACCTATGGTTTTTTCAGTGAATTTGCAAGGTTTTTTAAATGCTAATTCCTAACTATAACGTGTGTGAAACCTATGGTTTTTTCAGTGAATTTGTACGTTTTTTTAAATGCTAAGTTACTTTACGCCATTCGAGGCGTGCGCGCCCACTTAACGCAGTGCATTCCGTGCACGGTTTTTATCAACTTTAATAAGCCCTGTACATTTGGTGGCCTTCGGCCACCAAAAGCACAGGGGGTGGGGTCAATGTGGATAGTGTTTTTTTTATTTCGATTTTATAATTTCATGTTGCCAAAATATAGTTTTTTTACTGGTGTAATAAGCCCTGTACATTTGGTGGCCTACGGCCACAAAAAGCACAGGGGGTGGGGTAAGTGTGGATAGTGTTTTTTTTATTTCTATTTTTTACCGTACGCTTACGGTAAGCGTACGGTAAGCGTACTCGGCGAAATTGCCGAAAAAAAAATAAAACCGTTTTTGCTCTTGGGGGATGTTTGGGGACTCCCTCAACATGACTATGTGGGAGGGAGTTGTCAAAACAGCCCCGTAACATGTTTTTGGGCATCATGTTTGATAAATAACACTCAGTGCGAGAGACAAAATGGCGGACACCGCTTCCTGGTTTCGGCCGATTCGAATGTTTACTAAGATCTAAGAGCCAATCAGAATTGCGCTCGCGCACGCCACCGTACGCGTACGGTAAGCGTACGGTAAGCGTACCGTAAGCGGGCTCAGATATATATATTGATTTCAAGGCTATTTTCTCAGAATCTACTGAACAGATTTACACCAAACCTACAAAAGGCACTTCCTTGACATAGGGACTACCTCTCTGCCAAATTTCTAGTAATTCTGTTCAGCCGTTCGGGCTGTAGCTCTGTCTAAAGGTCCTATGGAAAAATGCATGGGAAAAACGCGTTTTGGGACCCCCCTTTTATCTCAGCCCCCGCTTGACGAATCCCCCCGAGACTTTCAGGGTAGGAGCGGAGCGTAGCGCCCCACCTATTTTGAGAAATTCGCGAGGATTCATCGACCGGCGCCAAAGTTATTCAAAATAGAATGTTGCGGATTTCCTATGGAAAAGGGGTCCTAACTATAACTACCTACTGGCGACCGCCAGTAGGTAATATATATATATATATATATATATATATATATATATATATATATATATATATATATATATATATGTATACATATTATCTACTGGCGGTCGCCAGTAGATAGTTATAGTTACAACCTAGTTTCCATAGGAAATCTCAAAATTCTATTTTGAATAACTTTGGCGCCGGTTGACGAATCCTCGCGAAATTTTCAAAACAAATGGGGCGCTCCGTTCAGCTCCTACCCTGAAAGTCTCGGGGTGATTCGTCAAGCGGGGGCCGAGAAAAAGGGGGGGTCCCAAAACACGTTTTCCCCATGCATTTTTCCATAGGACCTTTAGTCGAAGGTACAGCCTGAACGGCTGAACAGAATTACGTGAAATTTGGCAAAGAGGTAGCCATAAGGTCAAGGAAGTGCCTTTTGAAGGTCTCATGTAAATCTGTTCAGTATTTCCTTGGAAAATAGCATTTAAAACCATATCCATATCTATACGCGCGCACCGTGCGCGCACTGTGCGCGCACCCTGCCGTGCGCAAGCGCAATTCTGATTGGTTGTTAGATGTCGGTAAACATTCAAATCGTTCGAAACAAGGAAGTGTCGGCCGCCATTTTGTCTCTCGCAGTCTGAGGGGGTGAAAAACAAAGGTGGAGAACGTGAAAAGGGGGCAGGGTGGACAGTTCCTGACCCCCTAGCCTTGGTCAGGGGGTCACAGAAGGACCACCAAGGGAGAAAAACACAATTTTTTTTTCTTTTAAATCGCGGGGTGCGCGCACCATGCGCGCACGGCACGCACACCATGCGCACACGGCACGCACACCATGCGCGCACGGCACGCACTGCGCTCTGTGGGTGCTCGGTGCGCGAAGCGCACTGTGCGCCCACAGCGCGCGCCCGGTGAAAAACCTGAAGAAAAAAATAATTAATAAATACATAACTTAGCATTTCAAAAACCGTACAAATTCACTGAAAAAAACATAGGTTTCACACACGTTATAGTTACGAATTAGCATTTAAAAAACCTTGCAAATTCACTTAAAAAACCATAGGTTTCACACATGTTATAGTTAGCTGGACATTTCACTCGTAAAAAACCAATGAAATTCCCCGTTATAGTTAGTGCAGGCAACTATAACTCACGCGACCGCAATCCTCTGCTGATGACGTCAGATATTACATCACTGATGACATATGTGTCTTTCTGAAAAATAAATATTTGTAATATATGTATAGCTAAAGATTAATGGAAGAAGACATGGGTAAATAAGTGTCTAAATACAGTGATGTAATATCTGACGTCATCAGCAGAGGATTGCGGTCGTGTGAGTTATAGTTGCCTGCACTAACTATAACGGTGGAATTTCATTGGTTTTTTACGAGTGAAATGTCCAGCTAACTATAACATGTGTGAAACCTATGGTTTTTTAAGTGAATTTGCAGGGTTTTTTAAATGCTAATTCATAACTATAACGTGTGTGAAACCTATGGTTTTTTCAGTGAATATATATATAAATACATACACTCTCTCTCTCTTTCTCTCTCTCTCCCCCTCTCTCTCTTTTCATGCTTTTAGGGCCTGATTCACAAAAGTAAACACTCTTTTATGTAAGTTTGTGATCTATTCCTATTCACACTGGAATTTACAAGCTGTCTCTTTACGAGTGTGGAGTCTCTGCACATAAAAAGATAGGAGAGTTTTAGCCAAGACTCCGCACTGGTAAAGATACTACTCATAAATCCCTTTGTGAATAGCAAACAATTGTGAACGTAAACACAAGTGTACGTTTACCTATGTAAATCAGGCCCTTAGTGTTTTATTTATATTGCGTAGAATTTTCAATTCTGCTTGTCAGTGTAATCCTCTTTCTGGGATATGTCGGGCTGAGTGGTCACTCCAGGGAGCAACTTTGCACTACTGTACAGTAACAACCCACTTAAGGTTTATCTCCAATTAGACAGGTAGGATTTAGGAAATTAGGCTTTATTCTCAGGGATCTGTCCAACAACACAAAGTGGCAAATGTCGACGTATGTTATGGGGTAATTTACTGGCCGATGTAGCCTCCACGACACAGCGGGAGACTGTGTGCAAAAAATGTATGTTTATGTCTAGTACATGAGTGATGTCATGGTTGAAGCTATTTCCAGAGACACAGAACTAATATCACTGCTGTACCAGAGCAGAACTGCCTGTCATACACTGGCAGGGATGGGAGGCTGCACAAAATATGACACAGAGAAGTAAAGATGGCCATAGTCAACAATCAGGAACCCTCACTAGAAAAGAAGAAACTAAACCTTCATTAAACATAAAGACTGTGACTGGATTGAACCAAGTCGCAAACTGTGTAGGCAGTGGAAAAGAAAACCAACTAAGGCAACTAACAGAAACCCTGCAGAAAAGCAGATACAAGGAAACCTATAGGAAAAATAGCTGAGAAGTAAACTACAGAGAATGTAGATTGCTTACTAACTACAGGTAACATTAATTGGAATCTTCCTGTTTACTTAGACACTTAACTGTGTAGGTTGAAAAAGAAGGAAAGCAGGTAATAGGATAACTGAACAGGGAAATGCGAGCCCAGCAGCTGTATGCACAACCAGGCCCAGTTTTATCACTGGTGGCGCCTGTTGCGACAACCATTTTTGGCGCAGCCACACTCCATGACTGCCTCCTCGGATTCTCTCACTTCCACTGGGCAAAAGTGCTCCTCATCTCTCCAATCATACGTTATTGCCAAACACAGTGCCCCCCTACCCCACTGAGGTCAGCGCACTGCCCTAAAGCCGGCCTCGTGCTCAACATTCAGAGATGGCAACTGCAAGCAAGCACAAGCTGCGGAAGTGCTCACTGCAATATTGCAATTTCACCAAAGTCTATAATAAATCACTGTCTCTCCTAGAGTTGCTTGGGCCAAGAAACTGCTATAAAGTAAGTGATTCCAGGGCCTAATGGAACACATGAATGGAAGATCCTTGAAGACTCCTGCGGGTTCACACTAGTCCTTATTCACTGCACATCCAAGGAACACAGTCTAAGTATGCTGGTGGAATATTTATGTGTTCAGTGGTTTTGGTTTGTTAATAGAGAAAAAGCTATTGTCCACCATAGTGCATTGTGTATTTACATCGTCCCTCACTAGATATCCATGTTTCCACCTTATTCATATGAAAATAAAGTTTATATGCAGTAGTAAAAATAGAACTGGTTTTTGTTCTCCTTATTGAACGACACATTTATTTAATTTAAGATTCGGTGACTAATTACGCATTGTAATGGAAAACCTATCAGTTTTTTCTTGTATGCTCACAAACTGGTGTTACAACTGTTTCTTATGTTGCTGCCTATTACTTTAACAAGCACTAAGACACTGGGGAGCAGGACTAGTTATTTTCATCATACTGATTCCCCACATATTTCATTCTTTACTTTGTACCTAGCATAAGACAATATCTGTGCATTTGGTTTGTAGTTTAGATCACACTTGTTTATTTACCAGTTACATAACCGAGCTTTGCATTAAAAACAATAGATTTGTCGTTTAAGTTTTATGTGGGTACTCAATATACTTCCAGTAACCAAAAAAGTATGCATTTTATCATGGGCATTATGTCATGAGGCACATGTTCCCATTCTCAGTACCTATAAGGAACATTACCCCCTCTACATGGAGGTTTGTAGTTAGTCAATATACAAAAGAATACTGTGGGTCTTGAGTGTAGGATCAGAGCATATAATGCTAGAGCGAGAAAGAGAAGGAGAGTCCGCAAATAACCGTGGCGGGTATAAAAACCTCCACTGAGGTTTTAAGTTCCCATCACATCTACATGTTTCGGCTGTTGGACAGCCGAAACATGTAGACCTGTAATCTGACAGTTATTTGTTTAAGCTGTCAACATTTGGTTTTAATCTTGACACCAAGATAGCGCCAGAATAAAATTGCACAGTGTCTTGGTAGTCATTTTTAACTTCACTATTTTTTTCATCACTTTCTCGCACTGCAATCATCACCCGCTGGTAACAATTTGGCACGGTTGCCTTGGACAACCAGGGTACCACCACAACCAACATAGTGACTGGTACTCCGGGGTTCGTCCTTAGTTCCCAAATGATGAAGAACCACCACCGGTGGGTGATGGGAACTTAAAACCTCAGTGGAGGTTTTTATACCCGCCACGGTTATTTGCGGACTCTCCTTCTCTTTCTCGCTCTAGCATTATATGCTCTGATCCTACACTCAAGACCCACAGTATTCTTTTGTATATTGATTATTGATTTGGGGATTTTTGCTGTGTTGGTCTTTAAACTTATCCCTAGGACCCTCTCACTTAGCTTTTTGTTTTCTACGGTTTGTAGTTAGTGCCAATTCCTTTTAAGTGAACCCTAATGTCATTTGTAATGTTTGTATACTCAGTAAGCAATTAAAATCATGCCTTTGGTGCTTTGTTCTTCTTGTTTTTGTTTTTAATTTGTGTTAATTTAGAATCACCTTTACGCTCAAAACTCCCAACAGCTTCTTTGGTCTTTTCTTCAACACAATAGTCCTTACTAAAAATGTTCCTACTCTAAAAATATTCTCCTAATAAAGTGTTTTTAATTTGGTTTTTAAGTTGTCTACTGATGACTGCTACATAGTTGCATTTAATATTGACTTACTAGCGGTTTGCTCCTATGAAACCTTCGAGAGGAGACAATTACTTTTATTGTAAAATAGAAAATCCATCCAAATTGTACATTCTTTTACTCCAGTTTGATGTTAAATCTATACTAAATTGTCTACAGTTAAGGAATGGTACCTAGTTTCTTAAATAATCCTCTGTTCCATTCCAAACTGCTTTAAATCGTTCCTAGACAATACCATGCTGCGCGAGATGGTCTACTGTCTTTTCGCAGAACCAAGTCCCTCTCTACCTCGCCCAAAAATAGTCTCTTACATGAAGGAGGGAAGAAAGGCCCACTATGTTGATAAATGCAATTGAAAACAGAGGCCGTGATTACGTCGAAATAAATTGTTGCGTAAAGTTAAATTGATCATGGCCAAGACTATGTTTGAACGTGAATACATGTTTGCAAATCTATTTAACTAGATGTCTTCACTATCTTTAAACTCAATCCACGCTCTGTAGATTTGAGAAGGTTACTTCCACACATTGTAGCAAAATATACCCTGGTGCTCATGATATTCAGTCATATTGATTACATGTGTCAATATATTCGGAAACCTGTTCCAACAAGAGTCAAGGCTGGAAATAAAGGGTCTACCTTTAGCAGGAGGAGATCCTCCCTTCTGTATCTAGGGAAGGGCAGGCTTAATTAGATGCAACACTAATGCAAATATTCGCACTGGTTTGTAACCAGTTGTGAAGCGTTCGCCTTCATTTGGTCTAGCTGTCAGTGGTTAGGTATGTTTACATTTTTTTGCTAATCTAAATCTGTTAAAAGTTTACATTTTGCAGGAAAATTCATCCTCAGAAAGTCAGTAAGAGGTCGTTTTATTCAGCAAAAGATATTTTGATCAAAGAAAATCAGTCGGGCGTTTTTAACATTCACAAAATCCGTATATTTTGTGTCAATTTCATTTTTTTAATTAGCTATCCTGTTCAATCTTTTTTGCAAAGTAGAATTGTTTCTTTATTTTAAATTTTCACACCACATGTTTGAGAAAAAAATGGAATAGTTATTGCCTAGACAGATTTCAGGCTCTCGTTAGTCATGGTGGTGTATAAACATTCTTCATATACAGAAAATAAACATTATGATACACAATCAGACAGGTGCTCATTTAATAAGGGCAATTAAATCTGGTTGTTGACTTATATGAGCCCTGAGGCTGTCCTCCTCTATTACATTATCATAAAGTGACATTGTGCATCCATGAGAACTCATTAAAAGGCAGTCATTAAAAGTAATAAAGTGCTGAAAATTGGTAACCTTGCAATGAAGCGAGCAAAGTGTGCCAGAGGGTTTAGAGATAAATGACTTGTAAATGACCGAAGGAAAACACGCACAATTTAATCCATAAAAAAACACGAAGGCAACACTATGTGGGATACAGGGAAAGTGAAAAATAGGTCAAAGATGGGCTCTAAATGTAGGCAATGTCCAACTCCCTTCAGCTTACACCGAGAGGATTGACTGCCCAGTATCTGGGATAGTGCCTGGCCAGTATGTCAAGCCTCATCCTCGGGTAAGCCTCAGGTGTGACCCTGCGCCATCTCTGCCAGCCTTTTCTTCAGATGCAGCAGGCTGCAGCGAGACCTTCCAATTACTTTGAAGCAGACCTGCCACTTTGCTTCCAATTCTCCTTGCAGATTAAACTTTGAACATACCCCTTTCCAGGAAAGACTTATTTGTTCTCCAAACCTCCGGCTCAGCTTTTGTCGAGACCGGAACACCCTGCTAATGCCACTGTATTTGTTTTTATGGGGATTTCTGCATGCCTGATAGAAGTAACTTTTATAAATGGCTTCACCAAACACACCACATTGGCAAAGTATAGTAGATTGAAGGTCATTGACAGTGGAGTCTAGCCTGCTTGTAATACGCCAATACCAAGAAGACATTCTAGTTAATTATAATCAAATGAACACTTTATGGAAACTGAGGAGTGAAAACAGGAAAATGGAGGCAAATGTCCTATCCACCAGCCGCCCGTGGACCATAGAACTGAGCCAAAGTGTCCAAGGCGTGCTGGGAGTAAATTGGCATAATTTTAATATCGTTGTGGAATTATGCCCCTAATTTGGTGGTACATTTCACACAGAATTCGGGATATGATTCCACGGCCACATGAAAAGCATGCCAGATGATGTGGGGAACAGCGAAAAAGGGGAGCGGTGTCCTATGAGGACAGTGGCATTAAGGAGAGCGCCCATTGAAAAACTGATTGGGGGGAACACTGTTTTGTGTTGTTGTGTAGCACGGCGGTGTGGCCCACGGCCGAGTTATAGGGACAGAGGAGTCTCACTGGGACAAAGCGACAGCCATCATCATCTTAAACACCCACGGTAGCTCCCACAGTGCAGATCTATCCTGTCACAGCTGAAACAATATATGCCATGGAGGAAGCAAAACTTATATTAGGCAGAGAGTCCTCTGCAGTTCTGGTGGCGGTATTTTCTGTTCCGCACCGTGGCTTGGCAGGCTCGCTTCCAACATCCAGATCATCCGTGTAGCCTCGGTGCCAGAACTTTCCCCTGAAAGAGTCACAGTGCTGCAGTATTGCTCTTCGTGGTGCTATTCTACTTCGCAGCTTGATTTTGTGAACTTTTGAGATTCAGCTTCAGGATTATGTTTTCATGTTTTAAAAAAAAAAATATATATATGACTTTATCACAAAGTTGCCCATGAGATTGTTCTTGCTGTGGATGATCTTTGGGTGATGGCCCATCTGGAAACAGATTTCATAGCGCCTGCATGTATAAGGGAAGCACTCTTCAAGCACAGGGATCTATCTCAAAGTATTGCCGGTGGTCAACTTGTGGTCTCAGGTTACATGAGACAAAGGCAGGCCCCTCTCCTGGTTCCCAAGCCGCCTCTCTGGGGCAGAGAATGAGCCAGCAGTAGCCTCAGCTTGTTTCCAGAGAAAGCTAGCAGAACCGGTGTGGAGGCTCCCGATCCCGGAGTAGGGAGTCAGTGAGGGTAACCGCGTCTAACCAATGAGCGTCATTTCAGAGGACCCTAGCCATGCATCTTTGCCTGCCTCCCCGCATAGAATCCAGCTCTGGAAGTTCTGTGGATCTTCGTGAGAAGGAGATAAAGAAAGTGGCAGACTAAAGTCCCGTACGGGACCCTCGTTCGACAAACTATTCTAGGTAAAAGATTAGTCCTCATTAGAGTTCCTGGTGTCTGTCTACGTCTACAGAAACAAGCCAATCAGCAATGCCCTCGCTTTGGATGTCACAGTATCAAGTTTAAATGGGCGGAGATTGCAGAAAGAGAATGTGATCACTGGCACCGCAGACCCGTGACCATATCTTGGGTCTGTTCAACCAAAAACAAACCGGGAGATGATTCCGTGTTGCGCACAATCATGTGTTCCCTCCATTCATCTTCCTGACAAAGAAAGGTGGGAAGGAAGTGGCAAGCAAGCACCCTTCCCCTGAAACGCTCCCCTCCCCAGGACATTAGCCTGGTTACTGGCGACTGTAGTGGCCTTTCCCAACACGATGCTTTCTCTGGCTTCGTGTGGTTTGCATGTCATTAGGTACCCAAAGCCTGGCTCAGTTCTTGTCTGTAGCCAAGCATTACGGGTCTCGGCAGAGGGCGGGGAGCGGAGGGCTCAGCACTGGTTCAATCACATTAAATCCAGAGCATTGGGATTCGTTTATATCCAAAACATCTGAAATAAAACTCTAAATCAAAATAGGCAAAATATCCCGTTGTCCCGTATCTAAAATCTAGCGGAGCCTGTCTCTTCACCCTGTCACCATTTGATGAAGGCCAGGCCCCTGGCACGTGCAAGCGTTTCCAGCAACGTCTATTCATTGACAAACGTTGGCTCTGCTTCTGGGATGTTGGTAAAGTCATGTGAGAAGAGAATACAACTGTGAGCTGCTGATGCAGGAGTGATGGCAGCGGGAGCCCCAGTCTAACTCAGGTGCCGCATAGGATCAGAGCGGTGCCGACAGCTGCGGTGCGAGGTCCTCTTCACCACACACACAACAGACTAAGCACAGACCAGCCCCACGCATACACAGACCAGAAACAGCTCTGGTGTCTAGTGCGTGTGGAACACGCCTGGGTGCACATTAGGTACATTCCATGCAACAGCAGCGCAAGCTCTATGTACACAGAACTGTTACAGCTGAGGTATCTGCAGTACATATAACATACACACACAGCAAATACATGACATGCAACACCAGTGCAAGCTCTCTGCACACAGAACTGTTACAGCTGAGATATCTGCAGTACATATAACATACACACATACACAGCAAACATGACATGCAACAGCAGCGCAAGCTCTATGTACAGGTATCTGCAGTACATATAACATACACACACAGCAAATACATGACATGCAACACCAGTGCAAGCTCTCTGCACACAGAACAGTTACAGCTGAGATATCTGCAGTACATATAACATACACACATACACAGCAAACACACGACATGCAACAGCAGCGCAAGCTCTATGTACAGGTATCTGCAGTACATATAACATACACACATACACAGCAAACACACGACATGCAACAGCAGCGCAAGCTCTATGTACAGGTATCTGCAGTACATATAACATACACACACAGCAAACACACGACATGCAACAGCAGCGAGAGCTCTATGTACAGGTATCTGCAGTATATATAACATACACACATACACAGCAAATACACGACATGCAACACCAGTGCAAGCTCTTCTTTGCACACAGAACAGTTACAGCTTAGGTTTCTGCATTACACGCAACATACACAGACACAGCCAATATATTATATGCAACACCAGTGCAAGCTTTCTTCACACAAAATTGTTACAGCTTAGGTACCTGAAGTACATACTGCATGCAAAACCTGCGTACATCAGATACATTATATGCAACGCTAGTGCAAGCTCTCTGCATACTCAACAGTCACAGCTTAGGTATCTGCAGTACATGCAATATACACAGACACAGCAGCTACATTATGTGCAACTGCAGTGCGCACGTTCTGCACACAGAATAGTTCCAGCTGAGGTAGCTTTTCAAACATCCAAGCCTGTAAAGTGTCGTTGACATAAAATCCAGGACTGACTAAAGGTGAAACAGCTAAGATGATCCCGCAGCTGCGGTGAAGTGAGGTGCTATCGACCTCCGGTAGTGCCTCACACGAGGGGTGTGACGAAAAGCTTGTAGGTTGGGGAGGAAGGGCGCAGACCTATGAACCCGGAAGTAAGTTCCTCCCCTAATAATTCCAAGAGCGCATGCACGAAGGCTGTAGGATTTCGCTCTTATCTGTGCTGGATGCCATGTATTATTCTGTGACGTCACGTGCCCGTCTGTTCAGTTCTAAGCGACGGCCGTCCTCCTGCCGTCCCCTCTGTGCGCTCCAGGCCTGTCCGTCAACGTCAAGTCGTGTGCAGGCTTGACATCTCAGGCCACGGGAGCCGAGCCCTGATTAAACCAAATAGGAGGGACCTGCTTTGTCTGTGGGGAGAGGGCGGTGAAGTGAATTAAAGCCCCAGCTCGGCAAGCACAGTGGTTTCCTGAATAAATGTGCCGTCACCAGGAGATACTGTTTTAAAGAACAAGGGAACCCAATTAGCAATAGGTCAGGGACCTTGGGTAAGTATTTTTTAGAGAACAGGGGTCCCTAGACCATGAGCATTGACTCAGGCTGTTCCTGGTACTTATCTGCTGGACCCAACACTCTCCGCTCACTTTTGCTGGATTGTGATTCGACCATCGCAAGTCGCCAACCCGAAGTACTTGATCTCTATCCCGGATCTCAATTCCTCTCGGCGCCCTCCCTCGCGCCTTCCTCTGTCTCCCCCGTCCCTCTAACCTACTCGGCTCATCCCACCCGAGGTCTTTTTACCACATTGGCTCACCCGTGGCAACATCGGATTTTCATTCGTTGTCCTCCCCTTTCTCCATCCATATTATTTCATTGTATAATCACTGGTGATATTATCCAATTGTACGCCAATTGTAAGCAGGCATGTATATTTAAATGTCCTGAAGATGGTCCCATTAATCTTAGCAAGTGATCGAAACGCCGTTGACAGTCTGTATATCATATGCAATTAATATACTGTAAATGCTTAATGTGCAATGGTGTTTTTACGTCACATGAGTCTGCCATAATTTATACTACGCAGATACGTTTTGTTTTGCCTGAACCTTTTCTTCCTTATCTGTTTTTGTTTCCTTGTTTTCTTGTGTAAGTAGGACGTTGGATATGTCCCACTTGAATTTTGTATATACCTTGTTCATATATTTATCTTACGATTAAAACCCTGTCCGACTGGACAGTGAATATAGCTTCTATCTAGACTATATTTATTCCTTAATTAATTCCTAACTGTCTAGGGAACCCTGTTCTCTAAAAAAAAGTCACCAGGAGATACGTCATCAGGATGTGTATGACAGGGAGGCGCATGAACAAAAATGAGACTCACAAAGGTTTTAGAGACAGGCCGGGAATCCAGATCCGTACCTGCAGTCTTGCCCTCTGTTAAAATGCCTCTTCCTTACAAAATGGCACGGTAAGGTGCTCGGTGTGTGCGTAAGCGAAGAAGGAGTTTAGCATGATGACGAAGAGGACACAGAGCATGCTTCATGTGTGCAGGTGGTGATGGGCAGCGCCACTCATTTTTAGGACGACCTGGGCAGCGCATGCGCTGCGCTGCTCTGAGGCATGCTGTAATGGAGTATGGACTTGAAGCCCCGCTCACTCTTCACCCATATTTGTCATTGGCTTCTGTCATTGTCCTTTGTAAATGTTGGCTTCTGATTCATTAATGTGCTTGTTAGTACCTCCGTAGTACCGCCTTGTCTTCATTTGTAACCTCCTAGGAGGACTGGCCCTTTTACTTCTGTTGTTACACAGTATGTCTTATTTAGTATTTTCTTTAATGAGTTTCTCCTTCTGCAGGCACAGTATGCTTTCCTGCAACATTCAGCATGCCATTCATACTTTCGCTTTTCAGGCAGCCCGGAACAATGGCAGCCACTTCTTTGAAAAGAAATAGGTCTTGCATTTACAAGAGTTTGAGCAATTGGCATTGTAAATGACAATGCCTTTTATTAATGTGTTAATTATCTAAACAGATAAATAAAAGGCATTGTCATTTACAATGCCAATAGCTTAAACTCTCGCAATGAGACCTATTGCATTGCAACTGCTTGTTTTTTCACATGCCGCAGAGCAAGAGAGCGAAAAAACTGGAAATCAAGAGAACAATAACAAAGGGGTAAAGGAGGGGTGAAAAAGAGCCCACAAGAGTGAAATAAAAAGGCAAGAAGAGAAGGGTATCGAAGAAAGAGGTATGAGGTGGTACTGAGACTACGCAGCCTTGCTATTTGACAACGTGGCAGTGGAAAGCTCCTAAGACAAAGTGTGGGTCTGGCATTTCCCTTATCACACATTAAACAGTGATGCAAAATCCAGGTATTTTCTAGACACATTTACTGGTATTTAATCGGAAGAGATATTTCAGTCCTGTCAGATTCTCAGCAGAGAGGCCATAGATTGCATGAGGACCGGGCGAGGTCCTTGTTCTGTCCTCAGTTGTGTGGCAGGGCTGGCCAGACCTCTGAATAGCACATGAATACCTCTCACACCAGATCATGACGAGTGAGTCTGGCTGGAAGAGAAGCTAGTGCTGCGGAGCGGGCACCATTGCTGTCTGCTGGCAGGCCGACGGTTACACTCCCCTCTGGAGAGGATGAACAGGCACAATTAAATGACGAACCAAGTGGAGCACAATGAAGCAACATTTGGCAATGTGCAGACCATTAAATTCAAATGAATAAGAAGAATTTAATTAAGCTATAACCTAAAAAGTTGCACAATTTGGCTCTATGGAAAGCCAGCTGTCCATTTTTATTACCCTTATAATAACCTGCATGTAAAATTCAGTGAAAGAGCATGTGACAAAGCTGCAAATAAAGAAACAATATAGAGTAGTCTAGACAAATTGTTTCATTTGAGCACAAGAAAGGTGGACAGTCTCAAGAAAAGTATCGGTTTCGTGTAGAGAAGACCTAGTTACATATGGTTTGACTTCCTCAAGAGCTAAAATGATCTCAATCACAAGAGAACACTGCTAATAGCCCTCACGCTGATGGCATGACATTGTTCTTGAGAGACAGCACTGAGTTATCGTGTCGCATACACAGGTCTGCTAAAAGAATATTTCACTTCTCTATGAGTGCCGCATCAAGGAGGTTTGGCCATAGTGGCTTTAGGGAAGCGGTGCACGGTGTTCAGTGTCGCACGGAGAATGGTTAAAAAAAACTCCTCTTGCAGAGTCTCTGAAATGGACATTTTCGTGGTTGGATGTCACTAGAAATATTGATCTACAAATTATCGCATACACTACATCGCCTACCACTACATTTCAAGCTCAGCAGATATTTATCATTCTTGAACTATGTGATAAAGTGGGAAGGTACTTGTTCCAATATGATGTCATACTGTGTATCACATGCAAAATAGTCACACTTTGTCACTTTCGGTACTCTTTAGCAAGTCCCACGACATGCTTTGTAGAGCCGAACCAAGTATAGCGCCCAGCAGCAGAGTACCAGTGAACTTATGCAACTCATCATTTATAATCACAAAGGAAGATGAAAGAAGATGTACTCCTAACATTGCAAACACAGCAGTCAAATGTGTTCTTCCCTCTGGGCGTTAACAAATGTGGGAAATAGTGAAGGCATCCTCAATACTAAAAGCCTGCTTTACAAATCCCAAAGTTAAAAAGTCAGAGATTTACTCCTGTGGAATTACTCCTACATTTATGGCAAATTTCTTACTTTTTATTAACTCAATAAGGGTCTAGAGAGTATTGCAGGAAATCTACTACAATGACAAATTTCCTGCAGTACCTTAATGTGTAATATTTATTCATACAAATTGTCTACTAGGTAGAAAATGTTGCATGTGTAAACCTGATGCACAGATGATTGTGTACATTCATAAGAAAAATATTTGTTCAGCATAAAGCTATGGACGTACACTCTAAGTACTTATGTGAGTATTGTCTACACATTCCCACTCTCAAAACACATTGCCAACTTCCTTTGACAAGAGGAAATGTGCATAGATGTCCAGGGTTGGAAACTATCAGCTCTGGATATATAAATACCGACAGACTCACAAGTCGGTAGGTGTTCTCCTAGATTTGCTAGCTGCCCGCCCAGTAACATCCAGAATCCTTCACAGAACTGGTGAATGTGACAATTCTGGCACTGGAGAAGATAAATTTAATTCCGGAGCGTGATAACGCTAAATGGTTATCACAAAGAGACATATGGTGGATAAAGTTTCTGAACACCATGTTGCCTGTTGGATTAAATGACAAGCTTGACATGGGTTGTTACCTGTAAGATGTTCTCTCATTTGAACCTTTTTGACCGAACATGATCACAGATTTCAGTGCCCTTTTTTATTTTTTAAATTGCACAATCCGCAGCTCACATTCCAATACCATCACTCAGATCAGAATCCAGAGAGGCGAATTTAATCTACATGACGACAGTAGTAAAAGTGCTTACGTTGCTAAAACATTCTGGTTATGTGTACATCCTTTCTTAAATGTTATTCCATGACATGTTTACACGATACGAGTTTTCATAGCACTCTTTTACTTTTTATTTCTTTCCACACTGCTAATATCTTCCACACTCTATGATGATTCACATTGTTAGCTGCATTGTTGCTGTGTACTAGCGTCTTCATTAAGTGTACTTGGCGGGATTGTGGTGATTGAGATGATGGGTTGAGCTTGACTTTTATCCGGACTACGTGATGATTACACAGTGACATTAAGCTAGTATCGTTGATTATCTTCGTTCATCATTTGTCGTGAGTCCAGTATGATGGAGGCATTTTTTATGATTTCGCTACAGAGGTTTTCAGTTTTGGGCAGTTATCATGTACGTGATCGTTAGTTATGCTGTCAGCACCATTCGGTTTGTAGTTCTATAATCGCGCATTACGTCTGTGTGCACAATGACCACCTTAAGATGGCCGGCACGGTAGCTAGATGGGGCTCCTTATTTTCGAGCGCAACCGTTTTCCAATTTTACCGCACGCACGGATTTAAACGCTATTGAGGTCCTGGGAAATCTTACTTTCGGGTGAGGTTGATGTCGAGTATGCGATCACCACCGTTCGAACTTCTAGGTAAGACGCAAGCGTTTTGTTCTTACGGGACATTGACAGTCGTGATGCCGCAGTTATTTATGGATACATTTTCCTTTACAGCTTATCAAGTATGTCACCGCCGACGTGCAGGAAATTACAACATTGAATACTTATTGAACTGCCCTAATTCAAGGTAAACCTTGGGTTTCAGCACTTTAGATGTGTATGCTCAGACTGCCCGATGGTTTAGAGTGTTTTGTAAGCACCGATGTTTTGTGTTTATGTTTTTGTTCTTCAGCTAGGATTCAGGCGTGCTTTGGGCACTGGACAAAGTGCAAGTCATTGTGGATGTAAGTCCTTTTCATTCAGTTTGGCATGTGGTTGGTGCAAGCATTTGGCAGCATGCAGTTAAGATACACACACTATGGTGGAGGGCGGTTTATAATCACTTTCCTTTTTTATATCAGAGGACACTATATCTAATATTTCAGAGTTAATGCTTGGAAAGCAAATGAGCCATATTTTCCTCCTTGTATGCCTAACATTGGTGTTTATGTTTAATTTTTAGTGCCCCTGATGAAGGGATAAGGTTATCCCGAAATGCATTGGGAAACGATTACAGAAATCACTGTTTTTTGTTAACTTTGTATATATGATGCTTGTAGAGATCACATGTTATGTTTGTATATTTCTATGAATATATAATTACGGAAAGTGATCCGTAATAAAAAGATAAATGTCTTGAGACAATGTGTGTATAATATATTTGAAAATTCATGTATTGTTGACAGTGAAATATTGTGAAACTTTAGCAAATAGTTCTTTGCACCCCCAGCAGTGCGGGCAGGGGTAAGTCCCTGTTGACACTTGCATTAGGAACTCGAATGTGACAATTCTGCCACACAGGCACAATTGCCACCTTCATAATCAGACCATACAAATGTAAAAATAGAAGAATCATGATTTTGTGAATCCGTATTGGCATTTCTCATTTGTAAATTGTCTTTCACTTCTGAACCCCAGTTAAAATTAGGTTCAAAACAGTTTGAATCCTGCCTCTGGGTAGTTTGTATCAGCCTAACCCCCCTTGGAAGACTTTTAAATATGGAAGCCTGGAAGGATGTGCTCCTACCAATCCTGCATTGCCCTTGTCCTCATGCCCATCCTCCTAGGACAACAGCCACATGATGTGGCTTAATTGTAAAAAAACAGTGAGCAAATGTGTTCCCTTTCTTCCCAGAGGACAAATTATCTTCAAACCGCAAAGAAATCTTTGTGTTTTGGGTGGTTGGGGGAAGTGTCATCTTAAGGATTTTGGGGGCATCGGACAAGAAATATTTTGGGACTCCTGTACAGAACAACTTTGAGTTGTATTACTCATTTTCTACTTATTTATAGTCCAGGATGCCAAACAATATTTACTTCTACTTTAAAGGTTGAGAAATAGATAGATGTGAGATAGAGAAAAGGTTCATTTGCACAGGGGTGACTTGGAAGGTGAAGGCCCTGGGCAATTGCTCACTTTGCCCATCCCTTCAAATGTCTCTAGTTGGGGGGGGGGGGTGAGAGGCTGGCTTAGATGATCAATGTGGTGCTGGGATTTGATATTTAACAGAATCTCTATGCACCCAAAATCCACATTTTCACACTCGTACTCAGCGTACTCAAAAGCCTAGGTCGGAATGGAGTAATAGAAGGGTGGACAACTCCCGAAGGTCTACCCTATCCCATTGGCCCCTGTCCCTGCACATCACTGTGGAGATCTGTCTTTGGATTCCATGAGAGTTGATGTAGTCCTCTATCTCCGAGTTTATTTGAATCTCCAAAAATGCTATAACATTGAAGCGCATTCAAGCATTGAAGCTTTGAGAGATAATAGACATATAAGTAGCTTCTACTCTTTGGCAAACAGCCCCCGTAGTGTACTCAAGCCCTCCCAAAAATAGTGTTTGATTACATCCCCATGCTAATCAGGTTCCCAATGTGATACTAATACAAGCCCACACACTCAGAGCAATTGGAGATCGTGTTTGCCAGTACACGCGCTGCTTCCTTTGACGTTCTGCAAGATGTCACCAGTGGGTTGCAAGTGTCTGGGACAAAATGAGTTCAAAATAATTTCAAAGAACCAGAAAGAGCCCGTCCGTTGATCATGGACTTGAACTCCACAGCTATTTGGAAAACAATGTGTTTTCTTTAGATAACCCGCACCCACCAGGGTTTCCCCATGGTAGTATGCTTCATCATTGGGTCCATATGTGCTGCGACCGACGAAATACGTGGGATCACTTATAGATGTATAATTTATTGATGAATACTAGGTGCAAAAATAGGAGTGGGGGGTTGTGGCCCTTAGAATCTCAGGAACATCAATTCCTTGAGTCTCGTTTCTTCCCCAGTTTTAACCATAGAGACTAGAGGTCCAAATGAAGAATATTTTACCTACATTGCTGGTATTTCTAATTCTCACAACCCACCCAACCCCCACTCCTATTTTTGCACCTAGTATTCAAGCTATTATATACCTAGAAGTGCTAGAGAAAACATTGTTTTCCAAATAGATGTGGAGGTCTAGTCCATGATCAACGGACCGGCTCTTTGTGGTTCTTTGATATGTATGGATAGGAGGGCGAGTCCCTCTGGTTTTCCTCTACCTTCCTTTTGTTCTAAAAATATTCAAAATGATGTCAACAAGAACTGCCGTGAGATCGTCCTCTTCACTCCCTACATCATGTGATGTGGCCCACTCCATGCGACTCCCAAGGAAGGCAGCTGCAACCCTGGTCGCTGGCCTGCCCACTCCTACCTCCTGTTTCCTGATATACATGAATCTTAGCAAGGGCAGCCCTTCCTTCTCGTGCACACACGTATATCTCTTCTAACCAGAACATGTGTCCAGACCTGCCCTGCACGCAGCCTGTAGATGGTCTCACCTGGGTCTGGTGCACTGTCCGCAGCAGCCACCATTGGCACAGACATGGCCGGTGGCAGCCACAGCACCCCGCAGAAGCACAAACAAGGTACTTTGGGAATATCAGTGCTAGATCACACCTTTGATGATGCAGCTATGACCGAAAGAGTGGAAAAAGAGAGTAAAGGACAGGTGTTGGAAAGAGTTATACCAAAGGCACACATGCATTCATTATAGAGTTAATCTGTTCATTCACTTTGGCACCTTTAATATTCAAAGTACAACCGTGAATTTACACATTTTGTATGGAGAGACCGTTGCACAATAAGCACTAGATATATCATTTGACATACAATTGCTGAGGTATTTATATGGGATGTGCGAGGGTGAAGCACATATGACTGTGAAGTTCATGTTTGTGGCTGAGTGCCGGATGCTGTTCAGGTGTTCGAGAGCAGAGTGGCATCTAAACCAGGGGCGTAGGTTAGTCAGTAAGATTGGGGGGGGCGAGGGGGAGACTTCAGATTTTCCAACAATCGCGCTGGAATATAATGTTAAATGACATTATGCGACAAGCAGAGTGCATGAGAGGTGCTTGCTTAAGGAGCAGTGGAAAGGGAGAGGAGTGTGGATCGGTAGGAGTGCTAAGTGAGAGAGAACATCATTTTTTGTAAAACAACTCACATTTTTTAGAACTTTCAAAACAGAGAGGGAGAGAGTGTGTGCGTTTTTGTATGTGTACACATTTCGGGTGAAATCCGACAGATACCACGCCATACGCAACTGAAAGCCCATGACCCCAACTAGTAATCAGAAAATTCCTTTATTAGAGGGGTGTAACACCCCAAACAACCCCCTGAAGCTACGCCCATGATCCAAGCCCCTGTCTAGTACGGTTGATGTTCCACAGATCAGGACTCTGCCATCTTCATGGCTAATGAGGGGACATTCACACAGGAGTGGTGTTGTGGGTGGTGCCGCCAATAAAACCATACAACTTGTGTGCAGGAGAGACGGTACAGGTGGTGTCCCACTAATTGTCAGAATAGAGATGAGAGGGACCCCATTAAGCAACCAGGGGATTAGGGTACTACTGAAAGGTAGAAGAAAAATTCCCTTGGTAGAAATGATAAATTAGGAGACTGGGTTAAGTCCTATAAACAACCACAAGTTCGAGCCCGTTAGTAACTCCTGCGTGGTACCGGATACTCCTCACGTCCTTCAAACAAACGCGGTATATGAATTTTGTTTTATGATTATAGACAGTTCTACATCTACTTTTTAATTGTGTTGTAGTGTGTCTTTTAATAAAGTTTTTGTAATTTTCTATATATGAAATACAATGACTGTTATGGTTTTATTCTAGCTGAGGTTTATGTTCTAACACATGGGCTCGAACTTGTGGTTGTGAATAGGACTTAACCCAGTCTCCTAATTTATCATTTCTGACAAGGGAATTTTTCTTCTACCTTTCAGGTGTCCCACTAGCACCCATGCTGGCAGTGAGATGTGGCACTCGTGGAGGTGGATGGCCCAAACGCGGCGGTGAAAGGCACCCTTCCCCTTCTGGAGATAGCGTGCCCAGTATTATTCACCCACCCTCCTGCACCATCCTACAGGCTAGCGCGCGCCCACACAGACTCTGGGCCATTAGTGTGCTGCACTAGAGAGGACTGGCCCTCAGGCAAATAAAAGCTTGCACTAGTCGAAGCATGACATGTACTAGGAGTTGTTAGGGGGCCGAGGATTGCACACTCACAGGGCTTGAACTTTCTCCACTGAGGGTTGATCGCTGCCAGCCAGATAGCCAGGGTGTGTGGAGCAAACACTGCAGTTAATCAATTCAGGCCCAAATATTGTTACACACCGTTAAGAGTCACAAAAACCACACCGTCCCGACAACCACTCCATCGCACAATTTAATGCTTGAAATAGTCAAGCAAATGCATGCATGCATGTAAACATCCAGAAACCGAAAATCGGCATAACAGGGCTGTGGACGTGCACATTTCCTCGCGTTAGGCCTTAAGCAGACTGGAAGGCTGGGGATGAGGCCGGGTGAGGGGAGTTACAGGGGCGGGGCTTTGGAGGAGGACAGCTGGCCTGCCGCACCCCTCCCAGCTCTAGCAATGGACCGCTTGCCAACATGTCCGCTGGTCCAGCTGAGGGCTGCGAGCAGATGCCAGACCCCCGCCCCCTCCCGCCACTGCTGGCCAACACAAGGCAGCGTGTAAAACACGCGGCCGGCCTAGGGCGCCTCTTGCCTAAGCCCTTCGATTGCGCTCTGGCACTAGGCCCAGCACCCTGGCACTACTTCAAGCGCCCAGACCCTCCAGACACCATTGATTGAGGCCCGGGGCCACCGTGGGCTTCTGCTGCCGCTTCTCCGTGGAGTCCGAGCGGGGAGGCTGGTGGAGCGGATAAGCAGACCACCTCACGGGCTTGTATCTGTGTGAGGACTGTGGAAATGAGACAAGAAGGCGGAGGGTGAAAACAGGAGCGGTACAAGCCACAAGAGGGCAATGGATTGGTCACTGGGGCTGTGAAGAGTTATGGTGTCTGAGGAGAAAAGGACCGGAATGGATGCGCGCGTGGGTGTCTGACTGGCCTATCACAGCCCAGACATCGTGAGTGCTTCAGTGAATGCAGCAGGGTCAATATGTGTGTGAGGGTTCTGATCGCAGAGGCTTTTGCCTCATCAAGGTAAGAGGGTAACATTTATTTTGCTACTTGAAGTCACTTAGATGCTCCGGGAACTGCACGAGAAGTACCTGAAAGGCACAAGTCGCGCATGTGTGGGAAGCGAATTGGCATAACGGCTAAGGTGATCGATCTCGATAATGGGGGACCGGGTTCGAGCCTCCGCAAGGACACGCAACATCCAGTGATTCTGGGCAAACCACTTAATCTCCCCCTGCCTAAAAAAAATGAATGTGTCATCCTGTAACGTACTGGTGCTCGTGTAATGCGCTCCGATATCTTCCAGTCAAGTTCGCGCTATGTTGTTAAAAAAAAAAAGAGAGAAAAACTTCGCCTCCGTTTCCATGTATGTTTTACCTGCATTGGTGCACTCTGATGGCCGGCTTCACCCTTAACTGAGACTGCTGAATGGCTGGCCCACGAGCAGTGGACAGACTCTAGGCCTCGGGTCCGAATCGTAGTAGTGAGGCCTACACTGTTAGGGTGCAGTCTCTGTAAAATGCATCTGTACCGCAGAGTCATTGTTGCGGGTCCCTCTCCGCAGATGACTAGAAAATCCACTTTTTTTTTGCACGGTTCTCCTCTTATTTTCCTGTTAGATGCTGCTAGTATATTGACCCTGCTGATCGAAAAACCCTTAACTGGTTCTAAGTGCACGTGTTTGCTTTATGGTATGTAAGTTCAAGGTATTTAGTTTCTCAGCCGCAGGTGCACAACCTGCCTGCTCTTTGCATTAGGGGGCTGCAGAAGGGCTGGTTCCCGTTTTAAGAAAACGACAAGCTTACTTTTAGGGGATTGAGTGTATTTACCCGAAATACAAAGGCTAGTATTTGAGAGCTCAATAAGCATATTCTAAAAATTGATTCAGCTAAAATACAAGGGCACATTAATTGCATTGCCCTAATCTATGTATAGCTGTTATTTGAGAGACGGTTTGTCCTGGATTGGGGACTCTAACTGCAGATTTTATTTTCTTGGTTCCACAGGACACTTGGCGCTGTTCCACGACTCCTGAAGATACATTTCATCCTCTTTACTGATAAATATTTCAATGAAATTGCCACCACTGCTGAACGAGACAGAGCTGCACAATAGGTGTAGTGTATCTGCTAAGTCTAATGTCTGAAAATGTGAGGTCTCTGTAAACTCAGTGATATATTTAGAATATGAGGATTTTTAAAAAAAAATCAAGTGCTAGGGCTCTAGTCAGGACACTGCAGCTTGCACCACACAGTGCCACTGCCATGCTGCCAACGAAAGTAACACCACAACTACTCACCATCACACCCCTACAAGTGTGATAATTTGGACTGTTTCAGGCTTCCAAAGCTATTAGAATGGCGTGGGCAGCCGGTATTAGTCATTTTAAATTTATAGTGAAGTAATACAACTGTTGTGTGGTCACCTCTTAATTAGCTAGACATCTGCCACCTTGTGGCAGATTGTCACAGTGCTGATGTTGACAATTAAGTACCAGTGCTAAGCATCGGAAACCACCGGCTCAAATTAAGCGCTGATGATGCATGATCTGTCAAAGGTGAGGGATTGCTCTGATGTTACACCTGTGTAACGTTTTAATTTTTTCAACCTGACCCTGAGAAGCAGATTTTAAGCCTCTACTGGAATAAAATAAAACATGGTGAAAGATGGCATTGAAGATATGTTACACACATCAATCAGTTCTGGAGGTAGAGGCGGGTAAACTCACTCATTTACGGGGTGAGCTGCGCCCAAGGTCTGGCTTGGCTTTAAAAGCCCATGCACACGTTGGGTCATGAAACATTTGGGCCATATAAAACATGCAACAAATATATAAAAATATGATTTTAAAAAAGTGCATTTGTTTAACATGCAGAAGCATTTCACCTCTGTACATCATATGTTATTCCTGCATTGAGAGGTATTTATTAGATGGGAGACTTTCTAAACGTGAAAGTAGAAGCATTCCCGCCCCCCACCATGATGACAATGATACTAGCGAATCATGAATAGTTGTCATGTCATGCGTACCCTATAAGTGGCCTAGATTCTTGTTAGAGATGAAGTAACATTATAGTCTATCAAATCAGAGAGGTTTTTGTGAGTGCGCATCCTGAACTCATGGAAGCCCTTCCATATGCGAATATGAAGAAAAAAGAAGCTGGGTGAAATAGTGTACTTGCCAAATATCAAACATTTTGATCATTTGGGGGTGCTGAGATTGATGACCTTTTTTCTTTTCACATTATGCACTTCTGCCACTCGATATGAACGTTTTCTCTCTTATTTACATCAAAAGGCGCTGGTTTGTCTTTAATCCCTGGTGCATAAGGCTGGAGTGCGGTGGTAGGCAGACGCCACATGAAAAGTTTGGCTCGAGGGTCCAAGAGGACCTCAAACTGAGCCAGTCACCTTGACTCGAGCCTAGCTCGAGCTTTCGATGGCTCTCACCTTAGTGTGGAAAGAGAGACTGTAGTCCCCGATTATTTGAACAGCATGCAAAGACTAGGACAATTTAGCCAAATCGCATGCACGACAGGGCCATCTTTTTTTTGTAAAATTTAAAGGCCACGAATACCTGCACTCTACAAGAAGCCAGGTTTGGTCGAATAGCTCAATCAGCTGTTCCGTTCTATGCCTGCCTCTTTACCTGCCTCTGATGCCTGTCTGCACAATGATCTTAAAACACAACATTCTTCGTGTGTGTCAGAAAGAGGGGACATAAATCGGAGACATTTATTCAGTGGTGCGCTCGCGCATTCTGAGTAAGAGATGGTGAAGTGCCGTGTTATAAACACCAGAGGATGCGCGGGCTAACAGCATTGACAGCCATGCTCCATTAACACAGACGGAATCCGGGCCTACTTCCGGAGCAGGATTCGTCTTGGTCCTGCACTAATCTGATTAGAATATAAAATTGCATTCCAAAGCTCTCGCCTCTCTCCGTCTACGTGAAGTCCCAGCGGCCGAGCAGCCCCTATTCGTCTCTCCTCTGCCAGTGTCCCGGGGCCTCCGCGGTCTAAATTGGATCTCTAGCGCGGCCTCCATTCGTAGCCGGAAGCGGGGTGGGAGGGGCGGGGCGCTCTCTGAAGCCCGTATGCAGGAGATTGACACATCCGTTAGGCCTTGGCGCTATCGACCCGTTCCCCTTACAGCTGCTTAAGGAACATTGATTTCCAGTCCAGAGCGCTCTGGCGGATTCATGGCGGGACGTGATGATCCCTTAGCAACATGTATGTTCTACCGACGCCTGTGGGCGTGCATATATATGCTTTAGCGCCCAGTCAGGGCTAGTAAGTGCTATATGAATGCACTTTGAATATATGTCCCGTCGCTCCGCCATTCCTAGTCCTTCACCCCCAAAATGAAAGCGCCAGGGAAAGCACGTCTAGATATTGCACGTCTGCCTCATAGGTGTGGATGCGTTTGTGCGGAGTACAGTGCGGGGAGGGGTTTGCTGCCCTCTTTGGATGCATGGTGCGGTAACTCTGGGTGCTGACCGGCAATGCGTCTTCAGGGAATTGCACACTCTATTAGTTATGTTTTGTTAATTCAGTTTATAAGCGCGTTGCTACCCAAACAAAAGGCGTCATGGCGCAGTGACCAATGATGGGGCAGAATAAAAAACCTCAGAGAGATGTGAACAACTATTTTTTTTAGTTCTTCGTAAACACATGCGCATTATTCTCTGGTCTTAGATGATTGGGTAGCTTTTCCATCTTTTTGGTGCAAATTAAAAGAAGGGCCGACCACCGCACCAGGCATGATGGATACTTAGTGACTGGCCTTGGAAGATGGATGGGGTCAACAGGGGTCACACCTTGGGAGGGAATTCTGGACCTTCATAGGCATAAACATTTGAAGATGGCCGTTTTCCTAAGTGGAAGCCAGTGTAAAGAGTGAACGTATGGAGATATGTATACGTGGAGGGTGGGGAAGGTTCTGTGTGTCTCTTGCGGCAGCGCACAGCACACATATGATTGATTTTGAGATTGCTTTGTCTTTGCAAGGTGGTACTGTTCTGATGTTCTACCTGTTACGGTGCTCCGTCTGTAGGGCGCTGTAGCTGAACTTGTCTTCAGGATGCTGATTTTTGTATGGCCACAAGCGGCTATGCTGCTATGCAGGTCCCTTCTCCCCTTGTCTGCTGGGTACTGTTGCTCTGCCAAAACGGGACTGAGCCTCTCTTTCCCTGCAGGGTGTTCTCTTTCTGCTGGGTGGTATTGCTCTTGGGTTTCAAGGTACTCTACTCTGTTCATGCTCTATGTGTTAGTTGGGTGATGTGCTTAGTTTGTTTGCACGTTAGTTAGTCTGCCTGGGGAGTCCCATGGTCAGTCTGCGGTTGCTGGTCCTTTGTTAGTTCGCACAGTGTTGCCACTTCGATAATATACGGGGTGTTTTGCTCTGTATATTAAAAGGTTGCTAAACACCCTCCGTAAGCTGGTGCTCCATGCGTCTGCAGGTGCTGTTTTGCCTGTCTCCATGGTGTTGTTTTGTCTGGAGCATTCTATGTTATTTCTACCTGCTTCTTTAGATCTGTTTATCAACACAGGTGATACTGTTTTATTTGTCTGAAGAGTTCTGTGCTCTATTTACTGGGTGCTGCTGTTGTTTGTTGTGTGCTGCTGCTATATTGGTGTGCTTTGTTTACAGAAACCTCAAGTCTCATGCATTCATTGCACGAGAGAATAACGCAAATTGGCGAGGTAATCAGCTGTGACACTTGAACAGCCGATTCTCACACACAGTCAGTATTGGCTGCTGCATGACACATATCCCAGTTTAAATGCACTCGGAAGCTTGCCCTGAGAGGAACAGAATGCACTTTCACTGGTTTACTTCCTGGAGCATGGGTACTCACAAACATATCCCCAGGGACCAAAAGGTTTTGTCTGTGAAGTAACCAAGGGCCGCATTGATGCCAACAAGGTGGCGGTAGGTGCCGAGGGTGGTGCTGGTAAGGTGGGTGTAGGGGAAGCGAAGCATATACATCCAGTGGCTGAACTGCACGAGAAACCAGAAAACCGGGAATTAATCCTGGTTTCCCCACTTTACCAAGCTGTGTGATCCTGGGTAACTGTTTAATTTCACTTTCTCTCCTTTTTCTTCAATATCATATATAAAACAACGTCAAAATACACGATTTCTGGATTTGTACTATACAAAACCTTCTCCTGTGTTTGATTTAATAAACTACAATGTTTTTCATGTATAATAGGAACCTAGCCCAAAGAGTGCACTTAAAAACTGACTTACATCTTAGTTCACTATTGACAATATTTTCCAGGTGGGGGGATGAATTCTTGTTTGTAAATTCATGTTTGAAAACTGCTTTAAAAAAAAGATCTCAATGCACTGGTATAATGTGATTTCCTGAGGTGAAACTGTTCTACATGTTCATGAAATACACTTTTTGAACTTTGAAGAGACCTTATCATATGTTTACACTCTTGCTGCAAGGTGTATTTAAAAATAAAGGTGTTTCTTAGGCTAGGCGGTGCAGGATAACCTGGTTTCTTTATCTTCAATTACCCTTTAGAAAACAGGCTTGCTTGTTTATTTAACTTCTTTCACAATGTTAGTGATGAGTTCAGAAAAAAAGCAGCCCAGTGCTGCCGTTGACCAGGGGGCGAGGGCCGTACTTGGAATATCACTGTTCTAGAGCCATGTAGGGGCCTGGCACTGCAGCGAAGTCACGAGTCGCCATTCAGGCCCTGTCGCGGCACCGAGTGCATGAGCATGGCCCAAAGCCAAGCAAGAGTCTCCAGGTGTACATTCACAGGCTTGGGCGGGCTCAGGGGCGGCACTGCTGTGGAGAGATCATTCCTCCTGCCACTTGCTAGCTAGTCTACTACAGTCCCCACTTAGCTGGTGGGCAGGGACGTAGATTAGTTAGATTTGGGGGGCTGTAGGGGAACAGAGATTTTCCAATCATCACTGCTATTGAAATAGCAAAGTGGATGAAAATATTCTTGAATTTAACCGGCGTCTCTGCACCATATAAGAGCCATCCAGTCCTTTGTTTATTCTTGGTCTGTTGTGTGAGATGTGTGTCTGTGCAATGAGGGCTGCTAATCTGAGTGGAAATCTGAGCAAATACACTACTAGCCCAATTGGAGGCACCTGACTCCAACTACGCACACCAAAATCCATTCATTTGAGGGGGTGTCACACCCCAAACATGCCCCCTGAAGCTACGTCCCTGTTGGTGAGCTGTCTGTGCTGGGTGATGAGGGATGGACAGCCTGTGCTTCCGACAGGTGGACCTGACTCCTGTCAGGCCTACTATGGGACTTCCAACATGGTTGTGGAGAGTTTATGTAAGAGAATCGGAGGGGTGAGACTCCATTTGCTGCCTCTGGTGCAGTGCAGCAAGGACAGGGTGCACATGAGGTGTGTAGTGCAGCAGCATGCAGGCTCCTATGGGATGCAAGCAGAGCACGTGGCATAGACACCGATAGGGGACCAGGATGTGACTGCGGCATGCAGAGCAGCAGCAGGCAGTGCCCAGTACATTCAGTACAATTTTAATTTGTCTGTTTTGGTAAAGCTTTCGTCTTATCTTATTAATTTTACGTAAGCATTAATATTATATTGTTGATGTCACTTCCAGTGACATCTTCATTATGCTAATTTATTCTTACTCCTTAAACGTTTGGAAACCTGAGAGGTCTTTGTTTATTGGCAAAAGCCAGTGAGCTCTCTGTAGGTGTTTGCTCCATTTGTTTGCTGGGTGCAGTTCAGTTTGTCTACACATAGTGCTGCTCCATTTTTCTGCAAGGTGCTTTGCTTTATATATTGGACTGGTGTTGTACTATCGTTGCAGGCCGCTGGTTTGTGTGTCTGCTGGGCATTGTTGCCTTATGTGTTTGCATGGTGGTGCTGCTATTCTGCAAGGACCTGTGCTCTGTCTGCTGAGTGCTGGTGCTTTGTTGGTCTGCAGGTTGCAGCTATTCTGTTAGTCTGCAGGGTGGTTATCTACCTTTATTGCAGTAGCAGCCGGTGTTGTGGATTAGTGGCAGGGCGGGCAGGAGAGGAGGGAGGGGAGACAGGGTCAACAGACAAAATAAAAACATAAGTAAACTTAAAAAAATGTACCTGCAGCCGGCCACATCACGCTCTTCTGCTCCTCTCCCAGCAGGCACAGGCTCGCAGACTCCACTGCAGCCAATCCCGAGGCTGCTCTCATGTGGAAGGCAGCCTCAAGGTTGGCCTGATGGCTCTGAATTTGTGCTCCCATGGAGACTGGGAGCCTCTGCCTGCTCTCCCTAACCCAGCAACGCGGCTGGGGTTGGAGAGAGCTCCACTGCGCATGCCGCTTTAGAACAGTCATGCGAAGTGAAAGCAGTGCACCTACCACTCCCCCTCAGTGCCTGTCATCCTGCAGGCCCTGCCCCCAAGACTTGGCAGGAAAGGAAAAATAAAATGACAGTACAACTTGTTTATTATTGTTTTATTTTTTCTTTCCTGCTGTTTTGAGGCAGAGGGGCGACTCTCCGCCACCCCTGGATTATTGATAGGGTGTCAGGCAGTCTCTTTAGGCCGCTGCCCCATTTGTCTGCAGGGCTCTGTAGGTGTCTCTGTAGACCGCTGCTCCATGTGTCTGCAGGCTGCTGTTGCTCTCCCTGTAGGCCTCTTTTCTATGCCTCTGCAGGGTGCTGTTGCTCTCTCTGTAGGCCATAGCTCCATGTCTCTGCAGGGTTCTGTAGCTCTCTCTGTAGGCCGCTGCTCCATGTGTCTGCAGGGTTCCGTTGCTCCCTCTGTAGGCCGCTGCTCCATGTGTCTGCAGGGTGCTGTTGCTCTCTCTGTAGGCCGCTGCTCCATGTATCTGCAGGATGCCGTTGCTCTCATTATACGCTGCTGCTCCATGTGTTTGCAGGGTGCTGTTGCCTTCTCTATGTAGGCCGCTGCTCCATGTGTCTGCAGGGTTCTGTAGCTCTCTCTGTAGGCCACTGCTCCATTTGTCTGCATAGTGCTTTTGCTGTCTGTAGGCCACTACTCCAGGTGTCTGCAGGGTGCTGTTGCTCTCTCTGTAGGCCGCTGCTCCATGTGTCTGCCGGGTGCTGTTGCTCTCTCTGTAGTGCGCTGCTTCATGTGTCTGCAGGGTGCTGTTGCTCTCTCTGTAGGCCGCTGTTCCAAGTGTCTGCACTGCAAAGTGCTGTTGCTCTCTCTGTAGGCCGCTGCTTCATGTGTCTGCAGGGATCTGTAGCTCTCTCGGGAGGCCACTGCTCCATTTGTCTGCATGGTGCTTTTGCTGTTTGTAGGCCGCTGCTCTAGGTGTTTGCAGGGTGCTGTTGCTCTCCCTGTAGGCCGCTACTCCATGTGTCTGACGGGTGCTGTTGCTCTCTCTGTAGGCTGCTGCTCCATGTGTCTGCAGGGTGCTATTGCTCTCTCTGTAGTCTGCTGCTTCATGTGTCTTCAGGGTGCTGTTGCTCTCTCTGTAGGCCACTGCTCTATGTTTCTGCACTGCAAAGTGCTGTTGCTCTCTCTGTAGGCCGTTTCTTCATGTGTTTGCAGGTGGCTGTTGCTCTCTCTGCAGGCCGCTACTTCATGTGTCTGCAGGTGGCTTTTGCTCTCTCTGTAGGCCGCTGCTCCATGTGTCTGCTCTCTCTGTAGGCCGCTGTTCCATGTGTTTGGTCTCTCTGTAGGCCGCTGCTCCATGTGTCTGCAGGTGGCTGTTACTCTCTCTGTAGGCCGCTGCTCCATGTGTCTGAAGGGTGCTGTTGCTCTCTCTGTAGGCCACTGCTCCATTTGTCTGCATAGTGCTCTTGCTGTCTGTAGGCCAATGCCCCAGGTGTCTGTAGGGTGCTGTTGCTCTCTCTGTATACCACTGCTCCATGTGTCTGCCGGGTTCTGTAGCTCTCTCTGTAGGCCGCTGCTCCATGTGTCTGCAGGGTACCGTTGCTCCCCCTGTAAGCAGCTGCTCCATGTGTCTGCAGGGTGCTGTTGGCCTCTCTGTAGGCTGCTGCTCCATGTGTCTGCAGGGTGCCGTTGCCCTCTCTGTAGGCCGTTGCTCCATGTGTCTGCAGATTGATGTTGCTCTCTCTGTAGGCCGCTGCTCCATGTGACTGCAGGATGCTGTTGCTCTTTCTGTAGTCCCCTGCTCCACGTGTCTGCAGGGTGCTGTTGCTCTCTCTGTAGGCCACTGCTCCATGTGTCTGCAGGGTCCTCTTGCTCTCTCTGTAGGCCGCTGCTCCATGTGTCTGCTCTCTATGTAGGCCCATGTGCCATGTGTCAGCAGGTTTCTTTAGCTCTCTCTGTGGTCCGCTGCTCCATGTATCTGCAGGGTGCTGTTGCTGTCTCTGTAGGCCGCTGCTCCATGTGTCTGCAGGATGCTGTTGCTCTCTATGTAGGCCGCTGCTCCATGTGTCTACAGGGTGCTGTTGGTCTCTCTGTAGGCCACTGCTCCATGTGTCTGCACTACAGGGTTCTGTTGCACTCTCTGCAGGCTGCTGCTCCATGTGTCTGCAGGGTTCTGTAGTTCTCTCTGTAGGCCACTGCTCCGTGTTTCTGCATGGTGCTGTTGCTCTCACTATATGCCGCTGCTCCATGTGTCTGCAGGGTGCTGTTGCCTTCTCTCTGTAGGCCGCTGCTCCATGTGTCTGCAGCGTTCTGTAGCTCTCTCTGTAGGCCACTGCTCCATTTGTCTGCATAGTGCTTTTGCTGTCTGTAGGCCACTACTCCAGGTGTCTGCAGGGTGCTGTTGCTCTCTCTATAGGCCGCTGCTCCATGTGTCTGCCGGGTGCTATTGCTCTCTCTGTAGGCCGCTTCCACAAGTGTCTGCAGGGTGCTGTTGCTCTCTCTGTAGTCCGCTGCTTCATGTGTCTGCAGGGTGCTGTTGCTCTCTTTGTAGGCCGCTGCTTCATGTGTCTGCAGGGATCTGTAGCTCTCTCTGGAGGCCACTACTCCATTTGTCTGCATGGTGCTTTTGCCGTCTGTAGGCCGCTGCTCCAGGTGTTTGCAGGGTGCTGTTGCTCTCTCTGTAGGCCGCTGCTCCATGTGTCTGCCGGGTGCTGTTGATCTCTCTGTAGGCTGCTGCTCCATGTGTCTGCAGGGTGCTGTTGCTCTCTCTGTAGTCTGGTGCTTCGTGTGTCTTCAGGGTGCTGTTGCTCTCTCTGTAGGCCACTGCTCCATGTTTCTGCACTGCAAAGTGCTGTTGCTCTCTCTGTAGGCCGTTTCTTCATAAGTTTGCAGGTGGCTGTTGCTCTCTCTGCAGGCCACTGCTTCATGTGTCTGCAGGTGGCTGTTGCTCTCTCTGTAGGCCGCGGCTCCATGTGTCTGCTCTCTCTATGTAAATTGATACTTGTATAGCGCACTACTCACCCGCAAGGGTCTCAAGGCGCTTGTACGAATACCGCTGTGGAACCCATCCTGGCTTTCCCTGTGAGACGTCCACTCCTGGGCACCCCCAAGGTGGAGGCCAGGCATCCTTAGCGTTGTGGGGGCCGTTGTGGAGATTAAGCAAGCTATTGCCCAGAGTTGCAGAGTGGGACTCCATGATTGGAATGGCACCGAGGCGAGAATTATCAGGTCCGTGGAATTTTTGAGCCCAAGACCCGCCGAGGTGGGGAATTGAGCCCTGGTCCCGGGCTAGATCTCTGCATCAGGGTCTGCCGCTCTAATCATTGATACGTAACATCCCGGCCGTGTTCATTGATGATCCAATTTACAAGAAAGGATACAGCTGCATAGAGACGAAATGCAGCCGGGACCTCATGGTCCTAACGGTGGAGACAGCTCATAGACTGTCGTTGGTACAACTACAAGAGATCGCAGACTTGGAGACTGAAATTAAAAACAATCCTAATCTAACTGATGCAAAAGCCCTATTAGAAAAGGTTGAAAAGGAGATTTTGGAGTTTAAAGACTATACGGTAATTCAAAAAAGCAATAAATTTGAGCTGGATAAAAAGAATTTTTCGTTGGAGTCCACTTACCCTTACCTCAACAAAGATTTTTATATCAATAACGATTCAAGAAACTACCTCCAAAACTACCGAGGACGGTCACGAAAGAAATTCATCACTTTTTCGGAATCATCATCTTCCTCGGGCGAGGCTACGGATACTAATACTAGGGCAAATCAGAACCTAAGGGTAAATCAACAAAATCAGGACCCGCAAACATCTAACCAGGAGGCACGTTTTTTAGCCCGAGGCCAACGACAAGGCAGAGGACGGCTGCGATACTCCCAACCATGGGAAATGAGGACACGCCGCCAGTATTAAAGGAGCTAGTTTCCTCGCCGATTTTCAACCTGTCAGATAAAATCCTAACAGGCGCTGAAATGTCAATTTTGGAGAAAGGATTAAGTTTTGTCCCTTCTAGATCAACGGACTTCGTTAAAATGAAGTTGGAAACCATGGAGTTTTGCCGCAAAATTCGTTTGAAAACGTTTTTTTCGGACTCTACTGAAGTTGTTACAACTGAAATAACTGGACTAAAGAAAAAATCATCTTTTTGTCCAACAGGCCCCAAGGTCCATAAAGAGATTAGCACCTTCGAAAGAACCGTCTTATCTGGAATCCAGGCAATGGAAAGCAAAAGAGGCTTTGTCAAGCACAACTTAGCAAAACAAGAGAAAGATGCCCTGATGGACCTGAAGAATGATAGATCGATAGTGGTGAAACAGGCGGATAAAGGTGGTGCAATTGTCCTCTGGGACGTGAACAAATACAAGAAAGAAGTACTACGCCAGTTAGAGGATGCTACATGCTATCGAAAAAATTCCAAGGATCCAACAAAGGAATTACAAAACCAACTATTCCATATCATCGAAGAAGGCTACACACAAGGTTTTGTTGGTCCTAAAGAACGCATCTTTCTAAAGAATATGAACCCAAGAATACCGGTCTTTTATGTTTTGCCCAAACTGCATAAAAGCGAACTTGATCCCCCAGGACGGCCCATAGTGTCAGGGTGTGAGTCACTAATTGAGCCAGTGGCCCAATATATTGATTTTTTCCTTAAACCATTCATCAAGGAAATCCCGGCCCATTTGAAAGACACTACTGCCTTCCTCAACAGAATAGCATCCGTGAGGTTTGATAACACAAAGCAACTGATGGTTTCATTGGATGTGGTATCACTCTACACCCAGATTCCTCAGGATCAAGCATTGGAGACTTTAGAGTGGTTCTTAGGTCAAAGAGAGCGACCGGTCCAAGTACCTACGGAATTTCTTTTGATATTAGCCAAGTTCGCACTATCAAAAAACTACTTTTCATTTGATTCACAGTTCTTTTTTCAAACAAGAGGCGTGGCCATGGGATGTCCCTTTGCCCCAGAATTAGCGGTGTTATATATGGGTTTATATGAAAACAATTTTATATATAACAACAACCCTTTTTTTGCAAACATTTCCAGCTACATGCGGTACATTGACGATATTTTCTTAATCTGGACAGGCACACAGGGAACACTCGATGAGTTTGTTGGCTGGCTCAATGAAAGATCAAATGACATTAAATTCAGCTGTGCATCATCAAACGAATCGATCACATTTTTGGATGTAAAAGTGGAGGCATTTGATGGACATCTAGAAGCCACACTTTTTAGGAAACCGACGGACAGGAATAAGGCACTGCATTATACCAGCAACCATCCTCGCAGTCTGAGACAAAATTTACCATATGGCCAGTTCCTGCGGATCCGTAGGAACTGCACAAAAAAAGAGGAGTATTTCGTGCATGCGAATAAATTAAGAGATCGCCTTTTAGCGAGGGGATACCCCAAAAGATTACTCAAACACTCTCTCAAGAGAGCTTGGTGGACGCCAAGAGAAACATTGTTGGAGCAAAGAACTAAGAAAATGGGCAGTAGACCAGTCTGTGTAACAACATTTTGCCCTAATACCCACCAACTCCGAAAACTCATCCTCGCCAACTGGCATTTGATTAAGGACCTTCATGAGGAATTCTCCACCCCTCCTTTGTTTGCATACAAAAAAGAGAAAAGCGTAGCCAACTATATAGTACGAGCGGCTTTACCAAAACAGGAACATCCGACTTTGAGAAGCATGTTTGATTTGCCACCAATTGTGGGACATCACAAATGTGGAACCTGCACATGCTGTGAGCAAACCATAGAGGGTGATGTCTTCACGTTTAACAATATCCATTGGAGACACAACACGTTTACTAATTGTAAAACGAAGAATGTCGTCTATGCAGTCACCTGCCCTTGCCCAAAGCTTTACATCGGGAAGACAACCCAGGAGGCGCGGCAACGCATTACCCAGCATAAGTCAAGGATCAGACGACGAGTGGAAAATGCCCCACTAGTCAGCCACTGGGTCACAATGACACACAGTGAGGATGACTTTAAATGGACAGTGTTGTCCAAAATTGAGAGAGACCCTCGCGGGGGTGATTTGGAAGGTCAGTTAAGCCAACGCGAAGCACTACTCATCATGAAATTTAATACGGCGATTAATGGTCTAAATGAAATAGCGGAGATATTCAGACCATTGGTCTAGGCTGCTAAGACCATAATATAAAGCTTCGTGCTGCTATGTCTGTCTGATTGGTTTTGACTAATTTCAATAGGCTCTGTATAGGATGCCGTCCTTTGAAAAAGTTTGTCGTAATACTGCGCGGACAAAGCTTTGAGATACCGCTAGTTGTTGTCCTAGCATCCTATCTTAACACACTGAATTTCCCACCATTCGTCAAACGATTGACATGAAAAACTACATCCCCCAGCAGCCATCGGACTTCCGGGATTCGGGAACATTTAGCCGTCACCGACTCCCATACTGCCTAAGGAGTTTCACCAATTGATTGATGCAGACAACGAGAAACCAGAGGAGGAACCCGGTAAGCGATCTGCTTTTCAAGGAAGGGTCACGAAGGGTTATGAAGACTTTGGGATCTTTCGTTCAGCAGGCGGAGTAGTTTTTAATGACGATTTCTACCGCCCTTTGTTTTTAGATGCCGGCGCGGTTTTCCTACGTGAGACGAACAAGCGAACTCACCTAGGTAAGCCCTTTCCCGAGGATGCATCATTTTTTCTGCTTAGTCCTGGGAGAGTATTAAGAGGTCACAGACGAGTGTTTCCTTTTGCTCTTAGAAAAGAAACATTAAACACGTTGGTCAGCCGGTAAAGAAGGCAGCCTTCCCCGAATCCGGTAAGTTCAGATTTGGATTCAGTTTGGTTTTGAGTAAGCTGTTAGCACCCCATCTGTTCAACAGTCTTGTGTCTGTCCAGTTTGTATGTCTAGTTTGTTCTGACGAGGAAGAAACGATAATAGAAATGGTTTTTGTTTATGTTCCACAGCGCTGGGGCAAGTTGGACAGATTTCAGACAGTTAAGACTCCATTGTGGAGGCACCTTTTGAAGGTGGGTGTGGTTAGTTTCTGGCGGTTCTTTTTGAATTCTGAGTTGTGGTAAAATACCTAAAACGGATTTGTCATCTTTTTTATTACAGAAATTGGTTGGTCCTGAAGAGAACCCAAAAAGATAGGGGTTCGAAACGCGTCGACCAGTATGGTCCTTTTTTGCACCTACCTGTGATTTTCTTTTCAACTAACCCTGGAACTTTATTGTTTCAAAAAAAGATAGAACACTTTGATGTTCAAATTGCTTGGGAGTTAATCTATCAGAAAAGAAAAGGTGTCATTAGGACCTCTTTTTCAGTGCATGTGTATTTTTTTGTATGTAAGAGTATATTGGCCATGAATGTCTGAAGAGTGTATGTTGTTTGTATTCTTCGTCTAGGGGATCAGGAAATTGATGTTGTGTTGTGAAATGTAATGTATTATATTGTTTTGTACAAAAGATAAATGCGCAATGAAGTAGTGTTACAGCGCACAATTGTAGAGAAACGTGAAATAAATAATAAATTCTTCTTTTTTGATTAACAAGGAAATTCATAAAACCCTCCTCTCATGTTTTATGTCTCATGTTAGGAGCTATAAAAGTGAAATGTGTAGTTAGTCGCAGTTTGGACTATTTGTTCTGTTTTTCCAGTTAATTGGGCTCAGTCCAACTGAGTGTTTTTTGAGCCAGGACCCAGTGTTGATTATTGGCTCTAATCATTGAGCCACACTTCTATAGGCCGCTGTTCCATGTGTCTGTTCTCTCTGTAGGCTGCTGCTCCATGTGTCTGCAGGTGGCTGTTACTCTCTCTGTAGGCTGCTGCTCCATGTGTCTGAAGGGTGCTGTTGCTCTCTCTGTAGGCCGCTGCTCCATGTGTCTGCAGGGTGCTGTTGATCTCTCTGTAGGCCGCTGCTCCATGTGTCTGCAGGGTTCTATAGCTCTCTCTGTAGGCCACTGCTCCATTTGTCTGCATAGTGCTTTTGCTGTCTGTAGGCCACTACTCCAGGTGTCTGCAGGGTGCTGTTGCTCTCTCTGTAGGCTGCTGCTCCTTGTGTCTGGCAGATGCTGTTGCTCTCTCTGTAGGCCGCTTCCACAAGTGTCTGCAGGGTGCTGTTGCTCTCTCTGTAGGCCGCTTCCACAAGTGTCTGCAGGGTGCTGTTGCTCTCTCTGTAGGCCGCTGCTCCATGTGTCTGCACTGCAAAGTGCTATTGCTCTCTCTGTAGGCCGCTGCTTCATGTGTCTGCAGGGATCTGTAGCTCTCTGTGGAGGCCACTGCTCCATTTGTCTGCATGGTGCTTTAGCTGTCTGTAGGCCGCTGCTCCAGGTGTTTGCAGGGTGCTGTTGCTCTCTCTGTAGGCCGCTGCTCCATGTGTCTGCCGGGTGCTGTTGATCTCTCTGTAGGCTGCTGCTCCATGTGTCTGCAGGGTGCTGTTGCTCTCTCTGTAGTCTGGTGCTTCGTGTGTCTTCAGGGTGCTGTTGCTCTCTCTGTAGGCCACTGCTCCATGTTTCTGCACTGCAAAGTGCTGTTGCTCTCTCTGTAGGCCGTTTCTTCATAAGTTTGCAGGTGGCTGTTGCTCTCTCTGCAGGCCACTGCTTCATGTGTCTGCAGGTGGCTGTTGCTCTCTCTGTAGGCCGCGGCTCCATGTGTCTGCTCTCTCTATGTAAATTGATACTTGTATAGCGCACTACTCACCCGCAAGGGTCTCAAGGCGCTTGTACGAATACCGCTGTGGAACCCATCCTGGCTTTCCCTGTGAGACGTCCACTCCTGGGCACCCCCAAGGTGGAGGCCAGGCATCCTTAGCGTTGTGGGGGCCGTTGTGGAGATTAAGCAAGCTATTGCCCAGAGTTGCAGAGTGGGACTCCATGATTGGAATGGCACCGAGGCGAGAATTATCAGGTCCGTGGAATTTTTGAGCCCAAGACCCGCCGAGGTGGGGAATTGAGCCCTGGTCCCGGGCTAGATCTCTGCATCAGGGTCTGCCGCTCTAATCATTGATACGTAACATCCCGGCCGTGTTCATTGATGATCCAATTTACAAGAAAGGATACAGCTGCATAGAGACGAAATGCAGCCGGGACCTCATGGTCCTAACGGTGGAGACAGCTCATAGACTGTCGTTGGTACAACTACAAGAGATCGCAGACTTGGAGACTGAAATTAAAAACAATCCTAATCTAACTGATGCAAAAGCCCTATTAGAAAAGGTTGAAAAGGAGATTTTGGAGTTTAAAGACTATACGGTAATTCAAAAAAGCAATAAATTTGAGCTGGATAAAAAGAATTTTTCGTTGGAGTCCACTTACCCTTACCTCAACAAAGATTTTTATATCAATAACGATTCAAGAAACTACCTCCAAAACTACCGAGGACGGTCACGAAAGAAATTCATCACTTTTTCGGAATCATCATCTTCCTCGGGCGAGGCTACGGATACTAATACTAGGGCAAATCAGAACCTAAGGGTAAATCAACAAAATCAGGACCCGCAAACATCTAACCAGGAGGCACGTTTTTTAGCCCGAGGCCAACGACAAGGCAGAGGACGGCTGCGATACTCCCAACCATGGGAAATGAGGACACGCCGCCAGTATTAAAGGAGCTAGTTTCCTCGCCGATTTTCAACCTGTCAGATAAAATCCTAACAGGCGCTGAAATGTCAATTTTGGAGAAAGGATTAAGTTTTGTCCCTTCTAGATCAACGGACTTCGTTAAAATGAAGTTGGAAACCATGGAGTTTTGCCGCAAAATTCGTTTGAAAACGTTTTTTTCGGACTCTACTGAAGTTGTTACAACTGAAATAACTGGACTAAAGAAAAAATCATCTTTTTGTCCAACAGGCCCCAAGGTCCATAAAGAGATTAGCACCTTCGAAAGAACCGTCTTATCTGGAATCCAGGCAATGGAAAGCAAAAGAGGCTTTGTCAAGCACAACTTAGCAAAACAAGAGAAAGATGCCCTGATGGACCTGAAGAATGATAGATCGATAGTGGTGAAACAGGCGGATAAAGGTGGTGCAATTGTCCTCTGGGACGTGAACAAATACAAGAAAGAAGTACTACGCCAGTTAGAGGATGCTACATGCTATCGAAAAAATTCCAAGGATCCAACAAAGGAATTACAAAACCAACTATTCCATATCATCGAAGAAGGCTACACACAAGGTTTTGTTGGTCCTAAAGAACGCATCTTTCTAAAGAATATGAACCCAAGAATACCGGTCTTTTATGTTTTGCCCAAACTGCATAAAAGCGAACTTGATCCCCCAGGACGGCCCATAGTGTCAGGGTGTGAGTCACTAATTGAGCCAGTGGCCCAATATATTGATTTTTTCCTTAAACCATTCATCAAGGAAATCCCGGCCCATTTGAAAGACACTACTGCCTTCCTCAACAGAATAGCATCCGTGAGGTTTGATAACACAAAGCAACTGATGGTTTCATTGGATGTGGTATCACTCTACACCCAGATTCCTCAGGATCAAGCATTGGAGACTTTAGAGTGGTTCTTAGGTCAAAGAGAGCGACCGGTCCAAGTACCTACGGAATTTCTTTTGATATTAGCCAAGTTCGCACTATCAAAAAACTACTTTTCATTTGATTCACAGTTCTTTTTTCAAACAAGAGGCGTGGCCATGGGATGTCCCTTTGCCCCAGAATTAGCGGTGTTATATATGGGTTTATATGAAAACAATTTTATATATAACAACAACCCTTTTTTTGCAAACATTTCCAGCTACATGCGGTACATTGACGATATTTTCTTAATCTGGACAGGCACACAGGGAACACTCGATGAGTTTGTTGGCTGGCTCAATGAAAGATCAAATGACATTAAATTCAGCTGTGCATCATCAAACGAATCGATCACATTTTTGGATGTAAAAGTGGAGGCATTTGATGGACATCTAGAAGCCACACTTTTTAGGAAACCGACGGACAGGAATAAGGCACTGCATTATACCAGCAACCATCCTCGCAGTCTGAGACAAAATTTACCATATGGCCAGTTCCTGCGGATCCGTAGGAACTGCACAAAAAAAGAGGAGTATTTCGTGCATGCGAATAAATTAAGAGATCGCCTTTTAGCGAGGGGATACCCCAAAAGATTACTCAAACACTCTCTCAAGAGAGCTTGGTGGACGCCAAGAGAAACATTGTTGGAGCAAAGAACTAAGAAAATGGGCAGTAGACCAGTCTGTGTAACAACATTTTGCCCTAATACCCACCAACTCCGAAAACTCATCCTCGCCAACTGGCATTTGATTAAGGACCTTCATGAGGAATTTTCCACCCCTCCTTTGTTTGCATACAAAAAAGAGAAAAGCGTAGCCAACTATATAGTACGAGCGGCTTTACCAAAACAGGAACATCCGACTTTGAGAAGCATGTTTGATTTGCCACCAATTGTGGGACATCACAAATGTGGAACCTGCACATGCTGTGAGCAAACCATAGAGGGTGATGTCTTCACGTTTAACAATATCCATTGGAGACACAACACGTTTACTAATTGTAAAACGAAGAATGTCGTCTATGCAGTCACCTGCCCTTGCCCAAAGCTTTACATCGGGAAGACAACCCAGGAGGCGCGGCAACGCATTACCCAGCATAAGTCAAGGATCAGACGACGAGTGGAAAATGCCCCACTAGTCAGCCACTGGGTCACAATGACACACAGTGAGGATGACTTTAAATGGACAGTGTTGTCCAAAATTGAGAGAGACCCTCGCGGGGGTGATTTGGAAGGTCAGTTAAGCCAACGCGAAGCACTACTCATCATGAAATTTAATACGGCGATTAATGGTCTAAATGAAATAGCGGAGATATTCAGACCATTGGTCTAGGCTGCTAAGACCATAATATAAAGCTTCGTGCTGCTATGTCTGTCTGATTGGTTTTGACTAATTTCAATAGGCTCTGTATAGGATGCCGTCCTTTGAAAAAGTTTGTCGTAATACTGCGCGGACAAAGCTTTGAGATACCGCTAGTTGTTGTCCTAGCATCCTATCTTAACACACTGAATTTCCCACCATTCGTCAAACGATTGACATGAAAAACTACATCCCCCAGCAGCCATCGGACTTCCGGGATTCGGGAACATTTAGCCGTCACCGACTCCCATACTGCCTAAGGAGTTTCACCAATTGATTGATGCAGACAACGAGAAACCGGAGGAGGAACCCGGTAAGCGATCTGCTTTTCAAGGAAGGGTCACGAAGGGTTATGAAGACTTTGGGATCTTTCGTTCAGCAGGCGGAGTAGTTTTTAATGACGATTTCTACCGCCCTTTGTTTTTAGATGCCGGCGCGGTTTTCCTACGTGAGACGAACAAGCGAACTCACCTAGGTAAGCCCTTTCCCGAGGATGCATCATTTTTTCTGCTTAGTCCTGGGAGAGTATTAAGAGGTCACAGACGAGTGTTTCCTTTTGCTCTTAGAAAAGAAACATTAAACACGTTGGTCAGCCGGTAAAGAAGGCAGCCTTCCCCGAATCCGGTAAGTTCAGATTTGGATTCAGTTTGGTTTTGAGTAAGCTGTTAGCACCCCATCTGTTCAACAGTCTTGTGTCTGTCCAGTTTGTATGTCTAGTTTGTTCTGACGAGGAAGAAACGATAATAGAAATGGTTTTTGTTTATGTTCCACAGCGCTGGGGCAAGTTGGACAGATTTCAGACAGTTAAGACTCCATTGTGGAGGCACCTTTTGAAGGTGGGTGTGGTTAGTTTCTGGCGGTTCTTTTTGAATTCTGAGTTGTGGTAAAATACCTAAAACGGATTTGTCATCTTTTTTATTACAGAAATTGGTTGGTCCTGAAGAGAACCCAAAAAGATAGGGGTTCGAAACGCGTCGACCAGTATGGTCCTTTTTTGCACCTACCTGTGATTTTCTTTTCAACTAACCCTGGAACTTTATTGTTTCAAAAAAAGATAGAACACTTTGATGTTCAAATTGCTTGGGAGTTAATCTATCAGAAAAGAAAAGGTGTCATTAGGACCTCTTTTTCAGTGCATGTGTATTTTTTTGTATGTAAGAGTATATTGGCCATGAATGTCTGAAGAGTGTATGTTGTTTGTATTCTTCGTCTAGGGGATCAGGAAATTGATGTTGTGTTGTGAAATGTAATGTATTATATTGTTTTGTACAAAAGATAAATGCGCAATGAAGTAGTGTTACAGCGCACAATTGTAGAGAAACGTGAAATAAATAATAAATTCTTCTTTTTTGATTAACAAGGAAATTCATAAAACCCTCCTCTCATGTTTTATGTCTCATGTTAGGAGCTATAAAAGTGAAATGTGTAGTTAGTCGCAGTTTGGACTATTTGTTCTGTTTTTCCAGTTAATTGGGCTCAGTCCAACTGAGTGTTTTTTGAGCCAGGACCCAGTGTTGATTATTGGCTCTAATCATTGAGCCACACTTCTATAGGCCGCTGTTCCATGTGTCTGTTCTCTCTGTAGGCTGCTGCTCCATGTGTCTGCAGGTGGCTGTTACTCTCTCTGTAGGCTGCTGCTCCATGTGTCTGAAGGGTGCTGTTGCTCTCTCTGTAGGCCGCTGCTCCATGTGTCTGCAGGGTGCTGTTGATCTCTCTGTAGGCCGCTGCTCCATGTGTCTGCAGGGTTCTATAGCTCTCTCTGTAGGCCACTGCTCCATTTGTCTGCATAGTGCTTTTGCTGTCTGTAGGCCACTACTCCAGGTGTCTGCAGGGTGCTGTTGCTCTCTCTGTAGGCTGCTGCTCCTTGTGTCTGGCAGATGCTGTTGCTCTCTCTGTAGGCCGCTTCCACAAGTGTCTGCAGGGTGCTGTTGCTCTCTCTGTAGGCCGCTTCCACAAGTGTCTGCAGGGTGCTGTTGCTCTCTCTGTAGGCCGCTGCTCCATGTGTCTGCACTGCAAAGTGCTATTGCTCTCTCTGTAGGCCGCTGCTTCATGTGTCTGCAGGGATCTGTAGCTCTCTGTGGAGGCCACTGCTCCATTTGTCTGCATGGTGCTTTAGCTGTCTGTAGGCCGCTGCTCCAGGTGTTTGCAGGGTGCTGTTGCTCTCTCTGTAGGCCGCTGCTCCATGTGTCTGCCGGGTGCTGTTGATCCCTCTGTAGGCCGCTGCTCCATGTGTCTGCAGGGTGCTGTTGCTCTCTCTGTAGTCTGCTGCTTCATGTGTCTTCAGGGTGCTGTTGCTCTCTCTGTAGGCCGTTTCTTCATGTGTTTACAGGTGGCTGTTGCTCTCTCTGTAGGCCGCTGCTCCATGTGTCTGCTCTCTCTGTAGGCCGCTGTTCCATGTGTCTGTTCTCTCTGTAGGCCGCTGCTCCATGTGTCTGCAGGTGGCTGTTGCTCTCTCTGTATGCCGCTGCTTCATGTGTCTGCAGGTGGCTGTTGCTCTCTCTGTGGGCCGGTGCTCCATGTGTCTGCAGGGTTCTGTAGCTCTCTCTGTAGGCCACTGCTCCATTTGTCTGCATAGTGCTTTTGCTGTCTGTAGGCCAATGCCCCAGGTGTCTGTAGGGTGCTGTTGCTCACTCTGTAGGCTGCTGCTCCATGTGTCTGCAGGGTGCTGTTGCTCTCTCTGTAGGCCGCTGCTCCATGTGTCTGCACTGCAAAGTGCTGTTGCTCTCTCTGTAGGCCGCTGCTTCATGTGTCTGCAGGGTTCTTTAGCTCTCTCTGTAGGCCACTGCTCCATTTGTTTGCATGGTGCTTTTGCTGTCTGTAGGCCGCTCCCCCAAGTGTCTGCAGGGTGCTGTTGCTCTCTCTGTAGGCCGCTGCTCCATGTGTCTGCACTGAAAAGTGCTGTTGCTCTCTCTGTAGGCCGCTGCTTCATGTGTCTGCAGGTGGCTGTTGCACTCTCTGTAGGCCACTGCTTCATATGTCTGCAGGTGGCTGTTGCTCTCTCTGTAGGCCGCTGCTCCATGTGTCTGCTCTCTCTGTAGGCCGCTGTTCTATGTGTCTGCTTTCTCTGTAGGCCGCTGCTCCATGTGTCTGCAGGGTGCTGTTGCTATCTCTGTAGGTCGTTGGTTCATGTGTCTGCAGGTGGCTGTTGCTCTCTCTGTAGGCCGCTGCTTCATGTGTCTACAGGTGGCAGTTGCTCTCTCTGTAGGCCGCTGTTCCATGTGTCTGCTCTCTCTGTAGGCCGCTGTTCCATGTGTCCGCTCTCTCTGTAGGCCGCTGCTCCATGTGTCTGCAGGGTGTTGTTGCTCTCTCTGTAGGCTGCTCCTTCATGTGTCTGCAGGTGGCTGTTACTCTCTCTGTAGGCCGCTGCTTCATGTGTCTGCAGGTGGCTGTTGCTCTCTCTGTAGGCCGCTGATCCATGTGTCTGCAGGGTGTTGTTGCTCTCTCTGTAGGCTGCTGCTTCATGTGTTTGCAGGTGGCTGTTACTCTCTCTGTAGGCCACTGCTCCATGTGTCTGAAGGGTGCTGTTGCTCTATGTACAGGGTAATGCTGCTTTATGTGTCTGCAGGTTGATTGGTCTTTTGTCGCAGGTACACCCTGCTTACCTCCAGCACGCATCTCTATTTGGCATAAGAGAGCGTATTAAAGCGACGGGGGGGGCGTGTAGATGAAGAGAATGGTATACTTATGGGACAGTGGGTGGGCTGTGAGCCTGATAGAAAGTGTTCTGGAAGGGGTGCAGAGAAGTCTGGGATGTGTGGTCTTGGAGTGTGTTTTCACTGTCAATAAAGAGTTTTGATTAACATAAACTAATATGTAATTTCCCCCTTCATGCATCTATTGCTGAAATGCATTGTGTTTTCCAAAGGGAGACCGCTGGGTACAGGTCTGAGCTAGACAGGATTTCTCTCTCAGGATTATTCCAGGGAGAACTGGCAAAAACTGCCTCACATGCCTCGACTTCTAAACTACTGTGGTCCTCCACACCTGTCTCCGCCAGTGTGTAAACACGAAAGGAGCCTTTCCTTCTCCTCATCCACCAGCGCCACTTTTACTATTGTTTACGTTTTTCAACTCCTTCATTCCGTATGTCTCAGTGCTCTGAAGTTATTGTGAGGTGACACCCTGCCAGTTTGGTTTAAGATTGTTAGGGATGTATTGTGTTGGGCAACAGACACACTTATCCCACCCACCAACTCTTAGTTTGAGGTCAGTAGAATAGCGTTGTATGTTTACGTGTGTATTTTTCCTTGCCTGTTGGTTTGGTGCCTGGTGTTTTGTGTTGTACATAGTTAGCTATGTATGCCCCCCCTTACTCGAGAGAAAGAGAAAGAGAGAGAGAGAGAGAGAGAGAGAGAGAGAGAGAGAGAGAGTACACGTGTGTATACGAGTCAGGGGATAGAAGCCAAGAAATAGAAGCGCCTGCATGCCCTGAGAGGAATTGTGCCTGAGTAAATTAAGCGGCAGCATGTCCAGCAACCTATGATTTTTTCCCTACTGATGACCGAGAAATCCAGAAACACGTGTCTAGGGATACGCTACGAAAGTTATGGAATTGAGCCAAGAAAAAATGTTGAACTTTGTCCTGTGCCAGAATATAATGAACTACACTGACCAAGATGCCTAGAGGTAATGACGCTGAGACGTGAAGTCAGCGTGCTCCCACTACCTTCCCACACTTATCCCACCCACAAACTCTTATTTTGAGGTCAGTAGAATAGCGTTGTATGTTTACGTGTGTATTTTTCCTTGCCTGTTGGTTTGGTGCCTGGTGTTTTGTGTTGTACATAGTTAGCTATGTATGCCCCCCCTTACTCGAGAGAAAGAGAGAGAGAGAGAGAGAGAGAGAGAGAGAGTACACGTGTGTATACGAGTAAGGGGATAAAAGCCAAGAAATAGAACATTGGAATTCACCATACAGCCCTGAAATGGTTTAAAGACTTCTTATCAAACAGTTTTTTTTCCACGTCAAATTAACCTGCCATGAATCCTCTTTGAGACAGTGCTCATGCGGGGTGCCCCAGGCTTCTATCTTGTCGCCTCTGTTTATTAATTTTATTTGACTCCACTGGCTGGGCTGGTTGAGTCCTTTGGTTCAAACTTCTTTTTATATGCAGATGGCACTCAGATGAGAGATGCTTTAGATAGTGTGAAACTAAAGCAGCATCAAATGTACAGCTCAGTTTGGAGAAAGTGGAGTGATGGATACCTTCAAAAAACCTGTAACTGAGCTGCTCCAAAATACAGATCCTAGGCCTCTTTAATCCTTTGACACCACTTCCATCTACTTTTTAGCCGAAAAGCCTTGGACTTTCCCTATCAATGGTGCCGAAAATTAAAAATCAGGGTGTTTAAATTGATGCTACACTGACTCTTACAGGTCAGTTATTAACTGTGGCTAAGGCTTGCCCATTTCAACTACAACAACTTAAGTAAGTGCTCATTTTATTCACTTCATCGCAAAACATCACTATCCTGAATGCACTTGTGTCCTCTCGTCTGTATTACTGTAACTCAATCACTCTGGGACCACTAGTACATTTAATTAAGTGTAAGCATGTGGGTTGTTGGTTGTAGCAAGAGCCCCAATCCTGGCCGGGGTGAACTACAAAAAAATCACTAAATTAACCTGTGCTTAACTTTCTGGTAGCTTGACATAAAGGCAGCCAGGCTTAACTAAGATGAAATGTGTAGATTATTTATGCAGCATACACCCATTAATAAAGTGAAAACACCAATTTAGAAAATTAGAGTAACATTTAATAAATGGTTTGACACCAAAACAACAAAAATTCAATCAGTAGAACAGGATATGTGCAAATAATGGATTTAGGTAATCATAACACCCAAAAGCACAAAGCGCCACAGTTATCTGATCATTGCAGACCGGGGAAAAGTCACATGTTTAGGCAGACCATAATGAAGCGCAGTCCGGATAGGAACCAGTTAAAGTCGGGTGCAAAGTGTCCAATGCGCGGTAGGAGAGGCCGCTAGGAGCTGGGGCGGCCTCACAGATGGTAATCGCTGGAGCGCAAAGATCCTGTCGGGCGTCATGGATGGTCTTTGCAGGACCTTCGCGTTGGCGGTCACCTCAGGCTGTCGATGCTGTAGTGCAAACTGGCAGATCTCGCGTTGCTGGTCATCTCTGGCAGTCTGCGTAGCATGGAGAGTCAGATCCACTGGAGCTTCGCATTGGCGGGCAGTAAAATCTTGGCATGAACTTCAGGATTTCTCCTTTTTCTTCAGAGGAGTGCATTCTGATGCCAACCAAGGCCACGGGACCTGGAGAGGCACCTCTCGGGCATCAGAGACTCACTCTAGCAGAGGCCAGCAGGGCTCAGGTAGGTCCAGTTGCAGGTCCAGTTGCAGGTCAGCAGGGAGGCATCAAGAGTTGTGGTATCTCTCTAGATTAGAACAGGAGGTCAGCCAACTGACCCTTGGAGTCATGGTGCCTGAGATGAAGGGTGCAGGTCCAGGCTTCCTTCTCAGAGAGCAAGAGAGGCCTCAAGCAACAGGGCAGTCCTCTGGCAGCAGGGCAGTCGTTCTTCTGTAGTATCCACGGGTCCAGGAGTGTGCTAAAGAGTGGGTCTGAGGTCCCTATTTTTAAGTCTGGTGTCTGCTATGAAGTGGAAGAAGCTTTCAAAAGTTTTCCCCTAGAGATGGTTCTGGATTTTCTTTTCTCCTTGCCCTGGTCCCAGAATGTCCGGTGTGTCAAAAGGCTAGTGTCACTTCCTTTGTGAGTGTTCTGAAGCAGCTCCTTTGAAGGGCAGTTGCAGCTCTGCCCCCGCCCATTTGTGACACTGTCTGAGGAATACTCAAAGGCCAACTGCCAACTATACCTTGTCATGCGGCCCAGGAAACAGGCTGTAGGCACCAAATGGTTAGGACAAAAACAATACCAACTTTCTAAAAGTGGTATTTTTAGAATTGTGACTTACAATTTTGTTTTACCATTATGGAGGATTTTAAATTACAATTCTTTATACTAAACATGATATTTTTACAATTTCCAAGGCAAAAGGTATCACTTATTAAATGCAATAAGGTAACCCAATGTTATCCAAAGGGAGAGGTAGCCTTGCTGTAGAGAAAACCAATTGTAAGAGTTTTTCACTACCAGGATATGTAAAACCCAAAAGTACATGACCTACTTTTTTAAATACCTGGGCATTTTAAAAAATGGGCTATTTAGGGCCGACCCTAGGGGTGACTAATGTGTATTAAAAAGGAAGGTTTCGGCCTGACAAAAGGTTTATTTTGCAAGGTTGAAATGACAGTGTTGCAGGCCCACTGGTAGTATTTGAATCACTGGCCCTTTGTAGATATAGTGTCACTTTACTAGAAACTTATAAGTAAATTAAGAGTGCCAATTGAATGTAAGCCAATGCTGCCATAATATAAGGACTGAGCACAAGCACTTTAGCACTGGTTAGGAGTGATAAAGTGCAAAGAGTCCTAAAAGGCAACAGAAAACGGGCTCAGAAAACAGGAGGGGTGAAGGCAAATAGTTTGGGGGTGACCCTGCAAAGAGCCAAGTCAAACATTAGGAAATGACAGCTGATCCAGAACTTTGCAGCAAGATTGGTTACTGGTGTGAAATGCAGCTTTCATATTTCTCCAATGCTGGTGAAACTACATTGGTTGCAAATAAAGGAGAGAACCTTGTTCAAAGCACTCTGGTGCATAAAATGGTGGATCATGCAAGCCTTTCACCTTTCAGATTCAGTTTGAAGTCGAATTGTCCCACACGTATCCTGAGATCAGCCTCCCAATTGAATCTGACAGTGCCGAAAGTTAAACAAAAGACAATTGATGGCAGGGCCTTTTCAGTAATTGTGTCCCTAAAGTGGAACATGCACCCTGACATACCTAAAAGAGAATCCGGCCATCTGAGGCTCAAGAAACTTCTGAAGACTTGGCTTTTTCCCCAGGCCTATTGAGGAGAAATGATGCACAGCTCTGAAGAAGGCCCCAGATCCGATTAGACTCTCTGCGTGGGCCAAAACATGTTGTCACTTTAAAACCAAGGTGAATTGAGCAGTAACATTTCAGTCATAACCTTGTAATACTTTTTAATCAAACCCACTGTACCCTACTAAAGAAGAATCCTTTTGGGTATACTGTAAAATATTTGTAATCTTTTCTTCTATTTTTCATCGGTATCCCTGCATTATCCGGTTTGATATTATCTAAGAACTCCCCAGAAACCTTTTTTGTGGTTGAGTCCACCCTGATGTCATCACCCTACCAGGGTGTGGATAGGCGCCGATGATAAAGCATGTCACGATCAAGTGAGTAAGGCATCTAGTCCAATATCTTTGGATACCCCCATAGGACAGCGAAGTTGTGGCCCCATTGGACCCTACCCCCTCGCCCAGTTGCCCTTACGTGAGATAGACAAATTATATATAGACGAAGTGAGTTAGTTTATGGCTTGTTTTAGAACAATGATGCCCCAGTGGCGTAATAAACGCATTATAAAACACAGCTAAACAAGGAACCTACTTCCATAAAGGCCTTCCCCTCAGAAAGTCCTCATCAATCAGAAATGCACACTTACTACACATATGAAATTTGAACACAGAGACGATAATGAGACAATAGTGACATGGTACTATATCCTGCCTTGTGTTAAATTTATCTCAGCCCTGTTTATCTGTAACGAGCACTAATTAAGTGATAAAGGCTCCTGCTTTACATCAACTGAAGGCAATTGTCACCTTACAGTGCGTAGACCACAGCAGGTATAAGGTGGAAGAGGGTACAGGCCCAGGCTACACCCCACCCGATCTGGTTCGGTTGGCCCATGCCCACAATCTCCAATCTGGGCATTTCTGGTGTGCGAGACCTTACTCTGTACAACAACAGAACAAGAATTACTAATGAATCTTGATATGGCGGTGGACAGGATTTGAAAGAAACGCACAAGCCACTGACTGTGGAAAAGAAAGAATGCTTCTGTTCACACTCAGTGCCTTCATGTGGTTTCCTGGGGTGGCACCATTGAGCAAGGATGCCAGCACGGCGACTGTCCCACCCTGGAAGTGCATTTCAATGCCTCTCCCATGTGGCTGTCTGATCATGCCTTCAGCTGTTTCCAATCCGTCAATTGGTCTCATAGGTGGGGCCCAGGTTTACGAGTGCAGTCTCTGCCCAGTAATGTTGTGGGTGAGCAGGGTGGATAACTGTGGCAACACTCCTCATATGCACCAGTGAATGTTTGTTCCCTGCAGCCGCTCTCGCACTGGGATCTCGGAGGCACTACTTCCCAGCAGCAGCAGTGAACACAAGCCTGCCCATGAAGGTGGCGTCCATTGGTTTCAATGGCAGTGTGTTCTAACACCCCAGAAAAGTGTATAGAAGAACAGTTTGAGGACATATGGAAAAGGGTGAAGGAGTATTTGAGGCAAGAGGGGTTGGTTGGATTCATTTAGAGGGAGCTTGAGATTATTAATGTTTAGTTTGTTGACAGGGCCAATGCTAGGGAACAGGGCAGTTGCCAATGATGCTTGTTAATGTGAGATCCACCTGCTTCCAGAAGAACTCGGCCTTTTGCACTTGCAGAAGTGGCTCTGTGTTCTATCCACTCCCTAGCGTAGATCTGTCTGTGACATTTTCCAACCCAGGATTGCGTCCGGCTCTTTATCCGTGGTAAAACATAACAAGAGTGTGACCATGCTTCAAGATTTTCAAGGACGCTGTTGGTCATGAGAGCCACTGGCTACAGTATAACGCCCTGAAGGTGGAAGGACGGGCCCTTCCGCTGCCTTCTCCATGTTCTCCAGCCTAGAAACAAAGCAGAGGGACCGAAATAGAGGGGTGCTGCGCCAGCGGAGGCCATTCCCTTACAGACCCAGCAGACTGAAGCGAATAAGAGACGTTAAGACCTAGTCGCGTACTAGCCAGAGACCAAACCAAAACGACGGTTCTGTAGGTGGACATGGAAGCCAAACACTGCTGTCAGCCGCCCATGAAATAGTTCATCTGTGCTCGGAAATCTGAAATGAAGCTTCTCTGGGCCGCAAAGGCTGAGTCTGTGATGTGGCAGGAGGCAGATGCGAAGACGGGAGGCACAAGCAGGCGAGACAGGGCTCCGCGTCCCGTGCCACGGAGAGGTAGAATGACCCGGCCTTGGGGCTGCGCAATGTCCTTTGAAAGTTAAACCGCGCGCGCAGCTCGTGACGGGGAGGCCTGACACGAGACAAACCGGAAACTGGGGTGGTGTGGTGGGGAGCTGTGTTAAGTGAGCAGTGGCGCACCTCTGAGACAGCAGTCGGAGACAGTGATCTGTGCTGGGAATGGAGTACATTTACTCCGGGAACACATTAATTGGGGTCAGTGCGTGGTAGCAGAAAGGGTATTGGGTCATGTGGGGTGGAGAAGGTGGAGTAATGAAGAACGGCGAAGTTGTTGACAGTCAGTTTGTAAATTATTTTTTTTAAACCGGTGCCCCTAAATAAATTGGCAACCAGGGCAAAGGTTGTAGTAAAGCTGTCTGGTCTCATTCATGGGCCACAAACGGACTATATTTTAAGACTGCTTACATGGCAAAGACGCCTACTTCAGAGATCTTTGTATATCCTGCACGTTTTAGAGTGTCTAGTGGTAAGATAGATAACTCTGGGCGTTAGTGCGCTTGCTGGTGAGAATGCTGGCAAAGCAGATCCCGTTTATTCAGGTTAAAATAGCTTAGTGGGTTAATGCAGAGTATAGTGTGTTACCTGCAGGACACGGGTTACAATCATTGATAATATAATGCAGCTCACGGAGTTATACACCCACAGCAAAGAGCTACATGTGACCTGAAAGGCAGAAGTTTAGAAGCTTGCAGATATTTTTCTCAGTGTTCATTACTTTTAAGGTTGTCAAACTGGTTCCTTTGAGTTACAGTAAACACTTGTTATATATATATATATATATATATATATATATATATATATATATATATATATATTCTCTTAAAAAACCATAGGTTTCACACATGTTATAGTTAGCTGGACATTTCACTCGTAAAAAACCATTAAAATTCCCCCGTTATAGATAGTTCAGATAACTATAACTCGCGCGGCCGCAATCCACTGCTGATGACGTCACATATTACATCACTCATGACATGGTCAGTGACATCACTCATGACATCACTGATGACCTCATCCTTGTGATATGCGAGTTATAGTTATCTGAACTAACTATAACGGGGGAATTTCAATGGTTTTTTACGAGTGAAATGTCCAGCTAACTATAACATGTTTGAAACCTATGGTTTTTTAAGTGAATTTACAAGGTTTTTTTCAATGCTAATTCCTAACTATAACGTGTGTGAAACCTATGGTTTTTTAAGTGAATTTGTAAGGTTTTTTAAATGCTAATTTATGTATGTATTATTATATTTTTTATATATTTATTTTACAATAACCTACCTATGTATATAGTTATAGATTGACTGTATCCTGTAATATGGAATGGCTCGTTTAAAATGTTTTTTTTTATTTTTTAAGGGTTTTTCACCGAGCACGCACCGTGCACGCACCCCGCGATTTTTTGAAAAAAAAATAAAATGTTTTTTTCACCCTCGGGGTCCTTCAGGGACCCCCTGACAAAGGCTAGGGGGTAAGGAACTCTCTACCCTGCCCCCTTTTCACGTTCTCCATCTTTCCTTTTCACTGTCACACACAAAATGGCGGCCGACACTTCCTGATTTCGACCGATTCGAATGTTGACTGACATGTAACCACCATTCAGAATTACGCTCGCGCACGTTATGGTGCGCGCTTATAGATATTTATGTACTTTTAACTGCAATTTTCTCAGGAACTACTGAACAGATTGACACCATATATGCAAAAGGCACATGCCTGACCTGAGGACTACCTCTTTGCCAAATTTCAAGTAATTCTGTTCAGCCGTTCGGGCTGTACCTTCGACTAAAGGTCCTATGGGAAAATGCATGGGAAAAACGCGTTTTGGGACCCCCCTTTTTTCTCAGCCCCCGCTTGACGAATTACCCCGAGACTTCCAGGGTAGGAGCTGAGCGGAGCGCCCCATAAGTTTTGAAAATTTTGCGAGGATCCGTCAACCGGCGCCAAAGTTATTCAAAATAGAATTTTCAGATTTCCTATGGAAACAGGGTCCTAACTATAACTATCTACTGGCGACCGACAGTAGATAATATATAGATAATAATATATATATATATATATTATCTACTGGCGGTCTACTGACTTGCCGTGCGCGCACCGTGTGCGCACGGAGAATGCATGCATGCACGTACGGAGCACGCGCGCATGCGCGTACGCGCACGGAGCACACACGCATGCACGTACGGAGCACATGCGCATACGCACACGGAGCCCGCACGCATGCGCGTACGGATCACGCGCGCATGCACATACGGAGCACGCACGACGTACGCATGCGCACGTGGAGCACGTACGCATGCGCACACAGAGCACGTACGCATGCGTGCACCCTGCGCACACCGTGCGCGCACGGACAAAAACCCTTAAAAAAAACTGTATATATAGGTAGCTTATTGTAAAATAAATATTTAAAAAATATAATAATACATTCATAAATTAGCAATTAAAAAACCTTGCAAATTCACTTAAAAAACCATAGGTTTCACACACGTTATAGTTAGGAATTAGCATTTAAAAAACATTTGAAATTCACTAAAAAAACCATAGGTTTCACACACGTTATAGTTAGGAATTAGCATTTAAAAAACCTTGCAAATTCACTGAAAAAACCATAGGTTTCACACATGTTATAGTTAGCTGGACATTTCACTCGTAAAAAAACAATGAAATTCCCCCGTTATAGTTAGTTCAGCTAACTATAACTCGCGCGCCCGCAATCCACTGCTGATGACGTCACATATTACATCACTCATGACATGGTCAGTGACATCACTGATGACATCACTGATGACGTCATCCATGTGATAAATTACCACATCTTCTCACACCCTAATATAACCTTTGATACACCGACTCAAAATTTAAGAGTTCCCTTCTCAAAACCATACATACTGCAATACCAATAACTACATACCCACTTATTAACTCTTAGGTCTACATACACCTCCACTCATTCACCTGTACAGTCACTCATATTTACAGTCACTCCATACAAAACTATCATATGCATTTATACACCTATATAGACACTCACACACTACCAATCATCCATAGAGGTACTCTCACACCTACTCAGTCATGCAAATAATCACACTCCCATTTACTCACCTATGCGGTTATACACACTCAAGTTCACTTACTCATAAAAATAGTATCACATTCTTACGCTCTTATAGAATCATTGATACAAGCACAAACTCATCCATACAGTCACTCTCACAATCACACACTCTCACATCTACCCGCTTATATACTCTTACACGCATATATACTGCCTTTCACATATGTAGTTACTCACACATGTACCACTGAGATATACATTCAATCCCTAACACACCCATACATACACTCACTCAACCATACAGTCCATCACAGATACTCTCTTAAAACCATGCACCCATAGAATCAGCCACTCACACATCTATGCATAGAGTCACACACACCCTACCCACACAAACACTGAGGAACCCATACAGATACTGAGACAAGCAATCAATAACTCATATAGACACTTATATAGGTATTCACAAAACCATGCCGCCACTTATACACTAACATACAGACACATACAAATATTTACACAGTTTAGTCACTAGTCTGCAGTAAGATTCATTTAATGACTCACTTATAGAGTCAGTTACGCACCAAAGAAAATCATACATTTACACACTTGTACACCCACTCATTCTTCAACAGGCCTTTCCCTATATATATTAAACATATTAAAATTGTTCAGAAACACAAACTCAATGGATGTTGTCATCAGTGATGTCATTTGAGATGTCATCAGTGATGTCATGAGTGATATTACTGACCATGTCATGAGTGATGTAATATGTGACGTCATCAGCAGTGGATTGCGGGCACATGAGTTATAGTTAGCTGAACTAACTATAACGGGGGAATTTCATTGTTTTTTTACGAGTGAAATGTCCAGCTAACTATAACGTGTGAAACCTATGGTTTTTTCAGTGAATATATATTAATATATGTACATAAACACCCACACAAACACTTGCATAGACCTCTACATCTTAGCACGCAGACCATCAGAAAGTCCAAAGCTACTTCTGAATGTCAGTTTATATTTTAGCAGCACGTGAAGTCCGTGCTAATTGACCCGTTGCATCAAAGTGCTGTGTTCTAGCTGTGATCATTAGACCCCCGTCTTTTCCCTGGCATGTGCTGCACTGTGTCGCTCTGTATGATCCACTGGGCCAGTCCCGGGTCCAGTTCAATAACAGTGGATGCCTCGGGAGCCGTGCTGGCGGGTCCACTCTTTTCGGCACTAAGGGCTTAAAGAGACACTGGCTAAGGGAGTAAGAAAGTAATTCAATTAAGTGAGTGCAACACGTATTTGAGGTCCCAAAGACCAGCAACAAAGAGGCTAGGTTCTAACATGGGGGGGCTTTTACTGGTTGTCTTGAGTATTACTCGCTTTGCATCTACAAAGTCTGCCCCCCTTCTACCTCCTGCACCTCAGAGGTCTGAGTCTTGAGGCGAGGCACAACCCTACACCCTCTCCCCCGCCGGCACACCCTCCTGGTCTTACACATGCGTCCGGTCCCCTAGCCTTCATTGGGCCAGTTCTCCTCAGCTAGGACGAAAAGGGAAACTCTTACCCGCCTCCTCTCCTGGCGAGTGTCTTAGCCATGCCACACTTATGAGGGCTGCCCCTAGCCTTCATTTGGACAGTTCTAGGGAACCTCTTGCCTGCCTCATCTCCTGACATGTGTGCTACACATGTCAGGAGATTAGGCCACACTTGTGAGGGCTGGGGGACATTGGCTGAGCTGTGAGTTGAACTTGTCGCTCGCTGTACAGAAGACTACAGGTTGCCACAGTACAAGATTGGTGTACATTAGCGGAACTCTGTGTGGGCCCCAATATTGCAACATAAGGGGCGGTGCAGATTAGGATCTGGGGTAGGGTGACCAGGCGTCCCGGATTTGCCAGGACGGTCCCCGTTTTTCACCAGCTGTCCGGGCACATTTCGAGAAATGTAGCTCGTGTCCCGGTTTTTGGAGAGGGTCGACTAAAAACGGGGGGGAATGTGTTTTTTTACGTTTTACAAAGCATGGATAGTTAGCAGTTGTTCCAAGAAAGAAATGTATTTCACAAGCAAGCTACTGGGTTTAAAAATTGCATTTTATGTATGTTCTTAATGCCTGTTTTGTAATTCTCTGCTGAGTAACACTGTCATTCTGTGCGCTCGCTTGACGTAAAATTATAGTCCTTCTATTTTTGTGAAATGTCGCGGTTTTTGCTTTAAAATTCTGGTCACCCTAATCTGGGGTCATAGGTCACCTTGGGCGAGAGTCCTTTTACTGGAATATATGGGGGGCTGCCTGACAGGACTGAGGCGAGCTGACAGACAGATGTGTGAGGGTTCCAGTGTGCTAAGACTGGGGGCAGTGTGAACAGTGTGCGTCTAGAGTCAGGGTTGTATGCCGCCTGTGGTGTCCCGGGGTTAGGGAGCGGCGGGCGAGCAGGAGTCTCTATGATCCGTGCGTGTGGCATGAAAGCCTCGCTCCTCCCTGGCATTCTACCAGAGTGCACCGGGCGCTGTACCCACGCTGGCGCGCGCACTGCCTTCTCTCTCATCTGCTTCTGACGATATCACATCAAAGCCGCTCAGAGCTCAGCTTCTCTCCGTGCTCAATAATAATGGATTTGGGGATTTCTCTGCACAATAAGAGAACTATATTTGAAGTCGGTGCGCACTGCATTAACGATTTATCTAAATGTGCCTGTGTCACCCTGGCTGAAAGAGCATCATCCCATGCTATGAAAGAGGTGCAGTGAGCCCTGGATAAGTCATTGGGCCAAAGGGGGTGCAGCACAGACCACAACCAGCTTGTTAAGTGTGAAAAAGGCCGCTTTATTGAAGACAGGTGCACCTTACAACAAATATCCTTGGCCTGTGCAATACAAAACTAAACCTCACTAAATATTTTCTTCCTGCCTTACCCCCACCCCCACCCCCACCCCTAAAGTTTCCCCATTTGCAACCATTTATAAACCCCCAACTCTGTCTTCCCTGCTGACTCATTAAACGTGTAACATCTTATCATTTCCTAAAATAACTATCTATGTAACCTTCCTATGTTACTTCCCCTTCCTGCGTGTACCCGGAGTGACATTTTCCAACCAATAAACTTAAACTGTAAACAGATCTACCAACTATTACTAAGGAGAATGCCCCCTCATAAACCATAACCCTGGCACAAAAACCCCGCACCTGCTTCAAGCGACAACCAAACAGTACATGTTTCCCCACGCGGTGCACCTGTTCCCAACAAAACCACCAAACCAAAAAGAAAAAAAACTAAATAATCCAAACACCCCTTGAAATTTAACCCCTCCCCCGTCCCATTTAACAAACGGGGAGGGAGGGCGGGACAACATTTCCTCACCCTAACTAAACCCCCAGGTCGGCTGCCGTGTCCCCACACTGAAATGGTGGCTGGTGACCTAAAATGGCCGCATACATATCCCCCCAGCCCAAATGTAGCCCAACAAGCCCAACTGGGCGCTGGCCTGCACCACTGGCCCAAAAATCCCTGGGGGAGGCAGGCCTCCCATTGGTCGGCCGCCCCCCCCCCCCTAAAGCCCTATTTGCTGTGAGGCCCTCACTCTGACAGTGCAGGTGTCTGATCACCAGACCTGGCAGTGTTTGCACGTACTAGAGACTGTCTAAGTGCTGTCTCTGAAGGAGTGATAGGGCAGATCAGTCACTGCACGCTCCCCTGACACTCTGGCAGGAGTGGGGAAGAGTCAGTCCAATTAGGCTCACCCTGAAAGGCTGGTAGAGCTGAGGAAGTGTCAGTCAAGTCAGACTGATCCATGAATGCCATGAAGGGCCGAGGAAGCGTCGGTCCCATCAGGTTCAACCCTAAAAGTCTGGTAGAGCTGGAGAAGTGTGAGTCCTGTCAGGTTCAACCCTGAAAGTCTGGTAGAGGTGGGGAAACATCAGTCATGTCAGCCTGTTCCATGAAAGTCTGGTAGAGCTGGGAAAGTGTCAGTCATGTCAGACTGATCCATGAATGCCACGAAGGGCCGAGGAAGCGTCGGTCCCATCAGGTTCAACCCTGAAAGTCTGGTAGAGCTCCCGAAGTCTCAGTCCTGTCAGGTTCATTCCTGAAAGTCTGGTTGGGAAGGTGGACTCAGTCACGTCAGGCTCACCCACGAAAGTCTGGTAGAGGTGGGGAAACACCAGTCATGTCAGCCTGTTCCATGAAAGTCTGGTAGCGCTGGGGAAGTGCCAGTCATGTCATATTGACCCATGAATACCTGCGAAGGATCAGTTCTGTCAGGTTTATGCCTGAAGGTCTAGTAGAGCTGGGTAAGTGTCAGTCACATCAGACTGACCCGTGAATGCCTGTGGGCGAGTGTGTTCTGCCAGAATCACCCCTTTAAGTCTGGTAGAGCTCTGGAAGTGTCGGTGATGTGAGGCTCACCCACGAAAGCTTGATGTGGTTGGGGAAGAGCCAGCCTTAACAACCTGTCCCCTATATTCTCGGAATGGCGCTGGGGTAGGGTCACACCAGGCTCACCCCTGAAAGTCTGCTATAGCTGCAGAAGCGATCAAGCTCTGTGAAAAACTTGTAACCTGGGGACGCGTCAGTCACATTGGTTCTCCTCTGTCAGGGCTGTAGAGCTGAGGTACCGTCATCCACGCCAGACTCAACCTTGAAAGGCCAGGAATCAGACAATCTCATGCCCTCCTGTGACAAGAGCATAGGGTTTGCACATAGCCGACCACGTGTCAAGGTCACCACTGAAAAGTTGGCAGGGCTGGAAAAGAGTCAGCCACATGTTCACCTTTTGCGGCTATGTGAGACTCATATTTCAAGTGAACCTGTAAAGGTTGGTTTGACCTGGCTGCGGAGCCTTTGAACTCTAAGGCATTAGATGAATATGGATCTATTGTTGACTGAAAACTGCAGTTGAAGAAAATGCTGCTATGGAATGTGCACTGCACAGGGAAGTGGGTGGATTTTTGCTGACATGATCAGTGTTACATTGACATAGCTCTCGTGCCGTCGTTCCTGCCCAAGTGTTTGTGCATTACATTTACCACCCGCACAGCCATTAATTAAACACCATGCTTACTTATAGCCTAGTGTAGTGCCAAGACAGGTAACCAAGACAGCGCACTCACTGAAGAGTTGGCCATATCCTATCCTGGGCCAGTGGACTGGAACAAGCTCCCTCTTCAGATGCCCTCTGTGGTTGATATATCTGCGTTCAGGAAAAAGTTAAAAACCTAGCTTTTCAGACAAGAGTAATATTCAGTCTACGGGTGGCAGGTGGCCTTTGACACAGCGCCGTGACTCTCCCAGGAGTAGCAGTGCGCTTTAGAGATCACCTTCATAATCATAGTCATATCAATGACACTCGCTGGCTGTCTAAGAGGCCCGCTTCAAGACAGGTTTTAGTGTAACCATGAATATGCAAATAACTTATAATCCAGTTCCAGTGTGTGTTCATTTATCTCATGAATAATCATTGTGGAAATACTGAATACCCAAGTGGATTGGAGCTCGACTCCTGCTGTCAAGTGCTGGTGTTATTGGAATGAGGCTGTAGGCGAGTGGCTTTTTATAGTTATGGAACTTCATTGAGTTTGGATTGGGTTACTTTATTTCTTATAACACATATGTAGCTCAGCCGTACAAACATAATGCATATGACCACTGCCCAAAGGGGCGAGAGTTCTGCATTGTTTGAGAATGTGTGTTTGTGTGTACCTCTTAAGAAAGGACATTTATTCCCATGCAGGAATGTGCATTGTTCCCTTGGATAAATCTGTGTGCTTGCAAAAATATACTTTAATAACATTTTCCATAAAGTCTGCATTCTATGGAAATAATGCAACTGAAACCCCTTTTCGATGTTTCTGTGAATACTCTGACTCTCGCCCTCATTAGTGGGCCTCCTCTGTGCTGTAGCTTGAGTCCCCGGTGCCGCGGAGGAGGGCGTGAGAATGAAACGTGCTCAGGGCAATTACTAGCGATTCATATTGATTCAAACACCGCCATGTCTACCTGTTGTACTAAGTGATGTCACGCTGGACAGTAATGGGATTTTTATGTGCTGGCCCTATGTGTGGGGGGCGAGGGCAGAGGGTTATCTAGATGTCCATAGGTGGGTGAAATCCGGATACTCCTCCCTTGCGAAGGTGGAAAAGGTTTCCTAACTAAGCCAGCTCTACCATGACCATTGGCGCAACTAGAGCCACGTTTCGGGAGGAGGGGGCTTTTGTTTCAGTGATAGCCAGAGTGGAGATGCGGGTGCTCTAAGAAGGGGTGAAAAAACAACAAATCCTCGTTAGCAAGCAAATGGTCTTTTAAAGACCTGTGTTAGACTCGGGTGCGGCTGTGTGTGTGCCCGGCAGCTGTCTCAGCCCGGGCTGCCACAAACGCCGGAGGTGGGGGGGGGGCAAGGGGAGGTGGCTGAAGCCCTTTCAACCCAATGGGCGTTGCGCGCCTGACCATGACATCGTGTAAACCCTGCGATTTACGCCCTCGAGGATTTCCTGCTCCAGGATTTCTTGAGGTTGGAATGTGTGCGCGTGCATGTGCGTGTGTGCGTGCGCGCGCGACGCATGCATAGCTCCTACCAGGTAGCGACGATGTGGGAGTCGGACAGGTGACCCCAGTTGAGTTCCTTTTTTGAGGTAGTGGTGATCAGCTCGAACTGGGCCGTGAAGGTGCTGGGGGGTTGGGTGTGGAAGGGGAGGGGATGGGGGGGGGGGGAGGGGGGATAGGCAGGGTGGTCGTTGAAGCCTCAGGGGGGCTTAGACTTCACAGAGGCGCCTATCAGCAGAGGCGGGGGTTGCTGACAAGCAGCACCAGCCTGTCTGCCTGTTGGTTTGTGTCGCCCCTCTTGGCAGCGAAAACTGTTCTTGCTTCTGCGGAGGGACACTGATCGTGCCGCTTTCAAAAAATAAACTTTACAAGCTTAAACTTGGTGAAGCTCGTGACGTTTAAAAAAGTTGTTAAATTACAAATTAGAGGCATGCACACATATAAATAGTAACACCTACCATATATTAAAACCTCACATAGGCGTCAAATAACTGTGCGCGAGGACGGACAGGTTTTTCGATGGTATTTGACGGCATTAATAGGAAAGGATGTCTGAAGACAGTAAAGAGGTCGTCGGAACGCCCTGTAACCGTATTTTGCTCACAAATACTTCTAAAGCGCCTAACATATTCAAATATTCACTGTTTGGTCAATGCCGTTCCTGAAACTGACAATCCAAGGAGATCGCTTCAGTTTTAGGTTCGGCAGTATGACGGTGGCTATGCAGCGTTCATGTATACCAGGGCCTAATGGATGTACAATGAGCTGTGACGCAAGTCGAATTGCTGACTTTACGATAGGCCGAGTTAGGAATGAATTTTCCCTTTTTCGCCATATTTTTTTGTACAGAATTTGTATTTTCATTGAGTTGGCACTGATGGAAAGGAAAGCCAGTCGTCTCAGAAATCATTAAGTTAAGCAGTGCATTACCTGATGGTAAGAAGGTTCAGAAAATTTCTATTATTTTTCACACATCCCATTATGACAGCATATTTCAGGGGACTCTTCAAGTCTGGAGTGAAATGTAAATACTGGTTAGGAAACGTTTCATAGAAGCACAGTGAATTCAAAGGTTACTTACGATACACACTCCCTTTGATCAGACTGCAGGACACTTACAGTGCTAGTTTGAAATAGTAAAACATGCACATGTGCAAGTGTCATTACATTGAAATGTAGATTTGCTTTAAATTGTCCATTTATCCATACCCCTAGCTGCCAAGTGACTACCTCAGCAGAAGCTCTCCTGCAGGGTCTGGAGAACATGCTGCCCTATGTCATCATTTTCCCTGTGAAATCGCTTTTTTAAAGCCTTACATTCAAGACAAGCTAACTGAGATTCTCCATGATGGAAGGACTGAGCCCGTAGAGCGGGTCCCCCAAGGTCGCGATGGCATCTATTGGGCACTCCCCTTCAAGAGAGCTACTACTGCCCTTTGTATGAGATTTTGCTGCTACTACTTTTCTGTATAATTAAGGATTTGCCACATAATCCATCATCTGCTGCATAATCTTCATATATTAACAAAAAAAGATTCTATTTTAAACGGTTCAAAAGTTACTTAAAACGTGGGAATACGTGTTGTTGTGCAGTGGAAAGCTCTGTGCAAAGACGGACTGTCCATCTTTCTGTTGCTTAGTGTTTTATTTAGGTTTCAGGCTGCTACTAATGAGGTAAAACCTTTACCCAGATAGTGTTAACATGGGTAAAATTGACAAAATAATGAGGTGATACGATCACAAAATGCGTTGCATTATGCCACATAATTTGCAATTTCTTGCTGCATAATTTAGCAAACTTGCCACATAATTTGGTCCTGTCCTGCCACATAATTCCAGTGGGCCTGTTTGTAGTTGGGCTTAGTTAGAATGACATTGGTAATGGCATGGTTATTGATGTAAAGACGGATCTGTTGTGGACCAAGGTTTCTACACAATGATCAGATGGATATTGCCATACGGATGAGTCAAATATGATTTTTCCCCCTTCTGAGTTAGACTGAACCAAGCAGCCATCTTGGGTTGCAGTGTAGCTGCTGCGATTTGGAAGTGCAGTCAATAAGTTATCTATTTGAGGCTGCCTGCTACACAGCTGTGCAGTGGCACTCGGGTGGTGTGCCAAGGGTCGCCCATCTGCACCCATCCATGCTCCAGTGATGCTTAGCACCAGCCATCCTGCCCAGATATCGGATGACGGTTAGTCTCAGTTTGATAGAGGTGTACGAGAAAGAGGTATACAAGAGCACCTTGTCCCTTCTAAAAAAACCTCGATTAACATTCAGACAAGCTTTGCCCCCTTCAACTTTCTGCTTTGGTGGGGATACAGCAAAATCTCCATACCGTCCTAATAGCTCAATATGAACCATTGATGGCTATGCGTAACCAATTGGTTCACTTTGGCTGCTGCTTACAGGGTATACACACAGCTGATTTGGGCTGTGCCATAATTAATGCTCGGCCCAGGTAAAATATGCATTAGATATTAATCATGTTTCCACCACTACAGACAAGCTGGATATGCTCTGTGCTACTGAAACATGGACCTAAGAAAATTACGCGCCTGACTTTTTAGCTGCCTGTTCTGATAGTGATAGGGTTCTCCATCTATACCATCCTAACTGTACAGGTGCCGTTCTAGCCATAATCTCTGAAGTAGGTCTGCAAGTAGGAGCGTTAAAACAGAATCTTATACATCGGCTGAGCCATAGGGCTTCCCATAGTTATCTCTGCTTAAGTGTCGAAATGTGGCATGTAAAGTTACCTCCTACCAGGAGTTTTTTTTTCCAATTTTACTGATCATCTGGCTGACTTTTTGATGCCACTACTCGTGTCCCACTTTATTTTTCTTTTATTAGGTTATTTTAATGTATGGGCAGATGTGCTATACCCCATAGGAGTTATCTTGAATGGGTTAACGCTGCACTAGATATGGTTCTTCCTATAAAGATTTATCATCACAATTGCGCTCGTCCCTCTGCCTGTGGTATACTACCTCCTTGAAAAATGAGAAAGTTGGCTGTAAAAAATGTTTTAAAGGATGTGGCGTACATATTTTACACCAGAGTCCAAGCCTGAGTTGAAGTTAGCCCTTAAGGCTTATATAAAGTTGTTTTTATTCATTAAGGTAGACTTCTTTGCCTACAAATTCTGGGAGCACTTAATCCTTCCGAGCAGATCCTATCGATAGTATGCCTTTGTTCTTTACCCTTTGTGAAAGGCAGCCTTTAAGCATACACACCAGCTCTGTAATGAACTATCCATATTCTTTGAGGAGAACGTTTTCAAGAATGTTGCAGCCCTTGCATAAGTATTAATATCTTCAGTAGTCACAGACTGGCTGTCAAGTTTTGGGTTTGAGACTTATCCCTGTTTACTTTCACAGTTTGACGTTCCAAGTCGTCAAGTGATCATATAATAAGTGAATTTAATCTCATCAGTCTTTCCATTAGAACGAATTCCTCTCAGGTCCTGGAAAGATGTATCATCTTGCTTTGCCAAGCCGCTGTTGGAAATCTGTAATAGATCTTTGCATTAATACCAGATGACTGGAATTGGTCTTGGTTGTGCCATTTTTGAAAAAGTTGAACGCCAATGCATCCATCCTAAGTGACTTTTGTCTGATATCTTTTTTGCCTTTCCCTGTACAAATATTGTAAGCAGACAGATATCAGGATTTGTTGAACGGCATCAAATTTTAGATCCAGCTCCATCTGGATTCCGCCCTGTCGAAGGACCTGATTCAACTCTAGTTTCTATCCTTGACAACCTGAGAATGTTGGCAGAAAAGAGTTACTTGGCTGCTCTAGTGTTACTCTGCCATTTTTAAAACAGTATCTCATACTATCTTGCTTTTAAGATTGGTTGAGGCTGGCATTTATGGCTCTATCTTGCAATGGTGCTGGTCTTATCCAAATGGTAGATGCCAAGCTGTTTGTTTACCTTCCTAATTGCCAATGGGTGTTCCTCAAGGCTCTACTCTCAGTCCTACTCTTTTTAATCTTTATTTTCACCCTTTAGCACAGAACCTGCAAACATTTGTCTGACTACCTGGGAACCTGTTCCTTGTCCAGCTGAGTTAGTTCGAAATTTGGGATTCTACATGGATAGTTAGATATCTCTCTCTAAGCAGGTTAATCAGCTACCTGTTTCTAAATATTGCGAACGTTTTGTTACGTCTCCCTGTTTCTGCTCATCCGTTTATGGTCCAATCGACTATTTTAACTTTTTGTTTTGGTCTATCCAGCTGGTCTTTTGAACAGGCTGCAGCGGATTTAAAGCCACTGCTAGACTTGTGTTCCGATAGCCTCTTCATTTTTCTGCCTTTGTTGCCACAGGTCTTTTAAATGGGCTGTCACTGCAGATGATGTTCAGCTTAAAATCTTTGTTCTGTGTACATTGGTCTTTCAATGGGCTAGGTCTCTCTTACCTCTAGCAGATGTCTGTTCACTGACGCCTATCTGCATGTTGCATTAAGCAGATGCACACCTGGTGAACATTCCAGAGTTTAGGCTTGAACTGCCAGAGGGCAGATGCTTCTCGATAAGGGCGGTCCCATGTTGAAACTCCCGTGCTCTCTATTGCGTAAAATACAAAATCTATTATGTTTCATAAATGCCTTAAAAACTTGGCTCCATATTCAGTAGTGCTTCTGCAGTTGTCACCTCTTTCTCATTTGGCATTACTTTAGCACCAAGACACCTGTGTTGGTAACAGTGTGATCTATAAAATAATTAACATAGAATTTGTAGACATTTTCTCCGAAATTGTAGAACTCATTAGATTGTTGTTAAAAAAAGGAGTGCAATTTTGATAAGGAGTTAAAAGAAATTAGTAATACAATTCTGTTGGTATGGGTGGAAAGGTTCAGTAATCTTCCAGAGAGTTTAAGCAATTACTGGGATGCTAGGAATGAACTCAGTGTGGATAAAGGAACGATTTATAGAGGCACCAAAGCTCTTCTTCCCACTAAACTCAGGAATAAAATATTAGATTTGGTGTATGAAGGCCACTTGGGAAGGAGTTTAATTAAGTCCAAGCTCAAGTCAACTTACTGATGGCTGTGACTGTATTCTCATGTTGGAAATATGGGGAATGTTTATTACAGCTGTGCAGCCAGTGACAAACTAGACTGGCAGGGAAAACACCCCTCTCTCATGTAGAAGTACCTCAGGAACAGGATCCACGGGTTTAGGTTGCTTTTGGAAATCATTGGGCGTATTGACAAGACAGGCTTCCCCTAAATGTATTTTACTGGTTATGAACTATCATCATTCACGCTGGTATAAGTCAAAGTGTATACACAATGCTACAACCGAGGTGCTGATTGATTTTCTCTGGGAAGTGTTCTATAATGAAGGCATCCCTACGGTCTGCATCACAGGCAACGGGATAAAGTTAACCTCTGACCCCATTTGGGATTTCCTAAAAAGGCTGTCTGTCGGCCACCGTACAACTGATTTATATTGTCCTAAGGTGAATGGAGTAGTTGAAAGAACAAACTGTTTGAGGAAAGAGTTTATCCAAAGATCCACCATGAATGTTATAACTGCAGAAAAGACTTACACGAATTAGTATGGTATTACCATACGACACCAATAGTATTAATGGGCTTTTACTTTTTGTGTCTCTCATATGTTGAAGATAAGTGTCAGCATTTAGGGGCACAAAGAGAAATCATGGGACACAGATATGGTTCCAGTGCCTCCTCCAGACCACACAAAGTCCAAAAGGTGAGAGGTAATGCTGTCACTTTAGACAATCGCCGGACATGGAGCATAGATAAGGTGTTAAAATTTACTCTCAACAGCTATAGGGTTGATGAATGTAATAGTATTGGTGGTCACAGAAGGTATGTCATGAATTCTGTGAGCACCACCACCTGGCACCATGATTACATTGTTGATTCATTCTCTTAGCCTTTGTGTTTGGATGTTCCACTTATACATTCAATACCAGACGCATACCATATTATTGAGTTTGAATGGGGTTTAACTTAGCAATGTTACATGCTTTTTAATTGATTTTTTCCCACAGTTCCAATGCATGTGCATCATTTTAAAATTCATAAGGAAAGGGATATGTTGTACTTTTCTTTATGTTTTATCTTGTTTCTCCTCACCCTCCCATTTCCACCCCTGCACTGATCCCTTGTACACATTGTTCCTAAACTCCCTTCCTATGTGTCCCTATTAGTTGTGCCCAGTAGACTGTTGGTCAGCGATTTGTTTATGACCTCTCTAGCACCTCCGGGAACCCTGTGAGAAGCCACTAGTTGTCTTCCAGGGACTCTACAATGCCATCCTCTTGCTTGGAAGAATTTGCTGGACTAGCTAAGCAGGAACCATTGACCATGTGAAAATCCTTCAAGTCTTTGAAATCCTCGTCTCTTGTGTCCAGGTTGTCTTGGCCATCAGAGCCAGTGCCCCAGATCAGTGAGCACCCATGGCACTTTCAAAGTTGCAGCTACTTTTAATTCATAGCACCTTATTTTGGTGAACAGACACTAGAGCCACCTTTAACTTCTCAATAGCAGCTCTTTGGGTTAGTAGAGTCCTGTAACTTATACCCCCATCATCAGGAATTGGAAGCTTCTCCTGCCTTCCCCTGTAGTGACAAATTTCTTGACAGGTTATGGGTGGGCACCCTATTGTGTCTTTGAGTGTAAAGGGGCATCTGTGGGTAGTTCTTCGGCATGGACGGGTTTCGAGAAAGGTTCCACAAAACCTCATAACCTTTCTTGCAACTTTGAACACATTGCACACATATCAGCAATGTCAACAGATACTTTTACTATTTGAAATGTAATACCTGGAACTGGAGGTTGCTGCATAGTAGAAAGTGAGAGGCTGAGATTGTGTGCTGCACTTGTATCTATTAACCGCATCACCTAGGGCCACACAAGTGGTGCCCAAGGGACACAGCAGGAAAATGTGCACTCTTGTAGAGTGCTTAAACAAAATGAAAAAGGAGCAGTGGAAGGACATATTAATGTGTCCATGCTCCAGGGGTGGGACAAAAGGAAGAAGGCAATGCACACACAGCTAACAAATAAGAAACAATTAAATGAGAGTGACAATGAAACCTACCAATCAATGGCAAGCAATGGCCAGGCTCTAAGCCCACTGTGAAATAATATGTCTTGCAACAGACAGGGCATGTGCTGCTTTAGGTGAGACCTAGAACGGAATGCTCTGAGAGACAACTAAGCGTGAATGGGTCCTATTCATAAAGGAATTTTCAACTGTAAGCTTAAGTGAAAAAAAAGAGGCAGTAGTAAATCCTACTCGAGGGGTGCGAAGTGGAGGTTCCAAACATGTACGTTTGCAGGTATTTCCAAACTTCGATCCAACCTCTTCCGCGCTTTCAAAATTGCACCACTCCCAAATTTATGTAGAAAAATGTTTTCTCGTGGAGAAAGAAAAGTACTGTATGTAGAATTCCTTCCACACATGGGGAATGTGAGCCCTTGTCACATGACATTCTCAGTAGTACACCTGGATACCAGCACCTGGCGCAGCTTTCCAGGTGTACAAATGGGAATGTTTGTGAAAAGAAAAACATAACTTGTAAATCTCTACCCATATCATTACATTTATCTTTCTGAATAGTCCCAATGTGTTCCTACAGAGCGTCTGTATGTAGTTGAGGAGGTCGAAGACAGGATGGTGACAAATACATACAGTAGCCAGACAATGAGAAAGATCAATTTGCAAGGAAGATGGCCGGCGAGCTGAAGAGATGAAGAGACAGAGGGCAGAGGAGGGTGAGAGGGCTGCAAACAGGACAGTAAGTGAAGACAGCAGACAGTTGGAGATGAATTGACTACCATGGAGGATGGGAGAACTTTAGAAAAGAGAGGGTGGGGAACTAGAAGCGGAGAGAGGCTGAAAAACTTGAGATGAGAGGAATTAGAGGGTTGTAGATGGCTGAGTGATTAGGTGTAGTCAGTAGTCGAAGTGGGGGGGGAGGGGTCTGATGTGCCCATACTTTCTTGGTTTTAGAAAAACAGTTCTCCTTCTTTTTGTGAAAAGACATCCATCCCAGGACAATGATTTCCGATTCTTGAAATGCTTCAGCTGAAGTGTATGGCAGGGAGCTTCCTTTAATGTGAAATAAAAGAGGGGCAGATAGCTAAACAAGCCTTCTTGCTAGGGTGTCTGCTTCTCTGAAAGAAATGTGAAGGTGAGCAATTGGTCACTCTACAAATGTAAAGGGTGCTTGGATGCCGGTATTGTAAGGGAGCTGCCAGCTAAGCTGTGAAGTCTGTGTTTATTAAAGACAGTAATGAAAAACAACTGCATTACGTACCGTCTGGGTATTACTACAATCTATATTTTGGAAGCACTTTATCTTAAACCTTTTTGTGCATTTTGTAGCAGCCTATACTATACTGTTCATAATGCAAGTTTTAAATAATAACTTACATGTTCACTGTGCTTTCTGTCATAGACTAGGACCTTGTAGCACTAAACATACAGAAGGCACTAGTCTCCACTGCACCTACCAGGATTCAATTCTGTGGCTTTCTGGCGCTGTGCATTAAGTAATAGAGGTTTCATAATGTACGATAGTGCATTTCCCACTGATTAACATAACTTGCATTTAATATTAATTTAGGCGGTGCGTTAATTTATATGTAGTTACCTGAAGGTGAAAGACTGAAGAAAGTTACTGAATATTTTGTTTTTTAGCCACGCCGTTGGCCACGCCCCCATGCTCACTTACCCCGCCACCACTCCGTGCAGCATCACAGTTCCCATACTTTTTTAAATGCACTTTGACCACTGGACCGTGTAGACGAGAGAGCAGAGAGAGGTATGCAGACAGGAAAGGAAGAGAGGGCTATAGACAGAAAAGAGTGAAGGTTAGCAACAGGAGAGAGTGAAAGGATACAGACAGAGGGGGAGAAGGCTGCTGAGGGTAAAGAGGCGTGGGGTCTGCCGAGAAGACAAATAAGGGCTGGAGTAGGACAGGGGAGACGGGTGCAGAATGAGGAGTGCAGACGTTTGGAGAGAGTGAGAGGCTGGGTATGGTGAAAGGGGTGAAAGCAGGAGAGTCTTGCACCTCTCTCCTGACTTTACCCGTCTTAACCTCCAGGGTAGAACAGGGGTGCAGTATGTTTGTAGGCAGAAGTGGGTGACAATAGAGAATGCGGTGAGATGCATGCTGGTAGCAGAGTGAGTCCTGCAGGCAGGAGAGGAGGGACAGAGGACCGGAGTCTGGAAAGGGTGCAATACTGTAGACGGGGATAGAAGAGAGGTCTGCAGACAGGGAGCATGAGGCAGGGCTGCCGCAATCAAAGGGTGCAAGGACTGCAGAGGATTGGGAGGGGGGGGCTGTCGAAGTGAAGGGGAGTGCAGACAAGGTAGGAGGGATACATTTATGGGTTCCAATGCACAATTAGTGCCAAGCCTTTTCAGGAGTCAGTTCAATTAACACATATGATTCTCCATGTAAACATTGCATTACATTTATAATCCTTGTAACTCTTAGTCTGTGTTTTCTATATGCGTGAGCTATGTTTGAATTCATTCTGTGGCCCCGTTCAATTCAAAAGCTTGAGTCCTACGTCTTTGTTTATTAAATATCCCAGGTTTAGGGTTATTTAGGGTGAGCCTGAGCAGCGCATGCGCTGCTCTGCAAAGCATGCTGTATTCAGGTATGGACTTGAAGCTATGCCCATTTTCTGCCCATATTTTCAATTGGTTCCTGTGACTGTCCTTTCTAAATGGTTGGTTTTGATTTATGAATAGGCTTAGTAGTCCCTCCTTTGTACCACCCTGTCTACATTTGTAAAATCCCATGAGGCCTGGCCTTTATATTTGTGTTATAACATGGTCTGCTTTATTTACTTTGTGAGCACTATTTTCTTGAATGATTTCTCCTATTCCACCCACAACATGCTTTCCTGTAACGCAGCACAGCACCCGCTTCTATATATTATTAGTAATGGTGGATGTGTCATATTTACAAAACCCGCTTGTTTAGTAATGGCGGACGCATCATATTTACAAACTCAGCTTGCGCCTTTTCATCGACATTTTTATTTTTTTGCAGTGCAGTCTGCTTTCACTTTACGGCCGTGCTCCTTTTTTTATTCACGTTTGCAGCACGGTCCGCTTTAACTATAGCGGCCACGCTGCTTTCTTTCGTTACGTTGCCAGCACGGTCTGCCTTGAATATAGCGGCCATGCTGCTTTCTTTCTTTACGTTGCCAACACGGTCCTCTTCGACGATAGCAGCCACGCTGCTTTTTTTCTTTACGTTGCCAGCACGGTCCTCTTCGACTATAGCGGCCACGCTGCTTTCTTTCTTTACGTTGCCATTACTGTCCTCTTTGTCTATAGCGGCCACGCTGCTTTCTTTCTTTACGTTGCCAGCACGGGCCGCTTTAACTATAGCAGCCACGCTGCTTTCTTTCTTTACGTTGCCAGCACGGTCCTCTTTGACTGTAGGGGCCACGCTGCTTTCTTTCTTTACGTTGCCAGCGCAGTCCTCTTTGACTACAGCGGCCACGCTCCTTTCTTTATTTACTTTGCCACAGAAGCCCACTTTAACTATAGTGGCCGCCATCTTTTCTTTTTATCATAGTACTAGCCAATGGCGGTCGCACGCCTGGAGTGGGAGGCGCGCATTTTGCACATAAAGGCATGCGGCTGTCTTTGGCTAGTACTCCGTACCATACAGGTAAGCCATTGATCCCTTTCATCGCCCGCTTTAAATAAGCACCGGTTTCTTACACACAGTAACATTCTTTGTTTGTCAGCTTGCCCATGCAAATGGCAATAGCTCTGTGCAAATTTAATCACTCAACTGCATAAAAAAACTAAAAACATTTCCAATGAAATAGGTCTCGCATTTGTGACAGTTTGAGCTATTGGCATTGTAAATGACAATGCCTTTTATTTATGTGTTAGTTTTTAAAACAGATAGCTTAAACTCTCGCAAATACGTGACCTATTGCATTGGAAATGATTGTAAAACCTGTCCACCCTGGTGAGAGGGCTAGAAGTGGGAGAGGCTAGGAAAGCTGCAAACGGGATGGTGCGACAGCTAAAAACGGATTTTTTTTCAATGTGGTTCTTATATAACACGAACATGGCCCACGGGCATCAGAGCGCTTTAGAAGAGGACTGGTCCACACCCTCATTAGGAACAAAGATTAAATAAAGCATGGAAAGCGTTAGAAGGGACTGGATCTCAGCTCCACTGTAAGGGCCTCGTAGTCAAAGACATGTGTCTTCCAAAAGAAGGATTTTGATTCCCTTTTTAGGTCTCGGCTCGAAGGCTGCGCTTGCGCAGTCTCGATCCTAAATTTAATGACTTGGAGAAGAGGGGCTTGAACCCGCCCCTCTTCTCCCCTGTTCTCCATTGGCTGGCCTCTTCAATGCTGGCCAGCCATTGGAGAAGAGGTCCCGTCACTCCGATCAGGCCCCGTCCTTTTCGGATCGGGGGGCGTGTTTTTTGCAGAAAGTCTAATTATCTCCTCCAGCCAATGGCTGGAGGAGAGAAAAGAAAAACACGCCCCCGAATCCGAAAAGGCCACTGCGTTTCTCCGAGGCATTTCTGCTCTGCCTCGGAGAAAGGCAGTGGTGTGCTTGTTGCATGGTGCTGTAGAGAATAGCTAGAAGAAATCATTGCCAAAGTCAATAACTCGGATGTGCGAGTACTGGCGTCATCAATACTGTTAAGCTAGTCGAAGTGCAGGGGAAACATTATCTGTGAGATACCAAATACTCCGCAACGCCAATCGCCCACGTGGGCGACGGGGCCACCATGAACGGGTCCAAACGTGTCACTAGGACCTACTGCGGTAAGCCCTGTTCCGAGACGTTACTCTCCCCTGTAGGCCATCTCATTTAAAGTCAAGGAGAAAACAGGTCCAAAACCGAAAGAAGGTATCACCGACCGGTACACAACTGACGTATTCCAAACTAAGAGAAACACCAACGCAACTGCACTGCGGTCCCCGCTGTCAGTCGGAGGACGGCTCAGACTACGGCATGCGCAGACCCCACAACCAATAAAAAGTGCGCCATTCTGTGCAGTTTATTAGGATCGTCTCAAATGGCGCCAAGTCTCAATACTAGGTACCCTTACACATTTTCTCTCATGCGAGTCCCCGAAATGTTCAGCAGTGGGATTGGTTGGTATACGACCCGGAAGTGCTAACATTACAGACAAATTACATCCGTTAAAACATCAACAAAGGACAACGGGCACTGGGCTGAATTTACGGACTGTCTGTGTAAGTAGCTGACAGGTTGTCATCTTATTTACGACCAAACGTCAGGACCTGGCAATAGTAAATTTTAGAAAAATACTCCGAAATGAGCAAATGTCTTGTCTTCGCAGTTTAAAAACACACTACCACCTTCGCGATCAATCGGCATATTTACTAGAGCTTGCCTTGGAAAGATGAAGCTATTTTATGGCAAGGCTACTATTTTACTACGTTCTTTTTACGAACCCGACCTTCTTTAGTATGAATATTTTATATTTTTAATGCGTTTTGTATTGTGCTGGACACGTTTCCTCAATGCAACTTGATGATACACAATGAGGAGAACCTTTAGAGTTTTATGATCCTCAAGAAATGGGCTTAGTCGCTTGAGTTCCACAAATAGCAGATTACACGAGTGGGATAAGGGACAGTCAAAACATCATAGGGTAAAAGATTTGAGAAGTTGTTATTGTATACAATCTTTTGTGGTGGGTGAGCACCGGGGCCTTCAGAGTGGAATTCGTCATGTTCAGGGAGAGGTGTTTACTAACAAGCATTTACAATGCAACGGTCTCGGCATTGTTAAAGTTAGAGCTATTGGCATTGCTCGTGACAATGCCGTTTCTTTAAATGTTTTAAAAACAAAAAGATAAACAAAAATAATGTCATGAGCAATGCCAATAGCTCTAACTTTACCAATGCCGAGACCATTGCATTGTAAATGCTTGTTAAACGCGGGAGGCAGGGGCCGCGCGGTGGACTGGATGAAAGGAGTTCCAAATCCTTGTAGCGCTTTCTTTGAAAATGGGAGGGTCCGAGAGAAGGGCTTCTGTCCTGCGGTATACAGTGGGGGTGCTGCAGGCAGAAGTGGGGAGAGACTGAGGTATGCAGACAGGGGAAGGTGAGCGGGCTAGAGGTGGGTGGGTGCAGGCAGAACTGAGGTGAGAGGGATGCAGACAGGAGAAGGGGAGCAGGCTAAAGGTGAGGGCTGTAGACCCAAGTGGTGTGAGAGGTATGCAGATAGGGCAGCAGGCTAGGGGCTACAGGCAGAAGTGGGGTGAGAGTAATGCAGACAGGAGAAGGTGAGAAAGCTAGAGGTGGGAGGGTGCAAGCAGAAGTGGGGTGAGAGGTTTGCAGGCAGAAGTAGGGTGGGGGTGCAGACAGGACAGAGATGGGCTGCAGAGAGCAGAGCGGGTGACGGTCCTTCTCTTCCATGACAGGCCGTGCGCCCACCGGCTCAGTCTGCAGACTTCGGAGAGCAGCAGATGGGTGACGAGGAGCAGTCGAGCAGATGAACGTTAATCTGTCCTGGGAGAGGCTTTATCGGGTGACGACGAAACCTCCGCGGGCGGAGGGCAGCTGGTGCTAGACACTACTGCATAGAACCCCTGTTGGGTGGAGAAGCAGTTTCTTCCGGCTCAGAGCGCCTTGTTCTTCTGCCTCACTTCTCAGCGCCTTCCCGTTCATCTTCTGCCCATTACGGTTTCGCATGTCGACACGATTTGAAGCTAAGGCCTGGAGGAGGTCATGCATCTCTAGGCACTTAATTGCTCATGGTACCGGAAGTCCCTCCGAAGAACAGGGAGGCTGCTCTGGGCAAATGATGTGGCACCGGAAGCTAGAGCCCATAAGAAGGGTTAGGCACTTGACGGGCATTGGGTAGCACTTCCTGCCTATAGGACCACCCGGAAGTAGACACTGAGAAAAGGCAATGCAGAAACAAAAGTGTAGAGTAAGATTGTTTTTGGGTTTTTTTGGGGTGGGAGGGGGTGGAGGTCGGCGTGACCAATCTTCCTCATATATAGAAGTAGCAATAGCGATGTAGTGGATGCATAACTTTGTTGTGCAAAATACATGGTGTCATGTGCATCATTTATCTGCCAACAGCAGTTACAGTACCACTAGCAGCAGAGAAAACTATCACCCAGGCCTCCACACCACGCCTCCACTAAACAGGGACTGCACGACTGAAGCAGCGCTGCACTATTACACACACATCTCTTACAGTGTAGAAACGAGCCCTACAGGCTACCTCGTACCCAGAGCAGATACAGCAGGGATGACAAGCATCCAATGTTTCAGTCACACACAGAATATCAACAGTACTTGCAGAAGCAATGCAAGCATCTCTCACAGGAAGAACAGGCGCACCACAGGCAACAACAGCTCAATCTTTGATCATACCGGCAACAGGAACAGCACAGGGTGCAACTGTGCAAGCTACCCCATACACACAGAGTAGGTTCATTGATGGCAGAAGCAGCACAAGCTTCCTTAACTATTCTTAACTGATGTCAGAGAGGCAGAAGTAGCGTTTTCGTCCTACAAGGCAGTGAGTACATTATGAACTTCCTTTAAACGCTGGATATCACTCCCTTCCATCACTTTTGCTGAACGGGCACAGCAGAAGCCAGGCCCTACACTTTTCCCCCATTACTCGACAAGCACAACCGTTACTTCTTGAAGGGGCATCTACCGTAAGCAAGTTTGGCTAACAGGAGATTGGAGTGCATAAGACTGAAATGGGGCCGATTGTTTTGGATTGGAGAGGGGCAGATTGGAGTAGGGCTGATTGCAGTGGAGTGGGTTGGGAGTATTGGAGGGTGGTGGATTGGTTTTTGAGGGAGTGGTTTGGATTGGAAGTGGGTGAATTGGATTGGTCTGGGGTGAATTGGATTGAGTGGGACAGATTGGTGTTGCTTTACAATAACATAATCTTCATCTTTTGAGAGCAGCACCTACAAGCAAAAGCAAAACAAAATCTGAGTGCAAAGTGAGAAAAGAAGACTCGGCAAAATAAAAGAAAGTTAACTATAGAAAATAAATCTTTGCAATTTTGTTTGTCCTGCTGGGCACATTTTTGCCAGTTACATGCCTTCTGTTTGAAGGGCACTAAAAGTTAAAAAGAACAAAATAGTACCTCAAGAACAGCGTACAAGCACTGATTAAGTTGAATCAATCAGTGCTTGGTCCCTGCTCCACAGAGAGGAATAGAAATTATGTTAAAAATTATGATGAATTACAAGGCTGCAAAGAGGATTGTAGCACAAGCCAACTAATGGTAAGCAACGGGTGGGCTCCATGCTCTTTATGTTAACAGCAGTGTCTCGCAAGTGAGACGCGTGCACTAGCACATCCTCTCGCAGGCTCAACCCTAAACATGGGTGGGGGGTTAGGGTGACCAGATATAAACAAGCATTGGCAGGCAAAGCCAATAGGTCTCACCTATGCGAGAGCTATTGGTTTTGGCAATGTGTTTTAGCCATGTTGTAAACCAATGTGGCTGCTGTTCACCATGGTTAAATGTTAGTGGCGTGATGTGGGGTGGGGCTGATTGGAGTGGGCTAAATTGGGGTAGAGTAGAATGGGCTAGATTGGAGTAATGTGGAGTGGGGTAGACTGGGGTTGCGTTGAGTGTGTAGGTTTGTTTAGAGTAGTGTGGAGTAAGGGTAGATTGGGATGGAATGGAGTGGGATTGATTGGTTTACAGTAGAGAGGAGTAGATTGGGGTAGCATGGAGTGGGGTAGATTGGTTGAGTGGAATAGGGTAGAGTGGGGTAGATTGTAGTGGGGTATATTGGGGTATAGTGAGGTTGACTGGAGTGGGGTACATTGGGCTAGATTGAGTGGAGACGAGTGCGGTAGATTGGAGTTGAATGGGGTGGGGTGGTGAAGATTGGTGTGGAGTGGTGTAGATTTGGGAGGATTGGTTTAGAAAGGAGTAGATTTGAGTGGATTGTGGTAGATAGGAGTGGGGTTGATTGATGTATATTGGGGTAGTGAGGTATATTGGGGTAGATTGGAGTGGGCATGGATTGGGGTAGATTGAAGTGGAGTAGGATGGGGTGGAGAGGGGCAGATTGGAGTGGAGTTGGTGCTTGGAGTGCGGTAGTCTGGGTGGATTAGAGTAGAGTAGGTTGGAAAGGAGTGGCTTAGATTGGGGTAGAGTGGAGTGGGATAGACTAGGATAGATTGGAGTAGCGTAGTTTGAATTGAGGTAGATTGTAGTGGAGTAGGGTTGGTCGGACTGGAGTTGGGTAGAGTGGAATGGATTCGATTGAAGTGAAGTAGATTGTAATGGAGTGGATTGGGCTACACTGGAGTGGGGTAGATCAGGGTTGAGTGGGGCATGGTAAATTGGGGTAGAGTGGAGTGGACTAGATTGGAATGGAGTAGATTGGGTGGACTGGAGTAGGGTAGAGTGGAGTGGGGGAGATTGGGATTGAGTCGGGGTAGATTGGAGTGGAGTAGAGTGGGATAGATCAGGGCGGAGTGGAGTAGATTGGGTGGATTAAAGTTTGATTGGGGTAGAGTGGAATGCAGTATATTGGGGTAGATTGGAATGAGGTAAATTGGGGAAGAGTGGAGTGGGGTGGATTGGGGTAGATTGAAATGGAGTGTGGCAGATTGGAGTGGCATGGGGTAGACTGGAGTAGATTGGAGTGAAGTAGGATAGGTTGGACTGCAATTGCGTGGAGTGAGGTAGAGTGGAGAGAAGTAGATTGAAGTGACATAGATAGTAGTGGAGCAGATTGAGCTAGACTGGAGTGGGGTAGATTAGGGTGGAGTGTGTTAGATTTGAGTGGAGTGTGGTAGATTAGAGTGGGGTAGATTGGAGTGGAGTGGGGTAGATTGGGCAAGAGTGGAGCATGTTAGAATGGGGGAGAGTGGAGTTGGCTAGATTGGAGTGGGGTAGATTGGGTGGACTGAAGTAGGGTATATTGGGATAGAGTGGGATAGATTGAAGTGGGAGAAGATTAGGGTGAAGTGGGATACATTGGAGTGGAGTCGATTGCGTGGATTAGAGTATGGTAGATTGTAGTGGTGTGGTGGAGTGGGGTAGATTGTAGTGACGAGGAGTGGGGTATATTGAAGTATGAGTGGGGTAGATTGGGTTTGGGTAGATTCGAGTGGAGTGGGATAGAATGGAGTGCAGGAGTGTGGAGTGGAGCGGTTTGAAGTGGAGTGTCAAGCAGTGTTGTAGAGTGTCTTACAGTGGCATGGCGTGAAGTGGCATGGCATAGAATGGAGCAGAGTTTTGTAGAGTGAAGTGGTGTAAAGTGTTGCAGAGAGGAGTAGTATAAAGTGGAGTGACATAGTGTGGAGTATACATGGTGTGATAGAGACTTCCATTATAGACAATATATTTCCAATTGAAAATGGCCTTTACATTTGGACAGGCATACAGTTTTACTGCGCACAAATTAGAATGTGTGGAAATGTCATCACCAAATGTATTGAATTGTTTGATGGTATTAAAATATTTGCTGCCAACACACTTCAGAATTACAAAAAAAAGTACTTAAATGTACTTCCATCTGCTGTTTTCATTCTGCTGTAGTCTGAAATATCAGCACAGTTCATTTTGTTGTGTAGTAGAAAATATAACGTCCTACAGCATGCCCTCTTGCATGGGTACTCAGCACAGTCACGTAAATTCTCTCACTTTGAAGCCAGTCAAAGAAAAGTAAACCCTAAGATCTCTCCAAATGCAAAGCCCGACATTTGACCTCTGTCTTTGAGTGCGCAACAAATGAGATAAGATGAGGACAAGATTTAAAGGCCTGTTTACAGATAGCAAGTACTCACAGAAAAGACAATGTCAAGCTGGACAGCGGAAAACGACAAGCAAACAACAGAACCAGCTAGTAAAGATGCACTCTGTAGAGTGGCTCAACAAAAATAAAAAATAGGTTCCAAAAGTGCGAGCAGTGTAAGGGCACAAGTACTTGGGCCTTGCTCTTGGGAAGGTCACATGCAAGAAGAGGAAACTGCTGTCTGCAGAACTGACCAGCAGGAAGCAAGCAATTGAGAGTGGCTTTGAAGACCACCAGCGGCAAGTAATGGGAGGGCGCCAAGCCCACTAACAGTAAACAAATTGTTTCAAAGAGACAGCACATGCTTGGTCTACGCAAGATGTAAAACCAAAAACTAGGACATTTCTCTGAAATACAAGAAGGACTACAATTTTTCATCAGTAAGAGGCACAGAATGACAGCAGCGCATCAACCTAGAAAAATAGACAAGGCACTGAGGAAATAAATAAAGTGCATTTTTTAAACCCACTATCACACCTAATCATTAATTAAATTGCTTTCTGCGAACAGCTGCTAACTAGTCCTGCTTTAGAACGTAAAAAAAACATGCCTCCCTCGGTTTTCAGTTAACCCCCTCTGAAAACTGGTACATGAGCCAAATTTGCTGAATTCTCCCTGTACATCTGTTGAAACATTAGGACTGTCCCTGCAAATCAGGGACCCCTGGACACCCCAGGGGGAGAAACACAACACTGGCTTTGAGTGATATTGAAAAAGGAAAAGAGGCACTGGACCTTGGCTGGTAAAGTTATGGACATGCATGGAGTGCAATATGATGGTAAGGTAGGGTGATCAGACATCCTGTATTTCCCCAGACAGTCCCAGTCTTCAGAGGACTGTCCGGTGTCCCAACACTTTTTTTAATTTTAAATACATGTCCCGGTTTTTGGGACAAAGGTCAGGTCATCCTGGAATTAGAAATGAAAGGTATGCTCTCCTTTCACAAGCACCTCTAAAGTCTTAAATAATTGAAGTAATCTATCGATTTCGACCTGGCACACAGGTGGAGGTCCGCTGCCTGCTCCCAGCAGAGACAGAGTGGGGAGAAGGGTAGGGGGGCACAGGTTGGAGGTTAGGGCACCCCTGTCCCAAGAAGACCAGCAGTGCAGGAGATGGACGCTGTGGATTGGTGGGTATGGAGTCCCCAGGTGATGCAAGAGTGGATGATTAGGCCACAGTGAGGTCAGAATTTGTGGTACTGCATAGGCAGAGTAGGGGGTACCCAGCTGATTCACGTGGTTTAGGGGTGGGAGCACAGCACGACAAAGGGTGGGGATGCTTGGCTTGAGGTGAGAAGGGTGGGATAAGGAGAAGGGGGGCTGTTGAAGTCCTTCAGAGGAGATGGAGGTGGAAATATTGAGCGAGAGGGACTTTGGCTCCCGTGACAGAGAGAGACAAAAGAGAGGGTGGTAGGATCGCGCAGTAGGGTTAAGAGCGCAAGCCTGAGGGGACGCAAGGGAGAGCATCAGGACGATAAGTGACAAGAGGGAAGATGGTGATAAGCGTCGTAGAAGGCCATATGTAAATGTAATAATAAAGATGGATCTTTGTAAGTTATAAGATGTGGTTTATTTAGCTCAGTTACAGGTTGCAGGTAACGCCCCACCAGGAGCAGCATCCTTACTGCTCAGCCCACTCTCACAAACTGGCATTTACACCAACCAGGCACTCCTCAACATTTCCTGACCTCACACATACACTGGCCGAGCAGCAGAGACTTGGAACTATAGAGAGGATGCATAGCAACCTTGACCAGTCACAACAGCAAATGATTGTAGATGGAAATGCCAGAATATGAAGAGCATTGGTGGGTGAGATGGGGCACGGAGGAGTATGAAGGTGTGAGGATGAGGGTGAGAGATGAGAGTGGAGATGAGGGGAGAGGGGTTCTAGTGAGTTTCAACACTGTTTGAGTCCTGAGAGGAGAATTTGATGGAGAAGAAGAAGAGTGGAGGTGGAGGGGGGGCAAAGTTACTGATAGCAGCAAACGTATGAAGCTGAACCAAGGAGAAGGGACAGCAGGGCTGGATTTAGAGGGAGGAATTGGCAAGGACAAAATAACATACATGAGAGACCAGGAGAAGGTAGAACAGAACAAGAAGAATGCAGAAAAGTTAGGATATATGGGGATAGTGGATGCTTTTTAGGGGGTGCACCTCCTATTAGCCTGTAAGAAAAATTGTAGGCTAATCAATACATTGACATTTTCAAACTCTTACACAGAGAGACATGGCTCTAAAGTGGAGTGAAGGAAACAGACAGAGCAACCAAGACTACCGCTGAACATAGCTACATAGATGGCAGCGTTCATGATCCAAAGCAGCATTATATGTGAAAAGACACCGGAAATCAGCATTGGGCTGTTTTAAAACAAGGATGTGGTAAGAATGGCCAGCATTAGCTTTGTGGATTAGCATGGTTTAGATCGAGTAGGATCTTAAACACCGCCAAGGCATGAGGAGCGCTGGACAATGAGATATGATTACAATTCACGACACCAACAATGCCGCGGCCTCCAAGCACACATTCAGTGAGTGACCATTACAGATACAGAACTTTCTAGGGTGTCCCATGGCTTTGTGCGGGGGCAGGCAGGATGAGCTGGCCACACTGGCAGCGGCTGGAAATTCAACAAAGAAGCATGGTACAATTATACTTGCAATTTCAGGCACTATTGCCAGAAATTTTGGAGAAAATGCCTATTGCTCCATGGTCACCTTGGCCAAGAGGCTACGCAGAATGGCAGGGGAGAAGGAAAGGGGCAGCTACACCATATGACATGGGATACATGGTGCGGGATGGGGATGTATCCAGATCGGGAGGCAGAAGAATATTTGAGGTTGGATTTTGGAAGGGGTTCAGAATACCCTATGCAGGTCCTAGGAGTGAGAGGTGGGCTGAGCATCTGGAATTGTGCAAAGGAAAGGAATAGGTCATATGCAGTATTGACATAGGTGGTAGTAGGTGGGTAGATGGCAGGGCCGGTTCCGATGTCACTGATCGGTGACTTGATATCATCAATTGACATTTTGCCAAAGAGGACAGAGAGTGAATTCTGATTGATACGCCACTTTCATGGCCACAAGGCCCTTGGTAAGTGATTACTTGGGCCAAGACCAGTGCTTAGTTTCAGATACCAGCTTGGATGAGGCAGCAACACCGTTCAAACACTGTGGGAGGAGAACAGAGATGGGGAAAGCGGACATACATTTCCCTTCCAAACTCCTGCTCGTTCACCCACATGACTTTGTTTCTGGGTATACAGATATTCCTAGATATAGCCTTTGGGCAATGTGATTGTGTTTGCAGCCTTTGAGAAGCTCAGCTCATTTGTTGAGTGGACAGAGAGGTGAGTTTTGAGATCTGAGCATGTGCTGCATTACCTCAATTACTTTTGGAAGGTGGGGCAGGAGAGCAAATGTGCATAGGCCATGCATGGTGATCTTTCAGGAAGTGACACAGCATATCAGGATCCCCCTGGCCGATGAAAAGATAGGAGGGCCACTATGCGGGTAACCTTCTTCTGAAAAGAGCTTGACTTGGTGGGGATGGTGTCAAGGTTACTGGCAGATAAACTGCAGCGATTACGAACATCATTGGCAGTGGCTCTTATCAGGAAAAAGGATTCAGCAAACCCTCAGCCACTTAACTTTGCATGCTGTGTAGTGGCCACAGCAAGAGCATTTTGCAGTTGGGTGTCTCAAAGAAGTTGAGTGTCCAAGCCCCATCCTAGGATTCGAAAGGCTAACATAATAAAGAGAGACTTGGAAGTGTAGCAACAATGTTTGGCTGGCTACCACAGAGTGACTGTGTGGCAGATGGATGACTCAGTCACAAGACTAGAGGAAATATTTTCTGATGCTTTGGCTTATTTTGGAAAGGGAAATAGTGCATGGAAACGTGGCTGGATGCGGGGCAGAGAAGAAAGTATACCACTGTATGTTTGGTGTTTTTTCCAGTAATGCTGGTAGTGAGGCTGTGGGGAGAGGAGTAGCATGACAAAAAGTCAAATTCCAGGTGGACAACCAGGCAGTGGTGCACGTGGTCAACAGCGGTCCACTAAGAATCAGCAAGTACTATGTTTGTTTGGAGGGATTGGGATGGAACATTGTATTTAGGGCACATATTCCTGGCCTAGACAACGAGGTGGCTGATGTACTGTCTCACTCATTGTGGAAGAGATTTCCTGGTTTGGGCCTGAAAGTGGACCGGACAGCTACAAGAATACCATCTGAAATGTGGGGCACTGAAGAATGAGGTTGTGGCACTTGATAGAAAGGTCACTGGCGGCATCAACCAAGAAGTCATGCTGGCAAGAGTTTCTGGAGTCAGAGGTCCATGAAACAGGATATTACGAGAAATGGCTGATGGAGGAGGATGGACGATGTGGGGAGATTTGCGGTGAGACAGATTGATAAGGGAATATCTCCAGTGGCAATAACTGGGAAGTTGGCGGAAGGGCCCGGATCATGGCTTCACTAAAGATTAAGATCTGCATTCCATGGCCCCGTGGCAGACAAGTCTACAATTGAAGGTGGATATCTGTGGATCAAAGGGAAAACCCCTACCCCCCTCCCCCCCCCCCCCAACTTCAAAGACACACGACAGTATAATTACGGGTGCCATCCTTCAGCAAAGGGTTAGATACGCTTGTCGGGATGTGAGACTGGAGAACCTGGAGTGTGTTGTGCACATTGTCAGAGGACTGTGTTGTGCACATGGAGGATAAATGTCTGAATAGAGGCTGGCCTGGGCTGAGGACCTGCTGAAGGGTGGCACCCTGAAGTGTGTTCTCCAAGGGCCCGACAGCAGGCTCCCTGTTCTCTCGGAGATATCAAAGATCTCCCGCAAGGGACCTACACCATCTACCTGCGATGACTGGAGACCGGTGCCCTATCAAGTGCCCACCTTGCTACTGAATATCAACTGGTAGCGTGGTGCGAGCATGGAACTAAAACTTGCCTTGAGACTGGATTGTCTAGTGCAGAGCCCAAAAATCTCACCCACATCCAAGACGCGTGGTTCCTGTACTGCTGGGACCATGACACTTATAAGCGCCGAGTTGGGGGTGAGCAGATTCACCAGTTTCCGGACCCCGCGTGGTCCGTTTCGTTGATCATGCCTCATCTCTCTTGGGCCAAGCCGACTGCATGCTCATTGCGTTCGGCATCCTATTTACAGGGTGCAACCCTCAGATGTGGGTGTGTGTGTGTGTGTGTGTAGGTAGGTAGGTAGACTGGTTTGGTGGAAGCTTTATCATTGTGCTCCAGAGTCGGAACCGGCAGTGTCTGGTTAACTGAAGGCCTGCCCCGGCTTAAGTTTCGATTCCAACCATTTTTTAATTTTTTTGATGAAACGGAGCAAAAGTTATTACATTTGCTCTAGCCAGCAAAGCAAAACACTTATCACTGTATAACTGGTCACTGCTCAGCAGTCGTTTATTGTGTTCACTCATTATAGGGGTGTACATTTTCCAACATGGTGTTAATATCCCCCAGCTGATAGACTCGTGAGCAGGAAGCACACCCTCCAGATATTTGAATGAAATAAAAAAGAGTTGACAAGAACAATTCATCTTTCTTTTTAAATTGGCTTCTTCACTGTATATGCAATTAATGTTTTATTTCTACAGCGGGCTCTAAAAATGATGAAGAATCCAAAATATTTAGTTTCTCTTACTAAGGTCTGAATTCTTGAATTTTAAGGTGCCTCCTGATGAAGCTCATATATAAAATATAGGTATAAAGTACACGGTTTTCTGTAGGGCTGTTTTCTTAATGGAAAGATACACCCTGAAGTCAAGTATCATGAACACAGAGAAAACTAAAACCTGAAGTCAAGTTGTATTCTTTAGATGGGATGCACAGATGACAAGGGACGCGTATGCTTGTTTTTGCACAGCACGTTTTCATAAACTATTTCACCGTATAAAGTAGAAAGGCAAAGTTAGTAAAATGAAATCCCCGTTCTTCTCCTCAAAACAATACATTAATTGTCGGCAAATAGCCTTTTGAAGGGGTTGCGCAGAATTAGTGTTTTTTTTAAGGAGAGTCCTATGCATGTTCTGCAGCTTTGAGATCCATCACGTAGCTATATGGTAAACTGTCATTATAGATAGATATGTATGCCACATCATATGCTGCATAAATTGCCTTTCAATAACATAACATGCTGCATAGCATAACGCAGCTTTCCTTTTTGCTTAGTTTCCTTTTACTTTCCACCATAATCTAGTCAACCCCGAGTCCCGTTGGCCCTCCATTGCTGGACAAATCTATAATATTTCATATTTATTAACCAACTTCAATTTTGTATCTTTATGTATCACCTATATGGCACACGCGTCCTACCTATATTATCTTTGCATTCCATGGGAGCAAGTAATGTCTGCATGAATGCCTGTTTCCATGTTGCAGTTGAGCTGCAGTTTAGACAAGAACTGGCTTGTCCTCCTTCTGATAATTTTTCAATGGAGAGATCAGGAGAAAGGGGTTATTTATTGCAATATGATTCTTTTTTCCACGCTACATGTCATTACAAGAAAAACAGAACCTCTGTATGTTTCTAAACATTCTGACCAACAGCAGATTTTTAATCCGATTTACATTAATCTAATTTTAATGTCTGTGTGCAAATAAAGAACTGCTCTTTGATGTGTTTACTATTGCACTACAGATTCTATTTTTATTCTTCATGTCTGCAAGCCTAATATCTCTGTCATAGGAAGGAGCAAGAAACCACGGATTTTAATTATGTGTGAAAGGTGATGGTGTTACCATGCATTGTAAACCATAAAATACACTCTGTTGTACGTTAAAATGATTTTACAAGTCACCTCGGAGTTCCATGACCATATAGAGGAACTTTGCATTCAGCCTCATTTGTCTATATGGTTACGAAACTCCTCGGAGACTTGGAATATCCTTGTAATGTTCGACAGGGGTTCTTTATCCTATATTTAATATACAGCTCGCAGTACTGTATTCTGTAATTGAGGTATATTTCTTTGTGTATTTGTGTTCCTCTTCTGACAGAGGAGGTTTTGCGTTGAACGATATGCCTGGTTTGCACTGGATCTCCGTATCATTCTGCCCTGCTCGTGGCTGGTCTATCCATGGCTGCCGTGCAGTGGGAGGTGACTGGTGTCCCCCATGTCACTGAATACCAGCTGATGGATGCCTGCTGGATAGGCGTGCTCGGCGAATCATGGACGTACTGACCCAAGTTGCCCAGAACTGCTGAGCTGTGCGCAAGGGGTTCTTATGCCGCGACGGAGGCATTGGTGGGCCTGACAGGGCTGTCCACTGAACTGATGGAGAGGCTTGTGAAGGGAGACTGCAAAGCACAGAGCTGTCCATCACTGTCCTCATGCATCCAGACCTTGCAGCTTAGCTTGAGCCAGAAGAAGCCAAGCTGTGACCCATGCAGAAAATACTTCACTATTTACAGAGTGTCTTACCCTTGTAACTATAACTTGTGAATTTCAGTGTTTTTGTTTTAGTTTAAACTGTTGTATTTTAACTGAAATTTTCACCTACCTATCACATCACTTTAAGTTTCGTTTTTATTGGATTTCCAAAGTGTTTTTTAATGTAAAGTAAGATATTATTTGCATACCAAACTTTAACGCCACTGTATTATTTTTCCTGGTAATTTGTATTTTTTTTCTCCATAAAGTAATGTTATTACCATACCTTACTATACAAAGTGTGTACGGAGTGGGGATTGGCTCAACCCCTCCGCAGGCACCTCACCAGACATTGCTGGCCAACCCCAATGGTCGTGCAACACCCCAAGGCCCCCACAATTTTTTTTCACAACACCATGATACTTCTGCTAATTTTTACAGTTGCCGCGCTAGGCATTATGGTAATACTATGAACCCCCACCCACAAGGCCCAGAGGGTGGTGGTACCCCTACCAGGCTCCCTTAATCCTTTTTAGGTCTTACCTGAGCCAGCGCGCATGCGCTGATCTGCGAGGCTTTTAGTAAGGGCTTTTAAACGCTAAACACACGCTCGTGCGTGTGCTTTTTTTTTTATCACCCACAATTGGCCTTTGCATGCTTCTTTCTAAGAAAGACAGCACACAATTTATCCAAGGCAGGTGCATGTCCCGCCTTCTCTGTCCCCTGGCATAGGGTACTCGGGAGGGAGCAGCAGCGCCATCTGTTTCCAATTATCGCGCCCACATCTTGCGGTCGCGTTAATTGGAAACAAATGGCGGTCAGCGCTGGTCACGCTGGTTATCTTGTTTTGTTTCTGATGTTTTGATGTAGATAAAATCAGAACTAAATATTATACTGTCGCTTCATTTACAACGGATTTGCTGTAATTATGCGGCAGGTTCTATTTCGCCGCAGGTTTTTCATGAATGCCGACTATAATAAACCAGTGGGTATCGCGGCTCTACAGGGGCTCAGCATGGTGGGCACTCACAGCACTGCTGAAGATGCATCACCACACACACAACACGTCAGATGTCCAAAAACCAGCAGTGATGTCTACGCAAAGTCCTACACACTCATGCTATATGGGTTAATTGTACTGGTTTGCACGCGCCGCTGTGTTGCAAAAACACACTCAAATACATAGGAAAGAAGAAAACCAGAGGAAAAGGGAATATATTATAAACTAGAATAAATGTGCACATTGAAATACATAAACGCATTCTCTCAGGCAAGCGCGCGCACACCATAAAACTGACCACGGTTGTACCTTCCTGAGAGTACATTTGGATTTCATTATTTACGTCGTGTCGGTGGAACCCCATGCTCGTCCCCGAAGCACAGCCCTGCCCTGGAGCCACCGCGTGTATTTTATTAAACACCACCGCATGCTGCTGACAACAGTGCGCTGCCGGGCAGGCCTTCGCTTATGTGGAAAACAGAAGTGTTGCCGGGTGAGGTGGCCTTCCTTCGGACGCTGAACACACCTGAGCTCAGGCGGGCAGACTTTATGACATTTTAACCAGGGCGTCACGGAAGTTATTTGTTTATTACTAATAATACTCAAAACAGGATTGGATTAAAAAAACTGTGGCCTACTTCTGGTGTGCCGATTACATTTATTTTATCCAGGTGGAAAATGCATCAGGAAGTTTCACTGGCATTGCCTACCTAATTGGTAACGGGAACATTTCGAAAACATCTTTTAAAAATTTTAACAAACGGTTTCACATAGCTAAATTCTGGTTTGTGTTACCGAATGTATATATATTCAAATACAGGTTGTTTTGGTGCAGGAGCCGCCACCGGGAGTCGCAGAAAGTGTGTGTCTTTGTCATATTACGGTGCGCTTTCGTTGTTCTTTTCAGCCTAATCCATAACATTTTTAGAGCGCCCAAACCCGTAGGCATTCAGCGCTATAATGCCCTTTCTGCCTCTCTGTGAAGGGAGAGGGTGTGAAGCGGCCTATAGTTGCCACAGACGGATTTAGAACCTCGCCTGCAGCTGTCCGTGACTTTGCCATCTCGTACACACATCAGATACCTTGACGTCATAAATAACGTGTTTCGGAAGAGTAGAGATGTCTGTGAACCACTCGTTGTTTGACACAAGCAGACACATTAACTTAATAATAGCTCTCACTGGCGGAATCCACAGGGCCAGGGAACGGAGACACGTTCTCTAAAATGTGAAAACATTTGTGTTTTTTAACTTAATAAATGAAATCGCGAGGAAATTGTTAATTCGGCTGGTTAACTGGGACACCCTACAGGACGAATTGTTAACTTTATAGATTCACAACCCTGACAGTTTCCTACAAGGCCCAGATTAAAAACGACTCCTTAACATTACAGCCATATGCAGTGTTGACCACTTGAAAGCATGCTCGCACGAGGCCTATGGTGCACGTTTGGGCATTCTTTGTAAAACCCAAGGACCAAGCGATTGCAAATACGAGGCTGCGAACTTGAGCCGGAAACCGTAACACATCATTCATGAAAACAGGAAGTGACATAAGAAACGTTTCCGGTAACTGCGCGCTAAATCGACGGAATAGCTGCACATTTTGAAGTGCATTTTAATTTCTCTTTTATGGTGTCAAACATGTATGTTATATTGTTTAAAACAAAATAACAGCTTTAAAGAAAAATAAACATGTTCTGCCTCGCTCAACCCACTAGTGCTTTATTAAACCAATTTAATCAGATCCTCGGGCACTTCCCTGCTCAACTCCCCCCTGCCTTTACTCTATCACACCGCCCCATATTACAACTCATTTCACACTGTTTATCACTACGCATCAAAAACCAGTCAACATACGCATCAAATTAACATAATGCACAGCAGCCACAATGCTCTACAACATGGCCAAAGGGTCCAAGACAGAGATACTGTTGATGGGCCACAAGGGGCCCTCCCTGCCACCTCACCTTTGGCCTTGCTGCCTAGGTAATCCTCCCGCACCCAAGGACGAGGTCAAAAGCCTAGGTGTATGGATCGAGAAGGACATGAGCTTTAAAACTCAGGCAAAAAGGACGGCAGGGACATGCTTTGGCCTTCTCAGAGCCTGCAGGAAGATCTTTCCCTTGCTCCCCGAAACCGCAAGGAGGCTCCTCATCCAGGGTCTAATTCTGGCAAGATTGGACTACTGTAACGCCATCTACTTGGGAGCCCCCGAAACCACCCTTAACACCCTGCAGAAAGTTCAAAACGCCGCCGCCCGCCTACTTACGGACACACCGGCAAGATCCTCTGCTAGGCCAGCGCTCAAGTCTCTCCACTGGCTCCCAGTCAGAGAAAGGGTGGTCTTCAAGGCCCTCTGCCTGGCCCATAAAACCCTCAACAATAATGGCCCTCCCCTTCTGAAAGAACTCCTAATTCCCTACATAGCGGAGAGAGATCTCCGTTCTAGTGGAGAAAATCTGATCTCGGTTCCCAGAGTCAAAAAGGCCAGGACCGGTGGCCGTCGTTTTTCGGTCCACACGGCCAAACACTGGGACCGCCTACCACGGAGACTCAGGACAGAACTGAACTACCTCCAGTTCAGAAAAACTCTAAAGACTCTTCTTTTCCCACAAATATAATCCCGTCAGACGGCAGAAACCTTTGGAGATTCAGGTTTAGCGCTGGGATGCTCTCTGAGTTACTACGCGCTTTATAAAACTATTAAATAAATAAATTAAATAAATAGCATTATAGTCCTGCCCAAGAGGGCACATTCTCATTTTTATACATAAATTCTAATATACATCAGATGCCATTCTAGAATGTGTAAAACCACCAAATGTATGTATCTGTGACGACCCTCTAAGACATGTCTTTGAATATGCTGATCTGCCATTGTTATGCCAATATCAATTACATCCTGTTCCAGTGAACTGTTGTGCTATATCATTTACCACGTCCCACTGATCAGATTCCAGACACGTTGTACATTATCTTCTGATTCCTATATCATGTATTCATCATACATAGGGCTCCCGGTTTTATGGTATTTATTTTTTTAACATTACTGTCTGTATTTATCCATATTTATTTTTGGGCCATTTTATCTGTATTTATCCATATTGTTTTTGTGTATTGTGAATAAATGAAGTTGTAAAACGGTACATTTCCATATTTATTTAACTTCTAGGACACGCACTTATACTTTGATGTCTGTCGCAAATTAGGTTTTTAAGCTGCTAAATATTACGTAACAATACATCCAATAAATATTAGTATTATACCACAAATGTATGTTGACATTTGACATTATTTAAAGAAATGTCATCCTGTTTTTAATTTCACATGCTGTCGATCTGCTCAGCTGTTAGGCTACAATTAATGAAAGACAGCACGGAGAGTCACTTATAAGCTGGCCAATTTTCTGTATTTATCCACTTTTAAAAATAAATGCAGGCAGAAAGCACATTCTTTTCTGTCTGTATTTACCTGTAAAAATCCGTAAAAAAGGAAAACAGGGAGCCTTAATCATATACCAATATCCATTTCATCTCATCTATCTGCAGTGATATGTGGAAAAGTGAAAATTAAAAACAATTCCTGTTATGATAAAACTTGCACAACTTCAGACAACATGTACTATTATCTCCGATGTAATGTTAAATCTGTAAAGGACCTTTGTTTCTAAGTCAATGGTGTGCCTGGACTTGTGTAGTCTTAGTAAGAACTACCTATCCCCACCAGGTACATCATGGTAAATTCTGTCAATGGTAAAAAAAACTGTAGCAAGTCACAATTGTCCAAGTGCGTATCATTAAAGGGTCTTGTCACTGGGTAAAATGTGTCCTTATGCTTTATTGCTCCAAGATGTTCTAATATGTGCTTTCTGACTGGACGTATGGGTTTGCATGTGTACTGTTTGCCATATAGGCAAATCAATACATAAACACAATAGACAGATCTACAGATCAGAGATGTCCATATGTCTCTCTCTCTCTTTCACTGTGATGCCGATCAAAACTGGTAACTTTGCTGCTATTACTACATGCCTTACATTTGCTGAATATATAGAAACCATTGAAGGCTCATATTCTCTGCCCTTGTTTATCTTATTGATATTATTCTAACACAAGTGTCCTTGAGAGATTTTCTCTGTCTGTAAGTTATTATTAGCTCTCGATAAATCAAATCTCCCATCGCATTGTCACATTTCAGTAGATGCCAATGTTTATATCATCCCTTTCAGGTCCTTGTAGCCACAACTGGATATTAGAAATAGTCCCTTGTCTTTTTTATTCTAATAAGTTTCTATTGTTTAGTGTCAAATATGAGATCCTGTCTATGCTTGGCTCTGATCCTTTCCTTTTTTTATTGCTTCATTCAGTAGAAATGGTAGGTACCTTATACCCTCTTTCCTTAAAACATTTCCTGTTCTCTCATAATGTCTTATTACTACACTTTTCTCTAATCAATTCCCTAGAGGGTATGTTCCACTTGAGTTGGTTTGGGTGATTATTCATGACATGTAGTAGGCCATTGCCTGTAATCTCATCTGCAGCTTTTCTTGTTTTACTCTAGCCTTCACACCCAGTAATAAAATAAGTGTGATACTGGTTGTACTTGTGAACTCTAAATTGAGGTTGTTACTATTTAGTTCACTTTCAAATCTTCTGGCCAATAATATGAACAAATTGTGTCTATCTTAATCAAAGGACAGCATGTTCTATGTCGTCTATAGGTGATTTGTTTGTCATCCCCTGATCCTCTCACCAGCCCTTCAATGGATTTGGATAGATGAGGATGAAGCAGGTGCTCATCGTCTTTCCCCTTGTTTCTCTATAAATGTTTTCTCCAAAGTTGAAGATGTTATTTTTATGCAGAAATCCATTGTAGTCATGAAACGGAAACTGCCCTGCTATCTGCAACAGATAGCATTAAATATCTAGTTGACGCAGGGCAGGTTATGGCCCTGATCCTTTTGGATCTGTCAGCAGCCTTTGACACCATCTCCCTTACCCTTCTCATTGAACGCTTACATGCATTGGGTATAGGAGATATAGCTTTGAAACTTCTTACTTCATTCCTTAGATACAAATCCCAGATGATGGTCATAAATGAATTTATATCCAACCCTTTCTCCCTGCCATGTGGGGATCCTCTGGGATCTTCCCTCAGCTCTACGCTGTTTAACATATATGTCTCCCCCCAGCCAAACTCATCCAGCCAATCCTTCAGGCTACAGGCTGCGTCGTATGCCGATGACACACATATCATTGTGTCCATCTAAAAACACACAGATGCCACAGTGGCCAACTTCAACAACTGCAAGGAGGCAGTGGCCACACAGATGGGTAAGAATTGCCTTAAGTTGAACAGCGAGAAGACTGAGGTGTTGATGTTTGGGAGTCAATCAACAGTATAGAAGCAGAATGGGTTGCCAGACAGCATGGGGATACCACCCACCCCAACAAACTCAGCAAAAAATCGAGGAGTTATCCTGGATAGTAATCTCTCTCTGGACCTCCAAATCAATCGTACTGTGGTGACCTGTTTCTGGATTATCAGAACCCTGAATAAGATTTGTTCATGTATCCCTTTTCCTGTACGGAAACAGGCAGCCTTAGCACTAATCTCTTCCAGGATTGACTATTGTAGTTCACTTTATCTTGGTGCTAATAAGACCACCTGTCCTGGCTGCAACATGTACAAAGAGCAGCAGCAAGGCTGACATTAGATATCCCCTACCATCTATCAATCTCGAGAGGATTGCTTGAACTTAACTGGTTTCCTGTCCAGAAGTGTGTCACTTTTAAAGTTATGTGCATTGTCCATAAAGCACCGTACAGTGCTAGCCTGGGTGGAATCAAAACCATTTTCCAATGGTATTCCACTTGTAGACCTCTTCTCTCAGCAGCCCACAATTTAGTAGTTATTCACAAAGTTCAGAGAAAGGGATAGGGAGGTAGAGCCTTTTAGGTTGCTGCTGCCATGCTCTGGAATTCCCTCCCCCTCCATTTGACCTACATGAAGCTGCATGATCCATTCAGGAAGGTCTTCAAAACGAGGCTTTTCTCTCGGAAAGAAGTCTAAATACTTTGTTATTTTCTCTCTCCTTGGGCCGAATCTACTCTCAGGATTAGCTATTACCGACTTGATACCTTTGGGCATTTGTTGCACTATATACATCATTTTATTTCATTTCATTGTCATAAGCATCTCTGTGTGGGCATAGTAACAAATAGATCTGGCTCGCAAGTGTTTAATGCATGAATTCCATCCTTGTAATTTATGCTCATATATAGGCCTGTCGCATCTAGCGTCATTAGGAAGAAACCATATTCCCAATCAATACCCTCATTACGAGTTTGAAAATCTCTACTGTCCTTAACGTATGAGGGAGTTGCCATCACAAATAGTCTCAAAGTGTGGGCATGCAGGGCCCTAGGAAATCTCCATTACAGTGTCACTCCCAAACACTGGTAGGATCGGGATGATGTTTACCTCAAAGTCTATGAGGCAATGTGCCCCTAGAGATAAGTTTCAAAACAACATCTCAAAACACAGTCAATAAGAGAAGATTGTCTCAAAAAATTATTTCGATATTCGAATTTAGAAAAACCATGAAGGTTTATTACGAACATTTCAATAGTACATTCAAGAAATAGTACATTCAGAATCAGCAATACTCTCATTGAATTACATAGAAATAATTTGCATTGATGGCCAACAATTGCAGGATGATATAATAATGGGCAAAATCGAATAAATGCTAAGCCTCAAATGTGCAGCTCAATCAGTAATCAATCAGAAAGCATCTCTAGATGCTTAGGAAAGGACTCTGGTTCACCCCAAAGTTCAAGGGTTTATTCACCCGTTTTTTTAACAGAAATTGCTAAGAACTTAAAATTCAGCATAGTATGATCATGAATCCAACAAATCACATTTTCACAATTCTATATGTCACATATCCCTATCACCTTAACACTAACCCACAACATGTATATTGATTAGGCCCGTCTAACTTAATGTTGTCTTGAGGTGTTAGAAAAAAGCTAGATTGTTCAAGAGCAGTGTCTTTTAGAAATAAACAATCCACATCTTGCTGCACGTAGTGTCAAACGAGAAATATAAACATAGAATGAAAATTATTAATCGGCATCCATTTTTGAAACAGATGGCATTGAGGCCTAACTGAGGCCTAGTTAACCTAAGCCAGAAAAATACAATACGGTGTGATTAATTAATTTCAACTGCAATAGCTCCATGTTAGAGTGAACATATCATTGTTGGTGCATACAGATTAACATTAATAATCATTTTAGTTTAAACACACAACAGCTGGTACAGAAATGATCAATATGTCTGGATGTATTCTCTAGAACACTCACTCTAGATGATACCCCAGGGGTTTGAGTGCATGCAATTTTGGAATAAATATCAATCCAGTTGTTTTCGACAATCACACTTGAAAATCTGCTTTCTTCCCATTCCATTAAAATCTATCAAACAAGTTTTCTCCAATCAAAGATCATTCCCCAGTAATCAATCAATCAGGTTTCTTGTAAAGCGCGACTACTCATCCATTAGGGCCTCAAAGCGCTGTTGGGGGCGGATATGCGGTTCAGTCGAGGGGCCAGGTCATGAGGTGCTTCCTGAATGGAGGCAGTGACGGTGATTGCCTGAGATGCAGAGACAGGGATTTCCAGTTCTTCACAGCAAGGTAGGAGAAGGGTATTCCTCTGGCCGAGCGCTTGCGGAGCTGTAGGATGGTGGCCAGAGCCAGTTGGGTGGAGCAGTGATGTCTGGTGGGTTTACAGAAGGAGAGACTGTGGTTGAGGCATGCAGGTCCGGCATTGTGTATGTGTGGCTGCGGTGGGGGATGTTCAGGATGAGTCTAGCAGGGTTGTTCTAGATGTCATGTAGTTTCTTTAGGAGTGTATGGGTGGTGCCGGCTTACAGTGTGTTGCCGTAGTCGAGTCTGCTGCCGACGAGCGCATGAGTGACCATTTTCCTGGACTCGGTGGGGATTTACTGAACATCTCTTTAAGCAGGCAGAGAGTGTGGAAGCAGGAATACCAGAAGGCGTTGATTTGGCGGTTCATTGAGAGAGAGGAGTCCAGGATAATGCAGAGGTTTCATGATGTGGTCCGTGGGTGTAGGGGGGGTTCTGAGCACTGCGGGCCACCAGGAGACGTCCAAGCAGAGGGGATGGAGCCCAGGATGAGGCTTTCAGTCTTGTCTGAGTTGAGTTTGAGGCAGCTGTCCTTCATCCAGGTGGGGACTGCCTTCATACCATTGTGGAAGTTGCTCTTGGTGGCTGTGGGTTTGTCGGTGAAGGAGAGAATCGGCTGGTGATCGTCGGCATAGGAGACAATGTTGAGTCCATGGTTTCTGACGATAGTTGCAAGCAGGGCCATGTAGATGTTGATTCTGAATCGTGCGATGTTTGTTTAAACGCGTACCGTTACTGACGCAGCCATACCCAGAACTCCGGGTGAACGAGACAAACATTTTTGTGGCCCTGATAGAACGCCTCGCATAATTGGATGCTTTGGCAACCCAACAAATTACCCATTAGTGTATCACCATATAGGAGATCGTATCATCCCTGAAGAGTAACCAAATAGATTTGGGATCGCCTTTGTTTTGATGAAGTTTTCGAAACGTCCAGATAATGAACATGACCTCATGTATGCAGTGAGGCCCCATCTTGTTGGATCAAGACAAAAGATATACGCCAAAGATAGGCATTATCCTAGCCGCCAATTCGCCTGTCAACAATATTTAATTGGGACAGAGATGGACGTTTGTTAAAGGTATTCTGTGGAGGATTTTAAATTTTCAGTCCTGAAGAAGGTGGTTTTTATCACGATACACCACCGAAACGCGTCGACGCATAGATTTTTTGGTGGAATTTGTCGCAGAACAGAACCCCGAGTAACTAGGGTGCATTGTCACCAGACTGTGTCTGTTTATTGGTATTACAAATCCACACATCCAAGACATAACCTGGATGTCTGTCATTGTTCCTCCCATTACACATCTACATGTATGTCTCATTGTGGTTTTTTAATTTATATTGAAAGTTTTGCTTTATAATTACATGTGTCCTTTGACACAACGTACATATATACTTTTACCTTACTGTCATGGTTGAGGTTTAAATTTTAGCTAATGTGTTTGATTTTTTTATTTTTGATGTATTGTGATTGTCATATGTTTTTTTATCTTGCCAATAAATTTCAATCAATGCTTTTTACTAATTAAAGAGTTCCTCTATTGATATTTTTCCAACACTACACGTTAGATGGTTATAACCTTGTCCGAACGCTTGCGAGTGGGTGAATGGTAGTAGGTTTTTTGTTGCAACATAAGTGTCTATTTCTGTACAAAGAGAAAATTCTTTTTAACCTAACAGTTATTGGTGCTCTATCTCTTTGTACTTGATTGAGCCCCTCTCCTTGTTTTGCAAAGCCATGTAGATGTTGAACAGGGTGGGACTCGGGGAGGTGCCCTGAGGCACTCCACATCTGATCGCTGTGGGTTCTGAGTAGAACGGTGGAAGTCTGACTCTCTGTGATCAGCATGTAAGGAAGGAGCAAATCCATTCTAGGGCTTTTTTGTGCATGCCGGCGTTGTGGAGTCTTGCACGGAGGGTGTGGTTAGAGACTGGGTCAAAGGCCGCTGAGAGATCCAGGAGGATGAGGGCTGCAGTTTCAAGTCAGTCGAGGATGGTGCGGATGTCGTCTGTAGCAGTGAGGAGTGTGGTTGATTAGGAGGGGTCCAGGATATGGTTTGTTTCGGTTAACTCTGAGAGTTGGGCATTGATGGCCTTCTCAATGACTTTGGCTGGGAAGGGGAGCAGAGAGATGGGTCTGTAAATTTTGAGGTTCATCAGGTCGGTAGAGGTTTTCTTCAGCCAGGGGTTGATCCCTACGTGTTTTCAGTCTTCAGGGAAGGTGAAGGACTTGGTGGAGCAGTTGATGGTGCAGCAGAGTTTGGGGGTGATGGATGTGCCGGCTCTGTTGAAGATGTGGTCAGGGCAGAGATCAGAGGGAGTTCCAAAGTGGATGATCTTCATGATCCTGAGAGTGTCGTCAGAAGTGAGAGTGGTCTAGTTGATCAGGGTCTGCTGGTATCTGGAGCCATTGGGTACGGTGGTGGCAGGTCCGATGGGTCTTCGGTTGCAAAGCTGTCGTAGATCTCCTTTATCTTGAGGTGGAAGATGGTGGCGAGGTTGTCGCAGAGAGGGGATGTCTGCTGTCTCTGTGCTGAGTGTGGCAAATTCTTTGACCATGGTGAAGAGTTCTTTGCTGTTGAGTGCATTGGTATTGGTGCATTCAAGTATGGCAGTTTATTTCTATTTTGTTCTGATGAGGTGGTGGTGTGCGGTGAGGGCGGTTTTGAAGTCTGCGTGGTCTGTCAAAATCTCGCTTCTCCATCTTTTCTTGAGCCGTCTGTTGGTGCATCTGGACTCTTGGAGAATGGAGGAGAACCCACTGGCTTTCTTGGAGGGTTGCATGCCTGAGGGTTTCCTGAGGGGAGCCAGTGTGTTGGCACAGTAGGAGATCCATAAGTGAAGGTTGAGTGTTGAGGCATAGTCGTCCGTGGATGTCGGTCATGGGGTTTTGCTGAGGGAGGGGGTGATCTGGTCTTCTGTGACCTTGTTCCAGCTTCTGCGAGGGTAGCGGGCAGCGTGGTGGTGTACAATATGTTTGGTGAAGCAGAAGTGGACATAGTGTTGGTCGGTCCAATGTAGCTCGGAGGTGTGGCTGACGGAGATGTTGTTGTTTGCAGAGAAGATGGGGTCAAGTGTGTGTCCTGCTGAGTGGGTTGGAGAGGTGACCAGCTGTTTGAGGCTGATGGTGGCGAGGTTCTCCAGTAGGATGAGGTGTTGCGGTCGTTGAATTTGTCCTGGTGGAAATTAAGATTGCCAAGGATGATGTAGTCCTTGGAGGTTAGAGCGTGGTGTTCGATGAAATGTGATGAAGTCGAATATGGATTTGATGAAAGGAAGGTGGGCTCAGGGAGCTCTATAGACAAGGGTGCTGTTGAGGCTGATGGTCGGTTGGTCTGGACCTTTAAGTGGAGGTGCTCCATGTGGGTCAAGTGGTTGTCTGAGCTAGTTGTGAGGCGGAGGGTGCTTTTGTTCACAATGGCGCTGCCTCCTCCCGGTTGGATGGTGCGGTCATTGTGGATGATTTTGTAGCCATCTGGGATGGCGGTGTCGATGTCCGGGGCTGAGGTGGGGCTCAACCAGGTTTCCGCGAAGAAGGCAATGTTGGGAGAGATGTAGTCAAGCAGGTCCCGCATCTCCACGGCATGCTTGTGGAGGGAGAGTGTGTTGAGCAGGAGGCCGCTGAGGTGGTTGGGTCCAGTTCTTTTGGGTCTCGTGGTAGGTGGGTCTGGAGTGCAGAGGCAGGTGAAGGTGCAGTTGCGACAGGTGAATGGGCCTGGGGTGTCATTTGGTGGCGCGAGGTGGCAGGCGGTGCAACGTCCGGTGTTGAGGCTGTGGGGTGTGCAGGCATGGTAGTAGTTGAAGGTCTGGGAACCAGAGTCCGTGGTTGCTGTGTGCGGTCCAAGCGCTGACGGGCGCAGACGGGCTTGCCTTCTATGTGCCTTCGGTATTTGGGAATTAGTGAATATTCATTTATGACACTCACGTATTCCCTTCTTTCTATTTCCCAATAGCAGTTGTATCAGCTTCTACTATGTTCAGGATTCTAGGCATAATCTCAATATTGCCACACTTATCAGATGGTTTGATAAACACCTCTTTATCTTCCTGTCGCTTTTTAAAGCTCTCCACTGGCTCCAGCTCATGTTTTTTTTATCCTACGATGTTTAGTATGTCTTGGTTTCCTCAGTTCCTGTATTAGGGCCTCGTTGAAAGTGGAAAGTGTAACTGGAATCATAGTCATAAGAAAGTGAGAGCAACTTGAATCAATCTGGGGCTTCATTTCTTTGTACAAAACTCAGTTTCTTACTCAGGCCTAATACTGTATTCTAATTCTGATAAATGTACCTACATGAACATCACTGATTACCACGTGTCAAGCGTACTTTCGTGGATTTTCTCTCCTTACCCCTCCGGACTTTTGATTTTATGTGCTTTTAGCAACTTTAACTTATCTATCAAATGGAATATATCAGTGCAAGTTTGTGTTGACCAAAACTTGAAACCTGTATCTCCACATCACTCAACTCTTGTGTGTAGAGATTAGCTATAGTTTTATTTGCTAGTATATTCATTTCCTGTTTATTTTCTGACCTCTTGGTTATCTTCCCATCAGGTCCTTTGTCCTGGTCTCCATCTCCTTCCTTTAGTTTGTCTGCTACTGATGGTTCTTTTGTAAGCTTTTCTTTCTCTGCCTTTTCGTCATCCTTTCATTGATCGCTGTTGGTGATTTAATCCCCTCCTTAAAAGATGGAACTTGTCTAAAAAAGGCAATTTTTTGTTTTTGCCCTCCCCTCTGTTGCTTTCTACATATCTGATCATATACATCACTTTCATTCATCGTATCTGCGTCAGAGATTATGTGGTCCTGTAATGTTTGATTTCTGCTTTGCCTCTCTTATAGACCTCCAGATCACGAAAACATTTGCTTTCTGTTTTATTCTTAATATCATCCTCCACTTTGTCTAACTTTTTCTTCTTTTCAAATTTAATTTTTTCTATTAAATCTTGATTCTCATAGGTATGTAATCTTCCAAAATCCTTGGATCTGAATTGTCGTAGGAGGGAATTGTAAAAATCCTCTTAAATTATCTTGAATATTGTTGAGTATTGAAAGGAATAGACCCGAACTCTAAGGATACATACTCAAGATCAGAAATAGACCAACGGGCCCTGCTGGTTTCCTACACAACAAGACACTGGTGTCCCTGGTTCATTGGCTTCAAATTCAACAGCAAATTTGGGGTCAGGGTCTCTGGGATTCAGGCACAGTTGACTTCCTTCAGAACATGTAGGACAACATGCCGCTAGTGCTGAGTACCGGCCACCCTGATTATTGCCAGTTGTGGGCCTTGGATATACTAGAGCTAATATGCAAAATCCGGAGTAACAAGACTGTAACCATCACAGTATGAGAAACCAAGACATCCCGCCTCTATAACATCCTCTCAATGGAGAGAACATTCCTCCTTCCGGAACGTTTACCTAGTTACCAAAATAATGATTGTGGATTTCGGTCAGACTGTTACTGGAACGCTTGCCTTTCGATGCGCTGCCCAGGAAAGAGAGACTGCATGTTATATTCACAGGATAAAACAGAGATTCGCCGTTAAAATGTTCCAGTGCCCGGGGAAAGCTGAAAGCAGTCATGGATAACATTCTCATTCCAGCCCAGAAAAAGCATAACCCTGAAGAGGCATTTTATTGGCTTCTCCTGCTGCTGAGCTCCAGTACCTGTCTGGGATCAGCAACAGCAGGAGAGGGGAGTGCCAGTACCTGCTGTGCTGAAGGTCAGGCATAGCAGCGCTGAGCCCCAGTACCAGCCTAGGATCAGCAGCAGTGCAGAGGACTGAGCTCCCAGCACTGGTCGAGGGTCGGGCCCAGCAGAGTGCTCAGCCCCCAGTACCCGTCGAAGATCAACCGTGCTGTCCATGGTACCTGCCGAGAGTCAGGCACAGAAGCAATGCTGCTCCCCAGGATGCCGAACAGGGATGCTTTCTCGCGCCTTTGCAGAGGAGGCACAGACACATGCCACCGAGTGACATGCTGATTGAGGACAGCTGTGAACATCTGTAATATCGCTACGCCCCGGCGGGCAGGCTTGAAAGGCGGGCGCTCTGCCTGGAAGCCTCGTGCTGGGGTGCCTCGCCGAGGCTGGCATGGATCAGCGGTCTCCATTGTTCCATCAGGCGCGCGGGCAGCAGGGCAGATTAAAAATGCATGAAAATGGTATGCTCTCCATCTGCAATTAAACAATCTGCCCTCAGCAAAGCGGCCCGTGGTCCAAGGAGAGGGGGGGGGGGTGTGGGGGGCACTGGCTGGGGGTGGATCTTGGCACATGGGCCGTAGCACACCGAGAGGCAGTTTTCAGAGGACTGGTCTCACCACTGAAATCACTTTCTTAAAGCAGGGAAGGTCCTGGGCCGCAGGGACATACTATTATCGGGGATTTGTTCAAAAAGTTATTTACTTTTATAGTGAGTCACAAGCCCAGATGGAGATTGCGGAATATCATTGCAATGCGCATATACGAGGAATTCTCCTTTGGCAAAGGGCAAATGGGGTGTGTGGAGCTACGTCAAAAAAAGCCTGACGTTGCAGAAAAAGCTTCTTGCCCGAGAAGGCCTTCTTGGAGACGAAGCGATACCACAGGGGGATGATGGACGGAGCATTTGAGCAAATCAAACACTCACCCCCAGTCAACTGATCTGGGTTTAATTTAATCCATCATCATTCTTTAGCTCACTCCACCACCCCAGTTCAGACATGGCCATATGCAAATCAGTCTGACCCTGTGCCTCATGAGAACAGTCCATCCTGAACTGCCAAGCCATGTCTTCCCTGGACCGGAAACAAGCATCCTGGGACCGGTTTCGGGTTCATAACCCTCATGAGCCAGGCTATCTTGAATCCAGTGGCAGAGTGAGCAAGGGACCCACGTCTGGGCATACCCTGCCAACTTAGGGCGAACAAAGCGATACCAAAGGGGGATGATGGATGGAGCGTTTGAGCAAATCAAACACTCACCCCCCGTCAACTGATCTGGGTTTAATCCATCATCATTCTTTAGCTCACTCCACCACCCCAGTAAACTGGGGTGGCATGGTGAGCAAAAGAATGATGGGTTTGCCCAGATCTTTTGACTGGGGGTGAATGTTTTGATTTGTTCTGCATTCCGTTCATCAATTGTGTGTCTTTTGCTTTCTCACCCTAAGTGCGCCAGGTATGCCCAGACGTGGGTCCTGGCCTCACTGTGCCACTGGAATCAAGCTATCCTGGCTGAAGAGGGGTGAACCCCCGAAACCGGTCCTGGGATGCTTGTTTCCAGTCCAGGGAGGGCCTGGCTGGGCATTTCGGGCTGGACTGTTCCCATGAGGCATAGGGTCAAGACTGATTTGCATATGGCCCGGTCTAACCTGGGGTGGCATGGTGAGCAAAAGAATGATGGGTTTGACCCAGATCTTTTGACTGGGGGTGAATGTTTTGATTTGTTCTGCATTCCTTCCATCTATTGTGTGTCTTTTGCTTTCTTGGAGACGAAGCCTCATTTTAACCGAGCCACCATTGGCGGCAGAACCATTTTCTCAATGATCTGAAGACTCACTACTTAAAGGTAGAAGCTAGTTTAAAACCTGTCTCTTCCCTTGTTCTTAGTGTTTGGCAGCTGTCTGTGCGCTTCATGTAACTATATTAGCTAGTTAGGTCTAAAAGCACCAAGATACCTATGGGTGAATGTTTACGCTCTGTTAAATATTTAACATTAAATAAATAAAATAATGTGTCCGTGACAGATGTTCATAGAATATTCTATGCTCAATATATTGAGCGGACATGTTAGAAGTGTGGGAAAAATGTTTACGGTGCATGCTAGACCTGGTGAGTAGTTTATGGGGTACAGTAGAACAACAGGAGGTGTTAAAGGGTCACGCTAGACCCTTGCAAAGATGGTCAATGGGTCTTTGCAGAGCTGGTTATATGCTGCCCTGGTGCTGTGGAGAGCGATGCCGGGGTTGCAGCCAGTGGCGTAGCAAGGTTAGGTGGTACCCGGTGCGGAAAGTTTCTTGTCACCCCCGGCTTGACAAAATGGCAAAAATATGTTTTTAAAACACATATTTTTGCCATTTTGTCACCCCCTCAGTGATGACACCTGGGGCGGCCTGCACCCACCGCACCCCCCTTCCTACGCCACTGGTTGCAGCCAGATGCTGATAGTGCAGTGTTGGATTGTGGAGAGATGTTTAGGGATAAGCTGGGGCTCTGGGAATGTTGATGGAACAATCTGTGGCTGCTGGGCAAAGATTTCACCTGGGCAGGTTTAGATAGCAGGAGAATTGAGAGGGCAAGGACACAGGAAACCCCTTCCCTTTAAAACAAATGCTGATTTAGAAGAGCTGTCTTTCTGGAGCAGAGCACCTGTTTTGCACTCACAACAGGACTCACCCAGCCTGCATCACCATCCACCTATGAGAGGGCTCGAATACTTCCCTCCTTCCTCTTCTGCGAAGGTTACCTGGTGAGTCCATCTCATCAATGACAGAATTATTTCTGCTCTGGCTTCTCTATTAATACACTAATAGATTCTGGGAGTTGTATGCCTGCTTCACTTCCGTTGACCTCATTGAACTAACACATCTTGTAACAAAGAGTTGCAAAATGAAAGCTCCGGACTGGAGAATTGTGTCCTTGGTGACATGGATTCATAAGGTAACTTCAACTTCTGCGCTCCAACGAATCTCTTCCCTGGACGTGATCTGGGTCTCCCTTTGGAGCCTTCTCGTTGACATAGCAACCAGTGGAACTTTTCCCTTGTGCCTTTTGTCTATCCCAATATGACAATATGAGGCCAACTGGTATGTGATGTTTTCTGGAGCGGGATCCTGAAAGGCTGCTTCTGAGGTAGAACATGATGCTTGAGGCAGCCTGCAGGTCATTTCTGATTGGGAAAGTGCAGACACACATAGAATCCTTCTTTCTGAGACTGAAGAAGACACAGCCACATGTTAGGTGAGAGTGACACATAACTGACTGAGCCCCTTCGCTACCCAGTTCCAGCCAGGGCGGACACTGTCTCAGCCAAACTTCATTTGCAAAGGTGGGCTTAGCCTGTCACTGACTGCCCAGACCTAGAGACATTTTATAAGTGATCTTGACTTGTGGCTGACTCCAGTACCTACTTTACAATAAAAAGATACATAAGTAAGAGATAAGTGTAGGGGCCTCATTCTTTCCTGGGAGCCGTAGCTGCAGTTACCGAATGTACCAGTTATTGAAAAACGAAGCTGCCTGGCTTTAATTCTATGTCATGCCGCTTCTTTACCTTCCCATGCTCCCTGTCTCTTCATAACTCTTTTTCATCCCCTATTTCTTGTTTTATCGCTGTTTTCTCACATTTTTCGCGCCCTTTTTAATGCCTTTCTGTCTTATTGCTTTGGGTCAACATCTAAAAAATAACTCCCAATTCACTAAAGTGAGTGAAAATGCTCACGTACTACAACCACTTGCAATAATAAAACACTGTTCCAGCCCCTTGGGCTCCCAGAGATCCGCTTGACATGTGACTGTCAATCCGTCACACCCAACAGTCTTTGAACAGCCTTCTGATGTTCAGCCGTGAGGGATAAGGCCTTTTACTCCTGATATCCCTGGGGCCAACCTACTTTGGATCTTGAGCAACTGGGCCAAGTACCCGTTCTGCACTTGACTCTCAATGGTGGACATGAATGAGTAGTCTAAGGCTTCCTCGGGGGAGAAGTGTTGAAAGAGGTTAGTGAACATGACTCATTACTCAAATATTGCACAGCAGTGTCAATAAATCAATGTCAAGTCAAACACTTTTTTTTATAATGAAAATAAGTATTTTGTTTCTAACTCAACGCACTCAAAGAAATGTTACGACATGGATAAACAACAACACATTTTTCCTTGAGGTCGGGGCTCTAGAGTTTTACTTGCAAATCCCTGTTCCGTTCCCCTTTAGTAACGCAGTCTGGGTAATTCCTCATTCACAGGTGGCCACATCCAGGGAATGCTCACTAGCAAGCCTTAACATGCTTGCCACTAAGGTTCTGCACAGGTTCGGCCCTTATTATTGGCAGTATCTTCCACAGTCGCCTCTCCTGGCAAATGGGGTCAGCGCAACAAGGCTGTACAGGCTTGTACTCCCCCCCCCCCCCCCCCCCCCCCACTCGGCACTCTACTTATGACTATCTTCAAGGCTGCTCCCTCCTGGCATACAGGAGTCAGTGACTTGAATCTGCACATTGACAACGACCAAATCAGTGCAGCAGCCATCTCTTCATACCTAGCACTGGGGGCCCACCCAACAAGGCATCCCACTGGGCCTTACTCCCTCCAATGCCTTCCTCACAAGGCGCACTCATCTTGGCAAGCAGGCAGGCATTTGTGCTCCGGGCTCCAGAGCATGTGTTTTTGTTTTTCCTGGGATATGTCCCCTCACCCAGCAGGGACACTAGCAGGCTTTGGCCCGCTGACCTGGTCACAGGCAGAAGTCTTGCAGAGCTTCTCTTTCTCACACAGTCCATCTAGCTCCGTGACAGATGACAGTTTTTGGGGCCTTAACCTCCACTTCTTAAAGTCCACTTACTGACACCAAATGAAATCCAGGGTCTGGGTCTTTGAAGTTTTATGTTGGGGATGTGCTTCTTTTAAAGTAAATACTTTTCCTCTCCCTCTTCCTTGTCACAGCAGGAGAGACTCTGAAACTGATAGTCCCACAACTGGAGTGACTAGGGTTCACACCTGGATGTCAGCAACTGTGATAAGTGCATAAAAAGGTTAATCCCAGGCTCCCAACCCTACTCATTATTGTTCCCTTATCAGCCCCATCTCGTTCCTGAGATGTCTCCAGACCCCTTTCTTTGATCTCTCACTGAATCAAAGAGCACCCTTTGAAGTGTACAGGGGGCGTTGCTCTCTCTCTTCTCCAGTGTGTCCCACCCACCTCGCAGGAATACAGCAAAACACAAGTCTGTCTGGGTGAATTCCTCTACCTCCTCATGTCTTCACCAGACAGGCCTGGGCTTCCCAAAATGAAACCCAGGGTCATCCATGAAATGTACCATTACAGGCACACTTACACTCTCTATATGCACACTGTATACATACTGTCCAGTACTGTTACCTCCATGTATTGTGCCACCACAGACACATACATTCAGCGCACACATTCGCTGTGCGTCCACTGTTCAGAACTGTAGCCTTTCTGTATTGTGTCACTTGCAGGCACACATACAGCCAGCACATTCACCATGCGCGCTGCACACCACTTTACCCTTCGTGTATTGTACTTCTTGCAGGCACACATGCACCTAGTACATGTACTCATCATGCACGCACTCCTTAGTGCTACATCTCTCATGTAAGTTACTTCTTGCAAGTGCACATACACCCAGTACACGCACTCAACATGCACGCACTACACAGTACTGTTCTAACCCTGTACAGTCACATCCCAGGCACACATATATTACCAGTGCAGAGTCACCACTCCTTCACTACCAAGTACTTCACATCTAACTGATGTAGGCTGAGGAGCAAGTTAAACACACAGCAGAAGGACTCTAAAAAGGTGAGTGAGTTTGTAGACCTCACTCCAGTGACATTTGCTAAAAGGACCTGTTCACAATTCAATATATAAGAACTTACGAACAGAAGTAACTTCTGTTGGATATTTCTGTGCTCTGAGTGCCCTCTTGAAATATCTATTATTTTGAGAACAGTGTCTGTGATGTAACATAACGTCTCACGAGAATAATGAAGTAAAGCAGTTTTACTCACATCCTGTTTGAATAACATTTAACTATATTCATTTTTTTTGTTGATATATATATAGCGCAAACTCGACCCAAAGGTATCAGATCGCTTTTCACAAGCACCAGTTGCGTTGCAGACGGACACATTCATTTTTTCGGGACACGGGGAGATTCATTGATTTGCCCAGAAACATAGGATGTTGAGCGCCCCTACCAAGGCTCCAACCGGGTTCCTCAGCTTCGAGGTCGACCACTCCAGCTGTTAGGCCGCATCCTCTTCCCAAACCTGTACAGACTCTTTAAAAAGATGGTTTCCAAAACCCCCTCTGATTCTTTGTATTGTTGTATTTACATTTAACTATGTCAAGAATTTTTCATAATGCAGTCAAAAGTAATTCCTCAGTCCATCATTTGGAGCGAGTAACACTGTATGGGCATCTTTATTTACTACCAGTGTAATGCCTGCGAGCAAGAATCAGATGTTGAAAGGTGACCAGTCAATAATTGCAAAGTGTCTGCTACTGCAAAGCATGTGGCACATTTGTACAGTAACACATAATCCACTGGAGCAGTAAATAATTCTCTGTTTAGATTACGCAGCAGAGGATAGAATATGTTGCACGTGCTGCTAATCCATAATGACTAAAAAACTGACTGGTAGAAAAATTACTGTTTTACATGACCCTGCTTCAGGGAGAGAGGTTCGAATTAAAGTACGGGTTTACAGATTTGGTGGTAGTTGTCTATGGTGGCCTCGGCCTCACAATGTAAAGACCGTCACATGTCAGAATAGGATTCGGTTTAATAACATGTACCAGGCAGTGACCAAGGCATTTTTCATAAGGCATGTTCGAGGATCTTCCTGCCTGTCTGGCTGCATTAATTTTCAGAAAACAGAGGATGGCTAAGGGTCCCCACATAAGCCTTCATGTTCTTCCAAACTAATTGAGCCTGGCTCTTTCCTCATCCTAATACCCCTGCCTCTCAGATCCTATTCACACACTATCTCTACTTAAGAACCAAATAATCCCACCATGTTTAGTCGTTGGGTCTGCCCTTTCTTTCTTAGATATCCTATTCACCTCTAATAATGCTGAGACGCCCATCAAAGAGCACACTAATGCACAGGGTCTGCCCTTGAAGCGCTATCTGACACTTATGCTCAAAAGCACCTTTGTGAGTGGACATGTAGAGCTGTCCCACAGAGAATGCTGCTTTTTGCCTCAGTACTGGTTTATTTGGAATCTGATGGATCAATCAGTGGATATGGGCACCACAGGATGCAATGTAACCAACAACTAGTTGTACCCTGTGGTATCTCACGGTCTCAGACCATTACAGAACCTTAAAAATGTATCATAACCTTATACAATTGCCCCTTTAGGCACTTTGGATAGAACCCTCAAAGTGCTGTTATTGATAAGGCCCACCTTTCATGTGCAGCATATAATATTTGTTGTCCTTATTATAATTAACACCTCTGATTGTCTCCCTGTGATTACAAACTTTTGTGGAGCAGAGTTCAGGGAGACAGGGCTGCAGGAATCTTGTTTTCTTCTATACTTATGTGTTATTTTTAACGCTTTAAAGAGCTATTTTTTCAAGTACCTATACCGACAGCCCAATCACTTCAATTTATCTACAAACTAGCTAGGATCTTCCGGTAAAACGTTAAGTAAGTAATCAAGCTCACCATAAGCAAGCCACATGAAGAAGTCCTATACACTGATCAGAACACCGTAAACATCACAGTAGCTGTCACACTCTGCAGTGGATACCCTGGGATGGTGTGGAGAGCGTCCCGCCAATTGACCGTGCCAAGAGGCAGTAATGGAAGCCTCTAGAGGTTAGTGATGCCAATTACAAAACTTTATCTGTTCGTCTGTTGCGGTTTCGCTGACTATTTTAATGAAGTAGTGTTATACACTGACCAGAACACCCTAAACATATAATCGCAGTAATTGTCACTCTGTGGACTAGTGTGGAGAGCATCCCGCCCATTGACCGTGCTAAAACGCAGTAACGGAAGCCTCTAGAGGGTATAGATGCCAATTAGATATGTTCACCTGTTCATCTATTGTGGTTTCGTTGACTATTGTAATGAAGTTGTCTTATACACTGACCAGAACACCCTAAACATACCTTTGCAGTAATTGTCACACTCTGGTCTGCAGTAGATACTCTGGAATGGCATAGAGAACATCCCGCCAATTGACCGTGCAAAGAGGCGGTAACAGAAGCCTCCGGACATAACAGATGGCAATTACATACATTCATCTGTTCGTCAATTGTGGTATGGTTGGCTATTGTAATAGCATGCCAAGCTATATCTAATTTCACCCCGACCACTGTGTGATTTGCTTTGCTTCATCATTTAAAAAAAATCTTTTTATTAAATTTATATTTGTAAACACAGAAAACCTTGGTCAAACCATCGCACATTGGCAGTAAAAAACGTATCTCAATGGGCATAATTTAGCAACTCCATCATTCTTATCCCCCATTGGTTGGTCTGCATGCGGTTGTACGTGCCAGAGGAGTAGCTTACCCCAGTTTTTGAAATTACCGGGCCACAGTGAAAACCTCCATACTCATTCCAGGTCCCCCAACATTTTAGTCCATTTCTGGGGTAACCCACGCCCTTCGTAGATCACTCTTTCTGCCAGTATGCACCATCTTGCTTCCATCTTGCTTCCAGACTTGCAAATGTGGGGCTTGTTCTGTCCCCCAGAGGCGTGCAATGTTTCTCTTGTGCCACCATTAATCCCAATGTAACCCATGTGTGCTCAATGCGAGCCAGGTCGGTTTCCCCCCAAATACTTAAGTCTACCATTTTGCAGAGATGGTAGACTGCTGGTTGCACAGGGATCACATACATCACATTGCCGAATCCAACAACCTTTGTATCAGTGGGCAACCCCAAATGTTGTGGTTAAAGGTCCCTTTTTGATCACAGTCCCACCTACGGTTTTGATCAAGTGTTTTGCCCATTTTGAATAGGGTGTGTGGTGTATTGTAGTTGTGGTGCAGTATTTTTAATTGAACAAGTTGGAACCTTGCCCAGATGCCCACTTCCTTCAGAGAAACCAGAGCCTCTATCAATTCATCTGCATTCAGGCCATCTAAGTCAGTGGCCAACCTATTCTGTAGATCCAACAGGTTGTCAGTGGTGTTGTTAATCAGTTTTTTATATGTTAAGGATGTTGTTTTGTATGAAATACATTTGTCTAACAACCGGTCTTCCAGGGGTAAGTATTAGGGAAGTTCCATTCCCCGCGGCTGCACCGCTTGCAATGCATGTTTTATTTGCAAGTGTAGGAAAGATTCAGTAGGGGCTAGATCATATTTGCGTTGCAGGTCTGCAAAGGGAATTACATCTCCTCAGTCCCCGAGAACCCCTACCCAGGACAGGCCTATAAGATTCCATTTGTCGAAACCTGCATGTGTTCCCAATGCACCCAGGTCAGCTGTGTCCTACAGGAGAGTCGCTTGTGTAATCTTGCCTTTCCACCCCAATGCTCTTGTGAGTGTGCGTCAAAGGTGTATTACTGCAGTGGTTGGATTGTGAAGTTTATAGAGTCTGGGTTACCATATAGGGCATTGAGGTGCCCCAATGGGAGCATCCACAGACTGTCCATGCTGTATTCTGGCTTATTTGGTGGCCGAAAAACCTAGTTATCTGTGGTGGTTAGTTGTGCTGCCCAGTAATATTTCTTGAAAGTCAGGGAGGGCGATGCCGCCAACATATCATCCCCTAGTCAGTTTGCGTAAGGCTATCCGGACTTGGCCACCATCCCATTGTAGTGTCGGAGCTCACCTTCCAATGTTCTGAAATATGAATTGCGGATTAAATAGAGTGTAATATGTAGGGCTTATAGAAAACGAGGGAGGGACATCTTGCAAAATGCGGCTCTCCATAGGCGTGAACTTTGCTTCATCATTGATCCACCGCAACCATATCTGAAGCACGTTGGGTGTGGATCACTGTTTTTCTTCTCAGGGAATCCTAGCTGTGAGAGCTGAGTCACCATGGAGCCCAGGTAGGAAAAATTCTGATTGATATAGGCTTCTCCTAGCATCAGAGCGATGAAACCTGGACGCGGTGTCAAAATCTTACAATTCTGCCAACCGCAGTAACTCCATTTGCTGTAATTGTTAATATGCGAAATACCCCTTCTAATTCATCAAAGACCCAGTAAAATCCTTGCATAGTTGAAGTACCCCTGATTCTAGATGTCTCTCTTAGCAAGGGGTGGATTCCCCATCTTTTACTGCGCTTGTTGTAAACCATGTGGCAAACGCTGTCTCTCTTTGTGGTTGCTTTTTTGCAGATTAGCAAGGCTATCAATTTGCAGTCAAGCTGCCATTTTGTCACAACGCAGGAAGGCAGGGTCCTGGTGTCACCTTTCTACAGTCTCTGGCCTTAGATTGCAGAACTCTCCATCCTGTGACATAAAAGTCCAGCCTTAGGCCTTTCAATCTCAGTTGCATGTGGATCTACAGATCATGGACCCAGGCTTTATACCACGGGATAATTCCTGAATTAATATATACTATTATTGGTTGCGACAGCAGAGCTACCTCTCAATTGGCATAGTTCTGCATATCTACGAGTTAGACAGCAGAGCTGCACCTATGGCAGCACAGATCCCCAAGGATCAGGCGTTAGACAGCAGAGCTATCTCCACAGGTACATTAATGTTACAAATTTAGTTCAGATTCAGGCTGTAGTAAATCTGGTGAGGTCGTCCCTCAGTTTGACCAGGTCAGGCATCCTCAGTCTTCAGATAGCACAGCCACCCCTCAGTTTACACTATTCGCCCGTGCTCGAGCCGTAGCCCGTGCCATCCCCAAGGATGCCCAGTTTTGCGGTGCTAGAACAGCGGCATTGCTCCCGCGACTACAGCGTCAGACTGCACCGAGACAAAACCGAAAGAGAGTGCGTCTGAGGGCACGAGATTAGCTCTAAAGTGTCACCCGTGACTGCCATTAACATTTTTCCGTCACAACGGCTGGCTAAAATTTATGACAAGGAGACAGGGTTTGGTCACACGCAACAATAATTCTTTTTCGCCTTGAACAGCAGAAAGACGGTCGTTTGTTTCTGTCACCTCTGTCTTCCTCACAGCATAATAAACACGCAGAAGCACACTCTCTTGCTCTTGGGCACTATCTCTCTCTTTCCCTCTCTCTCTCTCTCCATCTCTTTTTCGCTTTCATGAGACGACCCACTTTTTCATTGCTTTTTTTTCGCTGAAAGATTCTGCATTACACTACAAACCATCGGAGCCAATGATGCTTGACATATTACCTTGGACCCCAGTTCCATAGTCAACGAATCTAACATGGCCGCCGCCCGCGGTCAGAGTAAGACGAGAGCACTAGTGCACCGTGGAACCTGGGCTCGGCGAGCTTCCTTGTTGCGTACACTTGCTAGTCAGTGGGAACATTTTTGTGTCTCATTCAAGTCACCACATGTGAAAAAAGTTGGGAAAACTGTCAAGTACACACTGTACAATTAATTGGGAGCAGTGCTTTAAATGGGGAAAATATAAGTGCAGGTACTCATTAAAATGAGTTAGAGGTGTGGCAAATGGGCTGGGCCAGGGGCAGGGCTAAGGGCAAGATATGATGATACATAATGACCTCTGTAGCAGTTACAGCACATATCAAAACGCATGAAAAATGTGTTTATATAAACAAAACAGGTTAACTCATTACACAACAAAAAAAGCCAAACAGGATGATATGTTAACATTTCCTTGTTTTGTAATATTTACTGCTTCTTAACCCCTTCGACGCGCTTGACGGAACGGTTCCGTCATGCACGTCGGTTGGGCTGTGCTTATGACAGAACCGTTCCGTCATGGCCCCGCCCGCGCACGGAATCTTCAGCGTGGCGCGGAAATCCGCGCCGCGCTGAAGGGGTTAATGCCATATGTTAGTTGTTAGTTGTTGTTTGGAAAATACTATATATTCTCAAGTGTGCACACACACAGTGAGCGAAACAAGCTGAAAAGAACACAAAAGCATTACACCCATTCCCTTTAAAATCTCTCCTGAGAGTGTCCTGATTCTCTTCCTCTTTCTCTCACACAAAAATAGGCACACACAGGTCAGCAAGCACTCAGACATATATATATATATATGTATAAACGATTATTAAAGTTAACAAGAAATGCACAGGATTTTTGACTGTACACAAATTTGTGTTAAAATACCATTTCAAAGCCCATTCATGATTTCAGAACTCAACAAATATCTGGTATTTTTATGTGAAGAAAGTGGCAATCCTAACTTAACCTGTCACCTCACTTCTATACATTCATCCCTCCCCCTTCCTTCTATGCTTGTTTTGTGTATACTCATCATCTAATATTTTTCCATATCTTTATTTCATTGGTAGACAAGTGTTTATTATGTCATCTGTTGGAACATTTATTTATCTTATATAAATGACCTTATAGAATGTTCGACGGATTTGATCTTTTGAGAGCTGTTCTTCACATGTTACTGTTACGACCTGCGTGTGGGCCCTGATGATGTTACTACTTGAATAAACAACATTTATCCACTTTACATCTTCTGTTCCTGTTTCAACAGAGGGGCACACAAAGGAAAGCAGCCTCTGTGCTGAACAAAAAGATGGAGGAAAAAAAGTCTTTTTTGGGAAGGTAGAGGATTGTCTGTCGCTGCCCCTCACTTTAGTATGACCAGTACAATTCCTTAAATGGGACAGGATTGCTGACTGGCAGCCCCAGCCCATTTCACACGCCCGATGGAGGAAGTGGGTGGGGGTGCCTTAAGCACTTTGAGCCTAATAGCCATTGTCCACCTGAACAACAGTGCAGGGTCTGTCTAGACCCTGTCCTGTTGATCACAGCATGACGCAAGGCAAGCCCTCTCAACCCCCTGCAGTCTGAGGACATTCAAGTGGGCGCTGCTGGAATCTCCAGCAGCGACTCCGCAAAACGCCACTGAGGGGCTCAGTGACTTGCAAGCTCCTCGGAAGCAGAGCGGCATCTGCCCTGAGCTGGAGGAGATACCGAACCTGAGCCTGCTGTGCTCAATGAGGGTACCGGTACTCTCCCTCAACTAAGAAAAGTGCCGGTACTGACGGCCAGAAAATTCTGAAGTGCCGGTACTCAGTACCGGTGTGTACCTGCCCATTTAAAGCACTGATTGAAGTAAAAAAAACACGAACATTGATTTTATATTAGCTTTCCTGGTGGCATATTAAACCCATTGCATAATGTAGTAAGGCCTATGTTTGTACCAATAATTCTAAGGGGCGTATCTTTAGGGGGGGGTTTGGGATAGAACAACCACCTCCTTGCACCTTCAGGCATGGAGCAGTGGGTTGGGCTTTCGTTGTTCATGCCAGGGACTGTCAGCTCAGCACAGCCTTCATTTAGGGGAACAACCCCAGCTAACGAGAGGACAGGAGTCAGCACAGCATAATCAGTTGTACTTCATATTGCAGAATGAGGGTAAAGCGCTATTCCTAGAGCCCAGTTGTGCCCCTATTTGTTCCAGCTTTGCTTTTCTCAGTTTGCTTGTGTGGAAAGTCTCCTCGTTTAAAGTGGGATTGCGTGTCATTGCAGCATGTGATCTGTGATGTGCAAGAGAGAAGATTGTGCCCTCTTTCTTTAAACGTCACTCGTGTCAATCTCATCCATGGATTTATAGTTCAGCACCTCTGCATCACCTAACTACCAATGACTAACCTGTAGATGCTAGTGTGGGGTCCCCAGTCTGTGCATTGCACTGTAAACCCACCTGTAACAGTCTCAGGGTGTACCCCTAAGCTGTACCTTTGTGAGTTGCATGGATCTCAAGGCATAAACCTCTCACTATAGTTGTACAGTCTCTACACCTCTCTGTAAATGTCAGGGATTCATAATTCTCAGGGTTTAAACTCCTTATTGTGCATGCCCAGTACATAGAAATCTCAGGATACTAATATCTCATGGCTCCATACAGGGCTTCACGGATCTGTATTTTACCCCTTAGGATTCCAAGTATTATGTTGTAAAAGCTGTGTTGTCCCTGTTAGGGCAGCAGAGAGCCCTTGTTACTAACAGCCTGCTATTAGGGCTGAACATAGCCAAGGTAGTAAAACTCCATTCTGAATCTGTGTGGTGGTAATCTCAGGGTATCACTAGCAAACAATGCCTGCTACGGCTATAGAGCCCTTAAAGTGTTACTAGCAGCACTGACAGAGTTGTAGGGCTTTCTATTTGGAAACCTTGTGAAGCAAAGTGGTTGCATACATTTTTTATTATTTACTCCGCCTGGAACACGTCTAATTAAGGCAAGTGACTTTTTGTTCTCTGTATATCCAGTACATTTCAGGGCATAACACTACTAAGATAATTCAGTGGTTAATGCCAGTGCTGGAGAGATCCATGTGTAATACGTTGTTGCAGGTTTGAGGCATCATATAATAACTGAAAAGGGTTAATGTACCAGCTCCAGAGAGTTGCATGTAAGATACGGTCACAGATTTGTATACTACTTAAGGTAGCTCATTTGGTTAATGCTTTTGTTGCAGAGACCATTGTGAAAACTGCAGATTAAAATTTACTTTCCTGTTAAAGTAGCTCGGAGCGTTGCGATTCTGATGCAAACAGTTGTATATAACCTGCAAGGCATAAGTTCCCATGTGTTATAGATGTATGCTCGTTGTTTTGTTTGGAAGATTTATAAAATTAACTTAGGTGAGTAATCCAAAAAACTTTCTGTTAGGCAGCAGCAGCCGGCACAGGCAAGAGTGGTGAGGCGGGGGGTCGAGGAAGTTGACAGAAGACGGGATAAGTAAACTTAAATAAAAAACTTAAATAAAACCACTTACCTTGCGCTTGCTGCATTACCGAGTTTACGTATCCCGTTGTCTGTCAACTTCCCCGCTCCCCACCACCTCGCCTCGCCACACCGCTCTTACCTGTGCCAGCCGCCACTGCTGTTGGGTGCCAAAACATCAGCTTGTATCATGAGTCATATAAATGATTATTATTAATGTGAAAAGACACACGAACCAGCATAAGTGATGCCTATACACAGAACACACAGACCTACATAGTTTGAGAAAGTCAAAAACACTTTTAAGTCATAGCTTATCTCTTGGCAACTTGTGAAGTGGCTCAATGGGGTTATGGTGGCCTCTTTTTTGAGCTGCTCGGTCTGACGACTACATAGAACTAGCCTTAGAACCTGAAGGCAAGTAAGTTGCAAAAGAAAAATACTACATATTTCTCAGCAGCGGCTGCTTCATTAGAGCAGAGAAGTGCTGCCCTCTGCCACCACTAGCAAGTAAAACGATAGTAAAATGGGTTTGAAACCCGTTTTATTATCGTTTCAATTTAATCCCCTGGACCACCCCAGGACTCTGATGAGTCTTGGGGGCGGGTCCAGGTGAGACACTGCTTGTGGGGGAGTGGTGGACAATCCCTTCACTGCACATGAGGGTCTGGCCAACCATCTCAGGCTCGCCAGACCCTCGCGCGCAGTGACGCTCTCTCCAGCCCAGGATGCATTGCTGAGGATGGAGAGAGCAGGCACAGGCTCCCAGTCTCCCTGAGAGCGCAAGTTGCCGGCGCTCAGGCAAATCCAGTTACAGGGGAGCACCCTGGGGAAAACCACATTTTGCGCAATCCCCACTCCCGTCTGCCACACTTGCACTGGTGTCGTGAAACTTGAGGGGGCCCCCCTGGCAAGGTATGTTGAGGGACCCCCTCCAGACTCAATTAGGAGCTCTCCGGCCAGAGAACTGTGCTGAGGGGGCCCCCTGGAGTTTGAGGGCCCCCATGCACCGCAGGCTGCAGGAGTCTGAGTTACGCCACTGCCCACTTGTCCTCTTCAATTGCCTATGTAGTTAACATTTGGGAGGGGTAAGAAAATAAGGGAGGCAAAATGAAGGAGTGCCATGAAAAGAAAAACAAGCATTGGCAAAGCCAATAGGCCTCGCCTTTGGGACCTAATGCCTTTGCCAGTGGTTCAAGCTGTGCTGTACAGAATCACCAATATCGTGCAGCATGGTTTTTAAAAAAGAAAAAAAACTTGAGCGACCTGCAAACCATTTTGTAGGTGCGCACACCAAGAATACATGAGCCTATAAAATTACATGAGTGCCTTTTTTCTATTTATGGATCCAAGTTGAATGGGTAAACGAAAAATAAAAAAAAAGTTAGCACAAATGGAGTGGGGTGCTTCTCTATCAATCTGTGCATTTTAATTATGTTATGAGTGGCAACATCTGCGAATATGCATTTTATCTTTGTTAACTAACACTGTTTTACTGTTACTAAGTGGCGGCAGAGACAGTAGTGAGAAGGCTGCTTCCCCATAAAGAAATGGGGTTGTAATGTGACCGTTTAAAGATGCTCCGTTTTCTATCCTGAGTGTAGAATGGCATATTGATTTTGACAGCTGCATTTATAGGGTAAAAGGTTGGGGGAAAGAAAAACGGTTGGGGGCAAGAAACAAGATCAAGGTAGGTTAAAGCAAGTGTTGGGCAACACTGAGAGAAGGTAGCAGCAGGGGCCCATAGGTGGGGAGAACAAACATTGAGGTTTTGGCAAACAGAAGAAAAAAATGAAAGCGCACAACGTGGAGGAGTTTGGGGGGGGTCAAAAGCACCCAGACAAAAAGTAATGGAGTGTGGAGGAAAAGCATAGGAGGGCAGAAGCGGAAACACACAGGTAGCAAGCACAACAGATGGGAAAACTTACACGAGGTAGACAGTAGAAAAACATATGCTATCTCGTAGCGTGCTTAAACAGAAACATATACAAGCATTGGCAAAGCCAAAAATAAATGAACCTGCTTTCCCCACTTAATTAAAACTGAGAAATGTTTATTAAAAATAAATAAATCTCTGGTTCCTTGCCCACGTGATAGGAGGCTGCCTCGTTGTTTTTGGCAGGGTCAGAAACGTCCCGTCCGCTCCTGGTTTCGACAGTGAGTGCCGCAGGGAAAGTTTACCTTCAGCCCTTCACAGAAGTACCCAGCCTGGTCCCCTGCAATGATTAACACCTGGGCACAGAGGCTTGGCGGCAGTGGGGTTTCCAAGAACTAGATTCACAATAAGGCCTGACGGCGCAAGGACAAAAACAAGTGTGTCATCTTCTTTTCATTTTCTCACATAATAATTTAGCAGGTATTTACGAAAGAAAACACTCTGACATGCTTACCGTGCTCGGCAAGCAACGGCTACAGCAGCAGAGTGCAGAGAGTCTTGCTTCATCCCACAGGGCGAGCAGGACGAACACCGCTGGCAGCCACAGACCCTTCAGCGCCACGTAAAACAAGCAAAAGCACACCGCGTTGTGTGGAAATAGTAACCTGACCCACGAGGAATGCAGCTGCCACCCTGCGCGCCGCTGCTCGCTCCCGAGAGCAAAATGTCGTGGGAGTGAACATTAGAAAAGAGGTGGGACATGCACCAGCCTGTAGTCATTTGCGTGCTTTCATTATTGAAAGACACATGCAAAAGCCAATCCAATGTGTGGGAGGAGTCAGACCCACACAGAGAAGCCACAAGAAGCATCACAGAGCAGCACATGCGCACTGCTAGGGTCGACCTAAAAAAGAAAAAGCAGACAAGGGTGTCAGCAGCCTTCTAAATATGAGTTTAAATACACTTTTCTTTGGACCTAAGTTGTAGGGAGACTGATGAGGAGAGCTCCAGCACCCTCTGCAGGTCAGTGCCCAGGGTGTGGGCCAAGCTTGCCCATGCTAAAGGCCGGCCCTGCGCAGTTGCCCAAACCACCATCTTTCCCTTGAAGTTGGATACACCTCATTGCTTGTAGGAAAATCTCAAACTCACACTGCAGTAATATTATTGTCTAAGCTATGCCCCTGCCAATTCCTCGACCCCGTTACCTACAGTGGGTTTTCAATCTCAAAAGGTCCCAGTCTAGAAAGAAGAAAGATTAACATTCCGCATAACAGTTTGCTGATGGGCTCTACATCTGAGGGCGCCAACAAGTCTACAAAAGAAACTGACGTGAGCGCACTTAGGTGGCTTATATGTGGCTCCATTCATCATTTTCGGAGTGGAACGAGGTTGGTGCGGAGCTGTGAGGCTTAACATACAGGTGCACAGGATTACTGCCTTTTAGTTTTTCCAGATCCAGTCTGATGCCTTGGGAATATTTGCAATGTAAGGAATCTGTGGTTAGATAGAATGGCCAACAGAAATGGCATTACAGAAGGTAACTTGTTCAATTGTGTCACATCAGCATTTTCTGCATTATGGATTTAACACACTTGCCACATAATCAACCCTCTGCCTCATAAGTTGCAGATTTCAGTGAAAAAATGTTTTAAACCCCTTCGCTGCGGCGGAAATTCCGCCGCAGCGCTGGTGGGTGCGGGGGGGCAGCGCGGTGGCGCGGTGCTCATGACGGAGCCACTCCGTCATGAGCCACGGTTGGGCTGTGCTCATGACGGAGTGGTTCCGTCATGACTCCGCCCACAGCGCTAATCGCCCACACAGGCCGCCAACGGCCGCAACATGACGGAACCACTCCGTCATGAGCACACGGCAACCGTGGCTCATGACGGCGTGGTTCCGTCATGAGCACGGAACGAGTTAAGTAATTGCTGAAGCAATAGGTCTGGCATTAGCCACCACCCTTTTAGCCTCTTTTGTTTTGCATGATTTTTGTCAAATGTATTGCTGGGGAATTTGCCGGTCACTTGTCAATCTAAAAAAAATAATTGGTTATTGTATGTGGACGCGTTCCTCGTGAATGCTATTGCTCACAGTGAAGTTAAACAATTGCTGAAGTGGGCTGACCCATTGCTTCCTGCACTATATGCTGTTGCTGGCAGAAGAAAAATGGTAAGGACACAACAACAGACAAATGGGTGAAGTGGCCATTACAAAAAATGGGGTCACCCAAAATGGTCTTGGACCTGGGTACAATCTGGTACAAAAAACAATGGTCCTAAACCTCATTTGAAAAGGAGATCCATCAATAACCATCAGTGTATCAATAAATCATTTCTCGAGCATATGAAAGGACACTAAGTCTGCTCATAATACTTAATAAGTTATTTGTTCAAACAAGGCAGTGCAACAAACCAATTTCTAAATCACCATTTATTTTATTTTTATGGCGAAACAAGCAAATTGCAATACACTCTACGTTAATATTTACGTGGAAGGGTTGCTCCAAATGGAACGTGCAAGAGAGAGAGGTGCTCAAGTAAGGGGTGATGAGAAGGAAGAGAAATCAGAGTAGTGACATAAGGAATAAAACAATGATACAATTGAAAAAGGGTGGACTGGTTTTAATCACCGTCCTTAATGGCCTGGCCACATTCTGGTTAAGCAATTTCTAATTTACAATTTTATACATAGAGATATATTCTCATGTGGCACGTTGGATATGGAGTTTGGGGTCCAGGCTTTATATTGAAAAGGCGTCGATGTTTCGACCAGACTTGGGGCCATGGATACTGGAGTATCCAGCCAGTCGTGGCGGTACCGGTATGCTGACGTTATGCGGCTGAAGCCTTAGAATTGAATTCAAGGTTAAATGAGGACCGTCCCAACCACTGTTCAGATTGATTGTATGATACAATTCGAGATTGCACAACTGTGCACACGCGAACCCATTTAAGTTATGATAGTACGGCCACAGGATTACAAGGACCGCTATCTTGAGATTTGGATTCGATCCACACCCCACAAACTACAGAGGGGGTAGTACGAAGGCCCATCACCCTGACCTGGGTTGCCCCACCCCGTCCTGATGAAGAGCCGCATAGCCAAGGTCTAAACTACCCTCATGGCCCCAAGTCGGGTCGAAACGTCGACGCCTTTTCAATATAAAGCCTGGACCCCAAACTCCATATCCAACGTGCCACATGAGAATATATCTCTATGTATAAAATTGTAAATTAGAAATTGCTTAACCAGAATGTGGCCAGGCCATTAAGGACGGTGATTAACAACCAGTCCGCCCTCTTTCAATTCTATCATTGTTTTATTCCTTATGTCACTACTCTGAATTCTCTTCCTTCTCATCACCCCTCACTTGAGCACCTCTCTCTCTTGCACGTAAATATTAACGTAGAGTGTATTGCAATTAGCTTGTTTAGCCATAAAAATTAAATACATGGTGATTTAGAAATTGGTTTGTTGCACTGCCTTGTTTGAACAAATAACTTATTAAGGATTATGAGCAGACTTAGTGTCCTTTCGTATGCTCGAAAAATGATTTACTGATACACTGATGGTTATTGATTGATCTCCTTTTCAAATGAGGTTTAGGACCATTGTTTTTTGTACCAAATGGGTGAAGTGTGATGGCTGTCAGTCCCTATAAATCCGCATATCACACAGATTTTAGTAAAATCAAAACACCAAACCTAAAGATTGTTTCTTGCTCAAACAGATGAAAACTTGCTTAAAAAGTGCTGCTCTTTGGAGTAAAATGGATTACCATTTACAGAAGTTAACTGTTCTTCTTTAGCTGCTGAAATCTATATTCAGGTTGCTATAAGATTTAATTAAAACTTTTGCCAGGCGGCAGTTATGTTTGTTAAAATGCCAACAAAGTTAAATAATCCTTCCCTAGAATGTGCCGTTTCAGGCCACATAATTTGCCTTTTCTTACCTCATATTTTAAGCCAACCCTGCTGCATAACTAAATCGTCCACTGCTGCTTAATTCCTGAAGCCCTGAATATATCTTTATCTATGAATGCATCTTTCGAAAAGTTCATCTTTGTAGTTTGGAAAGAATGAAATTGAAACAAAGGGAAGTTCTGAGAAAATGTTACCCTTTTGGTATGCGTTTCTTTGCCAAGGTTTAAATCACTTTTAAGCAACGCTCTGTAAAGGATTTAGTCTGTGAGCGCGGACCCCCCCAATGCTAAAATGCTTCCAATCTGTCAATATCATTCAGACAAGGAGTGGACCCATCTCGTTATAAACTGAAACCGCGTCATCAAGGTTAATAAACAGTGTGTAGTGACTGGGTCCATATAAAAGCGGGGCGCGTGCCACACCTCCACATACCTCGTATGTGGACAAATACTTGATTGCTGCAAAAGGGAACTCCGAGCAGAAACCTGCCGCCCATGGAGGAGCAGAGCCGGGTTGTTGGTTGCGGCGGAGTGCATTGGCGCGCTCTTGTTTACTGTGCGAGTGTTTGACAGCGTGGCTTGCCCTGCTCCTCCCCCCTCACACCTTCCATGGCTCTCTGGCATGTGTGCCTCCTAGGCGAGCAGCAGGGTGGTGCCGGGAAGCTCCCCTCTCCTGTGACACGATAATTGAGTTACCAGGAAGCTAGCAGCTCTTGAGGAAGATGTCATTTCTCACAGATAAATGCAATTAATTATGATTCTGTCAGCAGGCGTGTGTCTGGTTTTTTTTGTCTCCTGTTTGTAGTGGCACTTAATTTCATTTGGCTCTTGATGAGCATAGCGTCGGAGGCCCCGAGAGCTCGGACGACCGGGGCACAGCACGAGCGCGGCAGGTTCAAGGTGGGAGTCCCGAGTGTGGCTGTTCTCGTCGTAGTGTCTCTGAAGTGCTTTCGTAATATGACGGCTGCCCTATTGTGCGTCATCAGCTTTCTGTTCGTCCTCCCGCACTGCCAATCAGCACCGGCGGGACACAGACCACATCTGGGCGAGGGAGTGTTGTTGGGCTTGGCGTTCCTATACATTGGAAATTTCACCTGCCATTCCTCTTTAATTGAAGCCAGAGGAGGAGCGCACGTGGTACACACGCGCGCCTCTCCTATCTGGCTTCAATAGTTCTGCTTATGATGTCATCTATCCCGAGTACACGTGAATGAAAATTGTGCCAGCTGATGCGTGCGGTTTTGTGCAGTAGTAGCTGGCACACTTTGAGTGCATGTCAGCTCATTTTAATAATTCAAGTACTGTTGTGGTTTCATTTGAAGTGTTGGTGCTCACGCCTCTCTTCTTCACAGATTGTGCATTGTGTAGTAGTGGGACCAATCTGAGTACATTGTTTATGCGATCAGGAAGTGAGGTCCAACTCCTCTAGGCCTACATGAGTGGTGATGCAGTAAGACATCTCACCACAAGCTGCATGATGGTGCGTGGCGCCTAAGCAAGCCAGGCGGCAAGAGCTTGCCACGCCTGCTTTTCATACAGTTATGAGCACGGAGGTCTGCTGCTTGCGGCCTGTAGTATTTTCAATGTTAATTGTGCGCATGCTGTCGCGTGGAATCTTTGTCAACTTTGTGATCTAAATTAGCATATATATCAAAGGAGAAGTGACTCTGGTAGAAGGTGATTCAGATCCCTTTGTCTTCTCGACCCATCACCAGACATTAATTGTATTGTAATTGTATTGTATTGATTTAACATTAATGAAGCTACTCTAGAAAGAGGCATAATGTATAACAAGCATTGGCAAAGTCAATAGGTCTGGTGTTGGATGCTAGCCTTTTAGCTTTGTCAATACTTATTTTTTCATGAGTTTTGTAAAAGTTTACTGTTGGGTGCGCTCCCAGACCCTCGTCAATATATAAAAAAAATCAGGTAAAAACCATACATTTTTTGTTTCAATAGCACACATTCATATAGTAGTCCATGGGTCTCTGGCACTAAAGGGTCTAATTTGTGCCAGGATGTGTTTCTTGTGAAAGAATAGAATGCCATTACTCACAGTGAATATAGCCAATGGTTGAAGTTGGCTGGCACATTCCCCCATGCTTTATGCTGGAGTGGGTAGACATAAAATGTGAATGACACAACAGCAGATCAATGGATAAAGAGAGCTGGCTGAAAGCCCCCGTTAGTAAGTATATTATATACATTGTTGTAGTAAACTCAAATGGTCTTGGCTAATGTCAGACCTAAAAATGTAAGGACCAGCAAACTTAGTGCTAAGTAGTATTGACATAGTTTGCAGTATCATGGAACTTGGTGTTTTGTAAACGTAACTCGTTACTAATTATGTAAACTCAGTAGATAATTGGTTGAAATATATTTCTGAATCATACACTGTGAGGCTTTTTGGATTTGTTCTCTCATATATCTTGTTTAGCTAAATATTCAGGTATAACACTGTTAACTCCTTAACCGCGGCACAAATTCCGTCGCAGTGCAGGAGGTCTATTAAGTGGGCAGGGCCGCGTCGGCCAACGGACGTGCGCATCACTAGCGAGGTAGTGCTCGTGATGGCCATTGGCCGACGGGCGCACTAAACGGGCTAATGAAAGTAAAACATAATTTCTCGTGAAAGCTTTCCGCATATGTGGGGGAAGCGGATGCCTATTATCAATGTAGTGATGCAAAGGAAAATGTATTAATTTTATTGCAATAAAAGGAACACGGTTTGATCCTGATTGGACGGCACTGTTCTTTACACAGGTTACAGCTATAAATTCAGAAACCTTATTCCCAAATAAGCCAATGTGGAATGAAGACACATACAATGGTAAAGCAAAGAGTTTGAAAGAGCCAACATAGCATTAGAAATACAATGTAAAAAAACTAAAGTGGTGTTGGAGAGTGTTGGAACTGGCACTTTCTGGTTGGCTGGTGCGATGCCCTAGCCAGGCAGAACATATCGCTCCCATCTGGGGTGGGTGATTGCACTCACTGTATAACCTACGCTCACCCTTGGGTAGCTTGGCACTTAGCAGTCAGGCTTATCACAGAGGCAATGTGTAAAGCTTTGGCACAGCACTCTCACACAATAAATAGACAGAGCTTCACAAGAGAGACTTCACACATGGTGTAGGTAAATAAACTTTGTATTCAACACACACAGTAATTAACACAACATGAACATCATGTATATCTGGGCATAAATCATATTTGGAAATATCACTAGCAGTACAAGGCCCAACCGTGTTAAAATGATGTCAGTGGTATGCACCTTCGAGAAAGATCTTTACCTCCCGGCACCCTTATGCGGTGTGAAACGTTGTCAAAACTAGCCCCACCCTGACAATTATTATAATTCAATACCACACAGTTATAGGGTGCACCCCAGATCACAACGGTACTAAAAATGTGTGCGCACAGGTAATTACAGCACTTTTAAACAGCACTGTGGACCAAGGCTGCACAGGCAAAAAGCAATGTCAAACATAGTATTCTTTTGGCAAGGAATTAACGTGTAAAGCAACACCACCATGCGGCTTAATTAATAGCAGGTGGTCCTCATACTGTAACTCCCACACACTCACTCAGCACCGATACACGGATCCATGGATGTCAGGCAGGTCCAAGAGGACCGCACTTACGCACACATGCACACAGCACTGTAATGTGGTGCCACAAATATCCAGTAGGTCAGTTGTTAACACAAATGTAGACCTTCTCCACCTTTCTGCTAACCTTGACTACCGGTTGGAGATAAACCACCCTCCCATAAATCAGGAAGGAGTCTACAAATGGGGGTTTGGCCACAAGTCAGAAAGTTCACCTTCGTGATGCGGAGCAGAAGCAGGCTGATGGCGATAGTCGTGCAATCGAAGGATTCCATAATATGCCTTCCGGCACCAGCCCAGTTCTACAAAGCACGGTCGGTGGGGAGGGGGTGGGGGGGGGGGCATCACATAATCTTTTGGCCCGCTTCCGATCCCTCTCGAAAGCGCTCCGTAGCCCAGTAATTTGCTCTCACCACCCAGGCCCAATCAGGGCAATACTACCAGACAACATGAAGTCATCAGGCCGGGTGAGGATAGGGCATTTGATCCGTTGCACTGAGGGCACAAAATGAACAATCAATGAATGGGGGACAAAGCAGGGAAGCCTCTTGGTAGAAAGAGGCACCCCGTCAGACACACGTTAATCAAAGTAGCACCCCGTCCAGGCACAATGGGATACAAATCCGATCCTCTGCACCTACCTGGAAATGAGACACAATGTCTGGTACGCATTGATATGAGTTGCACCAGACAGTTCCGGTCACACACAATGAAGAGTTGTAAATTCAGTATTTGCTGGAAATGAGACAGAATGTCTGGTGCGCCTTGATCTGAGTTGCGCCAGACAGATCCGGTCACAAAATGAAGATTTGCGAATTCCGTACCTCCTTGGAATTGAGGCACAACATCTGGTGGGCATTGATACTGGTCCCACCAGACAATACTGGTCACACAGACCGAAGAGTTGCAAATTCCCTGGAAATGAGGCACAGCAACGAGTGCGCATTGATAATGGCCACAGCAGACAATACCGGCCACACACAATGAAGAGTTGCAAATTCTGTACCTCCTTGGGAATGAGGCTTGATTCCTGATGTGCGTTGATACGGGTTGCACCAGGGAATTCCAGTCACACACACAGGTGAAAGTTTAGCAGTGCTGCACAAGGTAGAACGAGGCACTGTGGGTACGCCTTCCTTCTGAGGGTTACAACCTGTGAATCGGAAACCGCACGCAATGAGCATGCAGAAGGCATGTCACACGAGAAAGATACAACATGATCGACGAAGTGGTCCACACTGGATTCCGCAACCGGTGAATCCACTCATCACCAACAATACGCTTATGCATTTTGAGGCACCCACAATGCAGGTGCCACACTCTTTAGATGCAGGAAGTACTTTTCAGGCTCCCCACAAGGCAATCTGGTCTCCAGGCACAATACTTAGTTCCATGCTTACGCCACGCCATCAGTTCAGATCCAGCAGACGATGTGGGCACTTAAGAGGGCACCTCTCTCCAGATGTCACAAGTAGACCGTGTTGGTCCCACACAGGAGGTCTTTGGTGTCCATGAGACCTCCACAAGAGAACAGGGAGAAAGCCAACAAGCCCTTGTAGAGCACACTTCAGGGTGCCACACAGCAGCAGGTAGCCAAGGCCAGCCACTTTTCAGGAAGGATGCACTCTCCCTTACAATGGCAGTAATCTGCCTTGTGCAGAACAGATTCCTCTGGCAGTGTGCATCCCACAGTTCCTATATGTCTGGTCCCATGTCCCCGCAAGTGTACCTACTGAAGTATGGCACCATAAGTTATACTGAAGTGTGCCTTTGAATTTGTGGTGGTCCAGGTGCTTTCCCTTTGAACCACAGATGTCTCCCCTAAATTTCAGTCCTATCTGCCATGGTGCCTTGAAATGAAGGTCATAATCTTTAAGGGAGCCATTATCTGGCTTTTCAGAGGCCAAGTGTCAACACCTCTCCCTCCAATATATCCAGTCAGGCCCTCAAATGACAGAGGTCTGTTGTTCCAGTAGCATGCCCAGTCTTTTATAGCTGTCACTGGGGAATGCACAGATGTGCTCCCAAGCCTCCAGTGAGGACTGGAGTCAAACGAAAAGACACACAAAGCGTTTTAGAGCAGAGAAATGCCCACTTTCTAGAAGTACATTTTTAAACTATTAATGACAAATCCACCTTTACCAGAGGAGAAGGTTTGTCATTGTGATTTAAATGATAGGAAACATTATGAGGCTGCTCCACTGCAAACCACTATTGCAGCCTGAAGTAACTTCGACCATTCCCCCATGTTAACTAATAGGAAGAGCAAACCTCATAGGTAGTGAAAACACACATGTGCATTCTTCACTATCTGGGCAGGGAACACACATTTGTACCTTCCTTACCTTTCACATACCACTTGCTTCACCCCTTAAGACTTACCCCAGATGTGCTCTTGTAGTATTGAAAGGTCCCCTCAGGATTGGCCAGTGATTTAGAAAGGTCAACCTGAGCATAAGTGCAATTGCTCACACACAGGCCTGCAATGGCAGGCTTGACACAGGTTTAAAAACATCATAGGTGCAAGCAGGGGTGTAACACAAGTCCTCGCAGCCCCTGCAGTGTGGGGGGCCCCCAAGCGCCAGGGGGCCCCCTCAGCACGGCACTTCGGCAGGAGAGCTCCTGATAAAGTCCAGAGGGGGGCCCTCCTTGTACCTTGCAGGGGGGCCCCCTCAAGTTTCGTTACGCCACTGGGTACAAGTGCACATACACAGGCCTGCAATGGCTGGCTTGAGACATATTTGGAAACATCAGGGAAGCAACACTTCCTACTGTGCGTAGGGAGAGTGTGCGCACTATCACACTGCATTAACAGTGGGAAAGTGCCCAGAGCCCTAAAACCACAAGCAGAGAATCAGCTATGTAGGGAAACCCCACATGGGGGTTCTTCACTACCTGGGCATGAAACACCCAGGTGTACCTGCCCTGCTTTTCCCCTACCACTTGCTCCGCCCTTCAGGGCTTACCCTAGGGGGGGCTCTACTGGTAGTGGAAGGCCCAGTCAGGGTTAGCTAATGAGTGAAAAATGCCAATCTAAGTATAAGCGCAACTGCGCACCCCAGGCCTGCAGTAGCAGGCCTGATGCAAATTTGACTTGCTGTCCTGGTGAGTGGCACCATCAGTGCTACGTCCCTCTATTGGTCAGTGCAGTTCCTGCCCTGGGCATGCGGTGCACCTTTTTACAGGGCACTCACAGGTACAACATCTAAACAAATCAAGTAAGCACCACTTCCTAGCATGTGTAGGAAGGGCTTGTGCGCTTCCACACTGCTTTTATAGTGGGAAAGTGCCTAGAATCCCAAGGCCACGAGAAGAGAATCAACAGAAACCAAGAGGGAAAAAAAACACATTTTAGTGAAATCCCCTAAGAAAAGAGGTGAAAACTTTATTCATGCAATGAACAGAGAGAGTGCAGACCAGTATGTATTGGACCTCGGTGTCTTTAAACTTCAGCTAGGTTTAATGTCTAACAATCTCTCAATACAACACAATTAGCCAGAGATGTAGAGCTGACTGTGAATTGTGTAGAAACAGGGAACAGACTCCAAAAAAACACTTAACACAAAAAAGTGTTTTATAGTTAAGAAACCTACATTTTGCAAGCTCGTAGGATTACCATTCCAAGTATAAAAAAATATGAAACATACAATCACATGTGACGGTTTGCAAAAATGTGCATGATTGAACACAAAAGATATAGCAAATAGACCAACTACAAAAGGAGGTACAACATGTGGTTCAGTAGGAGCAGTGGAAGATCAATAGGGCTGACTCATAGCGGTTCCAGGATCTCATTACATGCTTATTTCTAAAAGGATGTTGTGGCAAGTTTGTACAGTGACAGGGAGAAAACACATCCCCCAACATGAAGTCAGTGGTATAGGATAGAGCAGCAATAAAGTGCTTGTGTTATCCCATTATAATAATAACGTAAAAGGACAAAAAGTCACATGAGGATCTGTAAAGTGCTGAGCAGGATTCAGTGTTAGTCTAGAAACATCACAATGATTTGAGCACAATATTGAATCACAATGCTCAAAAGCAAGAATTGATGTGACATGGCGGGGTCAACAGGAATTCTGGAGAGATATCTACCTGGAGGTAATCAGGGAAAGCTTATCGTGTCTAAAAGTTATAAAAACAAAAAAAATAGTTCTAAAGAAGGGAGTAGTTCAGAATATTCATACAGTCAGCCATGTCTCTCTCACTGTGACAGATCCGCTCAGGAATGAATGTAGAAAACATTTAAAGACTGAATCATTTCGATTTGTCATGTGATGGAATAGGAGTCACACTTGTTAATCTCTAATAAGTCCAATGTTAAATACAGACCTGTATCAATTTAGTTGGTCTAAATAGCAAGCTATGAGTACACCGTCTTCTCCCTTTTATAAGTGCAATATTTTCTTCTAATGCACATTTTTAAGTCTTTGCCACTATTTTCATGCAGGTTTGCATAGTCTCTTTTAAACTATCATTTAGAATCCAAGACAAAACATTTAATTTTAAGTAGGTACGGTTTGACTTGGTTTTGGCTGCCATCGTTTTTCTGAAACTCAAGGGAAATATGCTTAAAAGAGTTGATGGAGTGCGGTATTTCCATGGTGATATATATATATTTTTTGTAGAAGTTGTTTTGCAGAAGATAAGAGGCACCAATAGCGTCAACAATATTACAGGCGAACAGTGAGAACACCTGACATGAGGTGTGTAAAATGTGTGTGTAGTTTGAACTTATTTCATGCATGAAATATATTGTGATGGATTCAAACCATGAAAGGAAGTGATAGAAGCAAGAGTGGTCTTCCATACCATGTAACTATTGAGCACTTTATTAGGATATTGTTATTACAATAAAAAATGCTGCTGCAAAAGCCACAGTTCTTACATCATTGGTAAAGAAAGATGGAAAATATGAATGGAGCAGATAAAGCAAGGAGGATTTTTTTAGAATATAGTACAAAATATGTCATGCACTCATGTTACATGTTGGATTCTAACGTAGAAATCACTGCCTTAGATGCTAATGCTTTCTGGATTGGAGCAACTTTAAGCCTGATGACTGAGAAGTAGGATTAATGTATTACTTTTAGACCACAATCAAACATGCGTTCAGATTCCAATGTTAATACTGAATTTGACCCTAGTAGCTAACTAGACAACCATGTTATGGCCTTTGCTGTTGTTTGTGTTGTACTGTGTGTGGCACAATTATAGAGCACCTCTTCATTGCTTAGGTGAAGAACAATCTTACATTGAAGCAATAACATATTACACAATGAAGTATTAATAACTCTTAATAGATACACAATATAATACACATCAAATAATAAAATGCCACCCACAGTAAAAAAGGGTTTAAAGAAAGCTTTAACTCTGTAGTCATCTTTTTGGCAAAACCTGATTCAGGACTAAAATGCTATTGCCTCTTAATCACGGATTAGTGTCCCTTCTCTACTATTCATGTTGTTGAGGTATTTCACAGGTGACTCAGGCATGCATCTTATATGCTGCCTGAAACGTATTTTCATACGTAAATAGTGGAATTAAAAGTAATTCCGTTTTTGAAATAAGATTATAATACGATCCTGCCTCCCACTGATGCTGAAATAGTTGTGGTTGAGATATGGTCACAGTTCCTAGTTTTACGTATTGTCTCTTTCAGTGGCTGTTAATGTTGTAGTGTTCTTAAGTCAGAGTGGATTGCCGTTTTACATTTGAATACACTCTTGAATCATGGTAAATAAAACCTGTGCTAATAGACACCCAGGTTTTTAGGTAAGCCTCTCTTGAGCCTTCTGCTCCATGGTCCCATCCAGAGCAGTCTGTGATTAGAAGGTAGCATACCAGCAAAAATGGCATGGCCCCATGAGAAAGACAATCCAAGTAACAAAAGTGCATGCCTTCAAGATCCATAGATTTTATGAACATCCCTTTTAGTGAGAATGTACAGTGCCAAAGGTGGGCAAATGATCATCTGTGAGGCGTGTCAGGAAACTATATGAATAACCCAGAAATAGACAAGCAGCAACCCAAAATTAAATCTAATTATAGTGAGGAATTGTGTCTCCTTTAGTAAATGCATGGAATATATATTTAAGATTCACAATCGAACACTGTAAAAAACAATACACAAATGTTCAGACTGTAGAGTTTCAAAACAGAATTTTTAAGATACATGAACAGTGCCAATTGTGTAGTAAAAAGCTTTTTTTTTACCATGCTTTACTAAAGTTCAGTATGGGTACAGCATCAGCAGAGGGGGCCATAACTCAAAGGACATGTACACATACATACCAATTGGCCTCATTCTGGCGGGAGAATCTCAATTTTTGAAGCAAGAAAATGGCTTTATTTTACCAGTCTCCCACCTGAAATTGCCAGCGCAAAGACTGAGGTGGACATTTTTTAGAGCTTATAGCGGACATAAATTGGGCAAACTTGGTTGAGTTGGTGCCCCCACACGGAGACTGCTATATTGTAAGCTATGCACCTCTATGGATATCAACTTGATAGAAGTACAAAGATATATTTTTAGACTCAGTCCATGGTTTCAAGTTATGTAGATTGTGGGTGATAATTAGTTCACATTGTAATCACCACTACCCTGGGTATCAAGTTCTCCTGAATTCCCCTCACAATGAAGCCTTACATGTGGAATCTGAGTTCATCACACCGATTGCTGCATGTTTTGCATTTATGTCTTAGAATTTCATCCTGATAGTTCCTCAGTCTCTCTCTGGTGAAATCTGTCAGAAGAAAACCTGCAATATGTGGTCATTGATGCACAACTCAGAATTTCGATCTGTGTGTAAGTATCCATTTGCATATCAATAGGAATTTTACATAGAACTTTGAATCAAGGTCTAAGTAAAGTCTGTACCTTTATAAAAGTCAGGGATCAGTTATGTCAATAGGGATTTCACAGCTCTGTATTGCTCTGTATAGCCTCACAGTGTTGTAGGGATAGAGTATGTTCTACTGTATTGTAGATGTATTTATACATTGGTTCATACTACTTATGAGGTGCCAAAGTGCATTTGTGGAGACAGAAGCACATTATTCCATGGAGTGCCATAGATGGAAGGAGGTGTGTTTGTAATACCGTCTTAAAGGGAGTAATTTGATACCATTCCTCAGGACCAAAGTTATGCTCTTAATACATTTTGTGGATGTGGTGGAATATGATAACTGGGCCTTTCATTCCTGTTGATCTGTCCACCATCGCTCTAGCTACATTTTACATGGTCCTGGTGCAATGCAAACTCCACACCAGCAATTACCAGTACTGGGTGTTAACAACCCAGCAGTACCATGCAATTACAAGTAGAACCTCAAGGTATGGGAAGTTACCTTGTGGGCCTGGATTTAACAGATGGTATTGCCTTTTCCAAAAGGTTTAACATATACATCACCACCTGCTCCAAGCCTGTGGTAAAAGTGTGCAAGGGGCTGTGGTAATTGGAATGTATTATAAGGTGGGGGTGGAGGGAGGTGATGACAAGAGTGAAGGAAAGAGTGCAGAATTTAGTCTGGCAGGGATGAAGTATGCAATGTTCCCTATGCTTTGCCTGATGTTTGGGCAGGGGTCATGTAAGGGGTTGGGGCTCCAATGCAAGCATTTCCCACACTGATTTGACCTGCTTGAGTTTCCAACTGGTAAAATCAAGTTTGTTGTTCCCGCTTTAAATTTGAGTGCAGGAACATTGGACCTATTATAATTGCGCAGAATGGAATTCTACACGGGAATTATGCTCTGTATAGTTTCCAATCATGGCCCATATCTTTTTTGGGCACCATGCAAGTGGGTTGATTAGGCAGAGATAGCACAACACCCTGAGGCACCAGAAGCGATGAAAAAATAGATTGTTCTCTATCTTTAAATTGCTTTTGGATGCAGCAGCCTATATTAAATCGTGTGTAATACAATTTTAAAATAATGACTTGCATATTCATAGTGCTGTCAGTTGCAGGCTCTAACCTCCTAGTGCTATAAACACATGACACTTTTCCCCACTGTACCCACCAGATTCAGTTCTGCTGCTGGATAAACACAGACATCTGCAATAATCACATTAACCAATTGAGCTTTCTTAACATAAACGAACGCATTTCCCACCAATTTACTTTAACTTGCAATTAATATTAATTTAAGGTGTGTGCATTATATTTTATATGTATTTACCTGAAAGTGAAAGGCCAACAAAATAGCTATAGATCATTTGTTTTTTTTAGCCCACCCCATTGCCCCCAGAATGACAGATCCCATACTTTTTTAACTGTTTCCCTGCGGTGGTAATTCCCCTGCGGAGCAGGGGGGTGGGGGTCCGCGGCGCCGCTGTGCTCGTGACGAGCTCAGCTCGTCATGACTCACAGTGCAGCTGTGCTCATGACGAGCTGAGCTCGTCACGACCCCGCCCACTGATTAATTCTCCCACACAGGCGGGGAATTAATCACGCGTGGGCGGGCCACGGCCGTTATGACGAGCTCAGCTCGTCATGAGCACAGCTACACTGTGACTCATGACGAGCTGGGCTCGTCATGAGCACTCAATGGGTTAAAGGTATTTCAGCCACTGGATGACCTGTATTATTAAGGCTCCATCTCCAGCGCAGCCAACATAGATCAGCTAAAAAGTGAGTGTCCCAGAAGTCACAGCGGCGTTGGCCAAGACACAGGATGGAGGGGAGGGGCCTGCAGCCCTTTTAGTTCAATGAGCACCTGTACTAAATACTGCAATGCATTCACGTGTGACTGTGACCCGGATTAGGGAACAGTTTGCTTTTCTTTAATAGCCATTAAAACGAATAAAAGACAACTTCATATAGTGTCACTTAATTTAGACAATAAATAAGCAAAAGGAAAATTATAAAAGGCCAATTCCACACCCCTTCTTGGTGACTGATCCAGCTCCCTTTTGAGCTGTTCCAGTTTGATTTTGATTTTAGAAGCTGCATTTTTCTCGCTAGTAACTCTTGTTGCCAGCCGCGGTCCGTGCAGGTAACAGTGGTGGAGCCGTGTGCGGGGGGGATTTCGAAGGAAAATTAATTATTTATTTAATTTTCCCACTGCATCGTCCCTCAACCCCCCCCCCGTGCGCTGCCCCACCGCCGTTACTTGCAGGGACCGCAGTTGCTTGTTGGGTTCAGGACATATGGATGCCTCAGTAATATTTTTGAACCCCTTCCGTGCTCATGACGAGCTCAGCACGTCATGAGTCACAGTGGAGCTGTGCTCATGACGAGCTGCGATAGTCATAACGGCCGTGGCCCGCCCATGCGTGGAGAATTAATCAGTGGGCGGGGTCGTGACGAGCTCAGCTCGTCATGAGCACAGCTCCACTGTGAATCATGACAAGCTTAGCTCGTCATGAGCACAGCGGCGCCACTGCCCCGCACCGCGGGGGAATTATCCCCGCAGGGAAGAGGTTAATGCCTCGACTACTGATAGCAGTATTAGGCTCGCCAGAGTCATGTAATAAAACATCTTAAATAAAATATGAATAGTCATATACCAACATAGAGAGGCTTTGGGTCTGCCCTCTTCTTCCATTAGTCTGTTAATCTGTTCATATTTTGCTTCCGCCCAACACCGTATGCAGCATTGAACAATGAGCCCGCCCGCCCATTTACAATGTTGACTCTTTTACAGTGAATGACGGAATCTTTACTGATCATATGCGCTCATCCATCTTAAAAGAAGTCCACTTCAGTGCCGAGTTGGTGGGCCAACACTTTATTTTCGCCAATCAACTTAGTAAATGCAAATTATGTAAACTAATCACTATTTTTCCCAAACTTAATTTACACGGGGAACATTAACACATGGAACTGAAGGAAAGTGAATTGAGGAGAGTAGTATCCAGTCAAGAGACTCCGACCCTGCCAGCTATGCTGACTGTCTCTTCCCAGACTGGCCTCTAACAGATCTTACGGTCTCTAATTCTTCCCCTCAGAGATCTGTTTGGTATCACCAAACCCACTATCCACACATCATCCGGGCTGTTGGAGCACAGAACACAAGAGCCCTCTAAAACCCATCACAGTAATATTCTTCATACTGCTTACCAATTCAACAGACAATATCAATTCTCTCAAATCACAACGAAAAGGGTTTCGGCCTATCCGAAGACTCTCAGCCAATTCACCCCACCTTCTAGTCTTGTGGGAGAACCCATGTGTCATGTAGTACACTCAAGGTAGAGATAACTTGTTTCTTTGTAATATTATTCTGTTTGTATGGCAGGAAAGAACAACAAAGTGAATATAACATTGACTCCCTTATTATGAGCTAGGTATAACTTTGATTTTAGAACGTTTTTAACTTCAGTTGTTCACAGACGCAAGCAAAAAACAAATTTGTTACAGCAGTTTACATCATCCTGTAAAATACCAGAATTTTGACAAGATTGCGCACTAGTCCCTGTTCGCAAAAAAATGATATAAAGACGATAGATACAAAGAACCTTTTTCTAATTGCCAGTGTTGTTTATGAGGAGGACATTTTGCAAAGCACCTTGTGAGGCATTTTGATCTATGAGTAAATGAGTAATAGATAACAACTTGTTGGTCATGGAACAGTCAGGCTTTCAGGTGGGTGCATGCGCCCTCGAAAACATTAGGTAAACTTTAAATGTAGGTACTCCGATTGGATGATGACATCATTCTTGACTGTGGAAAACCAAAGGGAATGATGGACGGAGTGTTGAACATTGCAAGCACTCACCCCCAGTCAACTGATCTGGGTTTAATCCATCACCGTTCTTTAGCCCACTCTGCCACCCCAGTTCAGACATGGCCATATGCAAATCAGTCTGACCCTGTGCCTCATGGGAACAGTCCAGCCCGAACTGCCAAGCCATGTCTTCCCTGAACCGGAAACAAGCTTCCTAGGACCGGTTTCTGGCATTTCAGCCGTCTTCAGCCAGGCTTGCTTGAATCCAGTGGCAAAGTGAGCAAGCTTGTTTCCGGTCCAGGGAAGACATGGCTTGGCAGGTCGGGCTGGACTGTTCCCATGAGGCACAGGGTCAGACTGATTTGCATATGGCCCTGTCTGAACTGGGGTGGCAGAGTGGGCTAAAGAACGGTGATGGATTAAACCCAGATCAGTTGACTGGGGGTGAGTGCTTGCAATGTTCAACACTCCGTCCATCATTTCCTTTGGTTTTTGCTTTGTTCGCCATAAGTTGGCAGGGTATGCTCAGACGTGAGTCCCTTGCTCACTTTGCCACTGGATTCAAGCAAGCCTGGCTGAAGACGGCTGAAATGCCAGAAACCGGTCCTAGGAAGCTTGTTTCCGGTCCAGGGAAGACATGGCTTGGCAGTTCGGGCTGGACTGTTCCCATGAGGCACAGGGTCAGACTGATTTGCATATGGCCCTGTCTGAACTGGGGTGGCAGAGTGGGCTAAAGAACGGTGATGGATTAAACCCAGATCCGTTGACTGGGGGTGAGTGCTTGCAATGTTCAACACTCCGTCCATCATTTCCTTTGGTTTTTGCATCATTCTTGACTGTGTCACTTTGTTTCTGAAAGTTACAGTGCTAGCACGCAAGTCAATGTCTGTGCTAGAATTTCAGCTTCTTTTTTTTTTTTGAGTTTTTACATCTGCATTTTAAATTGATGTCCTATATCTAACATGAACTTTTCATTTCTACTAACTCGTTTTATGGCGATGATAGCTCTGATTTTAAAGCGAATGATGAATATTGTGTTGCTTTTCATCATGTACTCTTATGGTTTAAAGTGCTTAAACCGAATAATGAAAGAATCGAATCGAAAATGTAGGTATATTAAATTGTATTGGTGGTTTTGAAAAAACTCTGCAGCTTCTGACTGGGTGAACCAAGATTTAATTTTGGCAGAATATGTAGAAAAGGCTTTGGCACAGTTCTGCCGATTTTAATAAGAGTTCTGCGCCCATATACTTGGGTGAAAATAAGTATGGACATGGGTGGCATTAAGTCCAAGGGCTTATAAGGGCTTAAGTGATTGTGATGTTCCTGTCCAATGCAGTATAACCTGTATTAAACAAGAATACTTGTTTCCCTCTGAAGCAGGAAAGTCAGCCTTTTGTCATATATATGCAGAGGAGCTGGATGGGAGGGCAGACTCCAAGGGAGTGACAAGATTTCCTTACTGTGTTAAGTAATTTTAACAGCAGATGCTATATAACTATTAGTTGAGGCAAGGAATAGATTCTGACAGTATGTGAGACAAAAATAAGGTCCTGACATCTTGGAGAAGTAAAATCTTGATTTCCTGGTGTATAGAATGTATAACATTATTGCCAAACAATATAACTACTGGGACCTATGCTTAACCCCCCTCTAAATTGGCTTCAAATTAAAAAGCCAATGGCAGATTGCAGTATTTCTGCATAGGCGTATAGTACCTCAGTGCTAGGCATGGAGGATGCAGCAGCGATGGGGAAGGTGCCCTTCAATGAAGTCATTTCATGCTGATTATTGAATTCATGCACATCAAACCCAAAAGCTCTTGGGCCTTAGAAATGGGGAGAGGGATACTGAAGAAGTGTGTATAGTAGGCCTCCTAAGATTTAACTCATGAAGGACACTACTACCTCTCTCATTCGGGTATCTGTAGGGGTGAAGAAAGAAGCGAAGAGGTAGAAGCTTGTTGATTGAACTACAAAGTTGAGAAATGTACACAACAGGAGATTCCGACTAATGCATTTTCCCAAGTAACGAAGAACACGATAAAGTAGTGCTAGAGGCAGAAAGGTTGTTGATGATATTTACAATACGTGGAAATACAAAAACGGTAGTTACATGCCAGGGAGACCTTGTGGAATCCAGACCCCACCTTTATCTCTCTGCTCCATCAGACATGATGTGAGAAGCTGATTTAAGACAACTTACCTGCCAGGTGCAAGGTCTTGACATTAAGGGCGTCGAATAATATTCAGAGCAAAATGCAATTTCGTCCCATTTGCAAATTTAAGAGGAACCGTTTATGTCGTTGTTAATAGCATAATAATACTTTTGAAAAAGTATTTTGGAGGAAACCGGGTTCACGCTGTGCGAGAGGTGGCCATAAATTGTGATCAAAGGGACATATGAGTATGTGAGATGCAGTTTATTAAGTGAACAGAAAAAAAGATCATGTATAGCTCAAAATGTATAAACTAATGAATGTTGACAGTGCACACTTTATCTGAGGTTGCAGATCACTGCGAAGGCAAATGAATGCCAATCTGAATTTAGACTTTCAAACATTTTTATAATATATGCTATATCTTTATTAATTGCTGAATGTCACATATTATTGTTCGATTTACGTTCACTGACTGTACTTTTTGTATGTGAAGGCAAGATATGGAGTAATTGAAGACCATGTCTGCAGAATCCGGTGACTAAAGAACCTTTTCAATGTTCTATGTCAGAATATTTATCCCAACATGTCGTGCTATAAAAAATACTGTAACCAGAAGTTAGGTATCGAAGTTAGGTATCTAAAGGAAAGTATGCAATAACTCGATATAACCTATGCTTGAGATTAATTGTTTAACTATTTCATTCCATGTGAACCTTGCACCACTAAGGTGTTTATACATCCGTTTATAATCTTGCATAGGCTCCTGCCCCCTACAGAAATGTATACCACTATTGTGAATACACATTATTGGGTTTAAATTGTGGGGCTGTTTTGCAATGGTTTTAAAACGGTTTATCACTATACACAATGTTAAACTATTTCAATCCATATGAATCCTACACCACTAAGGTGTGTATAGATTAGCTTACAATCTTGCATAGGCTTCTGCCCTGTATACAAATGTATACCACTATGGTGAATACATATTTTAAGTCTAAACTGTGGGGCTTTCTTTTGGTTTAAAAATGGCTCATCGCTATATACACTGTACTGCAGCATTACTCCCTCAACCCGAGTATTCTTATAAATTGCCAGCACATGGAGTATGAGCAAATTAATATGCTACTATAGTTACAAGACCATATGATGCACCAAATTATGTGCTCATTCTGCCAAGCCTATTATGCCCACTTGAGATTACTTTCACTTGTACCGCGTTCAATTTGCCAAACCCAACATGACCGTTTTAGATTTCACGTCCCGAATTTCTAGACATATTATTTATCCTAAGAACCTACTTGTGAATTCTGAATTTAATAATTTGCATTTGTAAATGTTTTAATATGACGTATATAACATTTACAATGACTTACCCCACGTCTTAGTGGAAACACCTAACTTGCCAGAAACCATTTTGCCTATTGAGTAATGGCCGTTGTTTTTTCAATTGCATTTATCACTATGTACAGTCCGTCATTTATGTCTTCACCTATGTAATGACTCCTCACTGTGTGCCTCACTGTGTGAACAAGACAGCTTATCTGTCGAAACGCGTAACCGAGCGGATGAAAACCTCCTTGGTTTATTTCCAAGTGTGCGTCCTTCTTGAGAGAATCTTGTGTGGATTATAATTTCGCCGGGAGACCTGTCTGGCATGACGCACCACCTGTCTACGGGCCGAGACTCCAGCAACGAAGGTCGTTTTGTGGAGCATAAATATATATCAGAAAGTGCCTGCTGTAGAGAGAGCCCACACCAGGTAGTCTGTTGCCGTACAATTTTATTGGAGGGTGAAGCGGGGACAGAACACTGCATCACAGGAGTAAACTTCATTTTCGCTGCCTTTTCAGCTTTATTGAGCACTACGTTAACCAGCAGGCCCTGGGTGTGGCAACGCCCACCAGGGCGTGACTTATGAATTGAAAAGGTGCCAAAAAGTGCCGTGCCTTGACCCATCCAGTTCTTGCCTCTGAAGAAGTGGAAACACGAAACGCATCAGGCAGCGAAATTGAAGTTGAAATTGAAGTTTACTCCTGTGATGCAGTGTTTTGTCCCCGCTTCATCCTCCAATTAAATTGTACGGCAACAGACCTACCTGGTGTGGGCTCTCTCTACAGCAGGCACTCTCTGTCTTGGATGTTTAGCGGCCCCGCATGAGCCGCGGAGAGAGCCCCGGTGCTCCAGTGAGCACCCCTGCGACTACGCCAACCGCCGCCGCCGCGTAAGGACTAGGTGCCAGTATTGGGGGAAGTACGGTGTTAACGGGGGCCCGAACCCTGCCCCACACCCAACTTGGGATTTATTTTGAACATTTGAGAGGCAAGACACGCCAGCTCACTGCAGCTTTACTGAGCACTACGTTTACCAGCAGGCCCTGGGTGTGGCAATGCCCACCGGGGCGTGACTTATGAATTGAAAAGGTGCCAAAAAGTGCTGTGCCTTGACCCCTCCAGTTCCTGCCTCTGAAGAAGGGGAAACACGAAACGCGTCAGGCAGCGAAATTGAAGTTTACTCCTGTGATGCAGTGTCCTGTCCCCGCTTCACCCTCCAATAAAATTGTACGGCAACAGACCTACCTGGTGTGGGCTCTCTCTACAGCAGGCACTCTCTGTCTTGGATATATATATATATATATATATATATATATATATATATATATATATATATAATTATATTCCACAACAACGGCCTCATATCGACCGAAAAATGAGGCGCATACCAGGAAATATACTTGGTAGATTTATTGCCGGCATGTTCGCCTTCCTCAATGTCGGTGTGTCTTTTTTTTTTTTACATTATATAAAATAAACAAGAAAAACAGAAGAGGGACACAATTCATGATCATTGAAATCAACAAGGGTTTCTAAAAGGTTCACAGATGTATGTTTTTCTGTCCGCCATTTTGTAGTTGGTCCTCTTACATCATATTATCAATTCATATGCGTTGAGGTGATATAAATCATATATCATTCCATGTTCCCAGTTTGTAATATCATACTAATCTTCAATCATGTTTATAGAATTATTGTTTCATCAATTATACTTATGCAATTAATGGAATGAATTATAGGACCCTGTTCAATTATGCCCTGTATGGTCTTACATTTCATTATTCTGACCTCGATCATGTAAGTTCTATTTGTCATTATATGAGTCGTGCATTGCATCATGTTGCCAATTCATTATAATATACTATTACGCAATCATGTTTTTACAGTTGCTCTTCAATTTATTTCCTTTTGTGCAACAATGGAATACATTTTGTTCAATAAAGCCCCGAATGGGCTTACGCTTATTTGTTCTAAAACTGGTCAGGTGGATTCTGTTGTACAGCGGGCCTTCTCTTGTAGCTTATACGACTTGTGTACATTCAATAAATGCATTCTCACTGGATATGTACCCGTAATTCCTCCTCATTGTTTAATCCACAAGGATTCTTTGTTTGCATTTCAACTATGTACTTGGACTCGAGTATCGTGAGTTTTTTGGTTCTATCTCCTCCCCTCTCTTCTCTTGGTATCTTTTCCAAGCAGAAGAATGTAAGTAGGTTTGGATTGCTTTTATGTTTTTCTTCAACATGGTGGGCCACCGGGTATGTGTGATCTTTATTCTTAATTGCCCGCATGTGCTCTAGCACTTTTTTCTTGGTAAGATGTATTGTACTACCAACATACTGTTTCCCGCAAGGGCAGGAAAGACAGTAGACAGTGTAGTCGAGTTGCAGTTGAGCATTTTATTATTTTTTCTCTTTGTTGTTCTGCCTGCTATTGGAAATGCTCGCACTTTTTTTACTATTTTTGCATGCCTTACATCTCATGCCAGGAAAGAACCCTGTTACCATATCTCTCCTCCTTTGTCCTGCCCATAAAGTGACTTCTAACCAGATGGTCTTTTAAAGCATGCATGTAATGAGAGGTGATGATGGTATATATGAGCCTAAGATGATGTCATTTCTAAAAGATATGCCAATTCCTGCAAAATATCCGATATATTTCTGATGAATTTGTTGTGTAATCAGTTATCATTCTTACTTTGTGTTCTTCCTGTCTGTCTCCCATCATTTTTTTTTCCTTTAGGAGTTCCTGGCTTTGTACTCTGTCTGATTTGGTGACTGCCTCTTTTAGCATTCTCTCTGGGTATCCTTGCTCTCTTACGGGCATTATCTCTTAATTTCCTATATTCCTCATCTGTAGAGCAATTTTGTTTTATGCGCAGTAACTCTCCATAGGGGACACTGTTAATAACACTACGTCGATGGAAACTTTATTGCGTGTAATGTGCTGTTTCCTGCAGATAAAAAAAACCATATATATATATATATATATATATATATATATATATATACTGTGTATATATCTATATACAGTATTTATTCATTTAAATGGGAAAACTGAATAAAGTTAGGAGTGTGATTTTTGAAAAAACGGAAAAAAACTAAATAATATGCCCTTGTATAAAGAATTAGATGAACTACTAATTACAGGCAAACACTTGTGACATTCAAAACCTAAAGCTTCAGGAAAATAAATGTAATACCTCATCAATCATCAACCCCAGAAGTGACTGTATTAAGTGTTAACAGAATCCTAATTAGTATATTCTAAACATTCAGTGTTACTCGTGGCTTATTTTACCTATTAACTTTAAATCAAGAATGACCATGAGATACAGAAATTATTGAGAAAGACGGCAGTGAAAGGTCTAACAACTAATATTAGCTGGCCCTACCCAGAGTGCACTCTTAAGTAGCACTTGAAGGCTAAGAAGCTGGGGTCATGCAGGACTCGTGTTAAACAATGAAGCTGGGGTGATCCTCTTATGCTAGGCATGGTGAGTGGGGAATGGCCATGTAATGCAGAAAAACATGATTTAGGCCAGTTTCCTGCACTCGTTAGCACACATCCTAAACCCCATCGCAAGAAGGTGTAAGATTGCAAGACCTCCCCCCTAATCATTTCCACTCTTAACACCGCATTGTTTGGTCAACAGTAATTCCGCCAGGGATTTCACTTTAGAATGCCACAGAAAGCAGAAGTGGCGTCACACCCCCTGGGACCACGAAGACATAACAGAGTTGGTTACTAATGCCACCCTTAACCACCAACAGGCTTTTATACTGCTCCTAGGCTAAAATAACTAGGGGAATAGCAAAAAATGGAAACTTCAAGAAGAGAGCCTCCTGAATCCTGCTTGCTTTCTCTTCCTGCTAGTGATTTAATGACCCTTCAAGCAAATTTGCGGAGATATTCAAAGAGCTACCTAAAGGCAATCCCGGGGTGGCACCTGCTTTCCCTGGCCTACCCTGATTGAAGTTCATGACTTGTGTTCTAATTATTCTTACTGGATGTTTGTCTCATGCATTATACCTTTCCCTGGGTGTTGGGAGTTATTGCCACTACAAGAGGCCTTAACCAATCATTGTCATTTTTTTTAAAGCCAGTCAAATGGACGCCAGGAATGTGTTCTAGCTGGGTACTGTGTACAGACTGAGTTCAGGCATGAGTGCCATGTCAGATAACCATAATAAATACTCTTGTATGGCGTAGTCTGCAGAAGAATTTTCTCAACTGACAGTTTACCATATTTATTTCCCAAAGGGATGGCTATTACCCCTTTGGGGTACTCATTGGCAAGTATTTTTGAATGGGCTTTGGCAACCCCAAGGTAGATCAATATTGTAATGTAAAAAAAATCACTGCCTCATTATTAACATACATGTGCAGACATTTAATGGTAAGCATAGTGGCACCTAGGGGAGTTCAGTGAAGTACTTTAAACATACTTGTAAAACTTGTAGCAGCCACTGCGGTTCTTTCTAGGGTATTGTAATTCCTAGCATGGGAAGTGTGTTTCCCAGGCAGGGTTGCATTCCAACCAATGAGTATCTATTCTTACCACCAACATTGATCACAACTAGACGATGCAAACACAAGGAAATGATGGACGGAGCGCTGAAACTTTTCAGACCCTCACCCCCATTCACTGATCTGGGTTGAATCCATCATCGTTCTTTAGCTCACTTCGCACCTCAGTCCAGACCCAGCCATATGCAAATCAGTCTTGACTCTGTTCCTCACGGGAACACTCTAGCCCAAACTGCCAAGCCAGGTCTTCACTGGAATGGAAACAAGCCTCCTGGTATTGGTTTCGGGGTAACACCCCTCATCAGCCAGGTTAGCTTGAATCCAGTGGCAAAGTGATCAAGGGACCCACATCTGGACATATCCTGACACTTTAGGGTGAATAAAGCAAACACAAGGAGATGATGGATGGAGCGCTGAAACTTTTCAGACACTCACCCCCCCTCACAGATCTGGGTTGAATCCATTATACTATCCTGAATAGGTAAGTATTCCCCATAAGGCTAGATCCTGCCAGGTGCCAGGACACCCCGGCAAGGCAATGCCGAATTAAAACTGGCATCCACATTAGGTAGAAGCGTTGCCTGGTTTGGATACAGCCACTGGATAGTGCCCAGGTTTGGCTGGTATTTACATTAATTATAGATGCCGCTTGGTTTAGAAGCACCCGGTTTCAAATTTGCCAAGCTTTTTCGGGTACCGACTATACTCTACTTCTATCCTTCGGCTATTCTTCCTAATCCAAATAACTGACTAACCTATTCACCACTTAAAATGTACTTGCATGTTTCACTAGACTAATTCAGCACTAATCCTCTGTGGGTCCCGGAGTAGTGTACTACTCGCCGAAAAAGCGCTTTGACGCCTCGTCAGGGGTAGTAAGCGCTATATAAATGCAATTACAATACAATACAATACAATACTCTAGATGTCGCCTTGTGGATACAGTTTCTGCATAAGGATCGGATTTCCCCATCCCATATTGGTCGGTTCCCCAGTAAGGCTATCCAAGGACTGGTTGGGGCATTTCAGACCAAGCTCCTTCCTAGGCGGAAGATATCTCTGCCAGCTCTGACGCTCATTGGCTGGCAAGGACTCGGCGGCTGCAGTTGGCTCCTAATGAAATAAATGTGAAATGCCCCAGAATTAGTCGTGCAGCTGCAGGAGCGCGGAGCTGGCATTTCAGAAGAAGGACACATTTTTTTCTGCCGCTGGCATCGGCTGATGTAGGACACTTGTGTTTGATGTCTTTTTAATCCCTCCGTCGTGAGACTCATTCTAATAAGCACATGTTCCACTCTCTGCAGCGAAGAAAATCGAAAGCGTTGCCTTGAAGTACCATCGACGGCCTGTGCTGCGAGCGGATCCCTAATGCGCCGTTTGTTTCCGCCCTGATCACTTGTTCCCCCCCCCCCCCCCCCCCCGGCCTGAGAATTATTGCATTCGTGTAAGCGTCGGAGGCCATGTTGCGAACAGTCAACGCCCCAGCGATAGTAGTTACCGCGTTTCTGATGTGTGAGCAGATTGGGTTGGATTGGGCCCTTTGTCGCCTCTCTTCTGTACGCGTCAGAGCAGGGTACGGCTTGCCCTTCGCTATCAGAGGTATAGAAGTAATAGCTACCACCTTACTGATGGTACTGTTGGCATGCTTTTTAATCTCTGTTAATTCCCATGGCCAGTATTCCCTTCCACCTTTTTTAAGTCTGGCTGAAGAGAGCTTTAGCTCCTCGCTGCCACCGTAATACAATGATTGGTGCTCTTTCTAAATGCATGTAGGCCTGTCTGAAATTTTCGTTATGACAGTGTAATCTCACGTAATTGCTGGCATTTACGTGAAATTCCCATAATTACAGCCATTACAACATGTTGCATAATCTCCAGTCCGTTTGGGTGAAAATCCTGCTGCAGAAGCATTGGAACAAAGCGAAGGAACAAAACTGTTCAGTACACGTGTTTTCTTCACTATATTTGTATCGCAAAATGCGTCCTTGTGTCCAAAATGGACACAAGGACGCATTTTTCATTGGAATGTATTGCTAAATGCTGGGTTTCCATTTGGAATAATGTTGCGTAGCATCCTCAAACTTTCATGTAATTAGGCAAAAGGAAATTCCTACATTTTCCTCACCTCAATGTCTGCAGGAGAGAGTTCTTCTGGCATTCTGATTCGTGTTCATCCTAGATCTGCAAACGAAACGTTATGATTGACAGATGAAATGTGGTTGGATTAGAACATGGCTCCTCGGCAGTTCATTAGTGCCTCAGTGTGACCTTAGGCAGCTTTGTTTTAATGTTGCGCAATGTAAGGCCTTTTTTGGTTCTGGCACCCTAAGGACCCCAACAATGCATACTGCAGTGTATCCTAGGGACGCTGACCACCTGTGTTGCCAACACACCGCAATTATTTCTAGGGGCATTTACTACCATGAGCCACACTGCTCGGCATCCCAAAAGTTTCAACCAACTGCACCACAGCCTACAAGCGCTAACTTAACACACTATCTGTAGTCGATGATATCCTACCACACATCACTGCATTTTCAACTCACTGCACACACTACATTGCATCTGAGATATGCTATTCCACCATGTTCCCCTGCACCCTAAAAATCACCAGAAAGCATCCACTGGGGCATAGCTATCAACAGTGCAGCAGGTGAAGTTGCACCATGGCACGAAGTCTGAGGGGCCCACTGCACCCCAATTATGACTATTTTTACTACCAGGGATAGGGATAACAGCATTTTTCTTGTTTGCATTAGGGTCTGTGGCACAATTACTATGCCACTGCCTGTCAATTACGATGATCGACTGCGCTCTGGCCCAGGAACATTTAATAAACACACTGCGCTACATCCGAGAAACCCTAATCCACTATATCATACTGCACACTCTGGACACTTAATGACCATATGGTTCTAAACGCTAGGGACACTTACCTACATTTACATTTTATATCAAAGACTTAAGCCCACTTCACTGAATCTTAGCGGCACTCAGCCCCAGCCCGTGCAGGTAAGAACGGTGGGGCCAGGTTGGAGGGGGGGGACGGGATTCGACAGACTACCACGAGGGAAAATTAAATAAATAATACATTTTTTCTTGTCATCGTCGGTCGAAATTCCCCCCCCCCCCACCTGGCCCACCGCCCCATCGCTCTTACCTGCACGGGCCGTGGCTGGCGGCACTAATTTAACAGGCTGCCTGTAAAGGATCTACCGCATTGCACTGCTTCCCAGCAAACTGCACCGTATCCTTGGAACACTAGCCCACCATATTGCTTTATGTGGATGATGACAAATCACACTGTATCCTACAAACATTAATCTACTACACACAATCTTTGAACAGTATACAAAACTATGCTACATCCAATAACATAAACCCATTACAGTGTATTGCATCTTAGGGACAACACTACATGCAGTCATATTATGTCCCAGGGTAGTAACTCATTGCAGTGCACTACACCACAAGAAAACAACCCACCACACTCCAATGGATACTAACTCACAACAATACACCACGTCCAATGGTTGCTCACCCATCATACACAATTCCATTCTGAAGAACGTAACCCACCTGCCTGTCCCAGAAGCAGGGTAACCCACTGTACTGTAATCCACAGAAGGCACACCATTACACAATATCCTAAGAACATTAATCGTACACACCACATAGAAGGGAAAATGTCCACCACATTGCACTGCATCATAGAGAAGGTGACAAACGGAAGTGCTCTGAAGGGCGGGGTAACAAACACACCGCAAGAACACAGCAACATTAGCCATCCACACTGCACTTCATCCTGCAGACTCTAACCCACTAAACAGCACCACACCATTCGGGTGTTATCTTACTACACAGCATAGCATCATATGGGAACTAGCTGACCACAGTCCACTGCATCCTTCGGAAACTATGGCCCAGCTCTGCATCAAAGGGACACAAATGCATGAGGCTGAGGCACAAGCAAGGTAATACACTACTGTAGGACTTGGCCCTTTTCAGCTAAAGTTCCCTAAACTTTTTGCTTTTCCCCCTAGACCTTTATTCTGACATGGTGTTGTCAACTTAGATGTTTTGGACACTTTGCCACCGTTGATCAGTGTCAAAGCGCAAGTGCTCCCTGTATAAAGTGTAATGGTAATTGGTTGTCCATGATTGGTATGTTTGCCTTACTAGTAAAGTCCCTCATAAAGTGCACTATGGGTGCCAGGGCTGGTAATGCAAATGCTTCTAGTGGGCCTGCAGCACAAATTGTGCCACCCAAACAAGTAGCCTTAAAAAGGGAACTCAGGCCTGCCATTGTAGGGCCTGCACACAGTCTGCTAAACTGCCATGTTGTCTGACAAGTGCACTCACTTGCCAGACCTTACCCTTCGCTTTCTATGCACATCAGACACCCCTATGGTAGGTCCAAGGTACCCCCTGGGCAGGGTGCAGTGCATGTGAAAGGTAGGACATGTACTAAGGTGTGTACCATGTCCTGACAGTGAAATAATCTCCATTTCGTTGTTCACTGTTGAAAGGCCATCTTGCCCATAGGACAGAATGGGGAGGCTGTGTAATATGTTTTACAGCCTATCTTTCCAAAGGCTTAAGATGGAGAGTTGAAGTTTAGTATGCCTGACCTCACAATGTAATAACACATCATTATATGAAGGTGGTTTTTGCAATGTGTGTTTAGAAGCCACTCTATTATAAGTGGCTGGGTTTTGTGCTTTAACATTTCTGTGTGTCTCTGCCAGGCTGTGGATTGACTGTCTAGATTTGAATGTGCTAGGCTCTGGGGAATGTCTTGACCCACGGGAGGAGGTGAGACATCTACAGGCTGACCTGGAGTGTAGGGGGAGGAGAAGCCCCTAGAGGTGAAGAGGCCTGGGTTTCTGCCATAAAACAATTGACCCATCTCTTGCTGAGTGATTGATAATCCAGACCCCCACTAATCAAAGGAAGAAAGGTGTCACTGGCAGGGAGGCACCCAGAACTGGTTTGAACAGGGGTCACTGCCCCTGAGCACAATGACTTCAAAGCCATTGAGGGGTATAACTATGAGAGCTGAAGCCCCTGAATTTTGGAGAATGGCTTGATCAAAATTTAACAAGACTGGAGCTACTTCGTGGTCAAGAGGAACCTTTGCCAAAAGAAACAACTGAATAGACTGAAGGATAGGACTGACCCTTGCTGTGTGATCTGGGGCTAGCCTGCAGTTTGCTGTTCTAACCAAGGAAAGGCTAAAGGGACTTTGCTTTGTGCTGCGTCCCCCTGCTTGAAAGGACTTTGCTGTGCTGTGTCCTGAAGTAACTTATCCCCAAGGGCCTAAGGTGAGCTGGCTCCCTGTTACGGAAACTCAGGAACAAAAAAGTTTCCAGGAGAGTCTCAGCGATGCTGTGTGTGTGTGCTTGTTGCAGCCTGAGACCCTCGTAAGGAGTGCCCTGTGATCCTGGGCACCTGGAGTCCAAGCGAGGATCAGGGACGCTGTGTGCGTGTGCTTTTTTCAGCCTGAACCCTTTGTGAGGATTGTCCAGTTATCATGTGCACCGAAATCCAAGTGAGTCTCATCGATGCTGTGTGCGTGTGCTTTGTGCAGCGTGAGACCTTCGTGAGGATTGCCTTGTTATCGTACATCCAGAGTTAAAGTGAGTCTCAGCGATGTTGCGCTCGTGATCTTTGTGCAGCCTGAGACCTTCGTGTGGAGTACCCGGTGATCGTGCACCCGAAGCTCAAGGGAGTCTCAGCGATGCTGTGTGCATGTGCCCTGTGGCAGCCTGAGATCTTCGTAGCTGTAGTGGCCCGGACCGGTAGCCCCGGAGGAGCTGAGCTGCCAGACCGAGCCCGCCGTTGTCAATTCCCAAAGATTGCATCGGAGGCCCAAGTCGTTGGACGAGGAGAGGAGAGTGAGTCCGCGCCCCCCAGGTAACGTGTGTCGACTGCTGGGGCAAGGTGCGGGCTCGGAGGGAGACGCTCTCGGCCTCTCTCTCAATGCAGCAGTGCAAGCCTCTGCTCCGGCTCGTATCGCAACCCGTATTGCCAAGGGAGTGGCAGTATCGGAGCCGGAGTGCGTAACTGCAGTTTTTTTTCTACCATACCTGTGTTAGGGGCAACTACAGACAGCAGCTGACTGCTAGTCAGAAGGAGTGGCGGAGAGACCGCCTAAGGCACCGTGATCAGTGCTGGAGTGTATTACGCATTATCTGATTTCTGATAACAGAGTACCTGGTTGTTGTTTTACACATTGCATAATTTCTGCATACCGGAGTACCTGATTAGTGTATGACGCATGACATTATTTCGGCATAACAAACTACCTGATTTTCGTATGACGCATTGCATTGCTTCTGAATAACGAACTACCTGATTAGCGTATTATGCATTGCATTATTCCTAGATAACGAACTACCTGATTAGTGTATTATGCATTGCCTTAGTCTTACATTTGCAAAGTGCCTGATTGTTGCGTTACGCATTGCGTTATCGTTACATTGCAAAAGTGCCTGATTCTAGCATTACAAACTGCATAACATGGTATTAGGACTACAGTAGAATGTTTAGAAACGCTCATTAATATCGTCAGAACTTACAAGGGCTGGCTGGCCTAACAACCAGCCAGGAGAAGTATTACTCATACTCATATGTTGGATTTATATCGTGTAGTCTTATCGTATATCTTTTTATATAAAATGTATACTCGTTTTTATAAAACTCGTGTGGAGTCTATTTGTGGTGTCATCATTGGGTTGCTGTGAGCGTGATTGCAAATACTTTACACATTTGCCTTAAAGATAATCCTGGCTGCTCGTGCCAAGCTACCAAGGGGGTGAGCGGGCCTATCTCAGAAGGTGACCTTCCTTACCCTGACAGTGGAACGCGGGTCCCTATTTGGCCTAAGGTACCTACCTCAGCCAACCAGGGATCCCGGGTCTAACAACTACTATGCATCCCATGGACATTAAACCACCACACTATCCGTGGCACAGCACAAAATGATTACCCCACCCCACAGTATGTGGTGAGTGGGCCCTCAGTCTCCCATATCTCACAGATATTCATAGACTTTGGACTGAATGAGGGGCCTCCTGCACCTCAGGGTTCTTGAGCTGTGCACCTACACACTCTCAATAAATACAAATCCAACACAAAGACTTGTGCATTACATACACTCCCCTCTACACTTCATGACTTCCAAATGACACACATGTACCTATTGCATTACATCATAGGTACACCCAGGAGTGCACTCCAGTGGCAATCCTGGTGAGTACTGCCAGGATCAGCAATAAAACGTCTAAGATACTAACTCAAAGGTGCACCCCTTCTTTAAAGGAGGGCATGTAAAATCCCTCAGAATCAGGCAGTCTGCCATTTCCCGCAAAGTTGACGCCAAGGTCATGCCCTGGAAGCCAGTTATACTCTTAATTAGGGTGCACTTATTTTCCTCGTCTGTCTAATTCCCCTAAAAAATGCTGCTCTACTCCCAATGCACGAGTTAGCAGCAGAAAATATGCAATACAGGCCTGTTGGAGATGACTCTGATACACTTGTCCGCGCAAAATGGGGAAAAAAGATTTTAAAATTGAATTCAGGGTAAAATGTAATCAGACAAACCTTCCATATATATCATTTGCTCTGTCACGGTCCAAAAATTGATATTTGCACAGCTGCACAAATAAATAAATTGATACATTCCCTTACGAGGGGTGGTAAATCTGGACATCATTTTCTTACAGGGTTATGGATTTACCTTTGGACCCAGATAAAATCAGAAAATCAAAACACATCACGGATTTAAATTATATTACTTTTGCAGAAATGTAATTTCATGCCGGATTAGTAGAACATGGAAGAGAAGACGTGGGCAGCGCACAGACTATGAATGATGGCAATGAGAGCATTTTCTAGCCCAGGTCCTGGCACCCTCGCGAGGGTCCTGGTTGCTTAGCACTGTCCTTGGCCCAGCTTTGGTGGAATAATCATTGCAATTCTCCATGGAGTTCACAACGTGTTTGAGGCAGAGGAAGCCATTGTTAAGTCTGCCTGAAGAGAGCATTAACGAGCACACGCGTGTCGGTGCTCTGCGCAAATATGTCTTTTAATACCAAGCAAAGAGCTTTTATTCTGGTATGAAAATGACACGACCTACATACTGTAATGAATGGCGGCCCGTTACAATATTCCATTCTTTGCATTTCTTTAATGCTGTAGTGATTGCCCTACCACCACGTGAAAAGTGTCAGCAGGCTGCGATAACTTGGCGCGACTTGAGCGAATGTGCGCATTGGGTGTCTTTACATTAGTGCTCTGTACAGGCTGTGGTGATACACCCCAACAGCATTTGCATAAAGCAGATCACCAACTGGCAGATAGCATAAGGCAGCTGTCATGTGTGGCTGGGTTCCTGGGTAAAATGATTTAAGTAGGTGTAGCTCTAGAGAGTGTACTCCTCTTTCAGCTATCAAAGTTTACAAAGCAACCCATGCTTCTTCCCTGCCACTCTGTTAAATAAAACCATGTCATTTTCCTGTACCTAGTGTTGGCACATGTACCCCTCAGATGACGTGTGTGGTTTGTTGTTTTATATGGTGCTTTGTTCTGGGTATGGGTGTCTTACCCAAGACACCTTGTGGAATGAAAACCTGCACCCAGCACTTATCAGTGCTGGATGCCTAGGCAACAGTGTACAGCTTCTGTGGGGAGATGGCAGGCTTTGGGTTATGGGCGGGACAGTGCTACAGAACGCCATCTTCTCTTCCCCGGTCACAGTGTAAAAGGAAAGCACACATCTGCTCAGGTGTCATGCTGGTGTACTTGGCTTTAGGAACTGTGCCCATTGTTGGTGCTGCGGAACGTGCTCAGTCTGCCTCCTTCATGGCAGCTAATACTGGCTTCATGGTCATCCGCGTGTGCTGCTTGAGTGACCAGGTCTCTTGTTATTTTCTTATAATGATGTTATGAGCTGATGAGCATGCGCCACAAATTTGTCGGTACTCAGGGTACTGATCTTAAGTAGGGCTCCCCTGTCCCCCACCTGCCTCCTAGTCGGAATAGCATGTGCAAACTCATTTTAACCCAGGGCTGTTGGTGGTGTTTGTGGGACATTCATGACTGCACACATCAGTAATGAAAGGAGAACATATTCCTGTCTGCCTCATAAAACAGAATTAATGGCACTTTTTTCTGTGTGCTTCACTGGTTCAATTTCTCAAGTTAAAGGGCGGTTGCAGCAGAGGGAGTTGTCGCTGCTTCGACTGATAATCCTCTCTGCTATCATATTGCTTTCAAATGTGCAGATTCATATGTACTCTAGCTCTGGCACACATCACTTCACGATATCATGACAAGTACATTGTCATCGCTGTTTTGAACCCACCCCTTAGCGCCACTGCTTGGTCATGTCCCTCTGCAATGGAACTAGGGGTGGGCGACAAACTACATTCCTCTGGTGGAGTTAGCAGAGTTTTGCCCACTCCACACTCCGCTTGGAGCGCGGAGTTCCGGAAAAACTCTGCCAACCGCTGTGTGGCAGAGTTTGTTCTCATACACGGCTCACCAATGTTAGGTTGGCGAGCGAGTAAATCAAACTGTAGAATGCCTCCTGGCGATATTTCTCAACACGGGCGGTGGCGGGATGTCAATACAGCTTGCGTTGACAAAGCTACAGCTCCAGCAGAAAATCTACTCAAGGAGTAGAAAGAAGCAGCGCCCTCCGGCGAGCTGATGGTGCCATTCGCTCTGATTTTGCAGCGCCAACAAGCTCCCTTCGCTAAAAATCAGTGCGAGCAGCAACATGCCAAATTCCATCACTTGCAGAACTCCGTTGAATGTTGATGAGTTTTTGTTTAACTCTGAGGAGTGAAACTCCACGAGTTTTGCCCACCCGTAAATGGAACCCAGGCAACCCCCCACTTTTGTCTTGAACACTCCACAGGATTCTCACAAGTTCTCTGATGTTCGGTGCAGTGAGTTGAACACAGTCTTCTTTATACTGTCAGGTGTCTGTTGCTGTATGTCTATTCATGAGGCCTTGCCTGTCCCCTCTCGTGAATTGTCCCTCTGCGTCCTGGGAGCTGGCATGCTTCCATGCACCCTTTATGTGGGCAGGTATTGTAAGTGTGGTACAGGGAGATAAAGATTATTCACAGAGTATCAAAATGTGTTCTAAAAGGAAAGCTAGTTTGGCTTTTTTTGTTACAAAATGGCCCAATGTATCAAAACTCAAGAACTCTTTTAATAGGAAAACAAAATGAATGTCTCTGATAACGTGCAATCTATAACCTCGTTTCCGTCGTTTGATTTGTAGTGCAGAAACCACCTCCAAAATTGTATCAGATATGTTTCTGCTCATTGGGTCTGCTGTTACACTGTGGCCTAGCAATTATAGTAATTACAGCAAATTGCTCGGTTTACGTACTGGCAATGACATTACTCCAAAACCTACTTTTTTATCCAGTGCTTATTTAATGTGCAAATGGAAATCATTTAACCTCTTGCACACTGTTTTCTCCCAGCTGTCCTCTATACTTTAAACACCCTCCTCCTCCTATATCTCCTCCTATATTACCAATACCCTTTTATCAAAAAGACTGACGAAGGAAAAGAGGGCTGGGAGGTACGATTGGAAGTTCTCGGACGAGGACGTAGGAATCGCAGTAAGGAAGATTGCCGATAAGTAATGGGCTTTTTTCACACCTCGGAGGTCTTTACCAGAAGCCTATATGTTTAAAAGATCTTCATGAGGCCTGCAGAGAGATGGAAACAGAATTGGAAAGATGTTCTCACTGATATCTTCACACCAGAACTCTCCACTCCCTTTCTGGCAAAAATGTTAAGATTCCCAAACTTCTACCTGGGGCGGCAGAAGTTTCTGAGGCTGCACTGCTAAACTCTGGAATAACCTTCCTCTAAATTTGAAACCTCAGTCAAATATTCTTCAATTTAGGAAGCACTCAAACTTGGTTATATGTCAATTGATATCAAGGTACAGGTATGATCCATAGGTAGGCCGCAGCGCTAAGATAACACAGCTTTAAAATAATTTGTTTATTTTATCTCTGTACCCTGCTTGGAACTAGTGCTGGCTGGTTTGTGTTAGTGTGGCAGGTGGCAATCCAGACCACTCAATTCTACTTCACGCTAATCTACCCTCGTCCAAATTAACCCACTTCACTTCAAACTCGACTGCAATCTATCCACCTTCCCTCCACTCCAATCTATCCTACTCCACTACAATCTATCCCACTTCACCACAATCTACCCCACTCCACCACAGTCCACCCCACTCCAACACAATCTACCCCACTCCACTCTACCACACTCCACTCCAGTCTACCACACTCCTCAAATCTACCCCACTGCAATCTAATCCAATCCACCCTACTCTAATCTACTCCACCCCAATCTATCTCCTGGTTGGAATTTGTGTTGGCTGCTTTGTGTTGGTACGGCTTGGGGTCAATAGCTATGCCCTGGTTGGGACTAGTGTTCTCTGGTTTGGGTTGGTGTGGTGCATGCTGGGCAGCTATGCCCTGTTTGGAATTTATGTTCTCTGGTTTGTGTTGGTGTGGTGCATCTTGGGTAGCTGTTCCCTGGTTTGAATAGCTGCTTCCTGTTAGGGAGTACTTTTAACAGGGCATCTATCAACTGATTAAGATTGTTCTGGAAAGCTCACCATCACACCTTGCACTTGTAGAAACACCTCGAAAGACATTCCTAGAAACCACCCGCCTATTTGGGGGAGGTTATTTTTCTACTGAGAACCCCGCCCACCGTCCACACATCCCGAACACAGCACGCGTGTTCAGTACACCACATGTCCAACTCCTTAAGGCCATCTTCACTGGGTGAGAAGTCACCACTTGCCTGTTGCACTTATAGATGAGCCGAAAGGTGGAAAATAATTTCTAACCCCTGAACGTTCTCTCTTTCCTTTTTTCTAGGGCTGGTTAAATTGGGCATCCACTGCGTCACGTGTCAAAAGGTGGCCATCAAAATCGTGAACCGCGAGAAGCTGAGCGAGTCCGTGCTAATGAAGGTAATTTTCACCATAGTGATTACTGGGAGAAAAGAGGCGCTGCTCTCTGCTGTTCAGACTCGCGCAGTGCGGAAAATTAATATCTTTAATTATGTTTAACAAACAGGCCTGTCAGCACTAGGGCAGCCCTAGTATTGGAGCCCCCAGGGAGGGGTCGAGAGGAAATGTGCTGGAATTAAAGAGATAAAATACCAGGTGTCGACGCAATACTTATGGGTCTGAGAAAGGGAATCCCTGCTTTCTGCATTGTCTGCCATATATGTTTTCACCAGACCTCTTTCTGCGGGTTTCTTGGCTCTACTGTGTTGTCATTGTGTATCCTTGCACGGGGTGAAGTCTGCGTCTAGACACTAGTACTTCTTCTGTAGGTGTAAGGCTCCCACAATGCCACACTTCTAGCCAAACTCAACCTTTAGGAGATCAAGGCTAGAATGGGGCATAGTTGGGTTTCGGCAGCTCCTGGTGCAATGAAGGCATCCTCCAGCCTGCAGCCGAAAATACCAAATTGGCACAATGGGCAGTTTGGCCCTGCTGTTCTCTATCCCCCAACATCACCCGTCCCGCGCACCACTCTGTTTTTAGGTCAAAGCCTGCAAGACGTTGCATCTGTCTGATTTGCTAAAGGTATCTTGGGGACATTCAGAAAGCTGACCGAGGAATGCATTTGTCCATTGCTGACCTTTGGCTTTGTGGTTTGTAACTTACATTTTCTGGCTTTCTATTCGCTTGCTTTATTTGTTTAAGAGTGTCCTTCTTGAGTTCGTCCCTTCTGTTGCCCAAACCTTGTTTACTGTATTCTTCCAGGAACACGATTTCTGTAAACAAGCCTTTAAATCTTGTTCTTATCTTGTCACATTTACTATGCATTCAAAGACAGAGATGAAATGTCAAGCTGTTTTCCTAGAAAGCCTGCTGTTTACTCTTCTTTCTCTGACCTCAAAGTGAAAGAATTTATGTGACAATCCTGCTGAGTACCCATGTAAGAGGAGAGGGTGTAAAAGGTTTTGTTTTCTAGCACACAACAAAAAAAATGAAATATGCTGATATTTCAGAATATATCGGAAATAAGATCAAAACGCATCAATACAGTAGGTGATGACATTTGCGCACAATATTGTTTGTGTGCTATAAACCCATATTTCGGTGCAAATGTAATGGTAATTTCAATTGAAGATGTGTAGTCCGCAATGGTAGTATACTACCACACCGTACATACTCCACACAACACCACTCCATTCCATGCCCTTCCACTCTATGCAACACCACTCCATTCTATAACACTCCACTCCACAGTACGACATGCTACTCCACTCTACGCCCCACCGCACTAAAACACTCTATGCCACTCATTTCATGACACAACACGCTACTACACTGTACTCCCCTCCACTCCACAACACGTACCTCACTCCACTCTACCCCACTCTAATCTATCCCACCCCACTCCAATGTACCCCGATCTACCCCACTCCACTTGGCTATAATCTACCCCAATCAACTCCACTCCACTTTACCCCTCTACTCCAATCTACCCCACCCACTCAACCCCATTTAAATCTACCCCACTCCACTCAAATCTACCCCAATCTAGCCCACTCCAATCTACCAGACTCAACTCCAATCTACCCCACTCCACTCCAATCTACCCCACCCCATTCCATTTCAATTTACTCCACTCTAATCTACCTCATTCCACTTAATCGAACCCAGTCAACCCCACTCAGTCTGCTGCACTCCACTCCAATCTACCCAGCCTACCCAACTCCACTCCAGTCTACCTCAATCCACCCCACTCCAATGTACCCCAATCCAACCCAATCCAATCTAGACCACTCAAATCTACTTCACTCTAATCTACCCCAGTCCAAATTAACCCACTTCACTTCAAACTCCACTGCAATCTATTCACCTTCTCTCCACTCTAATATATCCTACTCCACTACAATCTATCCCACTTTGCCACAATCTATCCCGCTCCACCACAGTCCACTCCACTCCAACACAATCTACCCCACTCCACTCTACCACACTCCTCAAATCTACCCCACTGCAATCTAATCCGATCCACTCTACTCTAATCTACTCCACCCCACTCAAATCTACCCCACCCCAATCTATACTACTCCAATCTACCCCTCCCCAATCTACTCCACTCTAATCTACCCCTATCTACTCCACTACGATCTATCCTACTCTATCCCAATCTACCCAACTCTGGCCCATCCCACTGCAATCCACCACACCCCACTCTATCCTACTCCAATCCACTCCACTCTACCCACTCCAATCCACCCAATTTACACCACTCCACCCTAATCTACCCCACTACACTCCACTCTACCCCACTCTTCCTCACTCTATCTCACTCCACTCCATTCTCGACTCCACTCCAATCTATCCAACTCCACCCCACTCCAATGTAACCTACTTCACTCTACCCTAATCTACCCCACTCCAGTCTATCCACTCCAATCCTACCCAATCTACCCCACTCCATTCTACCCCAATCTACCATACTCCATTCCACTCCACCTCACTTCACTTAACGTCTCACTACCTCACCACACTCCACTTCACTCTAATCTACCACACTCCACTCAAATTTACCCGACTCCAGTTCAATCTAACCCACTCCACCCCCCTCCAATCTAGCCCACCTCACTCCTTCCAAAACTAACCACAAACTCCAGTCCACCCCACTCCAAACTGCCCCAACCTACCCCCACTCCATTCCATTCTACCCTATTATAATCCACCCAATCTACCCCACGCCACTGCACTCCAATCTACCCCACTCCACTCCAATCTACCCCAATCCACTCCAATCTACCCCAATCCACCACACTCTACTCCATTTTATTTCAGTATATCCCACTCCTCTCTACCCGAATATCACCCACTCCACTCTTCCCCGATCTAACCGATCTACCCTACCCTTATCGATCTCACTTCAATCTACCCCACTCTAATATACTCCAATCTACACCACTCTAGTCTACCTCGCTCCAACCCTATCTACCCCACTCAACCCCTATCTACCCAAATTCAATCTACCTCACTCCAATCCACCACGCTAATCTACCCAACTCCTCCACTCCAATCTACCACACTCCAATTTATCCCACTCAAATCTACCCCAATACAATCTACCTCACTCCAATCTACCACTATCTACCCCACTCCACCCCACTCCAATATACCCCAATCCATTATACCCCAGTACATTCTATGCCAATCTACCCCATTCTATCCTACCCCACTCTACCCCATTCCATTGTAACCCAATCTTCCCCAATTCACTCTACGCGAATCTACCCTACTCCAATCTACTCCACCCACTTCATGACATGCCATGCCATTCCATGCCACTAACTTTTAGCCATGCTGAACAGCAGCCACAATGGTGTACAACATGGCTAAAACACCTTATCAAAGCCAATAGCTCTCACATAGGCGAGACCTATTGGCTTTGTCAGTGCTTGTTTTTTCTTCTTCTAGTGTCTGAAACTGCTGACTTCCTGGAACTCGCACACTGTCAGAAGTCATGAATTGTTCCTGGTAACTGTTTGCCCTGATTAGTGAGGAAGAGATACCCTCAAACCATAGTTTCTTAGAGTGATGAAGTCAGGCAGTTTTTGAAATTGTATTGCAGAAAACATACCATGGCTGCTCAGCTAGGGTTTTGAATGTATGCCTTGTTGCACGTTTTGCACCTCTGTACTCGTTGTGGTTTGCTGAGATTTAGCAGTTGGTCCATGTACAAAGACCAGTTCATACAACTGCGGTGTACAAGGCTCCCAGGCTGGTCAATGTCATCAGATTCAGAGACCCTGCAGGCCTAAGGACATACAAGCTCTACCGGGCGCCTTAACTTGAAGATCTAACTACGGCTTGATTTATTTGGGTATGAAGGACATATGTGGCAGAAAAGGGGTAGTGGATTGTCCTGTGGAAGAAACGGCCAATAGCTGATTCATTTGTCTAATTGACGGCAGTTGTCCTCCAGTGATCAGCTTTGAGTCCTACATTATTAAACTTGTACTTCACACCCCTGGCCATGCTAGCAGAGGTTTGGTGGGCGACAGTAATATCATATGCAGACGACACTCAGCTGCTCTTTACATGCGAAAAGGGGAATGAATTAGATGGAAGAGCCATTAAATCTTGTCTTTCCAATGTACTCAACTGGCTATCAGTGCACCAACTGAAATGCAACCCCGATAAAACTGAGATCTACTGTTTGGTGACTCCTCTTCCAAATTATGGAGGTCATGGTGGCCACAAGATACCCCCAGCTCACACTAAAAAATCTGGGAATCAAAATTGATGGCGCATTGTGCTTTCAATCTCAGATTCTGTGTTATCCACCTCTTGATAGGGTGTGCAGCGCAGCCACGTGCTAGCCCTCTCCCGGTCAGTTGCGGGGTACAGCCCATGCTTTGTCTTTGGAAGGGTGTACAGCGTAATCCTTGGGTTTTAACTCTCCTGAAAGCAAGGCCTGTGCTAGCCCTCTGCCCATAGGTTGTGCACACTCCTTCACCCCTGCTATGGTGCCGACCCTTTCCTGGCCCAGAGTGCCACACTTCCTCCCATTACCTGCTCTGTTGCAGCCGCCTGGCTTTGAATATTAAGATGTTGCTACTGGCAGCCTGTCGCGGGGTCTCTCTACATTCAGAGATAATGACTCGGATTCCCAGGATGGGCTTTTTATTTTACGGTGTAATGGCCTGCGATAATGACTGCCAGCTCCATAAAGCACTACCAGGGCTAGTGATACAGAACTGCACTGGCTTATCTTAACCACGCCAGGGTGGGATTAGCCCTCCCTTCAGTCGCCCCCTCCCTTGGAACTCCACCAGGAACCCTAACAGCCCCCTCTCTCCTTACTACCTGGTAAATCTTTCTGCGCTCCTCTTCTCTTCCCTCACCCCCTTAATTCCTTCCCTCTCTTCATCCTTCCTTCTCTCATTCTTCCCTTTCAGTTGCTCTGATTTTCTTTCCACTTCTTCTTTCTAGGCATTTCTCTTCCTCAGCCTTTCTCCCTCTTGCTCTCCTTCTCTTCTCCTTTGACCCCTATCTCCGTCTCTTCCTCTGTTCTCCGACCATCTGTCCCCCCCTGTTCCCTATCCCTCTCGCCCCTCTCCATCTTATTTTCTCCATCTGCCTTCATCTGCCTCATTCTTTCTCTCTGTGTTTTTTTTACCCTACTTGTTACCCAATTATCCATCTTGTTTCGTCCATTTTTCCTCGTGGATTGGTAACCTAGCCATAACATTTTGTGTAGGATTCTCCTTAAGCATATGTGGTAAACATGCCAACCCTCCCGATTCAGGCGGCAGACTACCGATTTCAAGGCCAGTGTCCCGCCTCCCAATTCCAGCCTGCAGAACCACGATTCCTCATCGGGCTTCAGATTGTAGGGCTTGGTTTTGTGTGACTCGGATTATGCACTGCCTATAACCTGCTCCTGCAAGCAAGTGCACATTTTTGTCACACATTCTCTGCCTGCCATAGCGATTCCTCTGTGCTCCTGACAGGCATGGAAAAAAATGTATCTTTGAATTTCTGCTATACGGTCATGCAGCAGCACACTTACCAGTACCTTACATCCATGTCAGTGAGAGAAATACATTATCCCAAATGTTTTTAAAAATCTCCCACTTTCCTCTTCCAAAATGTTGGCATGTATGGTGTGGTGTCTGTAAGACCCATCCCTCGTAAGCTCCCTGGTGGGCCAGAGGACCCTCTCTGACATGCTGATTTCAGGACTGTGAGAGCTTTAGTCCTCCCGCCCCAAGACTGCGAGAAGATCAGCCTTTAGGTTGCCATGGAAACAGGTTTCTGGCATCCTCTAGGTTCATGAGAAAGTTCTCTCTCCTATCCTTCCCAAAAACCTGATCACTGCTGCCTGCTCCAGCCACCTGCAGCATAGGTACATTAGCTGTACCATCCATTACTACCCACAAACACACATTAGCAAGCTTTACCACTCAGACATCAATACTCTGGAGCATCTGCAGCTGAAGGTCCACACGCTGCACTTACAACCATCCATCTCTTATACAATCATCTACAATACAAGGAGGTATGCTGAAGTAACCACCACCTTGAAGCCCCTGCGAGGTCACTTAGGCAGGACCCACCATCTGTACCGGCACCACCCATCTCTCAGATTCACCCTATTCTGTAGCGACTGGTGGGAGCTAAGAAGTTCCAAAGTTGGGGTGTCACTTGACTCCCATAACTAGGCATCGCACACATATACTGATCACTTCCAAGATTCATGTGCTTCCTTGAATAATCTGTGGCCACGGTGGGTAAGAAAACAAGGGAGATTGGCAACTTTTTGACATATGTCCCATCCACTGTGTCTAGTGTGCCATTGACATCAATGCACTCCCAATAAGTGGGAATTGACATCTGCTACATTAATGCAGCCGTCATACATCTGCCCAACACTAAATACTGTCCAAAGTTCTTCAATAAAGGAACGGGTATTAGTCAAACAGAAAAGAATGTATACAAATTAAAATGAGTGCACAAGTCGGGGGTACACGTTGATGGATGGCGTCCACCCACTGTTTTCACAGGGTTGATACCATTTACCCTGCCAAGATGTTGGGCATCACTGAAATATGCTCAACTCGCCCTGGTGTAATTTTCGGACACTCGGACGCATTCAGCAGCACCTGCACATTGTCTGTTTGATGGGACCATCAGGCCTGCTTTTGTTCGAGTATCCTAGGCTGGGAACTATCTGGAGCCTTCCACCTAGATGCAAATGCAATGGAGTAGAAACAAAGCCACACAGCTTGGTATTTCTTCACAAGTACTTAAAGAAGGTATGGTTTTGACTTTGTTCAGTCTCAGTATATAAGAGAACTGCACGCACTGTGCGAATGTCAGCTCGGTCTGTCCCAGCATTTACACAAATAACAATTTAAATAGCACTATTTTGTTTTATTTCTTTTATAGAGCTACTCATCTCAATGCAGGGTGTCAGGGCGCTTTAAATAACAGGTATACATTATACATTAGCAATAAACCCTTTATGTGTGTAAATCAGTGTACAGGATGTGATACATAAGACAGTGAGAGTTACATGCTGTAGGAATCACATGTCCTTCATAGCTCACCGTGCTATATTAGAAGGATTACAGTTTATGAACTGCAAGTAACAAAAGGATCTTTGTGTTAAAAGCAGTAACCCACGTACCTATCTATATAAAATAGAAATCTGTCATCTTCATGTTACATATGATGTGTTTGCAGGAGACACATTAAGACTCTATGCTAGTTTGATTCAAAACTGGGGATAGACAAAAGACATATCTCTCCAGCAAATGCGTCAACCTCCTGTGTTATCTCACTAGTATGTTTCCCTGAGATTTACTAGGCATACAAATATCTCTGCTGCAGATGCTTTAGCCCCAAAAGATATTTGAAAATGCAGACTTTGCAACCAGTTAGGTAGTACAGATTTACTGCCATGTATCTCCATGTTGCCAATTTCTTTGTGGAACAGTTTTTAAAATATAAATATATCAGTTGAGGCCCAGATTATGCATCGGGGTTGCATCACTTATGTGGCACAAACCTGATGCAAAATATAATTTGTTAAATCTCATAATGTGATTAAATGTGTTCATGATAGACCTGCTAAACATATGTGTTAGGTCGTAGGATCTGATGTCACTGCTTGTGAGGTCATGGGATGTGATGCCACTTCCTGTGATGTCACGCCCGTGTTGCCATGTGCAATGTCATCTCCATGATGTTGTGTGCTCCGATGTCACGCACCATGATGTCACTTGCATACTGCCTAACTTGGTAGTCCCTTCACTTCTTTTTTTTTTTTAGGACTTGTGCCCTGGTTAAAATGAATACAAGGGAGAAAGCTAGGTTCTTTTAAACATAACTGCCACTGAGAAGCTCACAGTTTGGTTGTAATTAAAAGGAAAAAAGCTAGCACAGAGAAAGGGGACCAATGCTGGCTTAACCTGTAGAATTCATTATTAAAGGCACCAGAACTTCGTATTTCTGTTCAGTGTTCCAAAGAAAGGGGTTTTTTAAGGTTCTCAAAAATTCTAGAAAATTCTGGGACCCTCGAGTTTCTCAGTAAGAAATGGTTACTGTATCACACCGCAGCTCACACACCCATCTGTGTATTTAGAAGACCCAGAATTGCAGATGGGTAAAGGTGGAGAAGAGACAACGCACCAAAAGGAATGTATGACGCTGCAACGCAAACATTTACAACACATGCCTTTACAACGCAGTTTTTACATCTAAACATCCAACGCATAATTTTACTTCGCATGCCATCACAATGCATTTTTAGAAACTACATTTACAACGAATTCCATTACAACACATACCATTACAACGTATACCATTACAACGCATATTACTTTTAGGGCAACAGTAGGGTAAGTGTTGGATAGTGCAGGGGGAAAAATTACTATTCCCACTCCAGTGAGTGTAACAGTAGGGTAAGTGTTGGATAGTGTAGCGGTAAAATTGACTATTCCCACTCCAGTGAGTGCAACAGTAGGGTAAGTGTTGGATAGTGTAGGGGTAAAAATTACTATTCCCCATTACTTACCTTATATTGCGTTGTAAAATGGTATGCGTTGTAGTGACATGCGTTGTAATGACATGCGTTGTGGTGACATGGATGTAATGAATGTGTTGTAATAGCATGCGATGTAAAGGATGTTATAATGACTGCGTTGTAAAGGTAGTGCGATGTAATGACTGCGTTGTGAAGGTTATTTCCCCACCAAAAGGCATAGAACTGGGACACTGGAGCAGCCGCCACAGTGGGTCATCTGAGCTGCTCCATGCTCAGGGCTCTTGATTCATGGACCCAGCCTGATACATGTAGTGCTCAGAGGCTGCCTAATAGAGCTCCTGGAAAGGCTTCTAAGCACTCATGCAGGTGGCGATGCGACCTAAAAAGGATGGGAAGACCTGATGGTTCACCAGAGGCAGCACAGAGAGTCAGGCGTCCAGCAAGCGCTTCTAGAAGTCCAAGCCAGTACCGTCCTCAGGCAGGAAGGTTTGGATGGGCTCTTTCAGAGTAATGCTCAGAGGATGTTCAGTGGGTTTTTCAGGGTTCTCGTCCATGAAAGTCAAGACACGTAAAGAAGTTGCTGGGACATGATGAGGTTCTTCTAAACAGGGCCCTACCTATAACTGTCTCAGGTATTAAAGACAGTCATGTGCCTGTTTGCATTGTAAATGACGCTGCTTCTGTGCACGTTTTGTAGAAAACATCTGGCCGTATCTAAGTATTTTGGAGGTCAATCTATATCCTTATGGAGTATTGTATATTGTATTATTGTACTGGAACATTTCACAACCGTGTCATTTTGTATGCGTTATATTTGCATAATAACAGTTCTGTGCTCCAGATGAAGCAGGACTTAAACAAATGTTTTCTTAGTTTCAAGCTAACAGTTACCATAACAATATGTCACCAATTCTACTGTAGTATTGTGGACCTGGGGTACTGGTCTAGGTAGGTGGTAATGTTCCCTCCTTCCATTAGAGTTCTCAATGGCAGACAAATCAGGATTCATTTATTTGGTATTGCTTCTGCAATTACCATACACAAGCTTCCTAGCACCAGGGGCGTAGTCTGTTGTAGCACCACCAGGTTTAATTTGTTCTTACTCAAAATTGACCTCAGTATTTGGAGATTGTGCGGATATTATAATTTCCACATCTACCTTTGTGATAGTTTTTACTTTGGTAGGGCTGTGTGTTGGTCTGTAGAAAATGTTCAGTATCCCTAGTCATTGTTTTGATTTGCCGTATGTGATTGTTTATCAGACCTCAGTAGTTGTGTGGAGGTCCAGGTCTCGGGCCCTGTCCACCTTCACCCCATAAGCTTTGTTCATGCAGGAATTGAGCAGAATGATATAGGGTTGGAAATGTCCAGAGACTCTGATGGGCCAAAGAGCTGTGATCTTTTACCCATGTTCCAGCACCCACGAACCGTGATTCCAGTAGTGTCGCATTCATTGATGGATACTTTGGACCTAGCATAGCAATAAACAGATACTTTCCTGGGTCTGTTGTGCAAGCGGGTAGGTGAGCCGGGATACTACTTGGAGAAAGCACTAGGGGAAGTCTTAACCGCCTTCCTCCTTTACTTGCTTCCACTAGCCTTGCTTCTAATCTGCTGCTGGCGGTCACAAGGTACCCAGCTTGCCCAAACTCTAGGTTACTCTTGCTAAAGACTACAAAAGGATTATGAGGCACAGTCTCTTTTAGAGAGTTTGAAGGACTAAACCTAAGCTTTCTCGAACTATCTTTCCTTGTGGCACAGTCTAGAGGCTTTGAAAGTATCATTTAGGAGGGTTTGAAGCAAAATCAAATGACTAAATAAAAAGTGATACTGAAGGAAGCAAGTACGCTTAACAGCCTCAGGAAAGACACCAGGAAGTGAAGATTCTGGCCCGAGTCAATCTTGAACATTTAGGGACCGAAGATGTTGCTGGGCTCAGATTGGGGCATACTGACGAAGCAGGGCCTTAGGTAAATGTTTCTATGTACAAACATGGTCTCAGCAGCACCCACACATACGAAACGCTGCATGTGTGCCTCCAGTTATGGTTACTGGTTCTGGTGATCAAGGTTTGGGCTCATTCTGCCTGTTGCCGAAATGATGCCTTCATGATTGCTTGCAGCTTTGGGTCAAGGAACGATAATCCTGCACAACAGAGTATTTTTCAGAGACTAAAAGCTTTTGCTCCTTTTTCCCCTGGAGACCTATCTCCAGTGCATTGTTCCTTGCGGGGAAGGTAGTGTTCCCTGGTCCAGCAGTGGTGGTGCAACAGTTTTCTTTCACAAGGAGATGGCAAAGAATCACTAAGTTGCAGGAGTCCTTTTTCTAAAAATGAATGAGCTGACTAGGTGGCCATCCTTCGTAGTATGCTGACCTCTAGAACAGGATATATAGAACTAGATGACAACATGGAGCGCAACCAAGATAAAGGTGCGAGCCAAGAAATGCAAAACTGTGGGTAGGAACTGCTGCAACATTAGCAAGTGACTGCTCCATGAGTTATCTGGTTTCAAGTGGTGTCTGCACAGGTAAGTCAGTAGATGGCCAGCTCTATCTCCATAGAGCTGGGAACGAAGTCAGGCATGAATCGGGCCACATGTCATAACTCACTGTGGGGCTCACCTTTTTGTATCTGTGAAGACCTGCTAACTTAAAACAACAATTTCACCCTGTAAGGAAAGGCAGCGTTTCATATATAGAACTGCAGAAGAGGTTCTTCTACCTCCTGCCTCGACCACTCATAACCTCCAAAACAGAAAAACCCTTGTGGAGGCTGCCACCGATGTCCTGGAGTGTTTGCACACTCCTAATGGACGTCTGATGCTTACAGCATCCAAAGACAAACTGGCAACCCATTCAATGCAGGAGTTTCTAGGTCACCTTCTCTGCCACGAGGTGGAATAGGTGCTTCACCGGGTGAACTGGTGTGAAGGGAGCAGAGGTCGCCTCACACACGTGTGAGTTCGCAGGTCTGTCAATGGACGTCATTGCAGATGGCACTGCAGTTCTCTGTGACTTCACAGATAAGGCCACATATTATTCTCTTGGTAATCCAAGCAATACTATCTAATCTAGAACACTCTTCCAAAACTAGATGTTAAGAACTAATATTTCTCAAATTTGTGCACTGGAAGCACACGAGGTTGCATGCTCTACCTCACTCGACTATCCGATAAGGCAGAGGTCTTCAAACTTTTGTAGGTTGAGCCCCCCCAGCTGTATTGTTTTAGATGTCGGGCCCCCCCACCACCTGACAAATTTCTGGAATCTGGTACACTAAATAATCAACCGCGACCTGCATATCCCATGCCATATACGGCAAATAATGTTCAACAAAATAAGCGTGTTTAGTAAACTGCAGGTTTGTGAGTGGGTGTGGTTAAATGGCAGAGGCTTACTACTCAGCTCAAAACACAGTTTTCCAAGATAAAATGTGCACAAATTGTTTTTACTAGGATGCTTTGTTTTACACATGACATAGAATGATAATAAAAACACCAACATTAATGTGACGAGTGTGCCTGTTTTTCGCCACAGAGACGGTCATTCTGTGGATGGATCTTTGCTACTGCCATCCTCAGATTTGCTCCACATACAGAAATTCATGTTGTAACACCGCAGCAGCCCACTAATTTGACAGCGCATAATATCTGTGACATCCACCAATTTCTCATGTGTGAGGACCCGTTCTGATCTAAAATAAACTTTTTTATGGTTGTTGCATCAAACAAACACAGTTCTCTGCAAATAGTAATCGACTCTCTCACATCAATCACATTAAAAAGAAATGAAAAAAACAGTATTTACAAGAATCTATTTAGGAATTATTCCAGGCCATCAGGGCAAAAACAGAGCTGTCACTATCAAGGGGTCCCCTGAAAGGCTGGATTGCAGTGCATGTCAATGTGTACTTTTGTAATTTAGGACGAAAACCTTGATGGGGCACAAGATGCCCATACTTTGTAAGGGGTGGTGCAACTAGACCTGAACTTCGGGGGGGGGGAGGCTAACACTCCCAGCCATGGCTGGCCCTAGCACGGGTCGCACTCAGTGCAACAGTCTTTTTTGGTGCCCCCTCCCCCATTTCCTCCTTCTCCATGAATTCCCTCACTACCACTCACCAACAATGCAGCTCATCTCTCTATAGCACCTTCTGACAAACATTGCATTTTTTTTTATAATGCTTCTCATAGTTTGCTCACACTTAGTTCTTTGATCTGCTTGTTACACATTCTTTGTAGCAGGCACATTAACCTTCTGCGCAGTGTGAGTTGCAGGAGTGCCCATGTGAGTGCACGGTAAGGGATGCGACAGTGTGAGAGTACTTGCAAACGCAGCGCCCCCCAGAAGCCAGCACCTGGTGCGGTGGCACGGGTCGCACCGCCCTAAAGCCAGGCCCTGGCTGCAGCAGCCCGGGCTGAGGCACAATGGGGTAGGGGGCTAAAGCCCTTTTATCCCTTTGGGCGTTGCGCACCTGATGGTGTCCTACTGCTCCAAGAGACAGCACAGGTCGAAGGGTGGGGGTCACTGAGACAGAAGCGCAGACAACATCACACATGTAGAACATCACCTTCTAATGTGCAATGAATTGTGGGAATGGCATGTAAACCAATATTTCGGGCACATTTTACAACAAGAGTCCATGGGTGTTGCTGCCCCTCTGTCCTATACTGAAGGAAGATGTGCAGTAACTCAAGCAAGACATACACCAACTGTGTCACTTTTACTCTCCTCCCCTTTTCTCCCAGTATTTCTCAGGTGCAGGCCTTCGATGCTGGTAATTACACCTGCATTGCCTCCTGCCAGGCGGGTGTAGCCCAGAGGACATTCATCCTTCTGGTCCAGAGTAGGTGCCCGTCGCACTTTATTGGATGACATACTCAAGTATGAAAGTGGTACGGGTAGAATAAATAGAAAAGGTTATAGAAACCTCAGCCAGAAGCAGTGGAAAGGATGGGGATCTCTGTGATTGTCTAATTATTCCTGTAGAGAAGGCAATTGATTTAACGTTCTGATAAATTTTGAAACCCCTGGGTTTCGGGTGGCGCAGGTGTAGCACAGTAGATGCCTCCGCGAATGTTATCTCCCCATTTACGTATTGTATTTCAGTGATGGTATCTTGTCACATTTTGGCACTTTAAAGCAAATCAAGATAATGCTACAACACCAAAAAATGCAAACTGAGATGGAACTAGGGAAATATAGACATTCATAGCAGGCAAACCGTGCATGGCGTGTCGAAGGTGGAAGCAGAGGACATGCATTACAGTATAATCAGTGGAACTCCAGGGTGTGGTTTATGTAAAGTGCCCTGCTGGAATTTAAGTGGTTAAAATCTAAGGTCCAAGCTCTCTTAGCGCAGAATTCGACATTCTAAATTGGGCACAAACACTGTTTTCTGCAGATTCTGAAGTTACTGCAGCCCTGGAATGAGGCTATAAACAGGGGCATTGATACCACAGCAGATGTTTGTGTAATTTTAAGAGGAATGTTCTCTCCGTTCTGGGAAGAGCTAAGAGCTAACCGTCCCAGGACAGGGTTAATTTCTAGAGCTGAAATGTTGGTTGCTTTCGGTTTCATAACAGAGGAGACTCTTTGAATTCTACTGCAGCTGAAGCATTTCAGCTCTAGGAATTAACACCCATAGACAAAAGCATGGGCACCTCGTGCCCCACCGATTTCCCCTCCCTCCCCCCTACAGCCCTCTGTTACCGCCGAAGCCCCGGGCTGATTATCTGCTGCTCTGAAGGGACAGTGGAAAACAAAGGTGAGTTTAGGGTGGAGTGCGTGCCCCCCCTGAAAGGGTGTCGCGCCCCACAGATTGAAGACCTCTGCGATAAGGGATGCCATCACTCGCAGCATCGAAATGTTTGCTGTAAGTTGTCCAGCTGTATCTTTGGCCGTTCCACAGAGAGTACAAGAGGGAGTTAGCTGCAAGTGTTGCTGTCTAACCAAGTTTTCCAACTTTGCATCTATACAAACAAGGCATTTTAGTGGAGGGGGTGGTTATCCTGCTGTATGAGTCACTGCTCCATCAGGCCCCTTCTGTCCCTTGACCGACATGAATAATGCATCCAGAGGCTCTCTATGGCTTTCCATACAGGATGCTTTGTCTCGTCCTAGAGATGCTTGCATGAACCTAAGACTGTCTTTATCTGCCGACTCTTCAGGTCATATTAGAAGGTTCTAATGCCCGCTCCGTGGTCTTCAAAGGTCTGCTCTAATGCACTCAGTCTCTCACAGAAGGACCTACCTGGGAAATCTGAAGAAACACTGCCTAGATCCTCTTTTCCAAAGAGGACCATTTCTTCCCCAGAACTGGCCAGATTTAACAATAGATTTGTGGATCATCCCACCTTATGGCTTACCTCTCATGGGTATTCACTTAGCTTACACCAGAATCCATGAATGGGTGAATTCATAAGGCTGTTAATCATTGGCTCAGTCACATTAGGCGAACACTTTTCGAGCTGAGACGTTCTTGTGAAGACGGACGCGTCCATGTACTGACAGACGATTATTACTGTAAACCTCAGAGTGGATACAACTCTACTGCCCAGAATATTGCTCTAAATCAGCTGGCCCTAACACATTGGCTTAAGAAAAAACGCATTATAACATATATTGTAAGCCCTGAAGAAGTCCGTTTCTGGACGAAACGCGTTGGCGGTTGCAAAAACCGTTTTAAAAGATTACGAAAAATGAATAAAGGATAAAATCAAAAAGCACACTATGACATCGATTTTTCTTTGGGAAAACAGTTGTGTTTAATATTACTGTCTATGTATTATACATGATTAATTCTCTATAAGTGTGCAGGGCTGTTTGTTTTTGCTCAGTCACATTAACCCTTTAAATAACGATAGAGTATGCTTATGTTCACTTTAAGTACCCAGGAAGGCGAGGATGGTAGCACCATCGTCTACCATCATCGTTACGAATCATATGTTGGAACTCCTGGAAAGCTTGCTCAAGGGTACCAATGAAGAAGAGTCTCTGACGTGGTACAGAGTCGTAAGGGTGGATTTCATTAATAAAGACAAACATGTAAAGTTTGTTCTGATTGTAAATCCAAAATTGTGATGCAACCGAATTCCATGCAGGTGTTTACACCCTGGATTAGCTGTCATCTATCCAAGTTTGGATTTCCCAATAGACCCTGCTTGCCACCTTGAGCTCAGTCTTTAGACTGATTACTTTTAGAGGGGTTCAACACTAGTTGACCGTGCACTTCCCTCCATCACCGGCCAGCCATGCTTCCCTCTGCATGTCACCAGAATCATTTGTTATGTATATTAGTGGGGTTGCCGCCTCCCTTTGCGGATCCCAGTAGCTTTATTCCTTTCAATTGAGGGTTTTACCTTACATTTTCTAGTTGAATGTAATTGTCGACACATTGCACTTTATTGTCTTTGACCGTATGGCTCATTTAAAGGTGTCCTCTCATCACCCCTAAGGAAGAGCTTTGCCACTGAACTCCCCCTAGAGAGAAAGTGTGTACTCCTAGGGCCGACTATCCTGCTTCATGTCTGGTTCAGTGAGCTTGCTTTCTGGGTGGATTTGGCCTGGTGGTGTCTGGTAAATGCTTCTGGAGTTCCGGGTGGTGGTGTGATCCGGGGATGCGACTCATTACAGAGCTGTGTGGGGATCTCACAACTGGTTTAACCGGGTTTTCAGTTCAGAGTTGAGGTGAAATATTAAAGTCACGTTAGTCCAATTACTAGAATAACAGAGGGTGGTGATTTGGGGTGTATTGGCAGAGCTGTACCCGCCCCAGGGAAGGAATAGCAAGGCGTATTGTAGTCCTGAGTGGGACGCATTAGCAGAGCTGTGCTCGCCTTGGTACGTTAGTGCGAGTGAGCGCTGTGGTCGAGGACTGAGATGCACTGGCCGAGCTGTGTCCACCCTAGTACTGTAGTGGGAGGGAGCGTTGTGGTCCTGGACTGGGATGCTCTGCCAGAGGTGTGTCTGTACCTAGTACTGTAGAGGGGAGGGAGCAATGTAGTCCTGGACTGGGATAGACCAGCAGCGCTGTTGCTGCCCTAGCACTGTAGTGGGGGAAGCGTTGTAGTCATGGTCTGGGATGCAGTAGAAGAGCTGTGTCCACCCTAGTTGTGTTTTGAGAGGGAGAGATGTGGTCCTGGTCTGGGATCCACTTGGTGTCCTGGCTCAGTCCCAGTTTCGGAGGGGTGCCTCAGGCCCATATTTGGGGTGCATCAGCAGATCTCCAATAGTCTCGTACTTTATCTGCCCACATCTCTTCTCCAGGTCACTGGGGTGGGCTCACAAGGGATCACATGAGGGGTTGAGCCGAGGCTCATCAGATCCCGCCAAGATGAGTCACTTCATTTGTGGCGACGTAAGTAGCTTAAAGGGCCAGCGCCCACGCTGAGGCTTCTCTACCAGTGAAGCCTCTGGCTGGGACCCCGTTTGAAAGCGAAGGGGCTCCAGTATTCCCTGGTAGAGTTGCAAGCCTAAGAAGGTGAAGGGGTGGGGGAGGCGGGGGGAGGGGAACTAGCCTGCGATGGTTAAGTCTTGGTGGGAGGAGCTATGTTCGTCTAGGCTTTGGCCTCCCCATGCGTGGACACCCCCTGTAAGCCGACTGTGGTGCTAATGCAGCAGTTGAGGTGTTAAGATGTGCTCCAGATGTTTGATTCATCGTACTCACAGCCAGCTTACGTTGTTTTCCATGACTGGCTGCCATTGTATCTCCCATGAGTTAAGTGATTACCAGGTGTAAGTCAACCTGTGACATATACTTTTCTTCAGCAGTGACTGTGTGTGTGTGCCGACTCCTGGTGTGCCATAGTTCTGTCCCCTCCCACACTTGGATGGAAACACCTGGACCGGATGTTGGTCTGTGGCTTGTCAGTGCTATGGAGTACCTCTCCAGGTCCCCATTGGGGTGCATAGGCAGAGTGGCATCAGTCTCTACAGGAGTGGCCGTGAGTGCCTCGGGCCAGCAGTGTCCGGACCAGGGAGTCCAGCCTGCCGCCGAGCTGTGGAGGGCTTCAAGAAAGGAATAGACCCGAAGCTAGGAGAGCCGGCGCATCACCAGATGGTACGATTCGCTTACACACAAGAGGAATATCAATCCGCCTGGCACATCCAATTAAAGGCAAATACATCACCAGGCCTCACAGTAGACAGATGGAAACGTAGAATTTTTTAATGTATAATTTTAAATTATTTTTGTTTACAAAGCTCAAAACTAACATTTGAAGGAAGTAACGTATAATGAGCTGCGTCTGCACATGGAAAGCAGAGGAGGAAGGTATTGATCTTATCTCTGTGCAAAAGGGGTAGAGAAGCTGCATGCCAATTAATGTGGAGAAGCAAGGAGAGGTTAGAAGAAAGAAAGGCAAGGTGGGAGACCACTGAAAGACAGCAAGAGGAAAGAGAGGAAACAGATTGTAGAAAAGTATACAGGGAAAGGCGAACTACTTCTCTGGATGTGGCGTAAGCCAGCACTGTCACTGCTTGTGCCACAATTGCTCTTTGCTTGAGGTAATCTTGCACGTGTTCTTCCTGTGTGTTACCTGTTCTTTGCGTTACAGGATGTTCTCTGGCACTGTGTTTGCAGCACCTGCCCTGTACTTGCCTTGTGTCATCTTATGTTGTGCCTGCTCTTTGCGAGCCTGAAGCTGCCCTTCCACCCGTGAGGTGTGCCTGTTTAGTGTGAGAGGGCACATTGCATTGCTGCCCATGCCCTGTGTGTGAGGTGGAAGCTTGCTTTCTGACTCCCTGTGCTGGAATTGGGTTGTGTTCGAAGGAAGCTTTCACTGGGGCTGTCTGTACTGTGCCTTTTCTGTGTGGGAGGGCTTATTTTATGTTTGTCAATAAAGCTTGTGCTTCTGAGAGCTAGACCGTCCCCGTATTGTGTGCAGTGGAGCCCCACACTGCTGTTTACACACTGCTCTTTTGTTTTGTGTGAGAAAATCTCGCACTTCCGGTGCTTCTGCAGTACATGATATGGAAGTGCTGGAGCTGATATTTTACTGTTCCCAATCATAATTAGGGCTCCCAGTTTTATGGTATTTATTTTTTTGCCATTTCCGTCTGTATTTATCCATATTTATGTTTTGCTAATTCTCTCTTTTTATATCCAAATTTATTTTGGGTTATGTGGAAAAATTAAGCAGAAATTAGTATATTTCCTCATTTACTTAAGCAATAAATATGCGCTCATTTTTTAATGCCTTCCAGGTTTCAGTGCTATGAACACCCGCAGAAGATAAATCCGTGCACTTATATATGAAAATATGCAAATTTCAGTATCAACCTTGTGCAGATCCACTGCTGTTAAAGCCTCTTTACTAAATTTCCTTTCTTTTTAACCCCCTTATCTATCAATCCACACATCTATTAGCCTGGCAGTCATGGCAGACAGTATTTAGAATTAGTCAAAAAGCAACCCAATATCCGTTTTTATCCACATTTAAAAATAAATAAAGACAAGAAAATGAATGTTTTCTGTCTGTATTTATCTGTAAAGATCAGTAAAAACGGAAAACAGGGAGCCTTAATTATAATACATCTGTTCTGTGTGAGGAAGAAACGGGGCAATGCTACCCCCTGTGCTGTACCTGCTGTATGTGTGCACTGAATCTCGCCCTGACTCTGCCTGTGGCGTGCGACAGACAGGGTCGGACTGGAACAGGAAATAAGCCCGGGCACCAAAATAGAAGTGCCCCCTCCACCCCCATTTGCAAATTGGGCTGTAAAGAAAAGTTGGGGACATCTGCAGAGCCCCCGCTGTGACTTCCCCAGTATCTCCCGTGTGTGGGACTTCCCCTCCAGAGGCAGGGGCACCATGCCCATCCGATGGACCACAGCGAGCTTTCAAGGCGAGCTTGGCACTGAGCGTTCATTGGCAGCGCATCAAGCGCTCACGTGATTAGAGGAAAGACAGCGTTAGAGTAGGTACATCTTGGAAGGTATGTGTGCAGCGGCTGTTGTGGATCAGGCGGCCCTTCCTGCCGTGGCACACTGCACGCGACACGATGCGTCTCCTCTCTTACCATGTGAGTCACCCGCAGCAGGCTGCACTGTGTGCCCAGTGCCAGTTCCTGTAGCCTGCGCAGTGCTGGTCTGCTACTGCACCCTCATCCGTATGTAAAGATACTCAGAACAGTAGCCCACATACAGCCACAAAACTGACCCTCCCCCACAAAGATGGCCCATACACAGACAGAAAACTGACCCTCCGCCACAAAGCTGGACCATCCACAGCCACAAAACTGACCCACTCCCACAAAGCTGGCTCACACACAGACACAAAACTGACCCTCCCCACAAAGCTGGTCCATCCACAGCCACAAAACTGACCCTCCCCCACAAAGATGGCCCATACACAGACACAAAACTGACCCTCCCCACAAAGCTGGTCCATCCACAGCCTTAAAACTGACCCACCCCACAAAGCTGACCCACACACAGCCACATAACTGACCCTCCCCCCTAAGCAAGTCCATACACAGCCACAAAACGGACCCTCCCCCACAAAGCTGGCCCATACACAGCCACAAAACTGGCCCTCCCCCACAAGGCTGACCAACATACAGCCACAACACTGACCCTCCCCGTCAAAGGTGGCCCATACACAGCCACAAAACTGACCCACCCCCACAAAGCTGTCCCACATACAGCCACATAACTGACCCTCCCCCCAAAGCAAGTCCATACACAGCCACAAAACGGACCCTCCCCCACAAAGCTGGCCCATACACAGCCACAAAACTGGCCCTCCCCCACAAAGCTGACCCACATACAGCCACAACACTGACCCTCCCCCTCAAAGGTGGCCCATACACAGCCACAAAACTGACTTTCACTTCTGTTATCGCTTTCTTATTATGTGTGTGTGAGGGACGTTTTCACTGCTGTTAACTCTTCCTTCCCTATTTTGATTGTGTGTGGGGAGTTTTCACTGCTGGTAACTCTCCCTTCCCTATTCTGATTGTGTGTTTTTTTTTCACTTCACTGTTGCTAACTCTTCCATCCTTATTCTGTTTGTGTGAGAGACGTTTTCACTGCTGTTAACTTCTTTCCCTATTCTCTTTGTGTAAGGTGCGTTTTCAGTGACGCTAACTCTTCCTTTCCTGTTCGTGGGAGGAGCGTTTTCACTGGGGCTAACTCTTCTTTCCTTATTCTTGTTTGTGTGAAGGGTGACCCTCTAATGGGTCAGAGAGGGCCAAGGTGTCCAGGCCAATAAAACGCAGGGCACTCCTTTGGCAAGACCATTTGCACGTTTAAGATCAAATTTCATAGCCAAATCCCTTGAATTACGAAATACAATCCAGTTTTTTTATTTTATTTAAAAAACGTGAATTCACATTAGTAAGTCTATTTGTAGCCATGTAATATTACACCAGGGCAGTGTATTATTACATAGGAGAGTCTCAGCTCCCATAGGTGGAGAATGCGCATGTTAAGGTGGGTATGCTCGGAATAAGTAGTTTACACCCATTAACTTGTGAACTTGTTTGCTTTAAAAAACGTTTTCTTGTCACATTCCTACCTTTTTGCAATATGGGAATGAACATACCTGAAATTGGCAAGGGTCTAAGAAAAGGACATTCTCCCTGGGGAAACTCTTTCTCTTTGAGGAAAAAAAGCAACCTTGTGCAAATGCGCTATTCAAGTGCATAATTGCAAACTGTTAGCTGGATTGAGAAAATGTTTCACTAGTGCATGTCTTACTGTTGTTTTACATGTGAGTTACTTCTGAATACCGAGGGAGCATTCCTAAATTATTTTCTGTGAGTAGTTGTGTCTTGCCACAGTCTTGGGTGTGTCCTACCCATGACCTTCCAGGTTTCCAGCATGCTTAATCACTAGAATAATATTTTGTGATATCCAAATTTCTGCATGTGTAAAAGCTGTGATTATCATAGCTATGCAGAAGTCTTGCTGGAAATGTCTGCGAACCCAAAGTAATGAGGAAATATACACCGCAAAATAAGTGTGTAAACCTACAGGTCTAGATTTGCAACTCAGAGTAATGGTGGTAACATTTTCTTTTCATCTGCCAGCTATCCCGACAACTTTGAAGCTAAGGAAGAGCTTCTGCAAATATATTACAGGACGTTACAAACCAGTTCAAAGATAAGCGGTAGCTCAGTTGCTTCATGCACTTACCGCCTATATTAGTCTGCAATTGTCACCGGTTTCTATAAAATGGCAAGGACCACTCACATCTCATCATCTTATCATTCTGAGGTTGATAAAATGAGTAAAACACACAAGATGATGGACGGAATGTTGCACATTGGCAAAGCATTCACCCCCAGTCACAGATTTGGGTTTAATCCACCGTTATTTTGCTCTCCACACCACCCCAGTTCAGACATGGCCATATGCAAATCAGTCTTGACCCTGTGCCTCATGGGAACAGTCCAGCCCGAACTGCCAAGCCATGTCTTCCCTGGACCGGAATCAAGCATCCTAGGACCGGTTTCGGGGTTTCACCCCTCTTCAGCCAGGATAGCTTGACTCCAGTGGCGTAGCAAGTGTGTTTGTGAGAGAAGGTGTTCTGTGCATGTGAGAGATACAAGGCTTGCTAGTCTATGTGAGAGAGAGGCTGTGGGGCAATCGAGAGTGCTAGAGCTCTATAAAAGAAGTAAAACATAATAGTGGTATTTAAATTATTATTTGTGTAAATACTGGGGTGACCAACACATCTGACATTCTTACAGTGTATGCATATTTCTTATAAATAGGGACTGCATAAAGTCAAACGCATTTCTCTCAAGTACCCGTGAAGTGATAAGCTGAGAGCCTTTGTTTCCCCTCCATTGCATCTAGGTGTGAGGCTCCAGACAGCTCCCAGCCGGGATACTCCACAAAAAGAGGCCGGATGGCACCTTACCTTTGTCTATTGGTATAGGAGCAGCTGGAATCTGATGAGCCCCTTCCCTGCCTGCACCTTGCTGTTCAGGCACAAGCAGACAACGTGCAGGTGCTGATGAAAGTGTCCAGAGTCAGAAAATGGCACAGGGATGAGTTCAGCATATCAGGAGAAGTGGGAAAGCAAGTGGCGCCCCACTGAAAGCGGCCAGCTTTGCAGCAGGGTCGATCGTGTCTACCCTCTGAAAATAGTGGGTAGACGGCATCTACCCACATCTACATCCCTGTGTGTATGTGAGAGACATAGGGGTGGGTGGAGTGTGTGAGAGACTGTGGTGTGTATGTGCATGTATGCCAACAATTTAAAAGAGAAACGTGGGAGATTAAAAAAAAGAATCAGAAGAATGTATTTCCCCCTATTGACTTCTATTGAGGCCCGAACCAGGTTTTTGTCAGGTATGGGACTTGCAAGTGTGCTGCTGCAGGATCGGATATTAGAAATGCAAATATATATTATTTTTTTTTACCCTTCCCTGTCAGGAGCACGGAGAAAGTGATATGGCAGGCAGAGAGGGTGTGGTAAAATGTGTGCATCGACCTGCAGGAGCAGGTCTGACAGTGCATACTCCGACTCACATAAGATTGGTCCCTGTCAGCTGAAGCCGGTGGAGGAATCGAGTTTTTGCATGCAGTAACTGGGAGGCGAGAAACTAGCCTTGAAATGGGTAGTCTGCTGCCTGAGTCGGGAGGGTTGGCATGCCTGGTATGGTGAGATGTAGGTGTAGTTAGTGTGGAGAGGTCTGATTCACAAAGGGCCTCCGTACTCGTGGCGGAGGTCCCGCACTCATGGCAGGACCTCTGTACCGCAGTTACCCATTGCAGATGTTTCACCACAAGTGTGTCCCCCCTGCCACGAGTATGTGTCCCTGCCTCGAGTGCGGGCCCCCACCCACAAGAGTGGGCCCCCCCCGCCACAAATGTGTGTCCCCACTTCGAGTGCGGGCCCACACCCACAAGTGTGCCCACCCCCACAAGTGTGTGTCCCCGCTTCGAGTGCGGGCCCCCACCCACATGTGTGTCACCCCCGCCACAAGTGTGTGTCCCCACTTCGAGTGCGGGCCCCCCACCCACAAGTGTGGCCCCCCCGCCACAAGTGTGTGTCCCCGCTTCGAGTGCGGGCCCCCACCCACAAGTTCGGGCTCCCCATACCATGAGTGCAGCACCCCCTCCACGAGTGCACCCTCCAGTCACGACTGCGGAGACCCTTTGTGAATCGGCCCCCGTGGGCTCTATCTGTGCATAAAAACCTGTCGCTGTCGGTTCATGTCCTTCAAATCCTGGCAAGAGCCTAAATGAGATGCAACGAGTGAAAGAAATCGAAGAAAAGTGTAAATGTAACAGATCGCTCTAGGCAAGGTGAAGTGGGCTCCTGAAAGCCGGGAGGAAGGGGAGTGTGCTCCGTGAGCAAGAGATCCATAGGCCCGCGCGAGAGACGCGCCGCGCGTGGGGGTGGGGGTATTCACAAGAGATCACACGAGGCAAGGGCTTCCCTTGGCGATAATGAAGCAGCCTTAGGAAAGGGACTTCTGATGGAATTATACGAAGGAATTCACAAATTACGTGAAACCAGAGGATTCTATTATGTCTTAATGCCTCTGCTGCTGGGCGACCAGCCCCTCCCCTCCCTCTCTTCGGGGGCCTCTGACGGTGCCTTGTAGTGAGCCTGTGTTCAGAGCAGGGAGCTGGTCTCCAGTAACCCCAAGCGTGCTGCTGAGGCCCTGCTGTGTGGATGTGCACTTTCATCACATAACATCAGCGGTCCATGTGCACAAGAAAAGGAGGGGAATTGTGACCATGAACAGCATAGGGGCGTGGCCAAGGAGCGCGGGGCGGGGCAAGACGCGTCAATAAAAAGAACCAAATATTTGGTGGCTGTTTTTTGGGCCTTTCACTATTAGATAACCGCATACAAAATATTATGCACAGACAGAAAATGGAAAAGCAAGTTTAACTCATTTCTGGGAATGCGTTGTGAGGAAAGCTCAGTTGGTTATTGCGAGTCCTTCCCATGCCTGTGCATGCAACCAAAGGGTTGACTCCTGGTTGGGGCACTTGGTTATAAGGACATATGTATTTGTAGTGGTATGAGGTCGCCCTCTGTGGTAGAAAGCATGGTCAATAGGTAAGTCAGTTTAAGAGGCTGCCACAGTTTCAGAGTATTGCACACGGAACGAGATGGGCTGCAGACAATATAAGACAGACTGCTGTATAGGTGCAAAAAGCTTCATTGTTTAAGTGTTGAGTGTGCGTTCACAAGTCATATTTGTAGTTAAGCACAATCAGGCTGTGCCTGGAGCAAATATGTTTTAAGGCTGCCATTTTAAGGGTGCCTTCCTGAAAGGGTGAAGGCCTTCCTTCCAGCACCTCTCAAAAGCAACAATTCCTTGTCGGCGTGAATCTTTAATTGATGTGATCAATTGAAGACTAAATGAGGTCCGAAGCAACACTTGGATTCACCGACTGACCAATCACACCTTTGCATTTTTTCAGGTTGCAGCAGGCACCCTGGAGGGAAGCCTGGCTTCTTCTGTGGCTGCCTGTGCCTCTGTCTGCTCCACAATGCAGGATGTCCCCCTTCTTTCCAACTCAAGTTGGCATGTTTTTCAGGAACAGTTGTTTTTTACCATAAAGTATGAAAACTTGATCAATCCCTGTGACTGTAATTCCCAATAGAACCCCTCATTTCACCCTCTGCTTTAGGTTCTTTGTACACACGTAATACATTGCTTTGTAAATAGGTCTGTCCCTCATCGGACCCAGTCCTCTGCCACTCCATGTGGACACAGGTGAGCTCTAACTGAGCGAATGAGCCCACCTGTCGGCATATATAAAAATATCGCCGATTAATTGGCCAGCTGTCTTAAGTCTTGGAACAGTAATGTCGCTAAGCTGCCAGACCAGGCCATTTCTCTTTTTTGTAGTTTTATAAAGCGCGAACTTGACCTGAAGCTATCAGGGGCTTGAAGTGAGCACCAGTTGCCTTACACAGGGTCACATTCATTAATGTTTTTGTTAGGCACGGGTAGAATAAGTGATTTGCCCAGAATCATAAGATGTTGAGCGTCATTGCCAAGACTCGAACCTGGTCCGCCCCATTGGAGATAGACCACCCTAGCCATTAGGCTAAATCGTCTCCTTAGATCAAGGAATGACATGCATGCCTTACCTTTTGTTCCTACTGATAGTAAAGCGATAATTGTTATTGCTTTGTGTAAAGTCTTCTTTTTGTGATATGCTTTCCTAGCTGCACGCTGTTGTACTTTCTTATGGCCAAGACAATTGAACACATTTTCCTACAGTGCCCGTGTCATAGATGGGGGAAGGGGGGAGGGGTTGGCAGCAGCAATATCCTTTCAAAAATTCGCCTCTGATAACAAAAGCATAGATTATGTAAAAATAAAAAAATAAAAATTAACTGAAAAATCCACGAATTTTTAGGATATAAATGGCACCTGAACCTCAACATGGCAATACAGAACCATGTTCCACGGTGCTCGTTATGTACTTTCTGTACTACATGATGCATTAGATGATTTTAGTTCTCTGTAGAAAGACAGCATGCATTGTTTGCCTGAGGCTGCAGAGATGCCTGTCAGTGTTTTGAGAAATGTGTGTGTTTTTATTGGGAATAATGTGCTAATATTTGAAATGTGTTTAATGTGTATTATAAGTGACATTTTTTGTTTTTTATAAATCTATTTATTTAACATAAAGAACTTTGGTCATGTTATACAGTTCCGTTCGGTTACCTCACAAGGTATACGTGCATCAGTTCATACATGCGTCAGGACATACTGTTCAAAATAGCAGGCGGTGTTACATTACATACATTGTGGTTCACACTGTACAGTGGTCTTCGGGGGAAGAAACAACCGGTGGTTCGCATATCCCACCCCGGTACACATTCCACTTTGTCCAAATTGATATATAAGTGACATTTTAAATGTAAAGCACATTGTGAGGAAATAAAAACATCTAATCTAATATATGCTTTTCTTTGTTTACATTGACTCTATTGAGTACTTTTAACAAGTAATACATAAAGATATAACATAAAGTGCAGCGTGGGACAGTGTAGACAGGGTTCTGCATTTAAAGCAGGCGTTTCCTGCATCAGGGGTCCTGCAAATGTGAGCTTGTCAGGTGTGCCGATTAATGCATTGAAAGCAGCACTTTTTTACCAGCACTGAAAGAAAGGGAGATGCTGGGTTAAGCCTGAGTTGAAGATTTTTATTTACTTAGGGAAACTTAATATTCTGCAAATGTATTTAGCACTGTTAATTACGGGAATATTTTCTTAGTTACAACCTCTTTCCCGTGAAATATCGGTCTTATTAGTGTGTTAGTTGTTAAAATAAGATAAGACCGACTGTTAAAAAAACTCCTAAAATATGCCAGTTATAGTTTAGTCAACTAGCTAGAACCTGCAAGCACATACACTGGTTATGACCTCACATATGACCTCACATATCGCATCACTCTGGTCATAAGTCTCTCTACTCCTCATCACCTTTTTTCAGAGGGGACAAAGGGTACTCATTAGGAATTTGAACAATGTTCTTTAAATCTAATGAGTAATGTCATCAATTATATAATTTAATGTGTCATGAGTGATGTCATAAGTAGTGTATCATTGGGGTGCAAGTTATAGTCCATTGATAACTAGTAACTGGCGTATTTCAGTGGCCCTAGAGTCTTTTTAACTTTAGATTACATTATATATATAAAAAGAAATAGTTCCACCCACCCATAAACTTTTAGAAAACACTCCCAATCACTTGATGATGTCATCTGTTATGTCATCCGTGATGCCACTTGAGATGTCATCAGTGATGTCACTGACCATGACATGAGTGATGTAATATGTAAGGTCATACGTAGTGCATTGCGGGGGTGTAAGTTATAGTTAGCTCAGGTAACTATAGCTGCTAAATTTCACCTGTTTTGTACAAGTGAAATCTGAGCCTAACTATAACGTACCTGTAACATTTGTTTTTTCAGTGAACTTCTAAGGTTTTTTTAAAATTCTATTTCCTAACTAAAACATCCAGGTAACCTTTGATTTTTTTTCCAGTGAATTTCTACATTTTTTTAAATTCTATTTCCTAACTGTAACCTGTAACCTTTGAGAGTGGGTGTGTGAGTGGCTGAATAGGTTGGTGAGTGGGTGTGAGAGTGGCTGTATGAGTGTCTGAGTGGTTGTGTGAGTGGTGGTTTTGTGGGTGTGTGAGTGGCTATGAGGGTCTGCGAGTGGGTGTGTGAGTGTATGAGTGGGTCTGTCAGTTGGAGCGCAAAAAAACATTACAAAAAGACATAAGAGAGCATGGTAGGAATACCCTAACCCCATCGGTCTGGTAGTAGGGTCCTGTGGCAAAATTGAAAACAAAATGCTGTCTCCACGTGTACCATAGCCCTTAGGTGGGCCAGGTCCCAAGGGCAAGTGGGTATAAACAAATAAAAGAGGGAGACACACAGGGTCCCACTCCTAGGGTCTTTTTAGCCCCAGGGGCCACCACCTCCCCAGGGCTATATTTAATACATAGCAAGGGAGCCACATGGACTCCCCTCCATTTGGCATATTGGGCCCTGGGGACCACCACCTCCCCAGGGCTTTATTTTATCAATGGAGGGGGGGGGGGCGTGTGGAGACCCTTCTTTGGCTTTACCTTGCCCCGGGTAACACCACCTCCCTGGGGATAAATGTAAATAAAGAAGCAGGGTGGGGGGGGGGCTGTGTGTCCTTGTCCCTCACTTCTGTCAGTTGCCAAATTGGGATTTTTTTCCAATGCACTACACACAAGCATTAAGTGCTAACTACATTCTGAACTAATTGTAACGTGTTTCAATACAGTGATTCCAACAGCAGTTTTGCTGTCTCTGTGTTTTGAGAATAGCTAGAATCGTTCTTACCCAATTACCTGGCGCTCACTTTATTCATTTGCAGGTATTCCTGTGGTTTAAACTCTTGATACAGATACCTCAGCAGATATTAGCCGCGAGAGTTTAACTCACGGACCTTTCCTCTTAATAATAACCCTTTTTTGCACTGCTCCATAAGGTCTTAAAACTCCCCTGTACAATACTGGGCCTCTCCACCCTATTTACAGCAGTGCACTCCACGATGCTGCATTGTGTGACACATTAGGCGCTCTTGAAATACATCTACATTCTATATAACTTAATCCAATCAGTATTACAAACATTACTGGAGTTAATGGCGCGTTCTCGTGTTCATTATTCAGCACAGCCCCACTTTCTCTAACCAGAAGCTAAAATTACAGTAATTCATTTAAAAGCTTTCAAGATTTTATACCCGTTCATGGCTGCGCTATATGTTTTGTTTACTCTGTCAAGCATTTACAAAATACTACAAATCCCCACGATTCCTCCCACACTTGGTAAAAATAGCGAGCTTAGTGAAATCAGAATTATTATTTTTTCAGAGCAGTTTCTGTCAACAACCGGGCTTACTACTAGTTTTTAGCAGGCGCTACTGACGCATGTAAGAACAGTAGGGTGGTGGTGCGGGGTGGGGTAGGAGAGGGAGTCAACAGATGACGAAATAGGTCAAATTAAATAAAAAATAAATAAAACCACTTACCTTGCGCTAACTGAATCGGCGATGCGGCGAGCGTAAGGTAAATGGTTTTATTTATTTTTTATTTAATTTTACCTATCCCATCCTCTGTCGGCTACCCTCCGACCCCGCCTCACTGCTCTTACCTCTGCCGGCCATGCCTGTTTATTAGGCGTCCATTCGATATCAAAGACAGTAATAACCAAGTGTTCGTCTTAGAAGTAGCTGTGGCTCAAGTAGTTTTGATCACAATCTGCCACCTGAGTGATTTCTCACAATATACGTGTTAGTATCAAGCTGGAGTTACCTGTTCCTCCCTACAGTGCAGTGGCACCTTCCGCCTGCTCATTGTCCAGGTTGTGAGTGAGACAGGGATGTCCTCGGCCAAGTCGGTCACAATCTAAGGGAAGCTTGACTTGTGCCCAGCAGTTTCTCAAATATAATAGTTTACAGGATTTAGGGCCCAATTTAGAGTCTGGTGGACGGAGTAAGGGTAGACCAGGTGGCAGAGAACTCTGTCTGCCACCCTGCCTTTACTCCACTCACCAAAGTTAGAGTTCAGTGCCAGCTCAGCAGTGAACTGCCTGGGTTTGTATAAATCGCCGTCACGGCAGTTCATGCAAAGCCATTTAAAAGTTTTGTGTGTGTCTGCCATTCGTGGTGGAAGGTTACAGCAAGCTTTTAAAAGTTTTTACTTTTCTAAAAACAAACTCCCAAAGTGGGAGTGTGTTCTTGGAAAAGTAAAAACTAATGGCCCCAACACCAAGAGTGTTCCTCCACGATGTGGGTGTCTTTTTTTTTCATTCTTACTGTCCTTCACCACCAGGTTTTTCCTGGTGGTGACAGACAGTAAAAAAAAGCCATTCAACTGTCCCCTCCGAATAGGGCGGATGGTGAGATGGCTTACTTCGGACAGCCTATACTCCCTCTGGCCGACAGAGGAAGGGTTACACTGTCAGTGACTTTTACTCCATCAGCATAAACCTGGCAGTCTTCCGGCCTCAAAATGGGGTGGGATCACCAAGAGTTTGGTGACAAGAGCACTCCTTTGCTGTTGCGATAGAGAACATTGTCCACCAAACGCTAATTCAGGCCCTTGGTTGTGATAATAAATCATGCCGCAAAAGGAATTCTTCTTCCCCTCTGTCTGTAATGAACACAGGATGCTTCTAAACCCAGCAGGATTGAGTTTACCTACTAAAGAGGTATGTGCCCCATGCTGTGCTGCTCGGCTCTATCTGGACTCCTATATCTATAACACACAGTTTTGAGGAGGAAATTGGTTAAAAAGGACCATGGGCCAGATGTACGGCCATTCAATTTTTAGGGTCGCAAATTGTGATTTTTTGCGACTTGCAATTTGCGATTCACAACACGTATGTACTAATGTGTTTTAGAGACATTTCGCGATTCCCAATGGGGGTAACAAATGGCCTGCCTCATCAATATCCATGAGGCAGGTTGCAATGTGAGACCCATTGGGAATGGCCAACAACACAGGGATGGTGGACTGCTGAGGACAGCAGACCACCATGTCTGTATTTGCTTTTTAAATGAAGCTACTTTTTTTTCAAATGCAGTCCGTTTTCCTTAACCCCTTCGCTGCAGGGTAATTCCCCCACGGTGTGGGGGGGGGGAGGGGGGCGGCGCACGGCGCCGCGGTGCTCGTCACGAGCCCAGCTCGTCATGAGGCACAGTGGAGCCGTGCTCATGACGAGCTGAGCTCGTCACAACCCCGCCCACTGATTGATTCTCTCGCACAGGCGGGGAATCAATCGCGCGTGGGCGGAGTGCAGCCGTTATGACGAGCCCAGCTCCACTGTGCCTCATGACGAGCTGGGCTAGTCATAAGCATGCAAGGGATTAAAGGACAACCCGATCCATTTAAAAGAAAAAAATGTAAATGTTTACCACTACCTGCTCTTAAAAAATATTTTTGCATGCATTCACAAAGGAGAAGGGGTCCCCTGGGGGTGCCTTACCGTTTGCGACTGGCTTACCACCTACTTGAAGTAGGTGGTAACTGTAATTTAAAATAATCGTACATAATAGTGCGACTCATTATTAGGAAGGGACGCCCTTGTCACGTCCCTTCCTAATAACGACTCACAAACCCTATTTTGCAAGTAGGTAATAGGTTACCAAAATGCAAAATAGTGTTTGTACATACTGCAACCCTTTTTAGTGGTCGCAAACGGCCCAATTTTCCATTTGTGACCGCTAAAAAGGGTCGTGCATCTGGCCCTGTGTCACAAATAAAGCCACTAGTGTGTTCTCTACTGATGAAAGAACTGTACATGGCTTGCACTTTCCCTACTCCTGCTATAGGTGTGCATACTATGGTTTAACAGACCAAGCTGAATGCAGCTGGTGTGCTGCTCTAAAGCACATACTGACTTACCTCTGTCTAGAATAGACAATTAGAAAATGTCCTCTTTATATAATGCTAGTTTGCAAGCATTGGAATGGTTAGCAAAATAATATGATGTTTTTTTCACAAGCTGATGACAGCTTTTCGGCACCTAGCCTCCCTGCTTCTTACACATCAAAGAGTGCCCCTGGAATATTTGCTGTGCTTGATTCAGGATGGCCTTATTGAATTAGAAAGCGGAAAGAGAATCGAATGTATGGTGAATTCCAGCACGAGAACATAGATCTTAGCACTGGGTAGTACTAGACTATTAAAGAGGATGGACAATTCTTTTATTCCACCAAGCATTTTCCTGGCGGACTGAAGTCTTTGGAGGTCAGGCTCCAAAGCCCATGGCCGCTCCTGGTGCCTCAGTCACCTACCTTAGTTCCCCAAGGGTAATTGCAGCAGGCATGGAGAGGCTTCAATCAAGAGAGAGAAAGGGAGGAGAAGGTAAAGGAAAAACAACGAGAAGAGAGGAGAAGAGACAGGAGAGAAAGAGAATGGATGGATGGAAAGAGAGAGATTGCACAAGGAGCCTAAGGCTAGTTTGAGGATTTTTTTCCAGGGCTCCTTTTGATTTCCCGGTCTGTCACTGACAACTATGGTTCATCTAAGAATGAATGGAACACAAACACACATACAAAAGGATCCTTCTGTAACCCTGAATACTGGGACTGTCACCTTCAACTTTCCCTCTTCGAGATAAATTACACCTAGGGCTCAATTCCGATCCCGTTACGAAAGCCCTCCAAACGACTCGGTTCCAGAGAGCTTTCCAAGCGAATCGCGCTCCAGGAGTCCTTGCGACTTATTCCGATGCATCCATATAGTGACAGACTCGGTTCGCTCGGACTCGCATTGAACTCTGTGGGAGCCTGTGTACCGAACGCGTACACAGGCTCCCATTGCAAAAAGGGGTGGGTGGGGAAAAGCGTGCCCCCTGTGGGCATGCTTGGATCGGGGGGACCCATGGGCACCGCCCCGCAACCAATTCGGAGGGCCCCGGGTAAAAGGAGGTCTGCAATGGCCCCCCGAACTGTGATTCCCAAAGCCTTTTCTTCTCGCCAAAACCGAGTCGGTATAACTGTCAGAATCGGGCATCGTACTCGCTCATTCGGAAACCGGCCCCATTGATCGGCACATTTCATCTCCGAATGACTCTGACTGACAGGATCGGGTTCAGAAATGATTTGGTCGGCGTGGACAAGATCTTCGCATCGATCTTGGTAGTTAGGAACGGGAGACGATTCAGTCGGAAACATAGGCTGCAAATCAGATTTGCTCATTCCGGTACCCGTCTGGAGGCCTTCGTTACTGGATTGAAATCGGGCCCCTAATGAGAAATACTAATCTTTTCCCAAAGTATAATAATACATCTAGATTCATTATGACAATAGTATAGTTCAATGAGGGTCAATTTGATCCAAAGCAAGAGAACAAATGCAACACACATAATTTACTTCAAATATGGTAAGGAGTGGGTAAGTCTCTTTTCTCCTCCTATTGGAGGGACAAAGGGGAGCAGCAGCCACTGGCTTCCACCACAGGGAAGGCAAGGTAGGCTATGTCACTCATCCAAAGTTTGGCGAACGGTTTCACAGGACAGGTTGATAATGAGGACAACGTGGACTTATACCTGTCGGTAAAATGCAAAACCTTTACAGCATTTGTTACTTGAAGGAAGAAATCTTGGAATTTCAGTTCTACTAATTGCACAGAATTCTCTGCAGGTTAGTGTAACTGAAAGTTGTAGTAAAATACATTTTGGTGTGAGATTAAACGGGGGTTAATAGGTCTGGACTTTAAGACAACTTTAGCTTTCTCGTTAGACTACGGTTTTCCCCAAAAAATTATAAATAATATACATGCATACATTTTGATCAGTGAGCTTCTTCCATTAGTCTGTTAAACTGTCATTCACGTTTTGCTTGCACCCACCACAGCAAACATTATGGGGCAGTGGGCAGTGCTTAATTTGTAAAAAGCAAATGTGCCGGGGCTCTAGTTTGGAGGCCACTGCAGCTTGTTCCACACATTGCCCCTGCTATGCTGCCAGTGATAGTAGCAACACAACTACTAACCATCATTCACCTACAAGTGTGACAAGGGAAATAGGTTTGCATTTATCTAGCGCTTGCTACCCCGATGAGGTGTTGAAGTGTTTGTTCTGCGAGTAGCACGCTACTCTGGAACCCATAAAGGATTAGTGGTGAATTAGTGTAGTGAAATATGAAATTAATTTGAGTGGTGGACATGTTAGTCTGTTACTTGGATTGAAAAGGATAGTGGAGGGATAGAAGGGAAGGATTTAGAATTTTCATTTTTTTTTGTTTTGGAGCTCATAGCAGTAGGAGGAGGCATGGGATGAGTAAAAGGGGGGTGGTAGGGGATGAGTAAAAGGGAGGTGGTAGGGGATGAGTAAAAGGGAGGTGGAGGGGGAAGAATCAGGCGGAGGGGGTAGAAAGGCTTGTTTTGGAGGATTGGAATAGTACAAAGAGGTATGAGAGGATGCAAGGAGGGGTGGAGTAGGGAAGAGTCTTTAAAAGGTTATTTTGGGGCTCATACTAGTGGTATTAAGTTTGGGATGATTGAGAGAGTGGGGGTAATGAATATATTGATAGAGATATATGGTGAGAAATAGGATAGTGCATTTGAAAGAGTAGTAGAAAGGGGTTTGAGATGAGTCAGAGAGTTGTGGTAGAGGATATATTGAGAGTGGTATAGGATGAAAGCTGGGTAGCACATTGGATATGCTGAATTAGAAGAGAAGTAATAAATAAGTAGAAGTAATAAATATATAGAATCAGAAGTAATAAAGATATAGATCCATAAGTACATGGAAGGTATATAGAGGCATTAAGGAAGGTAGTTTCTTTAGATTAAAGATGCATTAAATAAACTCTGGCTTTCCATTGTTGTAATTTAAATCAGTTGTGTTTATTTATAGTTGTATTTGTAGATCAATAGTGAAGCAATTGTAGATAATTAGTTTATGATAAAGGATTTTCTTATTTATGCAGTCACTTATTTACATGTTAAAAACATAGAATAATGTAACTATCAGTATTATGTACCTTTGGTAAGCAGAACTAATGAAGATCTATATATAATAAAAAAACATATTTATTCTAAATGCTTACAAAAAGCAATACACATATATATGTACATACCTATCGTACAAATAAATGCTTATATACAGAGAGATATGCTGTATATTTCCGTTTGCGTCTGGTGGTTATGTGGGGAAGAGCCAATTCTTGAGGATTTTTTTGTTGATAAGGTGGTTATCCGTGGATCTTATGTTGGGGGGTAAAGAGTTCTATAGTTTGGCTGCTTGACCAGAGAATGGTGTGCCACCCATTGTTTTTTTTCTTGTACGGTGGGACTTTGAGGCGAGGTGCCAATCCAGTGCGAAGGTTCCTTTGTTGAATGTAGTTGTATTCCATGTATCCCTTGGTGGGTGATCCAAAGCAGCTTGAACGTGGATGTGAGTGTGTGCTTATATTTTATTTATTTTTTATATTGGTTGCCCATTTATTTTTTAAAGTTCCTTATATAATGGTTAAATGGCACGGTAACATTGCATCTTCCTAAGATTGGATAGTGGGTTTAAGTGACAATTTATTCTAGTCCTCATCACAAATACTACTACTGCGACTAATAATAATAATAATAAAATGCACAATGCAGATGAAAGGCTTGTTGTTTGAAAAACATCACTAGTTAACTAGCCACATTTTGTTTTATTAGAAGCAGAAGGCATCACGTTGGTAGTATATTTTCTTCCCCTTTATTTTTGTGGCGTAGTCTTGCAATGAAAAACAATCATTGCACCAGCTTGCCAAATGCAGGCCTGTGTGCTGTGGTCGCGAGCGCTTCTTCCGTTCATTACTTCCTGTGTTTTGTGCACTAACTTGCAGCCTGGTTGTTATTATTACTTTGTCTCCCTCCCAAAAATGGATAATAGACTAATAGTGACTTTCGCCACACGTTTGTATGCTGAAGAGTAAGAAGTGATAGTTTTCGCAGATAATAAATATATAACCTAAGTCTCTATCAAACAAGCTCAATCCTTTTGTTTTATGTGATGTCTAGAATGTATGTGCCTGAGCTCCGTAAACCCCGAAAGCCTGGCTAACGAGAGCAGTTACCTTGAAGCACAAAGCAGCGTGGGCGGTTTATAGAGGCAGCCACTAAAATAGAGCCGCCTTTTGTGCCGAGTCCATCCTGAAAGAGCCAATTGGTCCAGCTTGGAAGTCAAATGCGCCTGGTGCTCCGCTGAGGGAGCAGCAGGAACTGCTCTCCCTGCGAGCAGATCCCTCCGTAATACTGTGCAGAGATGCCTGGACTCGCCAGCTTATGGAATGTAAGATCCCTCTGTACTACTGTACACAGATGCCTGGACTCACCAGATTATGGAATGTAAGATCCCTCTGTACAACTGTACACAGATGCCTGGACTCACCATATTATGGAATGTAAGATCCCTCCGTAATACTGTGCAGAGATGCCTGGACTCGCCAGCTTATGGAATGTACGATCCCGTACACAGATGCCTGGACTCGCCAGCTTATGGAATGTAAGATCCCTCTGTACTACTGTACACAGATGCCTGGACTCACCAGATTATGGAATGTAAGATCCCTCCGTAATACTGTGCAGAGATGCCTGGACTCGCCAGCTTATGGAATGTAAGATAACGCTGTACTACTGTGCACAGATGCCTGGACTCACCAGCTTATGGAATGTAAGACCCCTCTGTACTACTGTACACAGATGCCTGGACTCACCAGCTTATGGAATGTAAGATCCCTCTGTACTACTGTGCAGAGATGCCTGGACTCGCCAGTTTATGGAATGTATGATCCCTCTGCACTACTGTACACAGATGCCTGTACTCGCCAGGTTATAGAATGTAAGATCCCTCTGCACTACTGTACAAAGATGCCTGTACTCGCCAGGTTATGGAATGTAAGATCCCTCTGCACTACTGTGCACAGATGCCTGGACTCACCAGCTTATGGAATGTAAGATCCCTCTGTACTACTGTGCAGACATGCCTGGACTCATCAGCTTATGCAATGTTAGATCCCTCTGTAATACTATGCAGAGATGCCTGGACTCACCAGCTTATGGAATGTAAGATCCCTCTGTACTACTGTGCACAGATGCCTGGACTCACCAGCTTATGAAATGTAAGATCCCTCTGTACTACTGTGCAGAGATGCCTGGACTCACCAGTTTATGGAATGTAAGATCCCTCTGCACTACTGTACACAGATGCATGGACTCGCCAGCTTATGGAATGTAAGATCCCTCTGTACTACTGTGCAGAGATGCCTGGACTCGCCAGGTTATGGAATGTAAGATCCGTCTGCACTACTGTTCAGAGATGCCTGGACTCACCAGTTTATGGAATGTAAGATCCCTCTGCACTACTGTACACAGATGCCTGGACTCACCAGTTTATAGAATGTAAGATCCCTCTGTACTACTGTGCAGAGATGCCTGGACTCACCAGCTTATGGAATGTAAGATCCCTCTGTACTACTGTTCAGAGATGCCTGGACTCATCAGCTTATGGAATGTTATATCCCTCCGCAATGCTGTGCACAGATGCCTGGACTCACCAGCTTATGGAATGTAAGATCTCTCTGCACTACGGTACACAGATGCCTGAACTCGCCAGTTTATGGAATGTAAGATCCCTCTGCACTACTGTACATAGATGCCTGGACTCGCCAGGTTATGGAATGTAAGATCCCTCTGCACTACTGTGCACAGATGCCTGAACTCACCAGTTTATGTAATGTTAGATCCCTCCGCAATGCTGTGCACAGATGCCTGGACTCACCAGCTTATGGAATGTAAGATCCCTCTGTACTACTGTGCACAGATGCCTGGACTCACCAGCTTATGGAATGTAAGATCCCTCCGTAATACTGTGCAGAGATGCCTGGACTCACCAGCTTATGGAATGTAAGATCCCTCTGTACTACTGTGCACAGATGCCTGGACTCACCAGCTTATGGAATGTAAGATCCCTCTTTACTACTGTGCAGAGATGCCTGGACTCATCAGCTTATGGAATGTTAAATCCCTCTGTAATACTATGCAGAGATGCCTGGACTCACCAGCTTATGAAATGTAAGACCCTCTGTACTACTGTGCAGAGATGCCTGGACTCACCAGCTTATGGAATGTTAGATCCCTTTGTTATACTGTGCAGAGATGCCTGGACTCACCAGCTTATGGAATGTTAGATCCCTCCGTAATACTGTGAAGAGATGCCTGGACTCACCAGCTTATGGAATGTCAGATCCCTCAGTAATACTGCGCAGAGATGCCTGGAATCACCAGCTAATGGAATGTAAGATCCCTCTGCACTATTGTGCAGAGATGCCTGGACTCATCAGCTTATGGAATGTTAGATCCCTCCAAAATGCTGTGCACAGATGCCTGGACTCACCAGCTTATGGAATGTAAGATCCCTCTGTACTACTGTGCACAGATGCCTGGACTCACCAGCTTATGGAATGTAAGATCCCTCTTTACCACTGTGTAGAGATGCCTAGACGCATCAGCTTATGGAATGTTAGATCCCTCTGTACTACTGTGCAGAGATGCCTGGACTCACCAGCTTATGGAATGTTGGATCCCTTCGTAATACTGTGCAGAGATGCCTGGACTCGCCAGCATATGGAATGTTAGATCCCTCCGTAATACTGTGAAGAGATGCCTGGACTCACCAGCTTATGGAATGTAAGATCCCTCTGTACTACTGTGCAGAGATGCCTGGACTCACCAGCTTATGGAATGTTGGATCCCTTCGTAATACTGTGCAGAGATGCCTGGACTCGCCAGCATATGGAATGTTAGATCCCTCCGTAATACTGTGAAGAGATGCCTGGACTCACCAGTTTATGGAATGTCAGATCCCTCCGTAATACTGTGCAGAGATGTCGGGACTCACCAGCTTATGGAATGTAAGATCCCTCTGCACTACTGTACACAGATGCCTGGACTCACCAGTTTATGGAATGTAAGATCCCTCTGCACTATTGTACACATATGCCTGGACTCACCAGCTTATGGAATGTAAGATCCTTCTTTACTACTGTGCAGAGATGCCTGGACTCATCAGCTTATGGAATGTTAGATCCCTCCGCAATGCTGTGCACAGATGCCTGGACTCACCAGCTTATGGAATGTAAGATCCCTCTGTACTACTGTGCACAGATGCCTGGACTCACCAGCTTATGGAATGTAAGATCCTTCTTTACTACTGTGCAGAGATGCCTGGACTCATCAGCTTATGGAATGTTAGATCCCTCTGTAATACTATGCAGAGATGCCTGGACTCACCAGCTTATGGAATGTAAGATCCCTCTGTACTACTGTGCAGATATGCCTGGACTCACCAGCTTATGGAATGTTAGATCCCTTCATAATACTGTGCAGAGATGCCTGGACTCGCCAGCTTATGGAATGTTAAATCCCTCCGTAATACTGTGAAGAGATGCCTGGACTCACCAGCTTATGGAATGTCAGATCCCTCCGTAATACTGTGCAGAGATGCCGAGACTCACCAGTTTATGGAATGTTAGATCTTAATGTTAGGCTTAAGGTCGACAAGCGCATTACATTCAAGGCCTTTTGCTATATGTTTCAAGCCAGACACGGACTCACCTCTTCATACATACAAGGTCTGGTGACATCTTATGTGCCCACCCAATCACTGAGATCAGGCAACCTCTCACTATTTACCACGCCCAGGTTTCATTGTGCCTGCATTAAGGGTGGCTCTTTCTCCTATTTAGGCTGAAACTCCCTTCCTGTAGCTCTCAGGAACTGCCACTCGTTACTTACCTTCCTTAAGAACAGGAAGACTTTGCTCTTCAATTGCCCTGACTTAGGTCACGTTTTTTGGCAAGTTGTTGTTTGATCCCCATCTACTTCTGCTTCCCTGCTTTCTGTCTGCTTTAGCACTGGTAGACCCTTCCGGTAGCTGCCCGGTCTACAAATCTCTTAAATAAATTAGATTCCGCTGTAATACTGTGCAGAGATGCATGGACTTACCAGCTTATGAATTGTTAGATCCCGCTGTAACACTGTGCAGAGATACTTGGACTTACCAGCTTATGGAAAGTTAGATCCCTCTGTAATACTGTGCAGAGATGCCCGGTCTTACCAGCTTAAAGAATGTTAGATGTGCGTAGGGCTCCTGGTGGGCATATTAGGAAAAGTAGGTTCGAATGTAGTGACAAAGCTTTGTGTATTTGGCCAAAACATGGTAGAATGTAATGCCTAATTTTACAGAGGGTAGTGCATTTTTTACAACATTAGGCAAATTAGGTAAAAAAAAATCCTACCAATGTACCTGTTCTGCTACTTTCAGGAAATCAACTATCTGGTAACCGTTGAAACAAAATGGTTTCCACACATCACAGTAAGTAGCAGATGAGCAGGGCATGCAGGAAAAGCTATACTTGCTGCAACATAACTTAAACAATCTTTACGGGAGTAACCGTGCTTTCTTAGCCTGTATATAGTAACAAGCATTGGCAAAGCCAATAGGTCTCGCCTATGCAAGTGCGATTGGCTTTACCAGTATGTTTAGCAATGTTGTACCCCAGAGTTGCTGCTGTTCAGCCTGGCTAAAAGTAGGGTAAAGGAGAGTGGCGTGGAGAGAAGTGTTGTAAAGTGGAGCAGAGTGGAGCAGAGTGAAGTGCCATGGAGTGGCATGGAGTGGTGAACAGTAGAGTTAAGAGGCATAGAGAGGAGTGAAGTGGAGTGGCATGGAGTAGCATACAGTGTTGTGGAGAGTTGTGGAGGTAGTAGAGTGTTGTAGAGTGGAAGGGCGAAGAGTTGAGTAGCATTGAGTGGAGCACGTGTCAGAGTTGAGTTGAGTGTCGTAGAGTGGAGTGTCAGAGTTGAGTAGAGTGTCGTAGAGTGGAGTGGCATAGAATGGCATGGAGTTTTGTAGAGTGGAGTGGCATAGGGGGAGCTGCATAGAGTGGAGTAGAGTGTTGTAGAGTAGAGTGGCCTACAGTTGGGTACATTCATAGAGTGGAGTGATATTGAGTGGAGCAAAGTGTAGTAATAATAATAATAAATCTTCTTTATTCGGTTTTTGAAGAAGAAAAAACGATAAAAGAATTTCAACAATAACATACAATTTGATAAAAATAATCCATAAAATAGATTTGATTAAAATGTTCAAGAAAAGAATTATTATTAATACAATTTAAAAGTATATTATACCATATAACCTCAAATAACCGGCTATACATCCTCAAAGATTTTTCCTATGATAAAAAATGCATTTAAGAAAAGTACTAACACTTTTGGAGACAAATTCAGAGTCCAGGAATTGCAACCGTAACATAGCTGGCCGGCACCTTCTAAAACCTAACCGTCTCAACACAGGAACTAACCAGAGTTTGCGGTGTGAAGTATAATCTTTGCAGAACAAAATAGTGTGCATTGTAGATTGCTCTGCTATTTCGTCACATGGGCACACCGGCAAATGTTCCTCCCAAGTGTTTTTAGAAGGGAAGGCAACTATCCTGTGGAAGATGTTTAACCTAAATCTGGTCAATAAAAACCGCTCAAACTGTGACTGGACATACGTCAGATATGGTTCGATATCCAGAGTTGTCATCACTACCATGGAATGGCGGACCGATGGTTTTCGTACCTCTGCGCACATACGTAATTGTTCGACATGGGACAATGCCCTTATTTTTAGTTCCTTCTTGGGTATTTCAGAAATAAGTTCTGGTGTCAGATAGTATTTACCCAGTCCTAGGTCAGATAAAAAATGTTTTATGTACATCAGCCACTCGATCTTCCCCACGTGGTCCAATGACATACAATCTGGCAGTAGCTTCTTTGTGAAGGTATTTTTGGTCGAAGTCCAGACGCGGCGCTACAGTAGGAGTGGTTCAATTTTTGCGAGGTCCTCAATATGGGGAGTCCCCAATTCAGTATGGCATGCGAAGGTGGAGACTCGTTTTGGGACCGCCAGGAGAAATCTCAAGAAGTTGTTTTCTGCCACCTGGAGGGAGTTAATATTTTTGTATCCCCAAAGGCCTGCTCCGTAGAGTGCTGTCGAAAGGCATTTCGCTTTGTAGATACGGAGAAGCTTTACAGGTGGCCTCTTACCCAGTTTTTGTGAAAATTTTATTAGGGCGGCATTTGCCCTCAGAAGGTGATGTTTGCGGGCTTCTATGGCTGGCTTCCAATTTAGCTTCGCATCTATCATTACACCAAGATATGGGTATTGGTCCGTTGGTTCTAGCCTTTCCTTGTCTAGATAGATACTCTTCCCCCTTTTTCTGCCTTGCCCCACCACCATAACAAACGTTTTTTTTATATTTTGGCGAAGGTCTAATTTGCCCATGAAACTTGCGTACCGTTCCGTTGCCTTTTGTAATTCTCGTGGGGTACGTGCAAGTATCACGGCATCATCCGCGTATAAGAGCGCTGGTATCAAGCGTTCTCCAACTCGAGGGAGGTCCTGGGCCCCCTGTAACATCTCCATCTCAAGACCATTTGTATATAACGAAAAGAGAAAGGGGGCCAGGACACAACCCTGCCTGACACCACGCTCTACTGCAAATGAATTTGAGAGTTCTCCCCGGACTCCAAAGCGTACCCTGGCAGAGGCATTCCTATATAATTCACGAAGGAGAGTTACTAGGACCGGGTCTACACTAATTTTGCTAAGAATTATCCATAGTTTCGAGTGAGAGACGCAGTCAAAAGCCGCGGACAGGTCAACATAGACCATATATAATCTGCCCCGCTTTGCAGAGACATATTTCCCCATAATTAGGGACAAATTTAGGGCCTGCTCAATTGTCCCAAAGCCCTCCCTGAAGCCAAACTGGATATCAGAGAGGACCTTGTCATCGTCCACCCACTCCTGGAGTCGCTGGAGAACCACTCTGCCCAGTACCTTCCCCAGAGAGTCCAGGAGCGAGATTGGACGATAGCAAGAAACATCCTCCCTATCTCCCTTCTTGAAAATAGGGACCATGGTTGATTGTGTCCAGGATTTAATCAAACCGCACTTCATTACTGCGTCGAATACCCTTTTTAGGATGGGGGCCCACAGTTCTAGATTAGATTTAAAAAAGTCCACTGGCACACCATCCGGGCCAGGGGCTTTCCCACTTTTGCTTGATTTAACTGCATTGATGATTTCAATTAGTGTGACATCTATTGAAATTGGGAAGGAGTTGGGCTGGGTACTCCTGACATTATCTTCTATTAGGTCAGTTTCTGAAGGTTTGGCAAAGATTTTTGAGAAATGGTTTACCCACGTCGGGCCATCAATTGCCACATCTACTGATGGCTGATTGCTATTATCTTGCAGAAATGGAGCCTTGACCAGTTTCCAGAAGGCATCGCTGTTTCTAGTCAGGGAACTCTCATGGAGTTGATCCCATAATGCTTGTTTCAATTCTTGTTTCCTGCCCTTACATACTAAAGTATAAGTTCTTCTTAGCCTCCTAATCTCGTCCTGGTCTCTAGTGACTTTTGACAGGGCTTGCTTTAATTTTTTATGTGCCATAGAACAATTGTGGTCAAACCACCCTCTTTCCCCCCCCCCCCCCCCCCATTTCCTTTGCACTTTTTGGTTAGCAACTCCTTTACCTTGTCTAAGATTTCCCCGAAGTTATCCAAAACCTCCTGCTCCCCCGTATTAATATCTAAGCATTTTACTATTGCCTCGTATGTCGTACGCACCACCCTTTTTGTTAAATCTACAGGGTCTATCTTACCCCACCCTAAGGTATAGCCGTTTATTCTTTTAAGATATATTTTGTGTTGGGCAAGGATGGAATTTATATGCGAGGGCGGGAGCTGACCTTGGTCCAGGAATAAAACTATGGACAGGGCAGCATGGTCACTTAGGGTATTTATGAGAATACTAAAATTTCCAATCTTGTTTCCTAATGTGGCTGTGGCCAATACGTAATCGATTGTCGACTCACAGCCCCTTCCCAGATAAGTTGGTTCCAGCTGACCATTAAAAGGTTTTGGCGTATTTAATATTACAAGGTCTAATTAAGACATGGTTTCGTTTAAGAGGTTTCCCACCTCTGAGTGGCTGAAATGAGTTGTTTGACCATCTGTTTCATCCACCACTCCGCAGAGGTTAGTGTTACTTCTGATACAGGGGTGATGGTTGAAATCACCTCCCCATATGATGCTTGGGGGATCCTGAGTTTTTTTCTGTTTAGACCAGGTTACAAGTTTCTTACGGAGTGCCCCTAATATGTGCAATCTGTCAATTTCTGTCAAATTATCGTATAAGTTTACGACAAGAATGATCTTTTTCTCCTCAAATGTTAGTTTTAGTACCTGATAGTTTGGTTCTAGTGCAAGGGGTGTAATCTCTAGGCCCAATAGAGTGTTCGCTATGTAGATTACCAACCCACCTTTGGGTCTACCATGCGGGACGGCTTTTGCTGAAGTAAAAAAGGTTTTATACCCTGTTAAATGCAGCTCAGTTGTTGCCCATGTCTCCTGTAAGCAAATCACATGGTGTTCCTGTACATAATTTAAAATACTCCCGTTTATGATTTTCTTCTTGAGCCCCGCAATGTTCCAGTATAGAAATTGTATTTTTAGACTTTTCTGGGTTACATCAGTTTTTTCAGTCGAGTGTACTTCCTCTTGTGAGGAACTCTTTACGGTCGGTTGACCTTCCTCTCTTAATAAACTAGATATGCCGTTTAGTGTGTTTTCCAACATGGGGGGGTCGTCTTCATTGGGTAATCTATGTACTGAGTCGTCTATGACTTCCTGCAGAAGGGGAATGTCTTCCTCATTTGCAGATGGTAGATCACCCAATGCATCTTGCTCTCTGTCTTCTAATGCTCTACCAATGACATCCCCTTCCGCAGTTACAGAGTCCTGCACTATGCAAGGCTCTGAAGGAGGCGGCCTTTGCGGGACTCTCCACTGCCGTATAAGTCAATCAACTTCATCTAGTCCAAAGAGCATTGAATAACGATTATAGGTGGGCACGTTACACCCATAATGTGGAGGAAAATTATTATTGTTGTTGTGGAACCCCCTATATGACTGGGGATAAGGGCGATAATTATCCACGTTTTGACGCGGAAATCGGGGACCCACTTCCTTCCAATCCAAATAAGGATTTTTTACTGGGATAGATTTTGAATATAAGGTTGGGTCTCTTGGATAAAAATAACTGACGTAATGGGTGGAAATAATGTCCCCCCCTCTTGTTTCGTACCAGTCTCCGATGCACCTTACTGCTCTATGATCTTTAAAGTTTATAATTATCACATCCCCAGTTCTATCTTTGGGTCTTGATCCCACCCAGATTGCTCGTCTCACGGTCAAAATTTCTCCACTGACATGGGCAGGTAATGGTCTATTCTGCTCCAGCCAATGGATAGTTTTATTTTTTAAAGCATGATGATCCTCTCTGGCCCCCTTTACAAGCTCTGGTACACCAGCCATAATAATCGTATAAGGGGCCGATTGTGGTGGTAAATCTACTATTCTTTTTGTTTCTCTAGGTAGCTGTGTGGGTGGCAACTTTCCCTTTTCGTTCCCAACTACTTCATTTACTGGTTGGGAGATTTTATCTGCTGGAAGATTTTTAGTAGGTCCTTTCTTATCCCCTTCCCTTTTATTGCTAGACTGGACGGTCTCCCTGTTTCCCTGACTATTGGCTAGAGAGGAGAATTTCTCCTTACTAGTTGTTGGTTTATTTGTTTTGAACAGAGCTTTTTTCCCCTGTATGCTAACTGTTGTTACAGGCACGGCGCTTGTCGAAGATTGTGATGTTGACAAAATAGGAGGCATTACATGGTTACTATCAATGTTTTTGGCATAAGCGCTTTGCAATTCTATCAGGGCAGCAGTATTCCCTTCTATTTGGCTACCTAAGCTATCTAGATGTGCACTTATCATTCGTGTTCTCTCTAACAAGGGGAGTAGAAGTGATTTCATCAAAACCTCTAATTTGTTGATGTGTAAGGTATTTAAGGATCATGAAGGATTAGAAATAGCGGGCGGATTGTTTATCTCTAAGAAGAGAGAGGGTCCTACCGATTCAGAGGATCTAGTAGAGTAGGGAGCAGAGGGACTGATTTTTTGTATTTTTGTTTGGGTTGTCACAGATGGAGATCCCCTTCTTTTCCTATTTTTTGTGTCACCACGATGCTGGTCTATGGTCGATGGAGAAACTGAGAATAATTTGGGGGAATTTGATAATCCAGATGTATTTGAGCAAGGTGAGGAGGAATTTGTAAGAAGGACAGCGTTAGCGTTAGCGGTGGAAGGTATATCATCATCGTCCTCAACCCTTACCGCTATTGGGGAAGTGGAACCCTGTGCTAAGTCCAAGTGTGTCCTCCTTGGGGACGCAACTTGGGCTAATAACCCCAGAGAAGAGCGTTTCCCAGTTAGTAAATCTAGTGAAAGACGCTTCTCTGTATCAGCTATTTCTTTTTCAAGTACATTTGTTACCCTCTTAAAAAATTGATCGATTGTCCCAGTTGCAGTTCCTTGTGATGTATTGACAGTTATGGTGCGGGATTTTCCCATTTGTGTAGACATGGTAGAATACTAGTCAACAGAGATTGTACTGAGGCTTTCCAGGCACGAAGAAATATAGTTACAGAAAAAAAAATAATTCCTGTAAAATCTTTGAGAGGTCCAACAGTGGTCGCAACAAATCCGGAGGACAGTCTTACCATGTAGTAGATGTCAGGGGAGTGGCTCGTCCCGTCCCTCGTCGGCCTTAGACGGCCCGCCCTTTGCCCGGGCTTAGCCCGGCGCTGCCCGCGCGCGTCCCGCAACGCGGAGGAAGCGCCGGACTTTTAAGCGCCTCCTGGCGCGGGAAACGGTGTCAGCGGGTCTCCTGCCGCAAAGGATGATGGGATTTGTGGTCCGTCCCCGCTCGGCGGCCGCTGGTGGAAATGGCGGCGGCAGAGGACGAAGGGCAGCAGCGAGGCAGTGGGCACAAGGTGAGTGGCAGCACAGGCACTGAGAGCACGTCCACAGGTCAGCAAGGAGAAGCTGTTTAGAGTTCAGTCAATGCTTCCGCCTGGGGGGCTGTCCCTGCCCCGACACCCAGGGAGGTGTCTACCAATGTGCCAGTCCTTGTCCCAGCGCGCATCCCACTGTGCACAGCTTCGCTGTGTGGTCGCAGCACTTGCTCTGTGTAGCACTCAGGGCACTCAGGTCACTCGGGATGCTCTTGACGCCTCCGGTAGGTTGAGCTCCAGGCTTATGGCAGGTGCAAGCTCCCCAGTGACCCTAAACAGGCAGGCAGGCAGGCAAGCAGTCTAACCTCTTCCCGCCTGCAAGTCGCGGGCCCTTCTGTCCGGGCCGGGACACTCCTCCTTAGCGTTCAGAGCAAACCCGGCAAGCCCAGCATCTGTGATGAGATACGCTCCAAATCGAACGTTAAAGGGACGACAGAACTAAAAACATGTAAAAGTTTGACTTTGGAAAGCTAAAAACTTGAAGTTGTGGGACAGACCGTGACAAGAAGCAACACTCGTAAGCTCCCTCGCTGTTCTATCTCCCTCACTCCTACACAAAAGAAGATAAAAATAAAAGGCAGCAGTCTAGTCTTGCGTACCCGATACAAGTTGTCACCGCCCACGTAACCTAACCACTCCGGTGGAGCTTCAGCGAAACGCAGGTCATTGCTCACTCAACCGCCGACCGTAAACAGCAAGGCTTACCAGCTTAAAGAATGTTAGATGTGCGTAGGGCTCCTGGTGGGCATATTAGGAAAAGTAGGTTCGAATGTAGTGACAAAGCTTTGTGTATTTGGCCAAAACATGGTAGAATGTAATGCCTAATTTTACAGAGGGTAGTGCATTTTTTTACAACATTAGGCAAATTAGGAAAAAAAAAAATCCTACCAAAGTACCTGTTCCGCTACTTTCAGGAAATCAACTATCTGGTAACCGTTGAAACAAAATGGTTTCCACACATCACAGTAAGTAGCAGATGAGCAGGGCATGCAGGAAAAGCTATACTTGCTGCAACATAACTTAAACAATCTTTACGGGAGTAACCGTGCTTTCTTAGCCTGTATATAGTAACAAGCATTGGCAAAGCCAATAGGTCTCGCCTATGCAAGTGCGATTGGCTTTACCAGTATGTTTAGCAATGTTGTACCCCAGAGTTGCTGCTGTTCAGCCTGGCTAAAACTAGGGTAAAGGAGAGTGGCGTGGAGAGAAGTGTTGTAAAGTGGAGCAGAGTGGAGCAGAGTGAAGTGCCATGGAGTGGCGAACAGTAGAGTTAAGAGGCATAGAGAGGAGTGAAGTGGAGTCGCATGGAGTAGCATACAGTGTTGTGGAGAGTTGTGGAGGTAGTAGAGTGTTGTAGAGTGGAAGGGCGAAGAGTTGAGTAGCATTGAGTGGAGCACGTGTCAGAGTTGAGTTGAGTGTCGTAGAGTGGAGTGTCAGAGTTGAGTAGAGTGTCGTAGAGTGGAGTGGCATAGAATGGCATGGAGTTTTGTAGAGTGGAGTGGCATAGGGGGAGCTGCATAGAGTGGAGTAGAGTGTTGTAGAGTAGAGTGGCCTACAGTTGGGTACATTCATAGAGTGGAGTGATATTGAGTGGAGCAAAGTGTAGTAGTTTGTCGTAGAATAGAGCAGAGTAAAGTGGCATAAAGGGAGTTGCGTAGAGAGTCATAGATGGTATGGTAGAATGGCATAGAGTGGAGTAGAGCGTCAGTGGAACAGATCTTAATGGAGTAGAGCATCATAGAGGGTAGCATCGTGGATTGGAGTGTCATAGAATTTAGTGGATTAGATTGACCTTGAGTAAAGTGCTGTAAAGTACAGTGGTACACAGTAGATTGGCATAGAGTGCAGTGGCATGGAGTGCATTGGTTGTGAGTAAAGTAGTGTACAGTGCAGTGACAGTGTAGCATAGAGTGCAGTGGCATAGATTAGAGTGAATACAGTAGATTTCAGGCACGTAAAGTGCAATGGCGTAGAGTGGCATGGTGCAGATTGGAGTACAGTGTCGCAGAGTGGAGTAGAGTGGTACAGAGTGAAGTGGCAAAGAATGGAGTGGTGCAGTGTCTTAGAGTGCAGTGTCTTAGAGTGCAGTGTCTTAGAGTGCAGTGTCTTAGAGTGCAGTGTCTTAGAGTGCAGTGTCTTAGAGTGCAGTGTCATAGAGTGCAGTGTCATGGAGTGCAGAATCGTAGAGTCCAGTTATGTAGATTGCAGTGGTGTAGAGTGCAGTGGAATAGAGTGCAGCAGTGTGGAGTGGAGTGAAGTGGAGTGGCATAGAGTTGAGTGGTGCAGAGTAGAGTGCAGAGGCATAGAGTGTAGTGGAATAGAGTGCAGTCATGCAAAGTAGAGTTTCAGAGTGCAGGGCCGTAGAGCGTGAATATATGAAGTTACAACGCATGCAATTACAATGCATGCTTTTACAACGCAGTCTTTACATCGCAACTACCATTAAATTGCTTGATTTTGCAATGCATGTCATTACAACGCGTTTTTAAAAACTACCATTACAACGCATACCATTACAATGCATAATACTTTTAGGGCAACAGTAGGGTAAGTGTTGGATAAGGTAGGGATAAAAATTACTATTCCCACTCCAGTGAGTGCAACAGTAGGGAAAGTGTTGGATAGTGTAGGGGTAAATATTACTATTCCCATGTACCACAAAACTCATATCAACCCTAATACAAAATAAATCTCCATTACTTACCTTATAATGCGTTGTAATGGCATGCGTTGTAATGGCATGCGTTGTAGTGACATGCGTTGAACTGACATGCGTTGTGATGGCATGCGATGTAAAGGCAGTTGCTCTGTAACAGTTGTGTTGTAAAGGTAGGTTGTTGTAATGACTGTGTTGTAATGAAAGCTTCCCATAGAGTGCAGGTTGTTGATTAGAATGTTGCAGGGAGCAGTGATGTAGAGTACAGTGGTGCAGATTAGAATAGAGTGGCGTAGATTTCCGTGATGTAGAAGGTAGTGATGTAGAATGATGTAGGGTGCAGAGGCATAGAGTAGAATGTTGTAGACTATAGTGACGTAAAGTACAGCTGTGCAAAGTAGTTGGTATAGATGCAGTGGCACAGAGTGCATTGGTTTTGAGTATAGAGGTGTAGAGTGCATTGGTTTAGAGTACAGTGGCATAGCGCAGATTGCAGTGGCATTAAGTGCAGTGGAAAAGAGTAAAATAGAGTGGTGCAGCGTAGAGTATAGTGGAGCAAGGTAGAGCACAGTGGCATAGAGTAGAGTGGTGTAGAGTGGCACTGCATGGATTGCAGTGGTGTAGAGTGGAATAGGACAGAGTAGAGTACAGTGGAGGAGAGAAGTGGCATAGAGTGAAGTGGTGTAGAGTAGATTGTTTCAGAGTTGAGTGAAGTAGTGTAGAGTGGAGCGGTGCAGGGTAGAGTGGAGTAGTATAGAGTAGTGGCGTAAAGTGCATTGGCATAGAGTGAAGTGGTGTGGAGTGTTGCAGAGTGGAATGACCTATACTTGAGTGGTATAGAGTGCAGTGTCATAGAGTGCAGTGGTACACAGTAGATTTGAGTGGCGTGGAGTGCACTGGCGTAGCGTGCAGAAGAATGGCATAGAGTGGTGCAAAGTAGAGTGGTGTAGAGTGCAGTGGCAGAGAGTGCAGTGCTGCAGAATAGAGTGTCATAAAGTGCAGTGGTGTAGAGTAGAGTGGCATTGAATGAATTGGTGTAGAGTGCAGTGGTGTAGAGGTTGCAGAGTAAAGTGAAAGAGGGCAGTTGTGTTAAGTGGCGTAGAGTGCAGGATCATACAGTAAAGTGGCATGCAATGCAGTGGTGCAGAGTGGATTGGTGCATGGTGGAATAGAATAGCGTAGACTGCAGTGGCAGAGAGTATATGGTTTCAGAGTAGAGTGAAGTTGCGTAGAGTGCAGTGGTATAGAGTTGAGTGCAGTGGTACAGAGTAGATTAGAGGGGCTCAGAGTCAATTCGTGTAGAGTGGAGCGATGCAGAGTAGAGTGGCGTAGAGTTCAGTGGCAGAGAGAGCAGTGTTGCGAAGTAGAGTGAAGTGACAGAGTGGAGTGGTGCAGAGTGGAGTGGTGCAGGCTAAAGGGCAGTGGCATAAGAGTAGAGAGATGCAGAGTAAAGTGGTGTAGAGTGCAGTGGTGTAGAGTGCAGTCATGCAGAGTACAGTGTTGTTGACTTTTGTACCGTAGAGTTCAGTGGTGTGGAGTGGTGCAAAGTAGAGTGATGCAAATAGCAGTGATGTAGAGTACAGTGGTGCAGAGTAGAATGATGTGGCGTAGAGTACAGTGACATAGAGCACAATTGTGCAGCATGATGTAGTGTGCAGTAGCATAGAGTAGAATGCTGTAGAGTGTAGTTACATAATGTGCAGTTGTGCAAGGTAGTTAGCAAAGGGATAGTGGTTTAGGGTGCATTGGTTTGAGTAACGTGGTGTAGAGTGATTCGGCATAGAGTGCAGTGGCTTAGAGTAGAGTGGCATAATATAGAGTGCAGTAGCGTAGATTAGTGCAGCGTAGTTACAGTGGCGTACAACCTTCCTCAAGCAGACCCCCACTACCCAGCATGATTTTCACAGAAATACTCTCACTTTTACGTTAGAGAAAGAAAAATAAACACAGAGCTTCCTGAAAGACACAGCCTGACATTTGGCCTGTCTACGAATGCACAGCAAATATGACAAGATAAGAACAAGATTTAAAGGCCGGTTTACAGAAAGCGAGTTCGTGGAAGAATACAGTAAACAAGGTTTGGACAAAGGGAGTGACAAACTTGTGTTGGACAGCCTAAAGCATATAAAGCCAGCAAATAGAAAGCCAGAAAATGAGAGTAACAAATCACAAAGCCAATGGTAAGCAAGTGGAGGAATGTTTTCCTAGGTCAACTTTCTGAATGTCCCTAAGATGACAAATTGAACTGCAAAGAAGCACCTTTAATCATAGACCTAGGTGAATCACAGTCTTTCACTAAACTGCCTAATATTATTAACAACGCTATATAAGAACACACATACACACATACATACATACATACAAAGACCTGGCTGCCCTTCGAAAAATTATCTGCCCACCACATTCCAAACACCCTTCTGTATGGCCACAACTATATCAGTATATACACGTGTGACCTCTGCCAGGAACAGAGCAAGCCTGTTTGTTGCTCTAGGCAAAACAATGGTTTACTGCTAGTGTGCTCCCATTCTTCTAAGGAAACAGAATAATTGTGACTGTTTTATTTCATTTGGTTTTACTTAGTGGGCACAATTGGACACCAGCTTTTCTAAAACGTATGGATGCAATAGCCCTGAATCTGGAATCTTACACCACCAGTAATTCAAACATGATTCCCTTGCATTATTTAGTTTTATCCAGCTAATAGCTGCACATTCAGGTACTACTTTCCACTTTTATAATGTATTGAATCTGATCAACAAGATTAAAAGCAACACATTCCAACGAGGTGACATTAGGTAACATTACAAATTTGTCGAATGACAAGCAATGACAAAACAGTGCTCAAACTAACTGTTGCAGGAAAAATGTTGCTCTTCCAAGACAGAAGGAATGTGTTTCAGAAGCTTCAAGCTAGCTCTAATACTCCCACCACCACTGCACAGGCAGATCTGTTCTGGCCCATTGGGTGCGAGGCAGCCGACAGATAATAGCCCATTGGAATTGGAAAGCAAGTTACACAGAAACAAACGGATATAGGTCCAGGTGTGAAGAAAGTTTCAAAGATCCCACAAAGACATGCCAGGAGTCAAGTCAGCTGACCACCAAGTTCAGGGCTCTTAGTCAACTGCTTGTATTTTAGAAGACTTTTAGTTTAACTTTTGACTAGATCCTAGTCAACCACATGCACATTAAGTGACTTTTAGATTAACTTTAGCTAGGACAGGGTGAAATTTCAATTATGCCTGCATATTTCTCCTAGTTTGGGGAATTTTGCATTACACTCATTACACAAAACTCTTGATATTACGCCATTACACCATGTCATGTAATTACGTGCACTCTTCGCAAACTAATAGCACAGAAAGCTAACAACCATAACACTAGTATATGTTACTGAGGTACTTGTATTTTTAGTGCTATTTTTGTAGGGCAAAATGCATCCTCACATCCAAAATGGATGCAGGGATGCACTTCGCAATAAAATATAGCCTTAACTGCAGGATACGCAATTTACATACTTATAATTTCACATAATTTTCCTAAAATTGTGCGCAGTTACACAAAAGCAAAATATACTAATTTCTCACATCTCTACTTTTAACATACGCACAGCCTCTATATGCGAGTGTGTTAACTGCTTTTAGCTAAAATTGCAGAACTAGCTTAAAGGTGTCCCACTTGGAATGTAGCAACTTGGGCAAGTCGGCTTAAGCCCCATAAAAAGTTAGGGGATTATTTATGAGCCCCTGCGTCACTTGTGTGCCGCCGTGGCGTCACTTATTGTGATGCAGTGGCAGCGTAAAAAATGCGCCATGTTGCGCCCTATTTACAAAGTGACGCATCTAAACAGATGATATAATGTATGCAGGGTGGGCATGCCACCACAAAAATCCTCATAGAAGTGGCGCAGTGAAATCTATGCGATTTCACTGCGCCACTTCTAGGACGCTACTGTGCCTCACAGCAGGCGTAAGACTGATGCAGGCCCTTTCACATGGGGCTGGCCCCATGTGAAAGGACACTTTGCTGGAGTTGTGTGTTTCCAGACACACCCCAGCAATGCGTCACTTTTGTGCTGACAGATACGTCAGTAGTACTGACCTAACTTTCATTCCTTGCGACATGATGCGTCATACAGTAAATATGACACATCCATCATGTCGCAAGGAGGGCGCAGTGAAAACTGTTGCATCGCGGTTTTCACGCAGCGATACGACAGTTTTTGTAAATGAGGCCCACAATTTGCGAGTGGGCTTTCTAAAATAAACGAACAGATGCCGGGTGCAAATCGAAGTAGGTCAGATCTTCACCACACAACTAAAGCTCTCATAGGCATGTTGTCACTTCAGAACACCTAAGAGGGAGGTTTGGGAATAAAAAAAAGTAAAAATTCTCCACTAAATTGCATTAGAGTCAAAGTTTTAAGAGGGAGAAAGCTATGTTTTTATTTTAAAGAATGGGGAGTGTTGTTATGTATTATTAACCATATCAAACTAGCACTAGCAAAGCCAATGGAAAAAGAGAAGTCTTCAAATGAGATGGTGAAAATCAAAAGAAAAAGGGTGTGCCGGAGGCAATCTGGAGATATGCGTAAAAATGCAAATTGACGTACATAAATAATTTACAGATGCTCTCATTTTAGCCTCGCTCAAGTAATTGTATACTAAAAAGTGAAAGACATAACGTATAATAATCAAACGCATGTAAAGGACTGGGTACATGATGGAAACTCAGGACCATGCCTGCTGGTGTGGCTGTGACGCTCTTGTTCTTTGATGACACATTCCTTGTCAGCACAGGCCCAGGCCTGAGGGAAGTGAAGATATATGTTTTTTTGCCTTTTTACTGCCCATCTGGCTCTGGAAATTAGTCGTAGCATTGGGGGTGGTAAAGGTGGTGATAAGGGTAAACCTGATCTAGGTGTTTTCCCCCATAACAAAATCCTGCTTCATACAAACCTAGCATGAACTTAAACACCATGAGTCAGGCCTCAGAAACCCCCAGCTTGACATCTGTGGCCCGTACTTTGTCCTAAGGCTCCCAGGGCTATCGCTTAAAGATGCCTGGCCTGCCCTCAAAGACTCTTGCGCTAGAAACCTCCAGCATGCCCTCAGAGGACCTCCGCCCACCTTCAGTAACTCGTGGCTGGTCCTTACAGACCCTTGGCTACTCCTCATAGATCAATGGACGCCTCCAGCAGACCCTGAAAGAACCTACGAAAGTCTCAGAGAGCCTCAACCTTTGCAAACACACTTTCTTACGGGGAGTCACAAATTGCCTCCTTCCCCTCAATGGAAGTCACTGTGATCTGAGATTCCCACGGGTGACTTTGTTTTTGGCAATAACACCAGATTTGCCTGGATGCTTTAGAAGTGAGTAGAGGTTTGCATCATGGGAACTCTTTGTAATCAGAGAGCACAGTTAGCTGGTTTTAATGAGGGCATACATCATAGTATGGCATAGCACATCTAAACAAATTGCTTTACAATGTCTAGGAATGTGGAACTCGCTTAGGGGGACATGCTACAAATGTGGAATAACGAAGGTGTCACGGGGTAAGTTAGTGTTTGTTGAAGAGAGGTGATTTGGATAGAAAGTGATCTTGTGGCAGCCAGATAGGCAGGGCAGTGTTATGACCATTATATTACAGCAATGGTAACAACAATCTAGAAAGCGGTCACAGGGAGACAGATAAGGAGCACTGGAGACAAGCTGCTTTGCATTTGCATACTCTGCTCCCACAGGCACAATTGGATTCAGCTCTGTAATCAATTTGGTCTCTTCCTACATGCAGGTCTGATGATTTTAGCTTCTGTCTTAACATCAACAGCATTAGCTTCTCTCCCAGCAGCATTGTGCACTTTCCCCAGCAGCCACTTTCAGCCTTTTCTGCACCATCTGCTGCATTTAGACTCTACTTACACTTCAGCAGCGTCCAGACAATGCCACAACATCAGCACCAGTCAGCGACAACCACTGTCAAAACATTCATACCTTACGTCGGCATCGGCAGCAACCAGCCACTTTCATTCTACTGCAGCATTCATACCCTACCCCAACATCAACAGCAACCAGCCACATTCATAGCACTGCAGCATTCATACCCTACCCCAACATCAGCAACAACCAACCACATTTATATCCCGCAGAATCCATACCCGACCTCAACATCAGCCGCAAACAGCTACATTTATAACACTGCAGCATTCATACCCTACCCCAACATCAGCAGCAACTAGCCAAATTCATAGTACTGCAGCATTCATACCCTACCCCAACATCAACAGCAACCAGCCACATTCATAGTACTGCAGCATTCATACCCTACCCCAACATCAGCAGCAACCAGCCACATTCATAGCACTGCAGCATTCATACCCTATGCCAATATCAGCAGCAATCAGTCACATTCATAGCACTGCAGCATTCATACCCCACCCCAACATCAGCAGCAACCAGCCACATTCATAGCACTGCAGCATTCATAACCTACCCCAACATCAGCAACAACCAACCACATTTATATCACGCAGAATCCATACCCGACCTCAACATCAGCCGCAACCAGCTACATTTATAACACTGCAGCATTCATACCCTACCCCAACATCAGCAGCAACTAGCCACATTCATAGTACTGCAGCATTCATACCCTACCCCAACATCAACAGCAACCAGCCACATTCATAGTACTGCAGCATTCATACCCTACCCCAACTTCAACAGCAACCAGCCACATTCATAGCACTGCAGCATTCATACCCTATCCCAATATCAGCAGCAATCAGTCACATTCATAGCACTGCAGCATTCATACCCTACCCCAACATCAGCAGCAACCAGCCACATTCATAGCACTGCAGCATTCATAACCTACCCCAACATCAGCAATAACCAACCACATTTATATCACGCAGAATCCATACCCGACCTCAACATCAGCCGCAACCAGCTACATTTATAACACTGCAGCATTCATAGCCTACCCCAACATCAGCAGCAACTAGCCACATTCACAACAATGCAGCATTCATAAGCTACCCCAACATCAGCAGCAACCAGCCACATTCATAACAATGCAGCATTCATAACCTACCTAACAACAACAACCAGCCACATTCATAGTACTGCAGCATTCATACCCTACCCCAACATCAGCAGCAACCAGCCACATTCATAGCACTGCAGCATTCATACTTCACCCCAACATCAGCAGCGACCAGCCACATTCATAGCACTTCAGCATTCATACCCCACCCCAACATCAGCAGCAACCAGCCACATTCATAGCGCTGCAGCATTCATACCCTATCCCAACATCAGCAGCAATCAGCCACAGTCATGGCGCTGCAGCATTCACACCCTATCCCAACATCAGCAGCAACCAGCCACATTCATAGCACTGCAGCATTCATACCCTATCCCAACATCAGCAGCAATCAGTCACATTCAAAACGATGCAGCATTCATGACCTACCCAAACATCAGCAGCCACCAGCCACCAGCCACATTTATAGCACTGCAGCATTCAAAACCTACCCCAATATCAGCAGCAACCAGCCACATTTATAACACTGCAGCATTCATACCCTCCCCAACATCAGCAGCAACTAGCCACATTCAAAACAATGCAGCATTCACACCCTCCCCCAACATCAGCAGCAACCAGCCACATTCATAACAATGCAACATTCATAACCTACCCTAACAACAGCAAACGGCCACATTCATAGCACTGCAGCATTCATACCCCACCCCAGCATCAGCAGCAATCAGCCACATTCATAGCACTGCAGCATTCATACCCTACCCCAACATCAGCAGCAACCAGCCACATTCATAGCACTGCAGCATTCATACCCCACCCCAACATCAGCAGCAACCAACCACATTCATAGCACTTCAGCATTCATACCCCACCCCAACATCAGCAGCAACCAGCCACATTCATAGCGCTGCAGCATTCATACCCTATCCCAACATCAGCAGCAATCAGCCACAGTCATGGCGCTGCAGCATTCACACCCTATCCCAACATCAGCAGCAACCAGCCACATTCATAGCACTGCAGCATTCATACCCTATCCCAACATCAGCAGCAATCAGTCACATTCGAAACAATGCAGCATTCATGACCTACCCCAACATCAGCAGCCACCAGCCACATTCATAGCACTGCAGCATTCATAACCTACCCCAATATCAGCAGCAACCAGCCACATTTATAACACTGCAGCATTCATACCCTCCCCAACATCAGCGGCAACCAGCCACATTCATAACAATGCAGCATTCATACCCTCCCCAACATCAGCAGCAATCAGCCACATTCATAACAATGCAGCATTCATAACCTACCCTAACAACAGCAAACGGCCACATTCATAGCACTGCAGCATTCATACCCCACCCCAACTTCAGCAGCAATCAGCCACATTCATAGCACTGCAGCATTCATACCCCACCCCAACTTCAGCAGCAATCAGCCACATTCACAGCACTGCAGCATTCATACCCCACCCCAACATTAACAGCAATGAGCCACATTCATAGCGCTGCAGCATTCATACCCTAGCTCAGCATCAGCAGCAACCAGTCACATTTATAACACTGCTGCATTCATACCCTACCACAGCATCAACCAACCACATTCATAACACTGTTGTATTCATACCCTACCTCAGGATCAGCAGCAACTAGCCACATTTATAACACTGCACCATTCCTACCATACCTCAACATCGGCAGCTACCAGACACTTCCATAACGCTGAAGCAACCATACCCTACCCCAGCATCGGCAGCAACCACCCACATTATTACACTGCAGCATTGATACCCTACCGCTACATCAGCAGCAACCAGCCACATTTATAACACTGCAAAATCCGTACCCTACCCCCAAGATGAGCTGAATTCAGCTTCCTTTATAACAATGCAGCATTCATACCGAACCCCAACAGCAGCAACAATCAGCCTTGGTACCTTGCTTCTTGCCTATTTGTTTCCTCAACCACAGCCTGTTCCCCACTACAGATGTGATTCAGTCACATCTTTATTACCCTGACCAGAACATCACTCCTTTGTTGGATTGGTTTGAACTATTTCTAGTTTTAAGGCTATGTTCACATCATATCAAGGTTGCCAAAGTGGGTGAGAGGTTCAGCTCTAAAGGTGACCCGGCTTGACTCTGACTGCCACTGGTGATAGTTCGATGGAACAAAGAGAAGCCAAAGAGGATAAGAGGGTTCTCTGCTGCCTCTGTGTTTCATATATCTTTCCTCTGCAGCCATTAGTAGAAGAGGCCAGGAGTAGAAAATATTCTACCTCACCTCCAGGTATTCTGGAATCAGGCAGGCAGCAAGATTGAATGACAGCGGCATTGAGGCGATGGACCAGTATTTCAGTGAGCGCTAGAGTTGTTGAGAGGAAAAGAATGAGCGGAAGGATACTATGCAAAGGATTGATACTAGCATCTAGATGCAATAGCTTCTGGCCTCTTCTGAGGGATCAAGCATTGCCTGAATGCTTTGTGTGGTAACTCTGGAATCACTGCTAGAAAAGATCAGAAATATTCACGATCACATGGAAATAAGGAAGGTGGTAAAAACCTAGCAAACCTCAGATTGCATAAAGCAGTGCCAGACCCTGATCACCTCCAATAAGGAAAGGGGAGCCTTGCACACAAAAATGGTAGGATTCGGCAAATGTATCCACTCTTCATTCCGCATTAAGTGCATCTATAGGTTCACTAGAACCTGACATGGGCACCCCTCTGGCCCTCTCCATTGGCACCAAACCTCTTCTCAGATGAACCACACTATAAACCCCCACTGTTACCAACCAAGTGCAGCTAGTGGAGTTGCGTGTCACCAATCAGTGAGTGAGCACTTTACAACCTCGTCTGGGGTATGAGGTGCTATGCAACTCCCATAACAATTCAGTACCATAGAGTGTGCTGAGGTCATGGGTAGATTGTTGAATGAATAATTTGAAGGAGACAGCCCACACGTTCTGTGGCCGCAGTGAGATACCAAAGTTTGTGTGGCGCGTTTTCTTCAACCCTCACAAGTGTCAGCAATCCCGGGCCTTTAGAAGCCCTCAGGTACAACAGAATCCAGTGAGAGAAAGCCCCAGGGCGAACACACGTGAACAACTTCTCCAGAGAGCTGATAATGTAATTTTCCCGTGAATATGGAGTTTTAGAGAACACCAGAAGATGATGCAGACAATATACTTCTGTTCTAAATTGATCTGTGATGCACACAGTACTACAATGTGAGCAGGGTCTTATAAGGCAGCAAGTGCAGTTACACTGGCCCTGGGTCTTGAGGGGCCCTCTGAATCTAAAGGATGAAAGTATTTTACTGTTCGGCTGATGATGGGGGCATTTTCTTTACCTGCAGGAGAACGCATTTCACCCTGAGTACCTCGCTGAGAGTGTGAGCACTCAGCAGAGGCTCAGTTACAAACTCTAAGCGTGATGGTCTTGAAAAAGGATTACTATGGAAGAAGATCCCATGATTGAATCTGAGCCCCTGATGGTTCTGTGGTCCTAGGTGATGGGATAATCACCTGGCTCATCTGTCTGGTAGTGTTTGATCAGTATTCTGTTCTTTCCCAAACAAACTAAATAAATCCCTGTTACAAGGTATGATGCCAATTAAAGTATCATGAATGCTTCGAAGCACGCGTTAAATATAGAGGTGGGTCTATAGCCTAAGGGCCAGTCCAGTGGCTCCACAATGCTTCCGAGCGTGTGCGGGAATGAGGATTTGGACAGCTGCCTATCTATGGAGAACCTTCAACACCTTCTGTTTTCTGCTTAGGAAGTCCCTCTTCCTCGTGCACTCCCCGCACCATTATCGGAATCAACACAACGGCTTTCCCTTGATGTGATCTCTAAAGCAAATGTGACAAAACACCACTGCTCATCTTCAGGACTCTGGTGCGAAACTTTCAGATTCAATAAATAAATATGAGCATATTGGTGCAATCATCTTGCTTTCAAGGCTGAACTCTGTTCCAAATACCCCAACATAAAGTGCTTATTTTGTTGCTGATGATCACTAATGGCAGCTTTGATAATTTCAGTGTAAAATGTGTCAAGAAATCAAAATCAAAGGATATTCTTGTGAAGGTGACCAACCAGAACCACATCGAAAATAATTCGGAATTAATTCATGAGCTATTTATGAGCATCTCCCCACTTTTATATTGTCCCCATTGGAGAATTTCCGTGTTCAGGCGGACAATGTTAAAGTTAATAATCTAATCCACCTTCTTTTGATTCTAAGATGATACAATTCAGTTTCGGAATACACACTTCGGTGCCCTTAGTGTCCTTGTATTATTTCATTTTCCGTTGCCTGAAAAAAATCCAGACTCTCTGAAAGTAGCCCCAGAAGCGATTGTTGCTAGCCACAATTGGTAAGTCGATCTGAAGGTTTGAACATACTCCGATCAAGAGGTTCTGAAGCACACATACCTACCTCAGTCTGAAACATTTTAAGGGACGTTTCTACCACAGCAGATGCTTTTTGAGGCTGAGGGAAATGAGTAAGGAAAAGGGTCGAGCACTGTGTTTCTCCTCCTCCCTGTCCCCTCTCCCATATTAGCACGTCCCATCCACGCTGGAGTGAATCCCGTTTAAGAGCAGTACATGTCTGTAAGGGTGCCCATTCATACGCCTGGAGTTTCTTCCGGATATGTGTTTTTCAACTCGTTAGTGTAGATTCTTTGACAACTTCGCCAAGGTCATGAGTTCCAGAGAATCGTTAGTCTCTCAAAGCCGGCAGCAGTGACTCTAGCATCCATCTTGGGTCTGAAGAAGGTAAACTAGACCCGGAGGATGGTTGGTGGCTCCTTCGACTCTATCTGTAAAGCTCATGTCGACGAGGGAACATAGCATCATTAGAAGGCAATGCGTGCGTGACATGTTCTCATCTCCAGGCAATCCAGGCATTTAAAAAGCACACGCACGCCTAGTCAACTGCTTACTGAGGTGTAAGGGACCAAATCTTTGAAAAATGCCTCATTAACTGGCACTCCAACATTTTCATGCTTAGATGGAGTCAATGTCTGCTCCAAGCCAGGCACCTGGTGGAAATGCCAGTTGCTACTCGACCTAGTCAGGCGTATGGCTTATTACGCATCAGACTGTAAATGTCCATTTGAAAAAATCAAGGGAAATTCTAGTGTTTACATAAAATACCAAATTAACAAAGAAATGGTTATATGTACACTACCCCCTTCAAAATACCTGCTGATTCATAACCAGATTATCGCAATGGTCTTAAATTGGCTTTGGTTTGTCCTAGACATATGTTGCTTTGCTATTTGTCTGACGTGTTCCCCTTTCTACATGTATACTACATTACTAGCCAGTGGTTTTTTTTTTCCTTCTGTATTCAAAGTTGCTGAACATGTTTTGTGCATAATTACTCTTTTTGCTTGCTGTCTTGATAATTCCCATAATGTGTTGATTCTTTTTTTACATTTATGTGAAAAACTGCAAATACCAACTTACGCTATTAACGTGCACTACCCTGGGTTGCTAAGTTTTTATTCCGCTAGTAAAGTCTGGTGGAAATCATGATGACATGGCTTGTTCTTTTCTGATTTTATTGCTTTCCCTACGTTTTTACCAAACGTACTGCAATATTTTCCAATCAGTGATAGATGGTTCTTCAAATGCATTTGCTGTTCTCGCGTAAGTTTCCCTTATAACCGTTTCCTTGCGACTTTGAAAGTGGATGGACGTCGGATTTTTTTTTCTCACAACTACTAAAAAAGGTTCAAGAAAGTTCCAATTTTAACGTAAAGCCACAAGTGCAGAACATTTTGCAACCTGCACATAATTATAATGCTTTTTGCAAGAATTACAAGAAGGTTGCGTGTGATAAGCCTCTTGATTTCAAGCACCCATCAAGCTTACACCATTTGCTCTATCGAAAAAGTGTGTCAGTGATATGAAAATGCTGAAGCTTAATGCATGGTAACTCGATAAAGTAGATCCCATTTGTAACTGGTCACCTGGAATCCACACAGGGGATAACATGTCATGGGGCAATGCTCCAATTCCAGGCTTTAATTTGGTGTCCTTATGCCTTCTGGAAGTAGAGTCACTTCCGCTGTGGCCAGAGTTTCTGGGTCTGTTAACGGGGCAGCCCAGGGACTGGCTGCTATATTGCTGCATACACTATTCCATGTGCATCACCATTCTGACCCTCTTGATGTGAATTATCCTTCCAGTGCAGCCATGCATATTGAATGTATAAAAAAATACTGCAAATAACATGCTTTAAGTAGTGCTTCAAACAACATTTTGCCACTTCGAAGAGCAGTGAATATGAGTGTTATTTTCAAGAAATGAATTAGGGCTCATTTTATCAAACAAGAAAAAGAGGGAGTGGTGGGGGAGAGGGTAATGGCCATTTCCATCACCCAGTGCTAGATCACTCCACAGCAATAAACCACCCATCACCAACTGAACAGGCACAGAATAACCGAAGAGACCTTCCATATAGTGCCGGCCAACGGAGGACTCTAGTACAACACTGCAGACAGTGGTAGCTCATACGGAAAATGGGTCGGGGGTAGCGGGCGGTGAAGTGGGGTGGAAGTTTTATTAATTTTCACTTACCTCTGCACAGCTGTTGTCTCTCTTCCATCATCTCCCCTCCGCTTCTCTTCCTGGAAGGAGGAGGCACCCAGGCTCCCCTAAGCCAACCACGATGATGCTGTCACCAGCATGTCAGCAGTGTTGTGATTGGTTTGAGTGGCCTGGTTTGGCGTTCAAACAGGGAGTGTGAGCCTGTGCATGTTCTTCACCCAGGCTGTGCAATACAACCCAGTGGAGAACATGCTAAGTGTGCATGACTGTTTGGCTGGCTCAAGACGGCCGGCCAAACCGTCATGCACACCTAAGTGCACCAACCACTCCTCCCCCTGCTGGCTGTGACAACAGCCAAGCCCGCCCCGCCCTGCCCCAAAACTGGTTTCAGCACGGAAAGGTAAAATGTTAGCATTGTGTTACTATCATTTTATTTTTCCTTTTTTGCACAGCTGAAAAGGAGTGAGGCGACTCTCCTCCGCCCCAGCTGACTGCAGAACCCGACTAGCAACATACTATGACCACTTCTTGGCATCACACAATGACATTCATATTTGGGATGATATTAACAAAGTCCATCCCAGGAGATCTCTCCAGCACTTCTCCCTTTAACGTATGCCTGCTCCGGACCATAAACTGTAAGCACATCTCTAAAGGGACAACCCAGTGGAGTAGCCAGTAAACTATAAAATGCCAAATAGAGACCTGCAGAGCTGCTCAAAGCTGCCAGCTCACCAAAAACCATAAGCTGCGTTGCCTATCCCTCACACTTCTTCCCTCACGCTGCTAAGCACTGCATCCCATAGCACGATAACCACACCTTGGTGGTCCGCACACACCACATGGAAACACTTTCCACAGAGTATCAAACCAAAGACAACACTCTTTCAATACCACACTGTACACTGCGTAGCGTGCTACCAACGTGGGCAAGCACTTCAACACCCCACTTTGGGGTAGCAGGCTCTATATAAATTTTACAATTCCATACAACTCTCAACAGAAGGCGGCCTGGGGAAGAGTAGCAGGTTTGTAGGTAGAGGAGAAGCCCCCGAAATGGCCCAACAGAGGGGCATCCCTAGTCGGTGCCATCCTCCCAGCTGAGATGGTTTTTGAATTCTGGGTTAGACCGAGGTCCTAATGCGAATTTCTGGTTTTGAAGAAGGGACGATAGAAGTGGGGGAGGGGCACAGAATGCCAAGAAAGAACACATTTCCGGTACCAAAGTACCCTCGGGCTCACGCGAACCACAGGCTGGAGCCCTGTGGCTCTTTGGAATTTAAGAATGCACTCGTCTCACCTGTCAATTACAATAACAGAATTCAAACGAAAGCCCCTGCAGCCCCGCTCTCTCCTGTGCTGACCTGACGAGGCTGACAGGCCCGAATCCTATTTTAACAAGTCGTAGGACATGAGCGGAATACAGCGGAGCAAAGGGCTCGACAACAAAGCCCGTTTTGGCTTCTGATTGGACGCCGGGCTTCGGCGCTCTCTGCCTCTGCTTATCATTGTGTCACGTATTTATAAATGTTTAAAAGCTCTTCGGCTTCAGCTGCTCCTCATTCCCTGCCTGCGTCAGCAGATCCCCGGGACAGGCTGACAGCTCTTTACCGAGCGAGGAGGCATGGAAAGAGGCGCGCGCGCGCGCCTGCTGCGGGCGCACCTAGCTAGGTCTATTCCGGGTGTCAAAGGGAAGCTTGCGCTTACGTATCTGTTCAGTGTGTGAGAGAAGCATGGTCTGCTTCTGTACGTGTGCATGAAGGATGCTTGAAATACTGTCTGAACTCTGCACACTGGGCGAAAGCTCGCGCTGCCGATGCACCCGGTCTAGAGGTGGGCGGGTCGACCCAGAGCTCACCCCGAGGCTGTAGGAGCCCACGCCCGAGCACAGCCATCAAAAGATTGAGAACTATAAAATGTTACAGCGAATGTCGTGAAAACTAAAGGCCCGGATCATGAGATGTGTCCATTGCGCGGCGCTGCGCACCTTTTTTTTTTTTAGCGTTCGAGATGTGCATAGTATATACACAATAGATATCATATCTCCGAATTTCTACGAGTTAATGCACGCATTTTAGACAGAAGAAGCCGGAAACAGTGAGAGGACATTTCTGTTTGCCGTTTCTGACTTTGCTGTCCTCATTTCGGGCATTTACTCAAACAAGTTCCGAATTAAAGGTGTGGACTTGAGATACCCCAAATGCGAAAAACCGGTGTGCATCATGCACTGCGCCACCGCAGCTCCTCATGATATAGCCCACAGACGCTTACAGATTAAAAAAGAGGTTTATTCTTGAAATCGTGTTTCACTTTAGTGCATTACATCAGTGGATTGAAATCTGTTGAAAGAAATTGCCTTCGCACGTGAAGTTTCCCCTCCTCTCGTGCTATGACAACACTGCCACGAGTGAACCAAGAAATGTCACTTTGTTGTGTGCACAGTGTATATGGGTAACACTGTTGCATGCAGGTAATGTTATCTATTTTAAACAATACCTAACTGGGGTTTGCATACAGAACACATCCTGAACTGAATTTCCTCATGGTAGCAGGGCCGGCTTTTGGTATGGGCGAGCTGGGCGCAGGCCCAGGGCGCCAGTCATCAGAGGGGTGTAAGGAGCCGTCTGCACTAAGGTCATGCAGACAGCAGAGTCCCTTTTACCAGGCCTCAGTGCTGCAGGCGCTAGTTTTTTACACCCATCAGCCTACTTTCTTGCCCTTACTCCCACCCCCTACTGCCATACATAATACCCCCCCCCCCCACCCCAAACAAAGACCCTGACACCAGCGTGAGGCGCTAATCTGGGAGAGATTCTGGTGAGTTGGGGGAGGTGCAGAATGAGTACTCAAGTCAGTCATAATGCTGATGGAATCAGCCAGGAACCTGCCTCTGACCATGAAAGGGTTCCCTGCTGCGAGGGCGCCTCTTTCTTTCTGCCCGGGGCGCTACCTTGATAAAGGATGACTCTGCATGGAGGTCTCAGATTTGCACCTAATTTAAAGTAAAATACATGTGATCAGACACTGCTTAAGTGGAGAAACCAGCATTTTGGTTAAAACATTGTGCAAATCAGGCATTAGATGACTATTTCCGACGCCATCTCTTATACACCCAAAGAACTATGGATTGCGCCAAATTATTTGATGATCTAAATTGGAACACTTTGTTCAATAAATTCACAATTGAAGGTTATTGCAATCTGACGAGATGAATGTATGAAATATCAACACGTCTTTCTTGAGAAAAGTTCCAAGTTAAGCATAAGGACAGGAAGGAGACTATTTTCATGTTGATATAGCATAACCTTCTCCTAACCTAACAAACAGCAAACCGGGAGAGGGTCAGCACCTCATTAACAGCAATTACTATTGGTTAACAAATCAAAGAGAGCTCTGCCTTTCCTACAGTCTTTCTTGAGCCATGCAAATGCAGCTCAGCTCTGCTGCTGACACACACAACAGAACTTTACTTTTCATTAGAAATTGTGAAATCAGCTGGTATGGTGTCAGAAGCAGGCATTACGCCTCAGGGCTCTCAGCTTGCTGGACTTGCCCACCTCTACCGTGTTGTACCTGTTCAGTGTATGAGAGAAGCTGTTATAAATGCATGTATGTGATGTTTGGACTAATTGACTGAACAGTATTTGTTCATTGTAAGAGGGAAGGTTTTCTACTGCTGCTCGAGGTGAACCTGTTTTGTGTGCGTAAAAGAAATCTGCCTCGGTGATACATGTGCTGTACCCGTTCTGGTTGCAAGGCAGGCGTGCACCATTAGTGCTCATTCCAGGCGGGTTCCCCGAGTGAAGATTGCTTGCACTCGCCATGTTACTGCGAGTGATGTTCCAAGAAAGACTACCTTTCTACTGTCTCTGGTTCTGAGGGAAGTCTTCACTGCTCTGAACCATAGGCATCAGAACTAAGAGTTTTGGGGCGCTGCAGCACCCCCAAAATAAACATACTGGTGTCCTTGGTGTGAAGGAGTGCTGCAGCGTTCCCTGCTATTCATTGCGCAATGGGCAGGGCTAACTTCACACCCATGGACCCGGTATCCTGGTCAGTCGCTGTCAATGTAAATGCAGCGATCAGTGTTGGAGGGGCACACAAAGGGAAGCAGCTCCTGTACCCAAAAAAAAGTAAAAGAAAACCGGCTTTGGCAAAGGTAGAGGGTTGTATTGCACTGCCACTCCTTTTAGTAAGGCAAGTGCAATACCCTCAATGGGACTGGATTACTGACTGGCAGCCCCAGCTGCACTTTGCCTCCACCAACTTTATGGCTCAAGTACACAATGGATCTCTGCTATCTGACCCTTACTAGCCTTTATAGTCAGGCCTGCTTTCTGCAGGATTTGAAGCATTGCCTTAAGGTGGTTATCCCAGGTAGAACTGAAGATAGGAATGTCATCTAGGTAGGAGGCGCTGAAGCCCTCCAACCCAGGTACGACCCGGTTCATCAACCTTTGGAAGGTGGCAGGGGCATTCTTTTCCCCAAGGGAATCCCCCTAAATTGGAAGTAGCCATCTGGGTTGGAGAATGCAGCCCTGTCCTTGGCCACCTTGGTTAAGGCAATCTGCCAGTACCCCGATGTCAGATCGAATCTACTTAGGAACTTGGCACCTCACAACCCAGGAACTTGGCAGCTCTCAACCCGTCAATGAGCTCAGAGGATGGAATGAGCATCAGTCTTGATGACTGAGTTGAGATCTCAGTAATCCACACAGAACCGGAGTCCTGGGGTGGTGCCCAGTGGGGCAGCCTTGGATACCAGAACCACTGGACTGGGCCAGGGACTGTTGGAATGCTCAATCACCCCAAACTCCAGCATTTTAGACAGCTCCTCCCTGATACTGGCTCTAGCTTTATAGCTCAGCCTGTAGAATTTATTCTTGGCAGGCATGCTGTCCCGTGTGTCAATGTCATGGGTGCACCAATTGGTGAGCCTGAGAACAGAGAGGGGAATTAAGCCAGCAACTGCCAGCATTCTCTCACCTGGTGGGGAGTCAGAGAGATGAAGAGATTCAGGGACCTTCATTGAACCATCCAGCTCTATAGAGAAGAGAAGTTTGGAGGAGGTTTGCTCTTTTCGTCCACAACTCCATCTGTCACCAAGATCAGAGTGATCGCAGACCACTCAAAGTGGGCCTTGAGGTGGTTGATATGCAGGACCCTTAAATTGTTCCTGGGGCGTCTGGAGGACCACTAGTTAGGTGCCCCCCCCCCGCTCCTTGATGTCAAAGATCCCCGGTCCACTTGTCCTGCAATGGCCAGGGCTCCAGTGCCTCCATTACCCACACTTTTTGGCCATGTTGAAACTTTATCAGAGTGGCCTTCTGATCATGCCAGAGTTTCATGACTTCCTGGCTGGCCTCAAGGTCCTCAGTGGCCTTCTTCTAAAAGTACTTCATCTGAGTCCAGAGAACAAACATGTAGGTTTGGGAGAGTTCCTGGGAGCCTGTTCCCACCCCTTCACATACGGAAAGGCCTTCGGACTGGGTCGCCAAGCAGAAGTTCAAAGGGACAGAACCCTACCCCGTGCTGAGGTATTTCCCTGTATAGAAACAACAGGCATGGCAAGAGAACATCCCAATATGGCTCAAGGAACCTGATAGGCCAATTTGATTGTGAATAAAATCATCATGCAAATTTGCAAATCACTGCAAATTTTTTTAATGCTGCCAAATAGTCATTGATCGGTTCAGACACTCCTAGTTTCTTCTGAAAAAAGTCATACCCATCTGTGACAGCACATACAGTGGGTGAAAAGTATGCATCAAGATCATCATTGCCAGTTTTAAATACATCAGTATCTTCCTCAGATTTTTTTCCATTTGGTCTTAAATCCTAAGGCTTGCTGACCCCATGCTGCACGGCAGTATATTATTTTCCTTGACAAGTGTGAACTCCCATCCTCAGTTGTAGTTATGTAGTTCATGAAGTATTCTTTCCACTGTGGCCATTTCATATGTAGACTCGGCATGCGTCGATATGAAGGCTCTAGAGAGAGGGAGCATGAAGGTCTGAGTAGCACTCATAATTGCCTGTAAAAAAAGTGCTTGCAGTAGCATCAGAGAGAAAGGAACAGCTTAACAGCTGTTTGACACGCAGTACAGTCTGTGAATCTTTCACCGTACATGGAAAAGTAGGTGTTGGCCTGTGACGAGGACTCGAGGTGATCATATGAACCAGTACTACCAACTTATCAAAGTGTAATATGTATATATATATATATAAGTCTTACTCAGTTGATCTCGAGACCATAAAGTCACAGAAGAAAGTTCCCTTAATAGTGCCTCTTTTTTACAGCAGTGCACATACAAGGAAAATGCCACTTCTGGGGTCACCTAGCATGATTGGTGTCTTGATGTGTACCTGTGCATCGCGTGTTGACCTTCCGTCATAAGTGCAAGGCTTTTGCATGTGCCGTTCCAAGTCAGTTCAGTGCTCGACTACTGGATTCCTGCAGAGGATAAGGTACCACAAGTAGTTTGTGAGGTGACCCTTACGATAAGTCACCACAATGTGTCACGGCACCTCTAGTAACACATTTTCTGACACTCACAGGATTAAGGACTCACTAGCTGAAATCTACACCCCGTCCCAATATGTGGGCACATCAGTAATAAAGTTCCCTCACAATGTCATTCTCTAATGTATGGGTTCTTGCCTCGGGGTCACTGGTAAACTCTCCCCATATTTACTTACAGCTACCCTTGGAAGCACCTGCCACCTCCTTGCACAAGACTTCAACTTCTCTCAAGTTTGAATCCTCACAACCAAATTCCAGGATGGAACACACCCATGTTAAGCAACAAATAGTATAGCTTGGCAACAGTATGAGATGCAAAGACAACACCAAGGGAGACAAACGTCAAGTTAGGGATAGTAAAGGGATATAGGTGGTATGATGTGTGGGCAGGTCAAGGAAGAAATGGCACAGCAGGGTCTGTAGCTGATGGTCGTTTCCACTAGTGTCTGTGGTCCTCGGGATGAAAGGAAGGATGGGCCTCGTTGCGCTGCATACAGGTTAGTGGATGCATCTGGTTGTGCTGCCCACATAACAATCGATGTAGCTGGCTGGGCTGCATATAAGGCAGCGGGCACGGCACTGACAGTCATTTTAAGGTCAGGGTTGACTTTTAGCTATTTGTCATGTTGCTGGGGTGATTGGCTGAACCAGGTTGAGATTAAGGTTGTGAATTGGAGAGTCGTCGGTTCTTGAGTTGGTGGTGAGACCAGGAACCTCAGGACACTCTTTGATAACCTGTAGCTAGGCTCTCACATAGTTTTTCTAGCATTCTGGTGGTTTTTGCTAGCTTGTGATGCGCTGGGAGTGTCACTGTGGTAGGATTCAGTAGAGCAGGTCATGTTCATCTATGACACTCAGGAGTGAGCGGAGCTAGATAATTAATAGAACTGACAACAGTGAGGGATGTTCTATGGCTACACACAGGAACTGGCCAGAGGTGAAGCAGAAAGGCCCTTGCAGAGTATTTTGTGCACTAACCACCATACAATCCAATCTTTAGAATTCCCCATGTTGGCTACAGAAGAAAAAGAAAGGCTAGGAAGATCTGAAGTAAATGTTGATTTGATTATCACGTGTTTGTAGTTGTAGTTTGTGGATGTGAGCTAGTGTTTATGTTGGCAATAGACGCAAAAACACAAATTATTGAAAGGTAACTGTTGTGCTCTGTACATGAAGACACTGGTAGCCATGTTGTAAGTTTCTAAGTCTTCTTTATTGGTTCCAGTTCCAAACAGTATCAGTCTTAGTTCAGCCATGTACCAGCTCCTACACCAGCCCCACCAGGAGCAGCCTGCCCAGCTGCTTAGCCCATCTCCAACTGTCACCACTCATCCACACAGGCACCCAGGCATTCCATTCATCACAGGCACACCAACATTCCGTTACCATCTCTCACTCTGGCTGAGCAGCTAGGAGGACCTAGGCTGATTACAATTAAATGTAATACTCAGGATATAACAGTAACTATGCCACCATACATTGCAGACAGGTACATATGTTTATATAGTTAGCTTGAAATGAATTGAGGTTTCAAACTGAACAGCGTATGATCCTGTTTCTCAGATTCATTGCTCCCTAAGTCCAGTGACCGATATGTCCTCATCGGCTGTTGCCTTGCCTTCAAATGATAAATCCGGCGAAGGCTTTCAGGGTGCCCTCTGGCGTGCATGTATGTACAAAAAATATATAGTTGCTGTTTCCTGAGAGAAATGACCCCTGCCCAGAACGTGTTAAGTCCTCCTGGGAGAGAAGATAAGGGCAGAGGAAGAAATGCAGAACGGCTTCACTGGCGCCCATTCCACTCTACGCTCATTAATCATCGCCTGCAAGTGACTGCGGCGAGGAGGCATGCCCCAGTCCCTTCCGCGCACTCCCTGCAACCGCCCACTCCTCCCACTCACGGGATCCTTAATGAGGAGACAAAAATACATCCACGCCGCCCACCCCTTCCCGCTCAGCTGCAGTCTCTGTTCGCGCTGTGGAATCCTCTCTGCCCCTCACTCGCCAGTCTTCCCCTCAGCAGTCACCGCTCTCCTCATATCCTCAGTGTTTTGAGCTGCCGCCCACCCCCAAACTCTCTACTTGGAACAACCGTCCTGCATCTCTCGTGCCCTGACATGTTGTGTCTCTTCCTTCAGGGCTGTTCCTCCTCTTCCCTGTCGGTCTCCTCTGTTCCTGCTCTGCCTTCTTTCGACCTTCTGCCCCCCTCTCTCTCTCCCTCTCTCTCTTCTGAGCAGTTCCTGCCCTCTCTTCTTCAGTTTTCGACCCTCTCTCGTCTCGCCTGTCTTGGACTCTCTTCCTAGTCAACTGTTTCTGCACTTGCTTTTCTCTCTCTGCGCTCCGTCCATCAGCCTCACTGTCTCTCCCCCACAAGACCCCGCTGTACGTTTGTCCCCATGTTCACAGGCTCGCCTGGACCCCCTTTTCGCCTTCATTCACTGCAACTCCCGCTCTTGTCCTGTTTATATGAAGTTAGGCCCTAGCGGTGTTTAAGCATCACTGGAAGCAAGCCATTGCAGTGGCATGACCGGAGCCGGCCCTGGGAGAGGAAGTGACAGCCCTCTTCCTGTTTTCTGCCTCCAGTAAAGAGGGAATCCATTGCTGGCATTGTGGAATAGGATAACCCTCTCACACCAGCTTTACGAGCATTATCCTCAAAACATCGGAGAAGCAATGAAGAAATGACTTCTGAATGAATAAAGAAGAAATAAAAAGAACAAAGAAAGACGTTGATTTGATTTGAGGTATTATAACGCACAGCAGCCACCCGAGGGCATCAAGGCACTAGAGATCAGCATTCATTACCCAGGAATCTGGAACGGGCCAAAAGCTGCTGCTAGAAGCTAGACCGTGAAAAGCCAGGTTTTAAGAGCCTTTCTAAAGGGGAGCAGAAGGGGGATGGATCTAAGAGCAGGGAGTTCCGGAGCTTACTAGCTGCCACCGAGAATGCTCTGTCCCCCCACTTCTTCTTCTTAGTTCTTGGTACAACCAGTTGCATTTGAAGCGAGGAGCGCAATGGTCTAATAGAAGAATGCCACTTGAACATAGTCTTCAACCTAGACGGATAGGAAGCATTCACCGATTTATGGACCATACAGAGTGGTTTGAAGCTAATGCGTTGTTCAAGGGGGAGCCAGTGCAGGGCCTCCAGTCCCTTCCTGGCAGATTGTTTCCCAGGAATGTCCAAACTGAGCCTTGCCAATGCATTCTGCATTACCTGGAGTTTGTGCTGCAAGTTCTTGTTAGCGGCCAAGTATATTGCATTACAGTTATCAAGTCTGGACATTACCAAGGCCAGTGCAACCTGGATCCGAGCTGGTCGTTGGATAAAAGGAAAGATTTTTTTTAACATCCTTATAAGCCAGGAGCATGTCGAGACGGTGCGATTCATTTGGATGTTAAAGTTAAGTTCAGTATCCAACAGGACTCCAGGGTTCTTAGCCTTTCCACTCGGTATAGAACAGCATCCCAGGGACTGAGGCCAGCAACTGCTATTCCACTTTCCACGTTCAAAAGATTAACATTTTCATCTGAAAGTTGAATATGCGGTGTCCTTCTTGATAGTTGAGAATTCGGGGCATAATTTGGTTTGCACTGACCTGCAAAAGTTTACTGTAGCAGCAATGTTCAGTGCAGGGCTTACCCTTAATTTTTTGTGTGATGTTGCCTTTTAGTTATAAAGTGCTTCGAGGTCTCAAAGCTCCTACTTCCAATATAACCAGGGCTTTCAGTGGGCCAGGTCCTACCGGTGCTCAGCACCAGCAGTTCTTAAAGGCAGGTGCCGAGCGTGGTCCCTAACAGGCTCTCCATCCTTACCTTCAGGGTGGGGGGAAAAGGCTTAACTCTGCAATAGTACCATCTGTCACTACTTTTGTAACTTCAAAGAAATTCATTTTTCAGTTTCATATAGCGCAGACATGAGCACCAGTTACATTACACAAGGACATAATCATGTTTTTAATCACAGGATGTTGAGCCGACCTGAGGCTCGAACCTGCTTTCTCAGCTTGAAAGTTGGCAGCACTAGCCTTAACCACAACCTTGCCCAAAAGAACGGAAGCATTTTTAATATTATATACCATGAATTCATAGTTGTTGCTTATTTATCTTATGCAATTTACAACCATTGAAAAAGCCAATAGTCCTTGCTTGTTGTAGGTGTATTGTTACTTGTTGCGGTATATATCTGGATATATGGAAAGAAGCAGCACACTATGCTAAATACAGATTTTTAGCTTAAGGATTTTAAGTCACGCCCTTAATTATGGTGGCCACGCCCCTATGAGAGACCCTCTCCCCCTCCCCCAGTTTTTTCATCCCACTTAAAACCCTGAATGTAACCTCTTGGTGAGATCACTTGTCGAGCCCAGACAGTGGTTCTTACAAGCCCTGCATAATATGTCGTTACTTGCTCCCTTGCCTCTTTCACAAGCAGTCTTGGGCGTCTTTTCTTCCTGCGCACACCCACCTCACTTCCTGCCTTCCGTTTACCTTCCTGTGTTACGTTTTCTTTGCTTGCACCAATCAGATATTCACTTGTATTTGTATTCTTTTTCAATCATAAGATGCCACAAGACCTAAGGGATAAAGCAAAAATAAGAAGGACTCCACATATGCACTTTTATTTTCTCTGTGCACATCTACGGTCTGTTTTATATCTTCTGGATTTTTATGTTATCTTCTCTCTCTCTCTCCTCTTATTCCCTCATTATGTTATTGTGCCCTTGTTTTGTTGGGTGTTTTCCTTTCTCGTCTTACTGTACTTTTCCTTTCCTACACCTTACTCTGCATACCCCCTCGTTGTCTCGTTGATTGTGCTGATTTTATTATACAAATTCCTACAATTCTTTGTACTTCCTCTCTCCTTTCTCTGATACTTTCTGTTTCTTTTTATCCGCTCTCCCCTTTCTTCATCTCCCATTGTCAGTTTTTTATGTATTCATTTCCCCCTTATACCCCATTCTGTCTCACATTTCTCTAACTCTTTTAACCTTCCTCCCAACTCTCCTCACATTGCTCTTTGCTCATTCCTCATTTTCTCCGTACCGTTTGAACCCTTTGTCGTCCTTTACTGTTCCTACATCTTCCACACTTTCTTGCATGTGTCCCTTTTTTGTTTCTCCCTTTCCTCAACATCTCTTTTCTCAATGTCCCTTCTCTGATTTCTCGTTCCAGCTCCCCTATCTCTATTCATTCTCAGCTAAAACTCTGTCATATCTCCCCTCTCTTTCATGGCTCCTGTTTGGTATCTCTTGTCTCCCTTTCACTCTCTTCTCTCTCCATTCCCTCTCTCTCTCTGCTCTTTCATCAATAATTTTTCTATCCACCTCTCTCTGGCTTCTCCTTTCCCCCATCAGACCCCTTCTTTCTCTCGCCCATGACTCCCTTGTTTCCCGTTTGCTGTCCTTCTTCTCTTTCTTTGCCCTTCCGTCCTTTCTTTTTATCATTATGGTTATTCCTTCAGCTCCCAAATGTGATTACAGGGATTGGAGACGGTGATTGCTTTGTAATCTTTAATTATCCTCCCTCCCATTGTCCTGCCAGCTTCAAAGGGGAGGAAGGGCGGGGGCTCCCTGGGCCTGGATTATGTCTTCAAAGGGGAAATAAATTGTACAAAAAGATTAATTTTCTATGTTTTCCTCCGAGGTGTGTGATAAAGGCTGCACTGCGGGTTTTAAGGTCCATAATAACAAAAAATAATCAAGATTTCTTCAGCCAGCGACCAGCGATCGTGAATGTGTGAGAATCCATTAAAGTGTATGGGGTAGAGAATGAGTGAGACTGACTTAAAATGTTTGAGTTTGTGGTGACAAATGAGTGAGAATCAGCTGAGGTTTGTGAGACTAGTGGTGAAGAATGGGTTGGTCTTCATTGAAGTCCATGAGACCGGTGATGGGAATGAGTGGTGAAAGATATTGTACTGATGACCATGAAACAGTGATAGAGAATGAATATGAATCCGGGAAATAAAATGCCACCAGTGGTAGGAAACAAATGACCATCCATAGGACTGTGTCTGGCCATAAAAAGGAAAAATTGTGAATTTATTAATATATAAAAAACGAATGAAGCAGAAATACTGAGGTTTGTATGACGTGTATAAGACAAGAAATGGGAGAAGAGATGAGAGTGACTTGTAGGGTATGAGAGGAGCAATTGAGAATGAGTAGGAATCCGTTGGGGTGTATTAGACTGGGGATGCTATTATAGTGAAGTTACTCTGTAGATCGCGCTTGTGCCATGAATAAAATTCCATTAAGTGTATGAGACTAGGGGTGAGGCATGATTGAGGCTCCACAGATGTTCATGAACTGGCAAGAAAGAAGGATTGAGACTCTTGCCACTCTCCTTCCTTTCATCAGCAACATCTGCGAAAAAGCAGCCTATCAACACTAACCATTTCCTGCCCAACTACCAACCTGGCTTCCGATCACTTTTGCAGCATGAAGACCACTACCTTACACATCATAGACAACTCCCTCGTGACTACAGATGAAGGTAACCACTGATATTGCCGGACCTCTCAGATGCCTTCACCATATTTGGCCATCCTACCCTTACACACGCTCTGGAGTCTCGAATGAGATTCGCTGGCAATGTCTTTCCCTGATTCTATTAGCACCTTTCGAACCAACACTAATTTGTTCACATGGGCACCACCAGACCCCAAAAGATTATCATCATCTGAAGAGTGCCCCAGGTTACATAGTACATATTCCAAACAAAGGTTCAGAGTGTTCAAGTTATCACAGTAAATATAAAAACAGTTAATGGGACATAGATTATATGTATAACAATGCACACATTGAAATACAAAAAGAAAGAAAAGGGCCCTTATAGAAAAAACATACAAAATGTATGCAATGAAACATATCAAATAGGCTCAGTATTATAAGCTGGTACATATAACATATAAAAAACATACAGAACCAGACAAGTGGCAGACATGGAGAAAGTTACATAAAAGCAGGAGTTTCAGAACATTGCATAAACTCCAACAAACAGAAAAATGTGTCCTCCAATAATTGCGCCCACAATTGCGTCGACGGGCGTTTCGACCTTTGGCATTAGTCCACGGTCATCTTCAGGACACAAAATTTAACTGAGCATCCCAAATGAACAATTTATATATCAATCGGGTTCAATATTGCTGTAAATTCAATTCAACAAATGGCCTCCATAACAGATTAGGTTAGTGACGATTTTTCGGCCAATGACGAGTAAATCCTCTAGTAAATATGCCCGTTATGCATCCGAGCAAAATTTAGATACCGCGCAGCAACTTAATTGCCAGATAGCAGCGACTTCAGTGCACCGTTTCGCCAGGTTACATAGTGTTCCCGGTCAACCTCCACTTTTACATAGAACTCCTTGAGGCTTTATTCACAGATAAGTGTCAAAATTCACCAGTCTGCAGACAATATACAACTATACTTGAAAGTCTCCCCTGCTCCAGCACTCCAATGCCTCAAACACTACGTGCACCTCATACATACCTGGATGTCCAGTTGAGCTGATGCTCAATCCCACCAAGAGAGAATTCCTGTGATTTGCCTAGAACAACAAGCAGAAAAATAACACAAATCTGGCTCAATGAGAAGAACTTTGAAATCTTCAAAACCCAACTTTTTCATTGAATGCCAAGTCTCTTGAATTCTTCCTGGTCGCAATCCTCATCCTCCAGGAACAGATTGCGAAAAACAAAACAAAACAAAACACACCATCTCTCGTCTAAAGAAAGTGAAACTGTTTCTTCCAGACAGCAACTTTAGAACTGTTGTTCAAGCCCTCTTCTCTTGTATTTGGATGGTGGTAGCTTCTTGCTCAATGGCTTCATAGACTTCACATAGGTCCCTACTTATGGGCATCACACACAGCGCAGCACATCTCATCCAGGCCTAAAGAAACATAATCACATCATCCCCATCCTGATGGGACTCCTTGATTCTCCTTGCCAGCCCACACTATCTTCAAAATGAGCTGCAACATTTACAAGGTGATTGTGACCAGCTCCCGTGCTTATCTTACAAACTCATGGTTCTGGTGGCTCATGGCACACCAGCAGCCAGGACACCTTTAGAGTGCAGACTAAGAAGAGTGAAAAAGAACAAAGCAAGGCAGGAGGCCTTTCTAAACTGCACACCCATGAAATGGAACAACATCCGTGTATCCATCATGACTACCTCTACATTTCTTCAATTTAGGCAAAAGTTGAAGAAGCACCTCTTTAAAGAACACTACGTTGCAATGCGGTAACTGTACATTTCTTCTCTTAGAATCCAGATTTCTCTTCGATCACTTGTTGACTGTATGCTGCCTGTGACCCTTTAGAGCGCTGTGCTGCGTTTTAGCTAGGTTTACAAAATACAAATATCAGATATTTGCATACATACATACGGTAATTATTCTTTGAGGTGTAGAAAGCACTAAACTCCAATAATGTTCAAGAAGCCAGTGATGGTGGAATGAAGAAAGGCCACAATGAAGGCTGATGTCAGTTATAAGGGATGGTGACTATTCATTGAAGTCTTTAAGATAAATGGTGGAGAATAAATGGGGCATCATTGAAGGGTATTAAAAGGGAGGCATGCAATGAGTGAAATCCCCATTGATGTGTGTGGGGACAATTATTGGGAATTAGTGTCTCTTCATTGGTATTGGCATTCTTATACTAATTAGGTGGAAGCAAAGCTCTATACTTAAAAAGGTGTGGGGTAGCAAACAGATACAGATTGTGTACATTTGAAGAAGAGGGGAGGCGGGAAGAAATGTTTCATGTGGTTATACACAGGGTTCAGTGGAGTAAGGGGGATTCCTACTAATAGCAGATGTCAGGTTTCTTGCAAGATGTTTTTCAACCAATTTCTGAAGTGCAGGAGTGAGTGAATGAATTTACTATGTTAAGGGATATAATCTAAAATCCAGTGTGCCATCTTGTGAATGGATCTCTTCTGGTCTTTCACATTTGTATCTTCTTGATTTCAACTATAGCAGTCTTCTGGCTTTGTGTGTTGCAACATTAGCCTCAAGATAATTAGCTTTTCTGAGAAGTAGAGCAAAGGGCTGGTTTGCACTTCTTTGTTGATGCAATGTATCTTTAAGGAGATGCGAGTCCAGTGGATTAGCCAATGGAGGTTCACCAGAATAGGAGTGATGTGGTCATATTTTAATTATTTTATTTATTTTTAGATGGGCAGCATCGTACGCGATGCCTTCGAGTTTAGCCAGAGTGGAGTTAGATACACTAGCACACAGACTGCGAAAACTATTGTTTTTACTGTTGCTCTTAAGACACTATGGAAAGTATGATTTATTGATTGTAGAAAGAAATGAGGGCACCAGGCTGTCTGAGGTTTCCTTGTAAAATGTATTTTGAAGTATATGTTGTTGTAAATGTATAATCAGAGTGCCTTCACATTTGCATGGAGTTAGCTTGAGTCCGAGAGAAATTTCTGGACTGGAATGGTTTTGTTGGTGGTGATGTTAATTAAACTATTAAAATTCAGTTTTTTCCAGGGTCCCTTAAAATTCAGGCTTGATGACGGCAGCACACAGTTTGAGTCATACAATGTCTCTGAGTAAGCAGCCTTACATGCAGAGTTGTACGTCATTGACTGTTGTTTAATCTTGATTCTGAGTGACTGCATTGAAGTGTACAACACCAGGGAATGAGTGCTCAACATTGAGGATCAGTGAGATACTCCATAGAAGTGTAAGTGACTGTGCATTGATATGCATGAAACCAGGGAATGAATGATCATCATTGAGATACTCAATAGAAGTTAAAGTGGCCAGTGGTTGGGAATTAGTGGCTGTGTGTGCTGATGAGTATGAAACCGGGGAGAAAGTGCTCATCGTTGAGATACTCCACATTTAAGTGGCCAGTGGTGGCAAATGTGTGCCTACGCATTAAGGTGTAGAGATGAGTGAATGAGTGACCATTTATAGAATACCTTGATTAAAATAATGGAAACGTACCTCCTCAAACACCTTTCTCATCCAGTCCTTACTCCATGAGCAGTACTCTGCCTCCACAGATATTGATGACCTGAACCAGCCAAACACCTACACTCAATATGTCCACACCTATCCCAGAATGCCATATAACAGGAAGCCCCTCATGACCACATCCTGTTTTTTTTTCTTTTTCGTGGAGCAGTATTGATGCCTATTAACCAGCCGAAGGTAAGGGTGTTTTGTTCTTGCGCCATGCTCATTTCCTTTTTATTTTTTTTTTAAACAAAAATGATTCGATATTTATGTACTGTGCCTTTTTTGTCTCCTTGTAAGGCCTGCTATAGCGATTTTATTATTCTAGATGAGTCAATAGCAAAGCAATGGGTATTCAGGACTCGGTGCAGATTTAGGGACTCGCTGGGCGGTCCTTTCTGCATTTATGCAGTGCATGAGGTGCACTCATTACTTTATTGAATTTCTCAGGTTTTGGATAATTCAGAAGTGGTGCCAGCGTGTCGTGAAGTCAGTGCCCTATTTCAGAATGGCCGCCTCATGTCTCCCTGTGAGAGTTGCGACATGTTTTGGCATTGTTGCTGGGCAACATAAAGCCAATAATCAGAAAGTGTCGGATAGGATTGTTTTCCTACTAGCAATAGAGTCTGGCCATCCCGAAAGCATTGAGGAGCAGGCGGGCCTTCCTCTGCCCTCCCCTCGATAGATGTCCTCCAAACCATGATAACGGCAGAAGCTGATCTGCAATGAGGGCAAGGGATTTGGTCCTATCCCTCATAGGAGGCCTCATCTAGATCCTGATCCTTTGCCTAATGCAGATGAGGAGGATGTTAAAGGTCACTTTGCACACAGCGCAAACCTTATGGGAGTTTGGTCTCACATCAGGGAGAATTTAGGTTTTTCTGCTCTTGTGGTGGCTGCAACTGAGAAGTATTTTCTGGTGCAAAATCTGTACACAGAACCAGAGTCTCTTCCACTACACAGTTCTGTCAGGAAAGCATTGAATAATGAATGGGAGGATTTGTAATGTCAGCCCTTTCCTCGCTTTCTCCTGAAGAGGTATCCTTTGGAGGGTTTTTCAGAAGAATTTCCCTTTAATGTTAAGGTGGACAACCTTATGGCGGGACTTCCACACAGCGGTCAGTGGTTTTGGGGGATGATCTTCCCTCAGACCCTGTGAGCAAAAAGATCGAGACTGCAGTCAAAAGATCATATTCGGCCTCTAATTTTTCTGTCAGAGGTAACGGTTATTATATGTATTCCGTTCAGTCCCTGCTGCGGCATTTCCAGGTGTTGTCAGAGAAGATGACTGCTAGGGCTGATTGCTCTTCTCTCCTGGGGGCCACAGAACAACAGGTCTGTTATCTTTCTGACATTTCCTTTGATAACTTATGTTCCTCTGCAGCTGCTTCTGGTGCGGCTATTTCAGCACGTAGAAATATCTGGATGCGTTCCTGGAAAACTGATGCCTCTCATTAGGCAGTGCTTTTGAAATTGCCTTTCTCAGGTTCTATGGTGTTTGGGCAAGAACCGGAGGATTTGGTAAAGAAAACCATGGAGAACAATAACTTGATCAACCCGCCAAAGCCTTTCAGTAGGGGTCGTGGTTGTGGATACGGAAGGGCTTTTGATCCAGGTGCATTCATGGGTACCACTCGGCTCTTTCAAGGCAGGGGTCACGGGGAGGGCATCCCTAGATTAGACAAATGGCAGCTCCAGCACAATTCCAGTTTGAGCAATCCAACCCCCGTCCTCCCCACTAACGTTATGGCTATGCTACCTAGGTACCGTTGGTGGGGGGGGGGGGCATCTCCAGGCTTTCAGTCATGTTTGGTGAATGACACTCTCAAATGCTGTGGCTCTGGAGATAGTGTCTTGTGGTTACAAGACTCTCTGTTTTGTTCTCCCCTCCTCCTTATTTGAGAGTGACTCTGGTTCCACTAAACCCTCCGAAGAGACTCAGTTTGCTGGAGGGTATTCAGTTGCTTCTGGACAAAGCAGCAATTGTAATATTTCCCCATAGAAGACGTAGGTCAGGACGACTACTCAATACTGTTTTTAGTGCAGAAACCCTTGGGGCATACTGTCCAGTGCTGGTTTTAAAGGGTGTAAACAAATTCATTCCACACAGGTCATTCAAGATGGTTTCCCTTCAGTCCATCATGCCGTTGCCCAAACCAGGGGAATGTTTGTGTTCTATAGACATGCAGGATGCCTACCTACACATTCCCATCCGTGAGGTTCCTGACAATACCTCTAGTTTGAGGTCAATGGCATCCACTACCAATTCAAGGTCCTGCCGTTTGGCCTGTCATCTGACCCACAGGGTGTTCACTGAGATGGTTGCTTCCCTAGTGGGTATAATTAATTCTGCAGGAATTCAGGTTTACCCGTATTTGGACGATTGGCTCATTGCTTCTCCTCCTTCCTTTAAAGCACAAGAAGATATTCAGCATGTATGTGCTGTCCTGGAGAAGCACGTTTTTCTTCTCAACATGGAAAAGTCCCATCAAGCTCCATCTTGGAAGCTCCCGTTCATTGGGACTCTTTTTCAAATGAACTTGGAGCAAGTACTGTTGGCAGAGTAACAGAAAGTCAGATTGACAACATACTTGGTGTCTCTCTTGTCCAACGAGACGGTCCTTGTGAGGACTTGGTTGTGGATTCAAGGGGAAATGGTGTCAACTCTGGTCATAAAATCCCTTGGAGCCACTTGCATTTGTTTCCACTATTTCACCACCTTCTTCAACATTGGGATCCAATGTCATACGAATACAAATTGCTAGTTCCAGTGACATTGGTAATCAAGAAAGTTCTCCAATGTTGGTTAGTGGAAGAACATCTGTCGAGGGAGTATCTTCTGAGTCCTTATCCTGTTTACATAGTGACACTGGATGCCAGCAGGGTGGGCTGGGGTACGATTTGTTAACAACAGTCTGCTCAAGGGAGGTGGTTGCCAACTCAGGACTCCCGATCTTCCAGTTGGAGGGAGTTGGCAGCTGTTTGGATGGCCCTTCACTGTTTTGCCAGTTGATCAGATCTCATGCAATCTGCGTCTAAACCAACAACCAGGTGGTTCGGCCTAACATCAACAGACAGGGAGGAATAGGGACCCGAGGTCTGGCTCTCCTTGTCTGGAGGATTTGCAGTTGGACAGCGCGGAATCTCTTAGCTCTGTCAGCAGTTTATCTTCTGGAGAGGTAGAACTGGCCTGCAGATCCCCTGAGCCATCATTTCCCACTGTCAATATCCCTCTGTCTCTGTCCTCACCTCTTTCATCTGATCATGGTACAGTACGGAACACCTTGGTTGGAACTGTTCGCCATGGAGGTAAACACTCTTCTCTCTTCCTTTTGTTCGCCGCATCCTTCTCAGAGGGCATGGGCAACGGATACTCTGTCGGTCCAGTGGCCGGCGGGTCTCCTATATTGCTTCCCTTCTTTCCAGTTGATATCCAGAATAGTGAGGAAAATTCAGTTAGAACATGCAGAAGTTCAACTGGCAGCTCTAGGTTGGAGCAGGAGGTCTTGCTTTCCCCTTCTCATTCAGTTGTCGGTCTCTCCCCAGTGATAGTTTCCCTATCTCCATTCTCCACTAAGGTCTCCCCGTCTGTCTCTGGAGTCAGGAAAGAGACTGAAATTGGGGGTCTGGTATCTGAGAGGCCAAGACTAATTTTACAAAATTGTTCTTTGGTAGTTGCAGATACTATTCAGCAGCCTCGGCTCCCCTCTATATTGAAGACGTTTGGGCATCATTGGAAGAAGTGGTTCATGTCTAAGTCTTTGTCGCCTTATGTGCACGGTCCCAGTAATGTCTCGAAGTTTATGAGGGATGTTTTTTTGGCTGGATCTAGCAGTATCAACCATTCGCAGCTAGTGGGCTGCAATTCAGGTTCTTAGGAGTCCAGATGTTGTGGCTTTTTCAGTTCTAGCTTCCCGCCTTTTGAGGAGTTTTTTTTCAAGTGGCCTGTGTTTCATTCTCCTGTTCCCTCATGGGACCTTCCCCTGGTTTTGCATAGTCTGCAGTGTCCTACATTGGAACCCATTGAGTCTTCTGAATTCAAGATTTTGTTGACCAAGGTGGTGCTCCTTGAAGCCATCTGCTCAGGTGGAAGAATTGGGGAAATTGGTGCTTTGTTATCATCTCCTTTATTTGGTTTTGTTCTGATTGAGTTATTCTGAGACCCAATCTTTCTTTCCTGCCTAAGGTGCTTAAGTCCTTTCATTGTTAAGAGGATATTATCCTGCCAGTGTTTTTTCTGGATCCTTCCTCAGTAGTCCAAGTCCAGTTGCATACCTTGGATGTCCATAGAGCTTAGTCCATTTATTTGTCTTGGACAGAGTCTTTCCATAAATTGGGCTCATTGTTCGTCACTTTTGGCCTGTCTACTAAGGGTCTTCGCCCCTCTTTTGTTACCTTATCCAGGTGGGTTATGTTGGCAATTCCAGGTGCTTATGACTCTGTGGAAAAGCAGGTGCTTTCTTCTGTCTAGGGCAGATCACCAGGGTGATGTCCACCTCTTGGGCAGCTTTTAAGAGAGGTTTGCTCCGTTATATTTGTTGCTACTTGTGTGTCTCCTCATACCTTTATGGCTCACTATCATTTACAACTTGGGGTTCTTCATTTACCTCTTTTACCTCTTTTGCTTTCGCTGTTATCTGTGGTGCATGACGTCTAAGTCTGTATTGCATTGTTTTCTTTATTTTACACCTGGTGTTGCAATTTGGTTCTTGTTCAGTGTCTATTATGTGTGTTTTATTGAACCAAAATATGTCTGCTTGGGTATTGGCTCATGCAGTACGGACTGGACGAGGAAGACGTACGAGGAGGTAATGCCTGGTTACTCACAGATAAACTTCATTACTCCCAGTACAGGTCTTCCTCATCTAAGTCCTAAATCCCGCCCTCCCTGCTCCCATTCTGTATTTTGGTCCATGTTGGCTTGTAGATGTCAGGATGTGGTCATGTGGGACTTCCTATTATATGGCATGCTGGGATAGGGATTGCCAAAGTAGGTGTAGGGTATTGGCTAGTTCAGGTAATCCATATCTGTGGGAGAAGGACACTGCTCATGCAGTAAAGACTGTGACGAGGAAGATCTGTACTCTGCGTAATAAAGTTTACCGGTGAGTAACCGGGCATTAGTGAGCGTCCATACAGGTACATGAGGCCAAGTGATGGCACATACGAGAGACTCCATTGACGTGGGTGGAGCCAGTGTTTGAAAAAGGTTACGAATCCACTGAGGCGTAGGAGACCCGTAGTGAGGAGCGTGAACGGTGCACTGCATATTGACCAGCCTACGCTTGTTTTTAATCTAAGTAAATTGAAACAGTCAAAGTGGTGCCAAGCCGGGAGTCTGTTGCAGGGACTGACAGAGCACTGCCGGGGGACAGTGGGGGATGGGGCAGCGACAGGCGTCATCTATGCCAGCTTAATCCAGATGTCTGCCCTGAAAGCCTGAGATTTAAACTGTAATCAGTGAGCAGGGCTCAGGTCGAGCGATGACCTCTTAATCTCATGCGTGCTCTTTAATCCACCGCAGAAAAAAGATGATAAAGGGCCGACTGGCCAGCAGTAAAACTCCTGGGCAGGGCGGTGCCTCGGGAAGAGGGACAGGACCAAAGCAGGGCCACTTTCAAGTAGACCCGGGCAAAATGGAGTTTACACCAGTGTAATTTGGCGCAGTTTCCAGGATTTCGCGTAGCTCCTGTCCTGTTATATGCGCAAGATTACACCATTATGCCACATCGCTGAAATTCCCTTCCGTAAGAAATGCTATCTCGGAAGCACAGAGCAATGCAAAGGCAGAGGATGCGAGTCGCTGAGATTTGTGTTACACGTAGATTTGCGCTACTTTTAGTGTGAAATGTTTGAGAGGATGCGTTTCACGTTAAATAATAGTGCAAAATGCCTGGCTGTCATTTTGCGTAATAAAACTTAATTTGTGGGGCATTTTGTGTCATTTCGTTATCTGAAATGATGCGAATTTCGCAGATGCTTGCTTGGAAGTAAGGCCACGTTAGGCCCAAAATTCGCCAGCCCGTCCTACCTCAGCCCTTTGGGAGATCTCCGCATTGTTTTAGCCGTAAAGGTGTGCTTGAATATAGCAGTGGGGGCTGCCATGCCCATTAAGAAGACATTATGCTCCTGGGTTGCAGCGGTGCTGGAGGGTGTGGGGAGGCTAAACCTTCCTCCTGGAAGCGCCTAGAGGATGCCGTCTCTTGCCCGGGCTCTTCCTTCGAAACCTCCCCCTCACTCCGCCCCACACATCCTCCTACGCTCTGACGGAACAGCTTGGGTGCTAAATTCAGCAGGTTTTTCCTGCGGTACGGTTTGCACGGCGGAGTGGACGGATTCTGTCTGTAAATGAGGCGCTGGTGGGAGGGGGTGAGTGCGTGCGGAGAGCGGATCTCCGGCACACAGCCGGGAGCTAAATATATCGCTCAGAAATCTGCCATTTTTTTTCTTTTTGCGTTTAATCGGCGTGAGTAATCACAGTGTGTGTCTTGCTTTCTGCAGTTTATCTCTGCGTTTCACTCATGCCTGTCTCTCGCCCTGTCATCTGGCAGTCTCTCCCTCTTGTCTCCCTGCGCTCTAGCCGGGGTCTCCTCAGAGAGTCGTCCTAGCTGTGGCTCAGGGTTTGGGAGTTCTTGCAGGCTTGGTTTCGGGTTCTCATGGTGGTTGGGGTCTCGCTGTAGCGTGTATTACAGTGATTGTCTGCTGGGTGTCTTGACGCGCGGTTGGAGGTTTTTGTGCAGTGGGGTAAGTCTGTGGAGAGTTGCGGGCCTAGTCGGGATTGAAATGTTTTTAGGATGTTTGCTGTATGGCTGAGGTGGGATGATTGTTGAAATGTGCCCTTTCTGGTGGAAGGGTAGGTGCTTTGATTTATTGTAGGGTTTTTGGTGTGTGTGTAGCAGTACAAATGAGAACGTTCTGCTGAGTCAAAGAGCATGGTTCGTGCTGTGCACTTACTTTGTGATTTGAGATAGGTATTGTAGGAGGGAAATGCTCTGACGCCTCCATGGCTTGTTTGAACGCGAAGGTGTTTTGTCGTTGCTTATTGTGTCCTCTATCTAAGCTGTGGTGTGGTTTGGCATGCAGACGTGGGATAGCCCATGAGGCGTGACAAAGTACACGGGTGTCTGCGTTGTTGCTGTGTTTCAGAGCTGCTGCTGCCAGTTCTCTGGTGTGTTGTATTGAGAGACAAGTGTGCAGTAGCTTACATTGGGTTGTTGTCCTATGGTGTTTGTGAATGGTGTGTATGTGTGTGATAGAGAGATTTATGAGGTATGTGATAGATTATCTAACATAGCATTTTATTGCAGGCACTGTTTTTTATGTGTGCATAATGAGTTATTTGTGCAGGACCCAAGAATGAGCTCCTTTTGTGGAGATATGTAATAGGTTGTAGTGCGTAGTGTGTATATCAGTGCTGTAATGGTTCCACTGAGGTGTAGTGCAGGGAAGTAAGTGTTAGTGGATGTGTGCAGCATTTTGTGGTGTTAAGCTGTGAATATGAATTGCACTTGTTTGTGGGTGCATGGCTGAGCGAGAGGTTATGCTGTGTTTCAGAATATGTGATTGTGCTGTAGGCATTAGCTTGTACGTTTTCTAAAATGGCAGACAGTTCATAAAAGGTGTTGTGTGTTAGTGTTGCATTTGCAGATGTGAAAGGTATCACATCTGTACTTGGCTAGTGGTCCAAGTTCCTGTGTTGAAGCAGCACGCCTGAAACCCTTTGAAGCCACTGCCCCTCTAACTTGCAGGCACTGACATTCTGATGCTAAGATTGATGACTTGTCAGTTAGGATCCCATGGTCTTTGAGGGTAGCCTGTTCGTGTTTCCAGTGTTGATTCTGAGATGAGAAGCTGGTCTCATTCAGGTGGTTTGAAACAGGTTCTATTCGGTGTATAGAATGTTGCAACGGGTAATGTCTCTCTAATTCATGAAAGTTTTGCATAAGATTGTAATCTTTGTGAATTTGTATTGTTGAAAGTTTAAAAAAATAAAAAATGGCAGAAAAGTGGTAGAAATTTGGCACACGAAGTTGGAGTGGGTAAGAAAGCTTGGCACAAAGCCTACTTTTGCGCAATTATTCTTTCGTAAAGTTTGTAAACTCGGACAGCTTTGTAACCTTTGCGGAGTGCAACATTTGCCAACATGGTGCACGCCTGGTTCTTATGAGTTGGTGAAGGTTCGAGTCAAGCTACAGTGGTGTAGAAAGGGGGCAATGGCCCTAAAGCAAGCAAAGAAAAGACACTCACAATTGGGGTGTAGTGGGGCCCTCACACCCAAGGGCCTTGGCGCCACTGCACCGGCTACATTAATGGCAGCCATGCTCTTGTACAGTCATCTCGGTGACAATTGTTAGCTCGTCTTTTGAATTTTTACGTAACACTACATTTTCATGGTGGTTGTTCCAGTGTGCCGTGCCAAGCTCTGCGAAGGTCATTCCACTGATGTGGAATTGTGGGACAGTGACAAGGAGTGCAGGAGACGACCTCCATGTGGCAGTTTGGGACACATGAAGCAAATCCGCTTTCTCTGAATTCTGGTTTAGTTTTGCTGATTGATTTGTGGTATGCGCGTTTCCTTGAAGGTGATTATTTGTACAAGGCGGAGTCAACACAATGTCTGTGCGTGTAGAGGTGATATTGTCACTTGTGCCAAACTGCAGGGGTAGTCTGTTTGCTCTGTGCTCGCTGGTGTGTCCAATGGCGTTCAGGATTGCGAGGTGGCCCTTGGTGCGAAGGGTGAACTTCACGATGTTGATAAAAATGTTTTCCTCCCCAATTGTGTTTTGCACATATTCTATTGAGACTTTCTTTCTTCACGGTTTGGTGACTGTAATGTGTTCCAAGTGTATTTTCACGTTGAAGTTTGTTATGACCTTTTTCATTTTCACAAGGGTGATATACTCATTTTGAATAAACTGATCCACAACCACAAAGCGTCTCTGTAGATTTGTTGGTAATTCGTTTGGGTGGTTGGGGGTTTGGGCCAGACTGGAGGTCTCCGGGTCCTAAGAGTCTTATCAGAGGAGTACCACGCATCTTTCTGTCTTAAATTCTTGGCGGTTCTGGTCTGTCACTTGCTGAGCTTGCACACTCATCTGCTGACACAAAGAGGTATCTGCTATGATGATGTGGCTCATTTTTAGAATGATCTGATCTTCTCAGCTTGATTATAGCCGGTAAGCGTACATAAGAACATTATGGAAGCGAGAGGGGTGGATGTTGACCAGGAAGATGAGCAAATCTGCTCCCAGTGGTAATGCAAAGGCCTTTGGTTATGGTTGGTAGAGGAATGGTGTGAAGGTGACTCTATAACAACCATTGCACAAGAAGGAGGAAATAGGGTGGGTTCTTGTGTCCCGTGGGAGGATGTGGAGGGTTCCACCTTCCGTACCTCGAGTTTTTGTCCTTTCTGCAGCCTCGACCTTGGCTCTCTTGAGGTCTTAGACACAGGTGCTTGACTCAGTCCTTTTTAAAATGGAGTGATGCCTGTGCCAGGTCAAGGCTCCACTCTGACTTTACGTGTGCGTAAAGTGCACGTCACATGCCTGGTACATGAGAGCTCTCTGTTTCTGTGTTACACGCATTTATTTTAGAACCGAATACGAAAGGAAACCTCTCTGCCCCTCTGTGTTGCTTCTGCTACTGGCTTGGTTCTAGGCAACCCGTTTTTTATTTCGGATTTCTGTAAACCCACTCATGAAAGTAACCTGACGATATTTCATAACTTAAGACGTTGCATTTTATGAGCATTCAAAGATGGCTGAAAATTGCATTGAAACATACAAATGTGTTATTATTTTCACAAGGTGATAATCCTCAATCACCATTCCATAAAGTTTTATAGAGTGCTGCGTCATAAGCCACCCGTCTGTGCCCCAATACCAGGCAGGCTGGGCCATTCCCGAGGAGCCTGAACACAGTGTGGGTAAGCAGAGGAATCTGTTCAGGAACCCAAGAGCAGTTTGCACCTTTGGGCTTGGCCCAGGAGGGACCACCCCCACTGGCTAAAGAGGTGAGGGGTCTGTGCCTCTAGGGGGCAGCGCCGCATCCGGTGCAGGAGACGCCCCCAGCCAGGATTCCTCTGAAGTGTAGGAGACCCCGGAACAAAGGGCCATGCGAGCTCTCGTGTAGCGTTTGAATTTCCCTCCTCCATATGGGATTCACGTTTTTGACCCCAGATATTGCAGGCCACAAAAAACGTTTTACTAGGGTTTGTTGAGGTAATTTCATTAAAAACGTGGGAGCTAGTTTGTGTAAACCCAGCTTTAGATGCTGTGACCCCCAGGCACCTATAAAGCTCAATATTCACTCATCATCATCAAAATATCTTTATTTGGGCGAAATAGACCATCAAAAAGCACAGTAACATCTTTGCAATAACAATCATTGAAACAGAAAACATCCAGATGCGTAAACTAATCAATATTAGGACCAAAATGGAATCGGTGCAATCACTGGTGGGGTCACCACTATATTCCTGGACTGTACATGATTAAAAACTGGATGAACATATAGTGCGAATTAGGGCATATGTATAAACCGAACAGGAAGCTCAAAATCAAATAGGAATATACTGAATAGAATCCCTCTCTTCATGGCACAGGGCAGCAAAAACGACTTAAATCCATTACATTGTGATCATGCACGCGGTCGGTCCTAAACCAGTACATGGCAAAAAACAGAATACGCATAATGTGCAAAATAGGCAAATATGTAAACCATTAGAACATTATGAAATCACAACAGTATATACTTATTAAAACCATATAAAATAGCATAAAAAGCAGCAGATCACAATAAAATGCATCATATTCAGGATCAACTGGCCCAACAAGACACCTAACAATCAAAAATAGAATCATAATAAAAATAAATGCACACTATATAATGGTTCAGACTAGTCCTATTCCTGTGTCAAGTGCCTTCCGCAGCCTTAGGAGAGGCCAGGAAGGAGGCAATAGCATAAGTTATATGTACATCCGAAAGCACCTGAAGGTACATAAGAGCTGGCTTAACCTGGACAGAATTCAAGGGCTTCAGTAGTGGTAAGAAAATTGCCCTACGTGGAACTTCATAAAAACCACAAAACAATACAAAATGGATAAGTCCTGGGAAGAAACGTTATCTCACATACAGGGTCTCAGCATCACATGTGAGGTGCTAGACTTGGAATGAGACAGCAACAAAGAAGTTGGTTGAAGCAGAATCTAGTAAGGAGAAACCGGTGAGGACAATTAGACACATGGAGCAAATATAGTTCTACGATAGGCCCTGTTAGGATGCAGGCATGCCCTCGCGGTGAGGGCTTCCCAAGTTCTAGCTCCTCACTCTCCACTTTCCTCTGAAGTAAGAAGTTCATGTGAGTCCAAGAAATAACTGATTTCAGGATATTAAATGGCGAGTCAGACCGAGCCGCTCTATCTAGCTTGTCAAAGGAGTCCCGTATATATATGCCAGCCATTTAATAGATCTCAACCCCGAAAGCTGCAAATAGTCCTTACTTATCTCCATGTTTAGATGATTCTCAGGTCTCACCCAAATGGTGAGCCACCTGATCATGAGGATGCAGAGCAATGAGGTCCAACAGTTAGGGCAACTCCAACTCCTTATGAATCAGAAAAGTGGGTGTGGAAGCTTGAACTGCCATAACACGTCTACAGAACCCGTTCTCCTCCACTTGGAGCTTCCTTGGGTCTATATATCCCCACACATCACTACCAAATTTAGCTGCTGAGATCAATTTTGCCTGATAGATCATAATCAAGGCACCTATAGGCTTAATACCAATTTTGGAGAAAAAGGGAAAAACTGCCACAATAGAGCGGGACATGGCTAATCTTTTAGATTTTTTCAGTGGGGCCCATGTGGGTCGAGCGTCAAAAACCACACCTATGTAAGTATGAAATGAAAAAGATTCACAAAGCGCAACACTGCCCAAAGGCATCAAGGGACTAAAGGGTTGGTTCTGAGAAAAGGTAGGAAGGCTGAAGTAGAGATCAATGGTCTTAAGGACCAAGAGCTGCCATTAGAGGGTGAAGAGCCAGGTTTTTAAGGCCTTTCAGAATGGGGTGTGGGTCTGGAGGCTGGAGATGGAGCAGGAGTTCCAGACCTTGGATGCTGCTACTGAGAAGGCTCTGCCTCCCCATCTTGCCATTCGGAATTTATGAACAATTACTAGGTTACAGCTTGGAGATCAGAGCTGCCTAGAGGGAATATACATTGGAACATGGCTTTAATTCCTCCAGGCCCGGTGCTATGCAATGCCTTGTGAACAATGCATAAAGCTTTAAAGATTCTGTGTGTGTCCACAGGTAGCCAATGGAGCTTGAATGTCCCTACCGAGACTGACTGACATTTAATGGTATCAAGAACCAGTCTTACCGCATTTTGAACCAGCTGCAACATGGCTATTTCGGACATGTGATGTCCAAGTAAAGCGCATTGCAATAGACTATCCTTGATGAGATCAGTGCCAGAGCCACTTGCTTGCACGCTGGGAGGGGGATGTAAGGAAACACCTTTCTAGGACTCCTGGTCACCCAGAAAAAGGTTAAGAACTTCCCATTGACCTGAAGGTCAAATGACAGGTTTTTGTCTCTCAGTACTCCGAAGTATAGGTCTGGATCCTAGACAACCCATGGCCCTGAACATGGAAGGATCTAACTTACTCCCCCTAGAACACAAAACCATTATTTGAGATTTACCATAATTGGTAGAAAGGGCAAGACTGTTCATGTACTTAACAAAACCATCTAGCAGTGTTGGAAGGCCCACAGCAGTTCTTGCCAGCAGAATGGTATCATCCACTTACAATGATGCGGGAATCTGATGAGTGCCTAATCATTCATATATGAAAAGGGTACCTGTAAAGTGAGCTATTCATTCATGTTGTGCCTGCTGAATTTATATTTGATACGGGCACCTGTGAAGGGCAAAATTCACTTACATTGTGCCTGCTGAACGTATAGGTGACAATGGGCACCCTTAAAGTGCAGTATTCACACACGTCATGCCTGCTGAATGTATAGGTGCCACGGGCACCTGTAAAGCTCAGTATTCACTCATGTTGTTCCTATTTAATTTATAGATGGCATAGGCACCTATAAAGCGCAGTTTTCACTTATGTTTGACCCTGTCACTAGTTGCTGTATCTCTCTCGGATGGTCGGTCCCTCTCGTGACAAACATAGGGAATGAGGGAATAAAGGCTTGCCCACTGGTATGATCTGCATTCACACACACAAGTGCTTAGACCTATACGAGAGCGAGGAAAACAGGAGTGAGCAAGAGAGACTCTGGCATGAAAGAGTGAGGGAGCTCTGTCCTTCCTGTCTTAGCCCCTCTCTCTGTCTTATTTGTCTTCTTAGCCTTCTCCGGTTTTCTCGCTATTGTTGGGGGTTGTGTGCGTGTGACTTTGTTGATCCAACCACTTGATGACCATTCTTCCCCTAGATCTCTTTATTGTGCTGGTGACCCTCCCTTCATTCCCTTGGTCTCTTTCTTGTCCTGATGATCCTTCATTCCCTCGGCCTCTTTCTTGTCCTAATGGTCCTTCAGATCCTTCATTCCCTCAGTCTCTTTCTTGTCCTGGTGACCCTCCCTTTATCCCCTCGGTCTCTTTCTTGTCCTGATGATCCTTCCTACCCTCAGTCTCTTTCTTTTCCTCGTCTCTTCTCTTGCTGCCCCCTCTCTTTCTCACTCGCTCCTGTGTTATTGTATTTCCTTTTCATCCTTTCCTTCTCTAACGCACTCTTTCTCTAGTTCTCTCTCCAGGAGCTGGCCTGTGCTCGGATCGCCTCTCCCACAGCCCTCCTTCCCTCGTTCTCAGTTTCTCTCCCTCACCCCATTGTACTTCCTCTCGAGCTGTCTCACAACTTGCCATTCCAATTTGTTAGCCCTTTATAGGCATGACGAGCCCATTTGAATGCTTCAGCTGCACAAAGCAGCGTGATAACGAGCCGCGCACACTGCGCGCTTTCCAGATTGTGTCTGCGTCGTGTTCGTTGTATTCGTGTAACCCGAGGGCGGGGAGCAGGGCCCACTATCTGTGTCCATCTGAAGCATGTTTGAAGGGCATTGTGCTCGGGCCCTCTTGTGCTGGGGGTTTGTATAGCGCCTATCTGACATTATGCTGCTTCAAAGCAGTGAAGAGAAGAAGAGGAGGGGAGGAAGGGCACAAGAGGGAAAGATGGTGTGTATGGTAGCAAGGGGACGAACAGAATATGAGATATTTGTTCTATGTCGGTTGGGGCTGAAGAGGGAATGGGGGATAGGATGGATAGAAGAAAGGAACAGAAGCGAGAGCGAATGAGGCATAACGTTATGGTAAGTGCTTGCTATGCTCGGGCATGGACTGCATGGTGTACAGAAGATGTGGCTCTGAGGAGGGTGGAGTGTTAGGATGGACGAGTAGTCTGAGAGTGGCCTGTAGAATGGCATGGGGTATAAGAGGGGACAGAGTGAGGCGGTGGATCAGATAAGCCCAGCTTTGGATACACAATAGGGCACTTGGCCACAAAAAGGAGTTGCCTCTTGTACCAAGAGCTAATGTGTGATGTCGCTCTCGTGCTCCCACATTCCCACCCCACACCTTCTGTTCCATCCGCCTCCCTCCCCCAGGTGTCTGCAAAACCATTCTTTCCTTTCTCTCTCTCTCACCCTGCCCCTAAAAGTTTCACTATACCCTGCACATCTGTGAGGAGCGGGTCATAGTGTGTCCCTCCCCGCAGATGGTCGGCCTGCAGGGACTTTACTAGGCTTTCTGATAGACCAGCACATCTGGGAGGCTGGTAGCGATGGTGCAGGGCCAGCCACGTACCAGGCAGATGTTGCCTCTGAATAACCCCTCTTCAGTTGAACCAGCGTTCCCGAGGCACCTGCGGGGTCTACAGCCAGCCATTTACTCTGCCCTAAACCCACTTCTTGGGCATTGGAATGTTTGTGCCAACACTGCACAAAGCATTCAAGGGCACAGGGTGTCCCCAATGACTTGTTAGCTCCTCTTTGTCACGGTTAGTCAGGTAGCAGCGCGTTGCTGTTGTTATTGTTTGAGCTTTGCTTTCATCAGTTGCGCACTATGATTGTACCTTGACCATTAGAGGTTGCCTGGGGCAGCTGCTGCTACACAAGGCTCGCCCTTAGCTACCCCTGCCACTGGTCTCGCTAGCCCCGCTTTCAGAGGCCATGAAGCATTGACAAGAAAGAAATAGGGCCTCCGGAGGCCTTCTTAGAGACATAACAAGGGTGTCTTAAGCCCTAATGCAAGCAAGGAAAAGGGGGCTCCCATCTGCTAGTTTCAAAAACAGCTCTCATTGAGGTGCAGTAGGCCCCTCGGGCCCCTGGGCAGTACTGCTAGCTGGGCCCCTGGTCCTGCTCATGTGGTGTTGTTTGCACCCCTTATCCTTCCCCTGGACTCTCAGCACCAAAGAGGGGCCACTGGATGAGCAAGCGGCAGGCCGAGTGGTCGCCTTACGGCGCAGTACTAGTCATGCGTGATGTCACTTTCATTAATACTTCCAGATCTAAGAACATATGTGATTTTTCATGACCTTGGAAGAAGAAATGTTGCATAACTGATTGTCATGGTTCCTCTTAATGGAACATTTAGGAGGCCGTCTCTTCAGCCAGAGACTGTTATCCTGTGACCCTGTGGTCATTACTTCTGAAATTTCTCGTCAGTGCTCAAATGAAGCCGCGATTAGTAAACCACTTATTTTCTCAATCCATAGCCGAAGGCTGATCAGTCGTGAACAGCGGCAATCACGGCCTCGCCTCACTGCTCACCTTCTGGGAGGACCTTTTTCACAGGAGGGGTTCTTCATCCTTTCCTCTTACTGAAAGGTGTCCTTAATTTGCTATCAAAATACAGAAAGTATTGCAGCCCTTGCAAGATATGCAGGGTCGGATATCAATCTTGTAAAAAAAAAATGGCTCTAAAATGCACATCACTTTGACTTACCCAGTCAGCACCGCTGTGCACTCAGGTATTTGTATTTGCACCCGGTCAGTATGCAGGTGTTTGTGCTGTTGGTACCCAGTCAGAAGCGTTGTGTACTCAGGTGTTTGTATTTGCTCCCAGTCAGTATTGTTGTGTACTTAGGTGTATGAATTTGAACCCAGGCAGTACCAGGCTGTTTGTGCTGTTGGTGCCTTGTCAGTACCATTGGGTACTCAGGTATTTGTACCCAGTCAGTACCATTGGGTACTCAGGTATGTGCATTTGTACCCAGTCAGTACCGTTGTGTACTCGGGTGTTTGTATTTGCATCCAGATCTTTGTGCTATTGGTACCCAGTCAGTACCAATGTGTGCTCAGGTGTTTGTATTTGCGTCCAGTCAGTACCAATGTGTACTCAAATGTTTGTATCTGCATTCATTCAGCAGTGATCTGTACTCATGTGCTTGTATTTGCAACCAGTCAGTATCGCTGTGGACTGAACTATTTGTATTTGAACCCAGGCTGTACGTGGATGTTTGTGCTGTTGGTTCTTACTCAGTACCGTTGTGTAATGAGCTATTTGTATTTGCACCCAAGCAATACCAGAATGTTTATACTGTTGGTACCCAGTCTGTACCGTTGTGTACTCAGATGTTTGTATTTGCATCCAGTTAATACTGAAGTGTCCTTAGGTGCTTGTATTTGCACCTAGTCAGTACTGAAGTGTTCTCTGGTGTTGTATTTGTACCCAGTCAGTACCGTTGTGTACTCAGGTGTTGGTATTTGCAGCCAGTCAGTACTGAAGTGTTCTTAGATGCTTGTATTTGTACCTAGTCAGTACTGAAGTGTTCTTAGGCGCTTGTATATGCACCTAGTCAGTACTGAAGTGTTCTTAGGCGCTTGTATATGCACCTAGTCAGTACTGAAGTGTTCTCTGGTGTTGTATTTGTACCCAGTCAGTACCGTTGTGTACTCAGGTGTTTGTATTTGCAGCCAGTCAGTACCGTTGTGTACAGAGCTATTTGTATTTGAACCCAGTCAGTACGGGGATGTATGTGCTGTTGGTTCCCACTCAGTACCATTGAGCACTCCGGTGTTTGTATTTCTACCCAGTCAGTGGAGGAATGTTTGTGCTGTTGGTACACAGTAAGTGCCGTTGTGTACTCAGGTGTTTGTATAGCCACCCAGACGTACCGTTGTGTATTCAGGCGTTTATATTTGTCCCCAGGCATTACCGGGATGTTTGTGCTGTTGGTACCCAGTAAGTACCGTTGTGTACTCAGGTGTTTGTATTTGCATCCAGTCAGTGCCGGGATGTTTGTACTGTGCATAATTCATTCATGCTAACGCTGTGTGTTTCCGTCTCAGACTATGCCTCTCTGTGCCGTTGGATTGATTTTTCAAGCTCTAAGTGCTCCCCTCCCCCCTCGGGAAAGAAGCACGTGACTGCTTGCTCAGCACGGTGCGGTGCAGAGCCGGCAGCGCAGTGCACCTTCCAGGTTCACCTTGTTGCGTGGTTACTGCAATTGCAGAGATGAGCTGGTATTTTTATCTGTTGGCTGAGTAGTAGGTCATGCAGAACCGGTGTCAATAAGCCTTTGTGCACAGACTCAACTCTGCTGGAACAGGAATCCTGACTGGAGCAATTCAGCATCCGGGCAGCTCTCTTGCAGACGAGGCGCCTCCTGCTTGGATCGATTCAGCACCTGGACAGCGCCCTCTCCAGGGCTACGGTTCCCGGCGGGGCTTATTCAGTGTCTGGGTTGCTCTTTATCGAAAGCTATGGATCCCGATGAGGGACATTCAGTGCCTGGCAACCTAACTTCCAGGTACTATGAGATCTCTGATTGGGTCATTCAGATGGATCCAGAGTGCGCCCAGCTCGCTGTAAATCTGAAACGCGGAGCGGGGTACTGCAGCTCCATGATCCTACCTGTGTGGGGCTGCCTGGGCTTCATTAGCGCAGAGACAGCTCCCTGCCCGAGGCTGCAATTCCAGACTAAAGTGTTTTAGCAGATGGACAGGACAGCTGCCTGTAGGGCCTTTAACTTCACACTTGACCCATTCATATCCTTGCCAGGCGTCATTTCAGCGTCTGGGCAGTTCTTTGCCAGAGGCTTTGAAATCTGGCTGCGGTTTTCCAGCACCTGGATAGCATCCGGTCTGGGCGGTCTAAACTTCTGTGGTATTTTAGTACATGGAAAGCTTCTTGGTTCATGGAGTGAATCCCAGCTGCGTCCTTACAGCTCCTGGACAGGGTCCAGCAGAGGCTGTGGCTTCGGACTCTGGCCTTTTCATTGTCGAGCTAGCCCCTGCATGGGTTGTGGCTTCTGTCTGAGACCTTTCAGCACCGGGACACCTCCCCGCACGAGCTTGACTCCGGACTGCTGCCACCTCGACAATGCCCCTGCAGGGGAGCCTTCCAGCACCTGGGTAGCGCCCTGTAACTGTAAGGACGGGGGACGGGCGTGCACTGAGGGTGCGTGGCAGGACATACAGCGCCCAGAAGAGGTTTGACTTCCGTCTGGGGTGCAACAGCAGCTCGAAGGCACCCTGCAAGGGTTAATTGTCCTCCTTCTTGATTGGGAGGGGCCTGCGACCTGAGCTCAGGCCTTTGGAACTGCGGGAACCAGGTTTGATACCAGCATCCTGTGATTCTGGGCAAAATCACTTAATCTCCCCTGCCTAAAATCATAAATAACTTCACCTTGTGTAATGTGATCTGCTGTTCATGTAAAGCGCTATAAACGCCTTCAGGAATTAAACTAAATTAAAATGGTCCGAGGCACTGGAGGAGTTGTGACGTCTGACGTGACCCTCTCGTCACCTGGTCAGTTTCCACTGGAGTTTTGACTTTTCTCTGTTTTCTCCCAGAACCTAGTGCTTTGACGTTTGGGCTGGGGCCTCAACAGCTGGACAGCGCCCTGTGGGGTTTTGACGTCTGACTGAGGCCTCTCAGCACCTAGACAGCGCCCTGTGCTGTACTGACGTCCGACTGAGGCCGCTCAGCTTATGGATAGCGACGTGTGGACTTTTGACCTCTGATTAGTGCCGCTCAGCACCTGGACAGCGCCCTGTGGGGGTTTAGACGTCCGACTGAGGCCGCTCAGCACCTGGACAGCGCCCTGTCGGGGTTTGACGTCCGACTGAGGCCGCTCAGCACCTGAACAGCGCCCTGTGGGGGTTTGAGGTCCGACTGAGGCCGCTCAGCGCCTGGACAGCGCCTTGTGGGGGTTTGACGTCCGACTGAGGCCGCCCAGCACCTGAACAGCGCCCTGTGGAGGTTTGAGGTCGGACTGAGGCAGCTCAGCACATGGACAGCGCCCTGTGGGGGTTTGAGGTCCGACTGAGGCAGCTCAGCACATGGACAGCGCCCTGTGGGGGTTTGAGGTCCGACTGAGGCAGCTCAGCACATGGACAGCGCCCTGTGGGGTTTTGAGGTCCGACTGAGGCAGTTTAGCACCTGGACAGCGCCCTGTGGGGGTTTGACGTCCGACTGAGGCCGCTCAGCACCTGAACAGCGCCCTGTGGGGGTTTGAGGTCCGACTGAGGCAGCTCAGCACATGGACAGCGCCCTGTGGGGGTTTGAGGTCCGACTGAGGCAGCTCAGCACATGGACAGCGCCCTGTGGGGTTTTGAGGTCCGACTGAGGCAGTTTAGCACCTGGACAGCGCCCTGTGGGGGTTTGACGTCCGACTGAGGCCGCTCAGCACCTGAACAGCGCCCTGTGGGGGTTTGAGGTCCGACTGAGGCAGCTCAGCACATGGACAGCGCCCTGTGGGGGTTTGAGGTCCGACTGAGGCAGCTCAGCACATGGACAGCGCCAGAACAGCTGTAGGACAATATTTGTTTTTTCCTCCTTGAACTCGCAGTTTGTCCACTGCCTGGGTACGTGATTTAAGGCCCTTGGCCTTGAGTTGCCCATCCTGGGTGTTGTTGCATCTGACGCCCGCCTGTGCCATCCATGAGGATTTCCCCTCACTCCAGGTGGCGCTCACGTTTGTTAATAGCAGGTACACATTACATTTTGCTTCCTGAATACTTGTAGCTACGGATGAATATTTGTATTCTTTGTCTTACTCGGTTTCTCTGTCCTTCCAGGAATTTTCCATCTACTGTTTTTTTTCTAAGGCGTATTTGAAGCTTTGCACTCGCCTCTCCTTGAGCAGAGTCGTTCCCACGTTGGTGACCCTGGAGAGCCGACAGGGCTGAAGCAGAATCGATTTCAGCCCGTGAAGCTAGAATACTGGTAACATTAGACAGAGACGGGTACATGCCAGTGCTGAGGTAGATCCGACCACGTGACCGTGCCCCCAGAAGGCTGGTTGTATGAGAGCAGAGTCATTACGTGCCCTTGATGCTCAGCGCCTGCTAATGTTCCAGCACAATTGGACCCGTGCCCGTACGCCGGGGAGCCTGCTAGCGCTGGAGCAATCATTCAAAGGTCTATGCACCTGGAAAAGGTTAGAAAAGAGGCATTAACTTGTCCCAGCCTCTGGAATGCTGGTAATCCTGGAAAAGTCATTCACACGCCTGAGTGCGTGTAAGGCCGGTTGTCCCACAGCAGAGCTATTCAGGCGCAAGAATCCCTGAGACGCCGGTAGTCCCGGAACTCAGTAATTCACACATTAGAGTGCCTAAAGGCTGGTACTCCTGGAGCAGAGTCAGTCACACTCCATGGTCCTAGTAAGGCCGGTAGTCCTATAGCAGAGTCATTCACACATCAGAGTCCTTTAAAGGCCAGGAGCAGGATACTTCCCACGCGAGAGCCCTGAAAGGCCACTAGTCCGGGAGCAGAGTCATTCACACTCCAGAGTCCCTGAAAGGCCAGTAGGCATAGCACAGCCAGTCACAGATTGGAGCCCCTGAAACACCGGTAGTCCCAGAATAGATTAATTCACAAACCAGAGTCCCTGAAAGGCCGGTTGTCCTGGAGCAGAGTCAGTCACACCGCGGAGTCCCTAAAAGGCCGGTTGTCCTGGAGCAGAGTCATTTACACCCGAGTCCCTAAAAGGCCGGTTGTCCTGGAACAGAATCATTTACACACCGGAGTCCCTGAAAGGCCGGTTGTCCTGGAGCAGAGTCAGTCACGCCCCAGAGTCCCTGAAAGGCCGGTTATCCTGGAGCAGTCAGTCACACTCCCGAGTCCATGAAAGGCCGGTTGTCCTGGGGGAAAGTCAGTCACACCCAGAGTCCTTGAAAGGCTGGTGGTCACGGGGCAGTCATTCCCATGCCCGGGAGGTTAGTGGCACTGCAGCTGACTGGTTCCCATGCCCTCGAGCCTGCAATGCGCCTAGTATTAGAGTAGAGTTGGCCCCAGGTCTGTGCTCTTAAAGGCCGGGTGGGAGGACCTGCTGCTGTTGCTGTGGTAGAGAAAAGCACACCTCAGTTGCCAGGCTGTTTTGTTCTCTGTCAAGGCCTCATCTTTCCTGTGCACCATCTATTTTTATTTCCTTTCGCTTCTTTTTCCTCCGAACTCCTATCTTTCTCTAGGATTCTATCGTGGGATTATGGTGGGGTTTCCCTCTCACCCTTTACTCTGCATCCTTCTCTCACTTTCACCCTTCAGCCTCACTTCCATCCGTCTTCCCCATCGCTCCGTACGGCCATCCTCCGTCCCCTCCCCCTCTCTTTCGTGTCTCCATTCTGCCTTTGATGCTGTGGCGTCCCTGCGGATGCTAATGGTGTGATGCTGTTGCCGTGCCGACAGAAAGCTTCCCGGTCCTCCGAGGCGAAGCTTTGCATGTGTTCTGCAAATGTGAAACCATAAATTTCCCGTGGTTGCGATGACGAGAGCATTATCTGTGGCGGGCGCGGTGCGCGTGTGCATTTTTCTTTTTGCTGTATTGAGCTGGGCTTTCTCCGCTAGGAGGCCCTTCGTCTCGAGAAGAAGGCGGCCCGACTCTTGGTATTATCGGGTTCTTCATGGGACCTTCTGGAAACAGTGCAGAGAACACCTCTCAACGCTACTCGCATCCTACCTGCCTGAAGGCCGTCTCCCAAGTGGAGGCCTCTTCTGGTGGAGGCAGCAGTCTCACATATCTGTTGTTAGCACATTACTCTAAACTCACCCGAATGAAAAATGTGGGAGAGAGCAACTCAATAGGCTCAATACTTTGGCAAGACACCATTACCGTGGGCTTCAAATTGTGCAAGGATGCATCCTTGTGCACATCAAAAGTAGGAGTGGGCGTAACTTGCGTAATTCCGTGTAGTGTAATCATACAGAATTAACTAAGAATTCCATAAGATTATGCAGAACTATGCGATAAGGGTAACTTTACAATAATGTTATTTTGCTGGTGCAAAAATGCCCCCTTGCATTCAAAATGAACGCGAGGGTGCATGTTTGCACTAGGAAATAGTCCTAAATGCATTCGCAGGGTATGATTTTTCCTCAATTTACTCCTGGCATTTTAGCATTATATTCTTAGTGCAAAATGCACCCTTGCGTTAAAATGGACACAAGGATGCATTTTTGCGCTCAGAAATAGCAATAATTGCAGCAGAACACAATTCGTGAGTGTGTGCGGCCACTCACGCTTGCTGAATGTGCTCTTGTGGTAGGATTTTTTTCTCCCAGATTACGTTAGTATGAGAAATTGCGTAATTATCAGTAATCTGTGTCAAAGAGTAACATGGAATTACCAAAAGTATTCTGATTACTCGGGTGTAGTTGAAATGATCCCCCAGCATAATCACAAGTTTCCCATCAACGTGGCATGTGACACACTCTTCACCCCATCATCATTGCTGGCGACATGTTTGTGATGATGGCTTCAATCCATGGGTGCAATGGTGTCACTATGAACTGGCAGCGTCGTTCCCACAACTACTTCCCAACATTTGATGATTGAATGGAATTTACATACACTGTGGAGTAATATCAATGGATGCATAAAAGAATGCTGTTTAATGAAACATCATCAGATATAAATATCGTATTTAAATTCCATTTAGAAAAATATATCTCTCTATCAGGTATAGAATCTCTCTCATTTCATCCAATGGGGCAATACTTTTGTAGATGTTGATTTTGATGTCTGACAATATTCTGACAACAATATTCTGGTACCACACCATCTCGATGTTTCGTGCATGAACAACGAGGATCTGTGGAGACTGGTAGTTACTGGATCTCAATATGTTTTGTAAAGATGGTCCTGATGCTGTATGCGTCTTCAATGACTGCCAGTCTCCTAGTTTGGAATGTATTGGGTTTCACATTCTTCTTTGTCTTCTTTGACATAGCAGCACTTCAGGGATGCAAAGGAGTTCCTTCCCTTAAAGAGAGAGAGAGGGGGATTTGGTTACAAAATGCTACATTCATGGTAAAGGATTTCTTTTCAGAAAATATATGTTTCATTCTATTCAGTAAGACATGGACAGTCAATTTTTGCGTCAGCATCCCAGGGGTGTAAGGAGAAACACCACCCGTTCTTCCTCCTAGCCTAAGTGCTGTTCCCTAGCATTTAAGTGGTTACCTGAGAACCCCTTCATTTTCTGTGGTATCTGAAGTGGAGGAGACAAGGCTTACTCATTCGAGGTGGTGTGATGGTCAGTAGATATGCACCGCAACACAGATTGTCGCAATGTTCAGATGTGTGACCTTTAAAAAGAATTCATCTCTAATAAACATTTTGGATTGTGTAACAGTTTTGAGCTAGAAATACCAGGAAAAATCTGAATTCCCTAAGGCATATGCCTTGTGAGGGACAGGTTTGTTACAATGTAGTGTAGTGAAGATGGCGCTTGCTATCCGTTAAATACGTCTTTGTTCATTGATGGGGCGAGTTAACAAAATTTTGGAGGCCCTTAGGTTCAGAATCCCTGCCCTAGGCCTCACATATCACTACCAGTAGCTGCTACTAGGGGGTGAACAGGCAGTGAGTGGGTCCATGTTACAATAGAGAGATGAAGTGTGGCGCAAATGAAGGACTACAGTTCCTATGACTTCTGCAGTGATATTTAGGGTAGAAGAGGTGCATTTGTTTTTTTAATTACCATGTAGCTAAATAAATCAACATTGATAGATTAAAAATAGTTTTCTGAACATGTCTAAGATTTGTTTTTGATCAGGGTGAGTTTTTAGAACAAAATCAGGTGATGTCCCAGTGCCCCCCTAAGTTCACAGATACGGTTTGTGCTTAACAAGAAACACATCAGGCTGATGCATTGAAAACCATCAACCACCAACGCATACTGCTAGGACTCCGCTATAATGATGTGTTGGAGGACTCTCGTCCTTTTCTCTTCATAGCCATGGCAGTGGTCAGAATATGTTTTGCCGCATCTTGGTTGGATCCCCCGGCACCTGGATTCCAGCAATGGTTGGGTAGATTATTAGCCACCTATACCTTAGAAATAGGGGCATATGAAAAAAAGGGCCAAAAGTAAGAAGGAAAGGAGAAAACATATGGACCCCTCTTGAAAGATGTAAGGATGGTAATTAAATGTACCATAAGGCTCGAGTATGTTACCGGATTGCATGAGAAAGAATTGTCTTAGTATTTATTCATTCCTAAATGCTGTTTTTTTTAAATATATAATAATTATGAAGTTGTTACTTTGCTCCCAGCTCATATGTTGCTGTTTAATGTTCACCCTAATGAAATCCTCTTGTATTTAAAGTAATGGTGAAAAATAAAAAAATAAAGCCATCAGTTGTGTTTGGTTTTTCCTTGTGTCTGGAGTTCTTAGGACTTGAGGTCAGGGTCTGGGGAATACGGTGTGTTAGTGAGTCACTGTATTGAACTCCACCAGACCTTCTAGTCACGCTGACAGTTTTCTGGTGATCTGAGCATGGATTGTGCCACTCCCACTTTGTGAACAGGGATTAAGGACACTGATAAACTTCACCGACTGATTTTTCTGGAGCTACCGTTTACAGTAGAGTTTTTCTTTCCATCTGTCACTTGGCTAATTCTGGTTCCGTGGTGGATGGGCCGTGGACCTTATATTGCTCTAGGGCCTTGGAAATGATCCTTGTCCAAATTCTGCTGGTTGCTGGATCTCAGGGCTAAGCCAAGGAGAGGTTAAAAATGGTTCAGAATTGTCCTTATATGCTCTTGCATCACATAGGTAGGGGACTGTGGTTCCTGATCAGTACCACACCATACAAACGCAGTGTGGAAAGACCCGTGGGAGCGATCTGTAGGAGTATAAAAATTCGTTGATAGAGAATAAATACACCCAACAGACAGGTTTTCTTCTCAAGGAAGCTGGCCTGTAACTATGTTTCACGTACGGTTAGTTCTCCAGTTGGGCGTGGCTGGATCTGCTTCCATAAACATATTTGTTGGGTGGGTCTTGAGGCAGTTAGGAGACCTATGGATATGCCTGAGATTCACCGTTCACTGGGTTAATTCCCAAAACTCATAGAAAAGCCCTTGTGGTAGAGAGACTCCTTCAGTCAAGGCCAATGAACAGGACCTCATTCCAGCTGTAGAGAAATGGCCAGCACAGAGCTCAGATAGCCAGGAAGCATTCCTCAGTCCCATGCAGACTTTCAGCATCTAGCTTTTCAGTATTTCAGATGTTCTGGTGACGTGGATAGGGATTCATCTTGCAGTCATCAAGGCACTTCTTTAACATTTTTTAGAAGAGATAACGGTTTTGCAGATTCTGTCCCTTGTAAACTGGGAGAATTTGAATGGCTGGAAGGAATATGTTTTCCTCCACCCCTGACATCTGAACAACCTAAACAGGTCTTAAGGGCGAAAGATTGTTACACCTACTGGTGTGACTCTGTAATGAGGAGCCACTGGACTGAAAGTGTGTGCTCCTTGTTTAGGGGTGTTATTACGTTATTAACACACCCTTACGACACTCTTTAGGTTGGGAATAAGACCTCACTGTCAAGGGTACAGTAAAAAGCCTGTGCCCCCAAACCATAGTTGATAGACTGCCAAAAACAATTCTGGGGGAGTGATACCTTGAGATTATAATGATGGCTCAGCCAAATGCTAGAGCTCTGTTGGCAAGCACGTATAGCTGCTAAGAGGGGGGATCTCTAGGACAGACGTGTTCTAGGTGAAAACTTGAACGGCTGGATCTTTCCAGGGTAAAAATGATAAAGTGGTGCGGCTGCGACATATACAACTGGACTGGATTTCTCACAGTCAATAGGAAGGTAGGAGCTGTACATTAGCTCTTTATGATGAACATCTGCAGCAGAGACATATTTGAGTTGTCATGCCGCTTTTCTCCTCCTCTCTTTGGGATTGTTGTGAAAACAGAGAACCAGATCGCTGGGAGCTCAAGACTCTAGACTCTAGAAAACGCTGAAATCAGGGATGAGTTACCCTTCAGGAGGATCCTAGGCAGAGAAGTATTCAACTAGGACTTCTACTAAGACTTTTCAACAACAATAGTTATGAGCCAAACCCTCTGGTTAGAATCTAACTTCCCTTGATCTACAGTTAGCACTTGCAGAGAAGGACATTCAGGCACCCTAAAGTAGCCATAAAGCAATATCAGAACTTTATATATCTCTGGGAATAGCCCTGATACGTTCCAGAAGTTGGTTAGGCCTATTTTCAAGACAGGAGAAGTACACGTTTAATTTGCCACCCTAAGTGGTAGAATCCAGCTGATTTGAAATTTTCTGGATAGAAGTTAGTGCAGCCTGATTGTCTTAGATGCGAGACCCAGTCTGAAATGGTTTCCACAGTACAAGCTCTCCCACCCGCATTGCGTTGCAGTGAGCCCATCGGGTTGTCTGAGTGTGGGATGCTAGGTCAGCCTGCAGTGCTAGCTATGCAGACAATGTGACATGTCCTCTTAGAAGCTGGGGAACTTAGGCACTAGGGTTGGGAAGAACCAGCTCCAGCTTTAATCTATTCTTTGAGAGCTAAGGGCTTCCTTTCTCGTTTTCTGTCATGTGGCATCCAATGCAGCTACCTGACCAAGGTTGAGAAGTCCAGACTCTCTTTCTAAATCTGTTCCCATTGCTTCCAACTGGAGATGATGAGCCAGCTCTCTCCTCAAAAGCCTCACTCTGTCACTCTCCTTCCATGGCCTCCTGACCCGTAATCAACCAATCAATCATTTGTAGAATGCTGCAAATCACCAGTGAGGGTCTCAAGGCACTGGAGCGTTTGTTGCTGTATGGAGGTTGTTTATTCAAACAACCAGGTCTTTAGATCTCTTCTGAATTGTTGGAATGACGTTGCTGTCCTGAGGGCTGGGGGAGGTTGTTCCAAGCCTTGGCTGCCAGGTGTAAGACGGAGAATCCTCCGCTGTTGGCTCAATGGACCAGTGGGGTGTCTGTAATGGAAAGGAAGGCTAAATGGAGGTATCTGGATGGTTGGTGGAAGTTCAGACGATTGTTGCTGTATTCTGGTCCTTTGTTGTGCAGGGCCTTTTAGGCGTGGGTCCGCATCTTGAACTGGCATCTCTTCTGGATTAGGAGCCAATGTAGTTTCTTGAGGTGGAATGTGATGTGGGCCTTTCTGACGAGGTTAAGTGTGAGTCTTGCTGCTGAGTTCTGTATTGTTTGGAGTCTCTTCAGGAGGTGTGCAGTGATTACTACGTAGAGTGTGTTTCCATAGTCCAGTGTGCTGGCGATGAGGGCCTGCATGACGGTTCTGGTGTTTACCGGAGCTACCTGAAGATCTTGCGGAGCATGCAAAGTGGGTGGAAGCAGGTGGAGGAGACTGTGTTGACTTGTTTACTCATGGATAGCTAATTGTCCAGGATTATGTCGAGGTTGCCGGCGTTGTCTGGGGGTGTGCTGAGCTCCGTGTGACACCATTAGTCATTCTACAGTGAGCTGCTGTTCCCAAAGATGAGGACTTCCATATTTTCTGAGTTGAGTTTAGGAAAGTTGTCCTTCATCCAGTCCACAACATTCATGAATCCTCTGTGGAAGTTAGCTTTTGTGGTGGAGGGGTCTTTGGACAGTAAAAGGATAAGCTGTGTGTTATCAGTGTAGAAAATGATGCTTAGTTCATGTGATCTGACGGTGTCAGCCGGGGGGGTCGTATAGGTGTTGAAGAGGGTCACGCTGAGGAATGAACCCCGGGCGACCTCGCAGATGGTCTTCTTTGGCTCTGAGGTGAATGGCCGGAGTCGGATCTTTTGGGAAGTGCTCATGATGTATGAGGCCATCCATTTGAGGGTGTTTCCTTGGATTCTGATGTTGTGCTGTCTGTTGATCAGGATGTGGGGGAAACTGAGTCAAATGCGGTGGATTAGTCCAAGAGGACTGCTCTTTCCTTGCAGCTCAGGAGGGCACTGATATCATTGGTGCCTACGATCAGTGCTGTCTCGGTGCTGTGGTTAGTTCAAAATCTGGATTGTGATGGGTCCAGGAGGTTGTGGTCTTCTAGGTGTAGGGTGAGTTGCTGGTTGATTGCTTTCTCAAGGACTCTTGCTAGGTATGGAAGTGGTGAGATAGACTGGTAGTTCTTCGGATCAGCAGGGTCAGCTGGTGTTTTTTTCAGGAGGGGCCTCACTTAAGTGTGTTTTCAGTCCTCAGGGAAGAAGGCCACAGTGATGGATGTGTTCAGGGCCTTCCTGAGCTCCTCACTGATTATCTTGTTTCTGCGGTTGAAGGGGTGGTGGGGGCTTGGTTTGGGCATGCCCCAGAGTGCATAGATTTCATGATGGAGATAGTGTCTTGTATGGTGAGTGGTTCCCATTGGGTGAGCGGGTGTTCAGCGTCTGTATTCGTGGGTGTGAGCCAGTTGATGCTGTCTAGGGAAGTAGAAGGTCAGACCCTCCCCTGATCCTTTCCCAAGTCCCTGAAGGTTTGTTCTTCTTCTTCTCTGCCTGTCACTGCAGGTGCAGCTGTGTCCTTCTCTTCCACACACACACACACCCTGTGCTTGTCACAGCAGGTAAAACCTACCCCTCACATCCATACCCTCAACCCTGTGCCTGTCACTGAAGGTGAAACCCTGTCCCTCACCTTCAAACCCTCATCCTGTGCCTGTCACTGTGGGAGAACACTTGCCCCTCACCTCGATCACCTTACCCTTTGCTTTTCACTGCAGGTGAAGCCCTGTCCTTCAACTCTTCACCCTCACCCTATGCTTGTCCATGCTGGTAAACTCTATCCCTCACATCCATACCCTCACCCTGTGACTGTCACTGTGGGAGAACACATGCCCTTCATCCCCATACCCAGTGGTTTTTACTGCAGGTGAAACCCTGTCCCTCACCAGCATGCCTTCTCTCTGTGCCTGTCAATGCAGGTGAAACCCTTTCTCATCCATACCCTCCCTCTGTGCCCGTCACTGCGGTGGAACCCTGCCCTTCACTTCTGTACCCTCATCCTGTTCCTGTCACTGCAGGTGAACCCTGTCCCTCACCTCCATATCCTCACCCTGTGTCTGTCACTCTAGGTGAAACCCTTTCCCTCACCCTGTGCCTGTCGCTGTAGGTAAAACCCTGTCGCTCACTTCCACACCCTCACCATGTGCATGCCACCGTAGATGAACAGCTGTGCGTCACCACCACACCTCAGCCTGTGCCTGTCGCTGTAGGTGAAACCATATCTCTCTCTTTCATATCCCCACCCTCTGCCTGGTGGTGAAGGTGAGGCCCTGTCATTCTCCTTGCCCTTTCCCATTGTCTGCCACTGAAGACGCAGACCTGTCAGTCTTCCCCTCCTGCTCCGCCAGAACTCGTCCCTGGAGGTGAGGCCCTGTCCATCTCCTCCACAAGCCCCCATGTGCCTGTCACTGTAGTTGGAGAAGTCCTGTCTCTCTAGCTCAGCCTCTCGCCGTGTCTGTCATTGGTGACGCAGATTGCCTGTCTCCCCCGCCTTCTCTCCCACCGCAGGTCCCTGAGGTGAAGAAGACCCGTCCCTCTAACCAAGCACACGCTGTGTCTTGATGCAACGGAGTTGCAATATTTGCACACCACTTAAATATGTCGAAAACCATTCAACACGGCATCTGAAAGGGAAATGGTGCTCGGGGGGAACTAAGTGCTTTTGCGGATGTGAAGGGAAACAGCGCATCTAGTTTTTGATATCTGAGTTAAAAGTTACAATAAACTGTCATGACAGATAGCTGACAGGCCACTTAAGTGTTGACGGGTAAACACATCGCCTGGCGTGCTCTTCTGATGCGACGATCCTCCGCTCAGGGCCTGTCTGCGGAAACCGATGCCAGGGCGGTAGGTGGGCTCTCCTGCACCGGAGGGGTGGTGGCACATTGTGGAGCCTGCTTGCTGCCCAGTGCGCGAGAAGCACCACTGGCGCCACCAGCGCGAGCGCACCGGCGCGACGCCATGACGCAGCGTAATTGTTTCACGTTTTAACCTATAAACCTTATTTACCTTTAATCAGTTCTTGCCATCAGTACAATAAATGCTTTGAAATACAAAGTGGTCGTGCCGCAGTACACACTCCATAAAACTAAACAAATAATTGGAATGATGCCGTCTATGAAAGCCTCCTCTTTCGAAATAAGAGAAGGTGAAGTCCACCGGTGGCGTTTCTGTGAAGATAGCAGGAAATGGAGCGACAGGAGTTACATTCATCAACATTTTACTTTCTTCGCTAATAAATGTCTGAATTGGAAAAGCTGCAGTGGCCAAGAACCGTGAGCTGCCATTGCCAGTTTAATGAAATGTGCTACGCATGACGTCATGGCATGTCTAATAACTGTAGGAATTCTGCCAGTAAATTTGAGGACACAACATGAGCGGTCGTCACTGCGTCAGTTAGCTGTGAATTGCACATACTCAACGCGTCACTGTAATGTAGTGTGTAGATTGGACCATTCATGCTTTTCTGTAGTGTGATCTTTTGGAAATGAACAGATAGACGTCGGATGGGGGGAGGGGGCAGTAGTGGCAAACACCTGTCATCTTCATACACAAGGCATCACGAACAGTTCTGCGACCATGCGGTGCAGTGATTGGTCTCTGTGAATCTCTACATCTGCTGCAGTGTGACACATCCTGGTAGGTGGGCACTGGTCACCAAGTAAAAGCCTCTGGGAAACCTGCATTGTTTCCTGCTCTTTAACTACCTTTTGTAAATCACTATACACCTCTAAGGCAGTGTTTTTGACTTTTGTGGGCCCCACTTAATTATTACTGGAGACCTGGTACCCCCAAGGAGTTATTATTGGAGGCTGGGAACACCCAGCGAAAGCAGTTTTTATGATTAGCACCTCAAAACAATACACAAACATACCAAAACAGGCATACATCATACAAAAGCGCAAATACTGACATATTTAGGTAAATTCACAGTTATATAGAAAAAGTTTTCACATTTGTAATATTGCTTCCTTATTTTCATATACTTTATTCATTTTAATTTGTTAATTTTAATATTATATAATTTTGCAAAATTGTTTTGGACCCCCCCCCCACCCCTTTTTGACCTTGCGGACCTTCAGGGGTCCCTGGACCACAGGTTAAGAACAACTGCCCTAAAGGAATCATGGCATTGAGGGTGAAACTGCAGTGGGAGAGACATTTTAAGGACAACAGTCAAAGTACTCCCAGGTCTTTAGTTGTCTCCTAAAGTATAGATGATCAGAAGTTGAACAAAGCGGGCAAGGGAGACTGTTCCAGGCAGAGGGAACCTCCTTTCTGAAAACCCTTGCTTCTAGTCAATGGGTCTGGTTCCAAGTATGTCAAGATGGAGGTGCTATTTGCCAATACCCTTCAGTGAGGTATTTTCCATGTGTGATAAATAACTCCTGTTCCAAGATTTGGACTTAGAAATCTGGCATCACTTGTGTATGAAGTTTTTACCACAGACGTTCCTCCGCGCTTTGTCTCTTTTTCATTAATCCACCCCTCAACATATTTCAGCAGAACTGGCCTGTCAATATTTATGATTCAATATGTGGGGTGCTGGGCATATTACCCTATGTGGTAATTATCACATGACCCTGATTTATGATCCCTTTATGAACGTCTGTCTGTGAAGGGATCAGAATTTTCTCCTAAGGTCATACTCAGTGCTACTTCCTACCAAATCATGGTATCTCAAGCAGTAGAACATGGCAGGGGCAGTATCTTAGCACACAGCAAAGTGGTTTGTTGTTAAAAAAAAAAGGAGAGGGATCTCCTATAAACAGATTGAAGGAAAAGGAGCCCTGAAAGTGATCATTGAAGATGTGGGAGGGAAGTGGAGGGAGCATAAATGAGCGCTGGCAGAGTCCTACTTACATGCACACGTAGACCGCTGTGTAGCAGCATTCTACACCATCTGGAAATGTTTCAGCAAACACTTGGAGAGTCCAGTACAGCTGCTACTGTCCCATCATGGTCCTACTACTGTATTTGCCAAAGTGCAGCATGAGTGCACCAGAAAGTATAAGAGCTAGCATACCTCCCTAAGTTGAGTAAATCATGCAAAGGGGACTGCGGAAGTGTAAGAGATTTGAGAAATATGTCTCTGTCTGGCTCAAAGTCTAGCTTCCTCAGACTTTGACAGGCTGCAGTCTCTCTCCAAGCTCACAAATACAGTATGGCGGGTCCTGCAGGTTCGCTCTCTCATTGCTGCTTTCTTGTTCTTGTTAGAGTTGAACTACAGTCACAGGTGGACCAGCTTCTTCTTTCCTAATAAACATGGTGTTTCTTTGCTTTGGAAAGACAGCTGAGAGAGTGTTGCAATAGAGGTCCACAAACCTGCTGATTTCAACCAAACATAGCAGCCCAGAAATCCAGAACGCAAATAATAGTTCCAAACTGGTCCCTGGCCAAGGGATTATGGCGGTGCTACCCACGCTCTGGCCTTTGGATCCAAATTATAATGCAATGAAGCAGAGGGTCTTATGTGACGAGCATTAACAATTATTTATTTGCTGCCACAGATTAAAATGAGTTGATTTGGAAAGATCTTCGGGGGTTTCAAATGAGTTGTGGAACTGTCTGATTCTATGCTCAATATCCAATCTACTCCCGTCCTGAACTGTGGTTTGATATTGTAAATTTCTATTACATTCCATGCTCTACAAGTTAGCTTTAGGTTTTATGCTAACTGTCTGCTTCTTGTGCCATGGGATCCTTCGGTATCGCTTGACCACTAGATGTTGCAACCTTCTGAAGTCTGGAGGTGACGAGAAGAACGTTGTGACTCTGTAGCTCTGAGAGGTTCAGATAACTTTGTGAAGATTTTGTGTGAAAATCTGCAATGAATTCGCTGTCTCAATCTGTCTCATGTCTGGTCATCAGTAACCACGGGCAGGGCCCAACAATGTGCACACTTCCTGGCTTTTAGTATTGTTTTTCGAGAGAACAGTACATTTGTTTCTGTTTATTTTCATTTGAGTTTGATCAGTGTTTGATTCATAATGACTCAGCATCTTTTGTCTGCCTGTAAAAACCCTGTTAACCCATCCCAAAAATATGTAAATCTGTGTGTCATCTCATTAATTGCAAATATTTCCATTGTGTAGGGTTTAGGGTGAGCTGTAAGACCCTATGTGAGGAAGTAACTGACTCTTTAAAATCGCATCAAAGCATGGTAAAACCAGAAAAGGGCTGGTAGCCCTACTGACTGTAAAAATGTGGAATCCATGTAGTAACTGTACTACGACTAGGCCCCATTTTTTCCAGCATGATGTTAAATCAGGGTGGAAAGCTCAGTGGTAATGTTAGTCCTGATTTAATACTGTTCTTTCCATGTGCACCTAAATTGATCGGAAAATCTTTTTTGGCACTCTCAACCTCTCAATGTTTCCTAAAGGTTTCAAGCTGAAGGGTTGACCTTTGACACTGTGTTTCAGTTTGGTGTGCCATGGAGCTGGCATTTGTTACCCTGAGTATTTCAGCAGTCGTAGACACCTGGAATCCCCATGTGTTAAAGCACTCTTTTGGTACCCAGGAACTCTTCTCCATCCCCATTCCTGCTTTAGACGGATTGTAGGGCAGTGGGAAATAGCATGTATTTTTTCTAGCCAAATTTCATGAAATCCCATGCATGTGTTGCGCTAAATATTTCCACATGAGACCGTTAGGAGACTGATTCAAGTAGAAAATGTCTCTAAGTGAGACGGAGTATACTCAAACCAGTCTCTTGTGGTATCTCAATAGATTTTTTAACAGAAGATATGTGCTCAGGTAAAATTTCATGGATTTCATGTTACACAAAATTCAGGAATTTTGCAAATTTCGATTTCTTAATTCAAATTTCTCCAAGACCTATCTTTAATTGTTGTAATGTGCTGTTGTTTTGTGTTGCAGGTAGAGCGGGAAATTGCCATCCTAAAACTCATTGAACACCCTCACGTCTTGAAGCTCCACGACGTCTACGAAAATAAAAAATATTTGTAGGTACTTCTCTTTCGGGGTGCATCAACTGATTTGAGGACTGGCGGAGGGTGGTTTGCATGTGGAGGATGCTGCTGTGTATCTGGTGGCAGATAGTGTCCGTGTTATTTGTGTTTGCACCTGTCTAGTTCTTTCTAGAATTTCCAAAAAAGTGCTCGTCCAGAGATGCATCTGTCTATAGAGACATGATTTGAGTTGGTGGTTTCTGGTACTTGGCACCAGCACTTAATTTTCAATACCGGCGCTTGTGACAGTCTGCCACAAAGTGGTGCTGTCTGGCTAATTTAGAGCTGACCACAACAACAAGTAATTATTAATTCAATATACATCAAAAAGGACTATTACCTGCTGCCCAAGTCATTCTTACAGCTTTGAGGGCCTGAAATAGTTCAAATTATCACACTTGTAGGAGTGTGATGGTTAGTAGTTGTGTTGTTAGTATCATGGCAGCATGGCAGGGGCAATGTGTGGTGCAAGCCGTAGTGCCGTCATGATGTGAGCCCTGACACTTTTGTTTTTTTACAAATTAAGCATTACTGTACCCTCCATACATAATAGGTTGTTAGCAAGCACACAATCACTCAAACACAACCATCCAGTTAGAGATCAATGAATGTCTCTCCCTCTCTCTCTCTTCTCAGGGAAGACTAGTTTTAGCTACTTGGAAGCAGCTAGGATATTTATGAGGAGTGCTTGGAGTTTGGTCCTGGTAGACCATAGAAAAAGTGTCGAAATTTGCAGGAAAAAGCAGAGAATAGGGAGCTGCTTTCCAGAGCTCTATCCTTTTGTCCATACACTTTTAATCAGACATTGTACATGTAGAATTTTAAGAACAGAATGTAGGTAAGGATGGAGAGAAAGAAATATAAGATATGTTCAAATTCCTAAGGAGAAAGAACATAGTCAAAAAGATGAGCGGTTTTCAGTGGAAGCACATTACTATAATTTGTAGTCTTAATCAGGGGTGGATTAATTAGTGCACACGTTAAACTGAAAACCTCCATGGATGCATTTCACCCATCTATGGCATGCCCAGGGTCAGACTGGCCTATGTGGCAATCAGGCAGTGCCCGAAGGGCTAGTCTGACAGGTCAGTGTGTGGGTCATTTTTAGGTTGCCGCCTAACAGACAGCACAGCTGTCTGGTTTGCTAAGGACATCTTGGGGAAATTCAGAAAGTTGACCTAGGAATGCATTCCACCCGTTGCTTGACATTGACTTTGTGGTTTGTGTTAGAAGGTGGTCTGACACTATGGGCCGCCCAGATTTTTTGCTTTTTGAGCACCTAATTGTTGAGCTTTTACTGTGGGGGAGCCTCATAAGTTGGGACTCACCCACAGTGAACTCACAATGAAAGAGATTGCATGGGGATTTTACTGGTGTCCCCCTGGCTTGACCAGGCCTCTGCATAGCCGCAGGAAGAAGGGGCACCAGGCTAGTTACATGCAGACACGTGTACATGCGTGTGCACACGTGTGCGGGCTGCGCAGGGGAGATTCCTGGAGTGTGCAGCCCCAGAGCAGATACAAAGTGAATGGTGTGGCAGGACATATGCAGAATTGGGTGGTGACATAGAATAGGCTCTCTACACTGGGAAGAAACATGCCAGGGAAAGTCAGTGTGCTTTACAGTGGTTATTCCATTAGTTCCTTATGGGGATAGGGAGCACATGGGCTAGTTTTACTTTCCTAGGGCCTACAAATTCCAGACACGCACCAAAGTCCACTGTAACCTATGTGAGATAAAGTATTCTGCAGAGTCTCAAGTCATATTTGTACTGATTTTGGGTCATCCAGAAATGTTATATTTCTCTGAGTCAGCTCATCACCAGGGCCTGCCTGGGGGCTCACCCTGCCAGGCTGAATTAATGACCTTCATCTCCAAGCCATGGCCTCAGAGGCCCATCCCAGCACACCAAGCATTCAAAGGGCGAGGGCCTCCACTCCAAGCAGAGAAGATGGGTGGAGCTACAGATTCATCCAGGCAGGCACCAGGCCGCTCTGGAGGGAAGGTCGCCTGGGGGGAAGGGGCTCTCAGAGACCTTGTGGCAGGAGACCCTGGACAACGCCATCTTGGACAAACCCAGAGGCCTGGGCAGGAAGGAGGGAGCAGGAGCAGAGAAGTGATGTGTCGCTGTGTGATAGGGCAGAGACTTCCTGCCAGCCCCCTCCCCAACTTCTCAAAAGAACTTGCACAGGATGAGAAGCTCTCTCTGGGGTGTGGTCTGCTGAGGCAGAGGGTGCTGGAACCTGGCGCAATGGGAAGTTGGAAGGAAGAAACCCCTGACTGTCCCAGGATCCTAAACAGCGCCAGGAGAAGAGACCAGGACCAATGCGCAGAAGCAGGGGCCCCTGCGCAGGGAGAAGAGAGGCCCAGGAGGAGAGCCAGGTGAAAGGCTGGCGCAGGGAGCCAGTGAAGACAGCTCCCTCCTGAATCCCCCCTCCGTGTGACCCAGAGGGCGAAAGAGACCCAGTGGCTGGGGAGCGCCACCAGGAGCAAGAAGAGGCCAAGATCATAAAGATCGGACCCCTGGGGGCCGAGATATGCCCCCCAGAAAGTAGGCGACCTTTGACCTCTGGAAGGACCAACGATGAAGTGCGTGGGGCTCCGTCGCCGGTCCATGATGTGCCCCCGGGGTGGGTCAGGTCCCGGGGGCTGCCCCCAACAGAAGTAAAGGCGGGGAGCGCCATTGCGCTCCCCGTGAAGGATGTGTCCCCGCGGGGTGCCAGGAGCCCACCCTGGCCCCTGCCAAAGATTAAGCCGGGGTGTGCCGGTGCGCTCCCTGTGAAGAATTGCACTCCCCTCGAAGTACAGCCAGGGCCGGAAGAACCGGCAAAGTCCTGCGCATCTGCCTGCCAAAGCGGGCAGGTCAGAGCTACGTTGCCGGCTCCCGCGGCAGCACGCAAAGGTGCTGGCTGGGCGGTGAGCCGGCGGGGCAGCCAGGGGTGGGCTCCCCGAGCTGCCCTCCAGCGATGGAAGCAGGCAGGGTTCCCGGGTGGGACCGGGACCCTGCAAGTGCAAAGAAGAGGTGCGAGGGGCCTGGGTGGGACCGGGCCCCGAAAACGGGCAGACCGGTTGGGGGTGGGCTCCCCGAGCCATATCACTTACCTGGGGGTCTGGGTGGGACCGGACCCTTCAACGGAAAGCCAAAGTGGCCGGAGACCCACATCGCTGCTCTCCCCGAGCAGCTGGGGAGCAGCTGTTCAAAAATGCAAAAGTTCCCATAATGCCTTGCAGGCCAGGACCGGCCTGCAAGGTCAAACAGCGTTTTTTTGGCTTGTGGTGGCCCCAGGAGAACGGGGTCACCACCACATGTGTGACAAGGGGCAGGGGGAGCTGTTGGAGAGGCGCAGTTTCCCCCAGCCCGCAAAATGGAAGTCCTTCCCTAAGTCTCATGGGGACCTAAAAGAAACAACCCCTCAAGGGCTCATCCAGTATTGCAACACTTCTTGGGCTGGAACATTTGTTCTACAGCTGGGGGTGTATGGAGAAGTGCATCAAGGAGTGAAGGGCTGAGTTGGGGATGTCTGGAGAAAGACATCCCCTGGAGTTGAAGAGGTGTAATTGCACCAGAACTGCATTTACTAGGGTTATTTCAATTAGAGGGACTGAAGGGCATTTGTGTAATGTGAAGTACCTGTGTAGGGTCATGTCATAGTCAGAGTGGGGTTATGTTGCCGGACATTCCTGCTAGGGTGTCTGGCTGTATATGCCTAATCCTGTGATTTCATCTGTAATGCCTTTAGGGGCTGTAATTGCAATGCATTCTAATGATCCACAAATGTGATGAGTACAGTCAATCTAAAGTGATGCTTAAACATGTATTCTTGCTGTTGCGCTTAGGTGAAGAACCCAGACTGCTAGCCCTGAAGATGTAGAGGTGTATACTTCATGGTCAGTAGGAAATGCTCAGTCAGAGTTATGTGTAACCATGGCAGGGTTACCTATTTTAAATGCTTGTTGAGATTATGCGGTGGGTCGCCACTGGGATGGTGCCAGAGTGCAGGGCCCTTGCTTCAGGTTATGTTCAACTAACTGCATTGGTGGCAAGATGATGTGCATACAAGGGAGTGGTGGTACTAGACCCCACCCCCCCCTGCGGGAGGGGTGGTGATGTTATGCAATGTCACAAAGTAATTCCAACAGCTTAAGTATATTTGAAAATTGGTTCATAGTATTGAGTATTGTGTGTGTTTAATAAATGTACTCTTACTTGTATAAAGCAAAGTACAGACTGGACAATCAATTATTGAGTGTTATTCCTGCGCACCTGCAAATGGCGATTACTAGCCCACACCACCTCCCTTGAGTAAGCCTCAGACTGCTCTGCAACGCTACTCTCTGAGAGTCAGGCGCTACAATTGGGTGTTTGGTTCCCAGTGAAGGACAAATGTAGTCATGTTATTTGTGCAGGCCTCACAGATACTGCCTCATTTTTCCAACAGTTTGTAACTAACGTATTCTTGCTTTCCATTTGCTGGCTTTATTTGTTTTAGGCTTGAGTTTGTACCTTCCCTTGCCCAAAACATATTTACAATATCCTTCAGAAAACTCCCTTCCTGTAAACAGGCCTATAAAACATGTTCTTATCTCGTCACATTTGCTGTGCATTTAAAGACTGAGGTCAAATGGAAGAAACTGTCTTCTGAGGATGCATGTTTACTTTTCTTTATCTGATCTCAAAGTGAGACGATTTAAGTGAGAATCTTGTTGGACACTAGGGGTAGGAAAGAGAATTTTTCTAGTACATGACAACATTTAAATGAACCGTGTAAGTATTTCAGAATATATTAGAATTAGAAACACAAATGAGGCACATTTTTTGTTTTTTCTGAAGTGTGTTGGAAACAAATACTTTAATATGATCAAAACAAATCATTACTCTAGGTGATGATGCAATTTCCAGACATTTTCATCTGTACACTGTACAGTTTTATTAGTAAAACTGTATGTCTGTGCAAATGTAATGGTCATTTCAATTTAATATGTGTTATCTGTAATGGCAGTGTGCTACCACACCATGAATGCTCCACTCAACTCTACTTCTCACCACTCCACACCACTGCACTTTACTCTGCATCACTCACATACTCCACACCACTACATTCTGCACTACTCTAGTGCACTCTACGCCTCTCTACTCTACCCTGTACCACTCTACTCTTGCATTCTTCACCATTCTACTTTAAACTACTGCACTCTTTTCCACTACACTCTACACCACTCCAGTGAGTGTAGGCCACACCAATGTACTCTGCACAATTCCACTTTATGCCACTGTACTCTATGTCACTGTGCAATTTATTTATTCCACTGCACTCTATGCCAATACACTCTACATCAATGTACTTTACTCTGTCACACTCAACTCTATGCCAATGCACTCTGCGCCAATCCACTATGCACCACTTTAATCTACTCTGCACCACTGCACTCTATGCCACTGCTCTACACCACTACACTCTATGCAACTGCACTCTACCCTGCACCACTTCACTCTACACCACTTCACTCTACTCTGAAACAATCTAATCTACGCCTCTGCACTCTACACCACTCTGCCTCACTCCACTCGATGCCACTCTACTCCTAACTTCTGCACCCTATGCCAGTGCACTCTACAGAACTGCACTCCACGCCACTTCACTCTACGCCACTGCTCTCTTTGCCACTCTTCTCAACTCTACACCACTGCACTCTACTCTGCAACACTGCATTCTACATCACTGAACTCCATGCCACTCTACTCTGAAATGCTTCACTCTACACTACTTCATTTTATGCCAGTGCACTCTACTGTGCTATACTCTACTCTGCACCACTCTATGCTACTCTACACCACTTTACGCCACTGCACTCTATGCCACTCGACTCTGCGCCCCTGCCATTTGCATCCCTCAACTCTAAGCCACTACACTCTGCACCACTCTATGCTACTCTTCTCTAAGCCATTGCACTCTATGCCACTGCATTCTGCACCACTTCACTCTACTTTATTCTGCGCCACTTCACTCTGAACCACTGCTTTCCACTATTCACCACTCTAATTTACGCCACTGTGATCTACAATGCAGTATTGTACGCCACTGAATTCAATGCCACTGCACCCTACACCACTATACTCTGCAACATTCTTTACTAATGCACTCTACACCAGTCCACTCTACTCTGTGCCACTCCAGTGTATGACACTCTAAGCAACTCCACACCACCATGCCACTCCAATACACAACATTCTCTGCCACTAAACTCTACAACAAGGTACTCTACCCATCACCATTTTACTCTATGACACTCCACGCCACTATCCTCTATGCCACTAACTTTTAGCCATGCTGAACAGCAGCCACGCTGGTGAACAAGATGGCTAAAACACATTGACAATGCCAATAACTCTTGTTTAGGCAAGACCTTTTGGCTTTGCCCGTGCTTGTTTTAGCAGTTTGTAGGCCGTCTTTTTGGCCAGGTTGGCCCAATTTTACTCTTAATTTCCCATATATACCACAAGCATTTCCTGTAGAAAGCGTAAATGCATGCTTTCATCCAAAATACACATTCAACTTTTCTTTACAACTGGAAAACTGGCCTTATTTGCAAATGTGGAACACTTTCTTAGCTAGCTGGTTTGCTAAATGGAGTCACTTTTATTTTGTTGCAGGGCCTATATTTTGTCCTTGGGCATGCCTGTAATTGCCACCTGTTTTGCCAAAGCCCTATGCAACCATCGAATGCATTGATTTCTGACATAAATTGTTTTCAGAAACAAAGCAGTATGCTTTCGAAATGAGTCAAGAAATGTTCAAATCATAATTGTCTGGTTTCTTGTAGTCAGACTCTCTGAGAATCCCTGATGTTCCTAAATCTGCACTGAGGTATCTGATAAACGAAAAACCTGTTGGTGGAACTTGGGTGAAAACATGGAAAAGAGGGTAAGAGAAATCCAGGACTGGATTCATCCTCTAGGTGGATTAATCTAATTTAGTGGAGCTTTGTGAGGACTTCTACCAGGGAACGTCCGGGGCTTTAAAGGATTTAGGACCAGCTATAAGGTATATAGAATTAAATAGTTCCGATTATGTTATAACAGTGGGACCAACAGGCTACCAAAACTGCTAGAACAAGGCTTACCCGTTATATTGACTGAAGGTGCTGTTACAAGCTCCCGTCAGATAAGGATAACTGATGGAAAGTGAGAAAACAACAAAGGTGAAAGGACAGATGAACGGGTGCAAACTAATGTGTAGCAGAGAACCACATGAAATAAATGACCCTAGGTGTGTTTGCCATCTTAAAGGGGCGCTTTAAAAATGACTCTCCCACTAAAACCCCAGATGTCCTTGTGATGACCCAAAGTGAGGATGTCAAGTGAACCTGTATTGTGTGGTCCAGTGTCGCCACTGCCCTGCCTTCTAAACTATCCAAGCCTTTCCAACCCTGAGTGACTCAATATCTGAGTTTCTTCTGAATTCAGACAATAATCCATGCCCTTGCTGCCTTCTGCCACCTCACCTGAGTAGTCCTTGTGTTGCCTTCTCCTGCCCACTGCCCTTCCTTTTCTTCTGTCATAGTCAACCTCACTTCTAGAGCATGCACACAATGCACCTTTCCCCACCTACTTTCTCCCAGAATCCACACAATACACCTCACGTCTGCTAGCCTCTATCAGAGGGAGGCGAGCCTCCTACTCCTGTGCCTTCGCAGCGTATGTCCTGCCTTCATGCTCTGCACAGCACACACATGCCTTCCTCTCTTCATCTCAATATAATATTCTATGAAGACTACACTCAATTGATCCTCTCGCTCACCGAGGACCCCTCTGCAAAGCCATGATCAACGTCAACAAATGGATGAGAAACATCTGCCTCTAGCTCAACTCTGACAAAGCTGGGGTACTTAGCTTCAGGAAGAACACCTCCGAATGGGACCACAGATGGTGGCCTGCAGAACTCTGACCCACACCAACCAACCATGCACGCAACCTCTGCCTCATCCTCGACAGCCAACTGACCATGAAACGAAACGTCAATGCAGGTGCCTCCTCCTGCTTTCACACACTTCGCATGCTCCACAGAATCTTCAGATATATCCCTACCAACACTAGAAAGACAGCCACTCAGGCCCTCGTCACCAGCCGCCTCGACTACGGCAATGCCCTCTACGCCGGCATCCCCACCCAGCTCCACAGAAGACTACAAACCATACAGAACACTACAACCAGACTCATCCTGGACCTCCCTGAACGAACCCGTATTGCCCACCACCAGAGAGACCTCCACTGGCTCCTCATGTAGAAGAGATGCCAGTTCAAGATCCTCACGCACGTCTACAAAGCCCTCCACGAGCTATGACCTGCCTACCTCAACCAGCAACTGAACTTCAGCCAACCCTAGACACCTGTGCTACTCCTCACTTGCCCTCGCGCACACACCCCGCATCCATCGCAGCAGTGGTCGCTTCCTCTCCTACATTGCTGCTAAGACCTGGAACGACCTCTCCGTCGCTGGCAGACTTCCGAAGGAGACTCAAGACATGGCTCTTCGTGGAGACACAGCACCCAAATACCCCTAGGGGTGACTGTGTTGCACTTTCCAAATGCTGTTTGGTTTGGTGGTCTCATTTATAAATAGTTCATATCTCGCTATGGGGTCTGGGTCCAACGTATCTCCTTTCTTTCCCCAATTCCATAGGCCGTCAGAGTGCTCCCTATCTTGGCTTGCAGCACATTCTCCTGCTTCTCCTCCCACTTCCGCTTAGCATGTGCCTCATCTCCTCACTACTCCGCCTTCTTCCATGGCCATTCAGTGAGTTTCCCTCCTTTTTTCCCCATAGGGCGCGTGGCTACCACCTTCTTCCACCACACCTGTGCTGAGCACCACCCACGATCTTTGCCCGCATCCGCCAGGGCCCGTTCGTCTTCTCCCTCGTGGCCATTCAGCGTGCCTCCTGCCTTCTCCTCCCACGCAACGTGGCTTCCGCTTAGCACTCTCGTGTGAATAAAACATCAACACGATATTTTGGGATGCTAATGACTGACGGCAGCTGCGCTGGCACGGGCATGCCCGCCAAATGTTAATTTCACAAATCATGTTTGGCTTGCGGGGGCTGCGCGTGCTGTGGATATCTGGGCGAGAGCTGAAGCGTGTTCTTAATGTGGCAATGAATCAAACCCCTGCGACTTACCCTTCTCCGTAATGTGTTTACGAGAGCGATCAATGGGTTCTGCTCTGCCGTCGTCGACTCCAGGGGGCCCCTGAGTCGTGCTCTACAGATCCTCGTCTCACCGCTGCTGCTTGGAGATGGAGCCGGCCGAGGGAGCCGTGGACGCTTCATGGAGCAGCAATGGTACAGCCCACGGAGCATTCTTTTCACTGTTGCTACGTCTTGATTGTACCCCGCACCTTTTTAGGGCAGGGTTTGCTTTCCTGCAGCAGGCCGTCTTAGGACTTTTTAATGAAGACCTTCATACACTTACAAATGGAAGAAAAAAGCGAGCCTGCACCCCTCCCGAGAACAGAACCAATTGTTCGGACACGAGCAATCCATTAAAGAACTAATTCCACCTCCTTCTCTGGGTCAGACATTTTAAAGGGCAAAACTGGCAGTGAATTCGGAGCCCTTCCACATGGGATTCGACTCTCATTTTCTGCCGTCTTGCGCCATTGCACATTGGGGTTCGTGGCGATTGACCCCTCAAACTAGGCTGGAGGAACCGGCGAGGGATTGGGTGTAGGGTTAACTCGTAGCGCGCGCTGGAGAATGCGAGCCAAAGACCATGTAAGCACTGAGCCATTACAGAGGAGGAGCAGCAGAACATAAAAGGACCCCCTGAGTCTGTGGGGGCTGCCCCCAGACCTTCAGCAGATAATTGAGAACTGAGGGGGAGCTTCCCGGGACGGCACATTGCACCTTTCCCATGTTTTCGGTAATGGGATTCCAAAGACCTCTGGTAGGATGGATACGAAGAACAAGCCAAGAGTACAGTCGCTTACTTAGATGCTTGGATCTGGGGATCTGGGCGGTTTTCTTAACCTAGGCTCTGTTAAGCTAATGTACATGGAGCTAAATTCACAGGTACCGCAAACCACAATCAGGATAGAAGCTTTTATTTTCTGTTTTGATGTGGGGCCTTGGTGGGGCTTTTTTTTATCACTGCTGCAAAGCCCACATCCCTGCTGGTCCTCAGTCTCCTCCTTCCATTCCAGTTTGTCTTCTGAAATCTCCCAGGCCTCTAGGGTGCAGCTGTGTCAATGTGTTGAGGCTTGAGTTTAAGCCACTAAGGATTAATGAACCTTCCCTTTAGACGGTCATCAATTGGAACAAGCATTTGCAATGCAAAAAGTCCCGCATTTACACGAGTTTAAGCTATTTGCATTGTAAATGACAATGCGTTTTATTTATGCTTTAAAAACCAAAACCTAACTAAAAGGCATTTTCATTTACAATGGGCAGTGAAGAAACCAAAGCAGCTCCTGGTACAGCGCATCATCCCAGAAGCGGGTGCTGCGCTTATTATGAAAGTTAAGAAAGAAAGAGAGTGTGGTGCACCCTTTTGGGACACCGTGCTCCGTATTAAAGTTTAAAAAAAATGAAACTGAACACAGTGTCCCTGAAGCGGGCGCCACGCTCAGTATTAAAGTAAAAAAAAATACAACCGAGCGCGGTGTCCCTGAAGCAGGCACTGCGCTCAGTATTAAAGGAAAAAGAAAAACTGAGAGCGGTGTGCCTAATGCGGGCGCCGCGCCCAGCATGCAAATACATAAAAAAGCCACTGCCATTGTCCCCAGTGTAAATAAATAAAATAGTGCTCACCCACTTGTAATGCAGACCGTGTAACAATCCAAGTAAAAGGTCCCGTCGTTATGGGCGGTAACAAATGCAGACAAGGCGGTACCAAGGAGGAACTAACAAGCATTTTTACGAATCGGAAGCCAGCATTTAAGCAGTACAGTGAAACAGCCAATGACAAATATGGGCGGAGAGTGGGTGGGGCTTCCACTGCATACTCTATAACAGCATGCCTCGCAGAGCGAGCAGCGCACGGGCGCTGCAACTAGACTCGGCCTAAAAAGGGCAGAGCCTGAGGCCAGCTGAAAATGAAGCTGAAGACAAGGGGACTGAACAAAGGATTTAAGGAGCAAGAGACATGCTGGCAATGGATCCGCCAGGACAACATGGGACTGCTGCCAGAGACAGGTCTTGGGCGGCGAGACAAGATGGTACTAGAGAAAGAAGGATGGTGCTGAAGACGAAAGACAATTATATGCAGGAGTGAAATAAAGACTGAAATAAGAAAGATTTGAACCATACTCCAGATGAGCCAGTGGCAGCCAGGAAGGAACTGGAGACTGAGGTAAGGGGAGGAAAGACATTGAAGCTCGAGACAGAATGAAACGTGACCCTTGATGAAACTGAAGTAGTAGCCAAGACGGTAATTTAACTAAAGTAAACTGCAGCCAGCAGCAGTATTAAGATGGCTCTGGAAATTGGCTGGAGGTGAAGCCAGGATCAGCATCCAGCTGGTGGTATGCTGACTATGAGTAGAAGTAAATCAATAATGAAAGTAGCTGGTCTCCATAAGATGGGAGAAAGTCTATCCGCCATGGTCCTCTTCATTTGTGTGATCATTATACGCTCTGCTGAATGCTCAGACCACAGTAAATAAACCTTCCTCTAAGAATAAAAGTCTTTTTCAATCCTGACCTGCAACCTTCTACTCTGTAATTCCAGTACGAGGACCACATCTTCTCCTGATTCACCCTCTGCCATTTCAGTACTGGACACCCACATGGCTCCACCAGGCACTTCAAACTTGACCTGCAACATCTCACATTTGACAGAAATTCTGATAGATTCTGATGTACAATATCCCATAGATGCGCCGTAGATATAGATATTAGAGCACCGTTTTATTCCATGCCTTGATAACTAACTGCTGGGCAATGGGAAATGTCTACTGATCTCTAAGATGCATCAGGCCGTTTTATAAATTCAGTGTGATCCACCTATGTAGAGCATATGCCCACTGCAAATTAAATCTGCTACTGCCACCTAACACTGGAATGGCCTAAACACTTTTCTGGTAACATGTCATTACAAGCTGAGCCAGTGTGTGTTGTAAATATTGCAATCAAATTGGAAAGGCAACCAGATTTTTCATGGCGCTATGAGGTCGTATGAGTGGCAGTGCAAGCACTCTCCCAATGCTTCTAACACAAATACCATATACTGTTCGAGCCCTCGAACCAAGCGCAGCTCTGTCAGTGTATCATAGACCTGATCTGCATCATCCACTGCCGTGGTACTAGTGTAACATAGGTTTCCGCATTGTCATTGCCACCATTGAAAAAGAAAAAGGAGTGCTTCAATTTTGGCTTCACCCAACTGTATTATGTACCAGTGTGTGATTCGATTTTTCAGTTCAGTGGTTGCACACTATAAGGAAAATTAGAAGGTTGTCTGTTGTGGGTTACGACATCTCCTTTCTCCTTTTCCTTCTGGTCCTACTTTGCTTTCCCCTCTTGTGTCTGGAATGTATGTGTACATTCCGGGCGCCATGGAGTGGAACTGTGTGGGGAGGTTCTGGAAGGGTGGGAGCTTGGGCAGTTGAAGCTGTGACTGTTGGATGCTGTGCCACTCTTGTATCGGTGGTCCTATTTGTTGGAATCTGATTAAATCTACAAGAAGACTATCACGCCTCTTTCGTCTTCTTTACACTGGCGACGAGCTGAACCTGTGTGGGGACAGGTGTCAGGACCACCGGTTTCCCCATCGAACCCGGACGTGCGAAATGGAGATTACTTTAAAAAAAAAAATTGACGATCCTTGCTGAGAAACCTGCTGTTTCTACTCCGTTTTCAAGAAGAACTAACATTGCCTATTTATCTCAGAAAATGAAGGTTTCACAATGGCTGTACTCCGGTTGTAGCCTACCTGTTGCCTTGACGACGTGAACTACCGTTGGCCGCTTGATCCCTGGCGTGGAGATTCCTTGTGATTTCATCTGTACGATGTTACTGAGGTGGAGGTGACGGTGACGTCGGGCTTAGGGCTGTGAGGCGGAGTTCCTGCGTGTCAAGGAGCGTTTTTTTGAGTTACACGGAGATTTGGAGCTGGCGCATGCGCACTGGGAACAATAGCTCGGAGCTGATCTGTCAGACATGCGCGCTGTGGAATAATGCTCTTGTGCATGCGCGGTGATGCGCACACCACTGTTTCGTGTTAAGCACACATGTGTGTTGGGGAGTGAGTCTGCGCAGATTTCTCGCTGAAGGCTGAATCTTTCTCGCTGATGGCTGAATCTTTCCCTGCACATGCGCGGTGACGCGCACACCTCCATTTCGTCAGAAGAGCCTTCTTGTTGTTCAGCACATGCGCGGTGACGCGCACACCTTCGTTTCATTGAGGGATTCTTGTTCCTGCTCAGCACATGCGTGGTGATGCGCGCACCATCATCATTTTTTTTGTATTTCTTTATTTAGCTCCTGAGGTGTACATTTCTTCATGTTTCTTCGTGATCAACGTTACTTGCGGAGGTACTGTTCTTTATTTGACAGGTACATTTCTTCGTATGGAGTCTTAAGAGGCATTTCTTCATATTCTCTCCGTGATCAACATTCCTTACTGAAGTACTGTTTTCTTGTGGCTGTGGGTCAGTGATTCATTAGTCATTCATTATCTTTTGTGGGACATTATTGTTGTGCATTTGTTAGCTTAACTGTAAGTTTAGATTTAGATTTTTGTGCTATTAAGTAACTATTGTCACACCATGGCTACTGGTATGTCGCAACCTCCACAGTTTCTGTCAGAGTCGGGTGACCCCATCTTACCGTGGAAGAGATGGAAGCCTTTGTTTGATTCGTATTTGTTAGCTATTGGGGGAGAAAAATGTTCAGCTGTACGCAAGCAAGCCACCTTGTTACATAATTTGGGGGTTGAGGGCAGACATTTGTATGATGGATTGGATGAGATTGTTCTTGGGCGTGGGGAAGGTGAGCCTGAGAATATTTATGATATGTCTATCATGATGCTTGAGAGACACTTTGGATCTAAGATTAATGTGGTTTTGGAACGTCATAAGTTTTTTAGCAGGGTTCAGGGTAAGCACGAGAGAATTACCAGTTATGTGGCTGCTTTGAAGACGTTAGCTCACACTTGCGAGTTTGAGCAACTGACTGACTCCTTGATCAGAGATCAAGTTGTGAGATGTACGAACGATGTGAAGGTGCAGCAAAATCTTCTTGCCAAGAATCCTGATCTTAAAGAAACCTTGGCTATAGTTGAGGGTATGGAGAACACTAATATATGGGTGCGAGAGATGAGACCAGAGAAAAGTAATGATGCTTCAGTTGATGAAAAGGCAATTCATGAAATAAAAAAATATGATTTGAAGAAAGATGATTCTAAGGAAGGTAAGGTGGGGTTCAAGGGAAGTGTAGGTGACAAGGATAAAAAGTTTCAAGACTCTGAACAATCTACCTCTAATTACAAGACTTCTAACTCTGAACAGAGTGGGTTCAAGAATATCAGACCTGGTTTTAAGTGTTTTAGGTGTGGTAGTGACAGGCATCTTCCCAGTAGTTCCAACTGTTTTGCAAGGTCTGTAATTTGTAATAAGTGTGGCAAAAAGGGCCATTATGCCAGAGTTTGCCAGTATAAAGGTAATCAGGTTGTGCGTTACGTTGAAGAGGAGAAGAAGTTTGTATGTAGTGTCAAGGAGAATGGACTGGTGGATGGTGATGATTTAGACATGCCCGTGTGGGAAGTATTGATTGGTGGTCAACAATTTCCCGTTTTGGCTGACTCTGGTTCACCCTACACGATGGTTGGTGATGCCAATTGGGATGCGGTTTTTGGTCTAGATAAGGTTGAGTTATTCCCTCCTGACATTAACCCTGTGGGCTATGGGGGTGTCAGGATAGATGTTTTGGGATACGTGGTCAGGAAAATTCAGTATAAGGACAGGGAAACTGTGGGGAAGGTGTATGTAGCTAAGAGAGGTGATAATCTTTTGGGTTGGAGGCACCAGAGGGACATGGGGATCACTTTGAATCCCAATTCTCCTGAGAAAGTTTTACTTTTGTCTCAAGAGGTGTTATCTGGCAAGGATGTCAGTTTGTGTTTTCCCAAAGTTTTCAGTGATGAGTTGGGATTACTGAAGAACTTTGAGCATAGAATCGTATTGAAAGAAAATGCTCAACCGTTTGTTTCCAAGGTGAGGAAAGTTCCTCACTTGATGATGGAACCTTTGAAACATGAACTTGATAAGTTGTTGGTCATGGGGGTCATTGAAGAAATTGAGTGTTCTGAATGGTTGGCCCCCATCGTTTTGGCTCCTAAGGATGGTGGGAAAGGGATCCGTATGTGTGTGGACTTGCGTGGTCTGAATAAGCACATTTGGGTTGACAGGCAGCCTTTGCCCAACATCTCTGAGACTCTTGCTCTTATTAAGGATGCTAGGTGTTTTAGTGTCATGGATCTGTCATCCGCTTACCATCAGGTGCTACTTCATCCAGACTCGAGACATTTGACGTCTTTTGTGACACCTCTGGGAGCTTTCAGGTTTGTTCGTATGCCTTTTGGGTTGGCTTCTGCCGCAGCATGTTTCCAGAGGGTCATGAATAAGGTTCTGGTAGGGTTGTCTAAGGTTCTTATCTTCCAGGACGACATTCTTGTGTATGGGAAAGATCAAGAGGAACATGATGAGCATTTGTGGATGGTTCTGTTGAGGCTACAAGAAGCTGGCTTAGTTATTAAGAAGGAAAAATGTAAATTTGGGGTGTCTTCTGTAAGTTATTTGGGACATACCATCTCTCTGAAGGGATTAGTCCTACATTGGATCTAGCAGAGAGCATTATGAAGGCTCCGGTACCTATCAACAAGGATAAGGTACGATCATTTTTAGGACTTGCGGAGTTTTGTTCTAAATTTGTTCCAAATTTTGCTGTGATTGCTTCTCCCCTTAGGTTGCTGCTCAAGAAGGGGGTGCAATTTTCGTGGTCTGATGATTGTTCTTCTGCCTTTGACTCCATTAAGAGCAAAATTGGTTGTATGCCGACTTTAGGGCATTTTGATGCTTGCAGGAAAACTGTGTTGTGCACTGATGCTAGCATGCTTGGGTTGGGGGCAGTTCTATCACAAGTTGTGGATGGTGAATCCTGAGTAATTGCTTTTGCGTCTCGGTCACTCAAGGGTGCAGAAGAGCGCTACTCTGTGATTGAGCGGGAGGCATTGGCGGTCTTCTGGGCAATACATCACTTTAAGTTTTATCTTTGGGGGATACCTATTGTTATTAGATCTGATCATCGCCCGTTGTGTCAAATCTTCACCTGCAGGGAGGCTGATAATATCTCACCTAGGATCAAGCGCTGGATGGAGGGGTTGATTGAATTCAATTTTGTGGTTGAATACGTGCAAGGTTCAAAGAATGCGATTGCTGACTGCCTTTCGAGGTTACCTTTGCAGCAATCAGGTGTGGAAGTGGAAAATTCCTTGGTGGCATGGGTGCATGAATCTGCTGTTGGTTCTGATGAATGGTCTTTGAATTCTCATGAGGATAAAGATTTGGAGATGCTCAAGGAGTATTCTGTCAAGGGTTGGCCTGTGGACAGAGAGGTGCCAGAGTCCTTGAAGCCTTTCCTTAATGTTAAGGATTAATTGAGTGTCTTTGATGAAAAACTGTTGAGAGGTAATCTTGTGATACCTCCTCAAGGTCTTAGGGGGAAGATTATTAATTTGGCACATGAAGGGCATTTGGGGAGGAATCTGACCAAGGCCAGGGTACGTGAATGGTACTGGTGGCCAACGATGGATCGTCAGGTGGAAGATGCTGTAAAAGACTGCTGGGAATGTGCCAACAGTGACAAAAGCAAGAAGACTCGGGTGGCACCTCTTTCACCAGTAGATGTTCCTTCTGAGCCATGGTCCAAGTTGGGCTTGGATATTGCTGGGCCTTTTGAGTTATTTCCTCCTGATGAGCGTTATGGTTATTGGTGGACTACACCTCTAAATGGGTGGTCACTAAATGTGTGTCTGTCGTCAATACTAGAACTGTTATTGAATTCCTTTCTGAGGAATTTTCAAGAGAAGGCATTCCCAAATGGCTTATTACGGATAATGGGGTGCAATTTGTCTCGCATGAGATGAGCAGATTTTTAAATGAGTTGTCCATCATTCATTTCAAGACAGCGTTGTACTCACCGCAAGCCAATGGTCTTGCGGAAAGCATGAACAAGTTGGTTAAAAGTTGTGCCCAGAGAGCTTTGCAAACTAGATCTTCGCTTAAGAAGATGCTCAGGGAGACGTGGTGGGCTCATCGCACCACCCCAAATTGGCTGACTTCTGTTTCTCCTTTCTCAATTCTAAGAGGAAGGAAGGATCATGACAACCTGAGTCCTGCCTGGTTGAAGTTGGATGTGAATGATTTCAAGATGAATGAGCAGGTAGACTTGAGAAGGAGTGTCTATCAGGGAGAGTATAAGCGCAGATTTGATCAAAGAAACTCCACATTCCCTAGACACTGGTGTGTGGGGGATGAAGTATTGATCAGGAATCCTGGTCTGTTGAAAAAGGGGTGGCCGCGGTTCATGGGGCCCTTTGTCATTAAGGAGGTCAGGAGGAATGTGGTTGTTTTGAACTCTGGTGAAGTATGGAGCATGTCCAGGTTGGTCAAGTGGGAACCTGGGGTTGATGCTCGTGTACCTGACCTGACATGTGAGTCTGTTACCAAAACGGTCCATGGTAATGCCACTTCTGGTGTTCCTGGTTTTGGCGCTTCTAGAAGGTTGAGATGTAGGCCGAATTGGCATAAAGATTATCATATGTCTTGAGATGTATACCTTGTTCTTACCACTTTTTCTTTCATTTTTGTGAAGTGATTTTTGACTTCATGTGTTCTGTTCTTGCATCTCTGACTCATGCAAATTAATCATCCTTTATTGTAAGGGTAGGGGATGTGTTGTGGGTTACTATATCTCCTTTCTCCTTTTGCTTCTGGTCCTACTTTGCTTTCCCCTCTTGTGTCCGGAATGTATGTGTACATTCCGGGCGCCATGGAGTGGAACTGTGTGGGGAGGTTCTGGAAGGGTGGGAGCTTGGGCAGTTGAAGCTGTGACTCTCTTGTATCGGTGGTCCTATTTGTTGGAATCTGATTAAATCTACAAGAAGACTATCACGCCTCTTTCGTCTTCTTTACACTGTCACCTTGCTGTTCTGATGTTGCCTGAGTCAACTGCCCTCCCCACATTCTACTGCACCACCGCCGACCACAAACAGCACTTGCAGCTCCATCCTTTCACATGGAACCTCCCGGGAGACACCCACCCACCTCAGTAACGCCAGTACATCATTTGTGAACACTGGATCTCAGCTAAGGGTCACCAGAGTACTCACTGCAACCAAACTGCAATGGGAGGGACATAGACAGGCTGGCAAAGCCTGTCCATGCACAATATAATATTTGCAGCCGGCCAGTGTTGCACCTCTAGGTGCCGCTACCACAGACGGGAAATTCCTACCACCTCGTGTCAGATCAAATTAAATCCCCACAAAGCACTTTGCAACATGGTGCCTGTGTGTCCCCCACTAACATGAAGACCGAAACCCCAACACTGGCATCACTGAAATAAACACTAAGACCTTTACAGAGAAGCAGCTAAGCCAATCACCAGGACCTATACTTCCCACACTGAGGAAGAGCTCTCTGACCCATATGGCGACAGCTGAAAAACATTCCATGGTCTCCATGTGGTCTGGCCAGTTATTAGGTTCCAATATGGCCAAACCTGACTTGAACATTGGGCCTTAAATAAATCCAACCGAAACAAACACTGTTACCAGCCCGTGGTACAGTGAAACAATGACTCTGCATCTCAAACAGCCTAAAATAGAAACACGAGCCTAGTGGAGCTACAGTGACCACCTCCTAGTTCCCTAAGGGGCCAGTAGTGTAAATTCAGTAGCAGACCTCGAGAACTGCTGTGATAGAGAAGGCAGGCCCATGGGTTGCTATATAACTCCAGTCAAAACTAGCCCTTGGAATTATCCTGCACACAAGTCCACCACAGAACACACAAGACATTTCACCTTTCCACTGTGACCCCCACATGAAAGAGCCACAAGACACTCACTAACCACAGGCATTCCACAGCACCATGATTCACATACACTATCCTACAGTTGGTCCATCAAAGCACAGTCTTTGAAGACATCTCTCTGGTAATACCTTTCTGAAACTACATGGCAGTGGGACATCGCCTGAGAAAAGCATGCCACCTATAACCACACCAGGACGGCTCTACCTAGCATCTAAAAGTCCACCCACGACACAGTACACAAAGACTTTGAGGCATACATGCTCTCCAAAGATGGTTGCCTCCAATTGAGCCCCGCCTTTCCAAACAGTCTGTAATTAGCCATCACTAAAATGTATCAGGTTACACCAGCAGCTCGGTCACTAACACCAGAGTCTAACATCTCAGGCCGCCCCCACCTTTAGCTTCACCTCGCTTCAGGAATGGTGAAGTCAGTTTCTACTATGTCTATGTCTAGCAGGCAAAATTCAAACTCCACATGGCGTATCGCTGAACACTGAACATGGTACACACTGGTGACACCTTCAGTAAGGCCTGTTCCAGAGATGGTAGGACCCTTCAGCACCACTTCCTGTATGACTGCAGCTACCCAACACAAAACCCAAACCTTAGTTCCAATGCATCGGTTCATACTGCCACTTTGGGCTTCGCCTTGTCAGAGAAGGAAAGAAGAGTACTTAATCTGTTCAACCACATTGCCATGATCTTCGGGAAGCCAGGCACATCTCGCCAATGCCACAATGCCGTAGCAGTGGTGTCATGGGATCTAATCCAAGCAAGGAATGTTGGCCCCATCTCCCCTTATTTGCTAGTAAAAGTCATCATTGGACTGCAGTGGGCCTTCACGCCCCTGGGCCCGGATGCCTTCACCTACGGTCATATTGATAACTATGCTTCCTTGACGCATTTGCAACACCACCCAGTGGTTAATTTGTGAAAACATAAATGCTAGGGCTCTCTTCAGACGGCAGCTTGCACCAGCCTGTTAGCACCACCAAAAAAACAGAACCAACTACTAAGTGGGGAGAGGATGTGGCGTAATGACCAGAGCTGCTGAGTTCGACGATGGGGAACTAGGTTCGAGTCTTGGTGTTGGCTCAACATTCTGTGATTGTAGGCAAATTACTTCATTTCTCCGTAAATAAATGTGTCCTTAACTGGTGCTCATGATAAGCGACGGTTTTGATGATTAAGTGTCGGGGCTGAGCACCGGAAACCACGCCTCAAATTAAGCACCACACCACATCGAAGCCAACAAGAAACCCACTCACTGCCCACAGAGACACCTCCTGCTACTATTGAAAAGAAGAGGACCTCCACATATAATCGGGCGACTCACGGCAGGACATCTCTGTCAGTGCAGTGCAGCCTTGGGTGCAGAGGGTGGAGGTGCTGATTTATGTGTGTGCAGGGTGGATTCCTGTCTAACCCTGGTTGGAGAAATGGGTCTCGTGGGTTCTTTGGAATAGAAAATGGCTTCAGATCACCGCCAAAAACACAGCACAGGCACCAAAGCGGAGGACGCTGCTGCCTCCCTCCGCCACCCTTTCTCTTGCCGCACTCCAGTCACCCCCACACCGCGCACATACATCACACCGGGGCAGCCATGCTGTGTTTAGGCATGCACGGCTTCACATTGCAAATTGCGTGTCAGGCAGCCGTGGAAAGCACCTTTCATCAGTAATAAATCAAAGGGTCCCGGGAGGCAGATCTACAAGAAAACAAGACGCGAAGGGGAGGGGGCGAGGACTTTGTGTGTGTATGTGGGAGGAGGACACCAACCACAACACACAGCATCCAGAGCAGCATATGAAGCTAATAGCAGCCATGCTGAAAAACGAGAGCTCCTAGGGGTCCTGGAGCAGTGAGTAGGCACCTCTATGCACCACACTGCCCCCTTCTGCCCCTTCCCAGGGGGGTCTACCCCAGAGCCAAGCTACTGCTCCCTTCTGCCCTAGAGTCAAGCCACTGCCCCCTTCTGACCTTCCCAGGGGGGTCTACCCCAGAGCCAAGCCACAGCCCCCCTCTGCCCCTTCCCAGAGGGTTTCTATCCCAGAGTCAAGCCACTGCCCCCTTCTGCCCCTTCCTAGGGGAGGGGGGGGGGGAGTTCTACCCCCCAGTCAAGTCACTGCGCTCTTCTGCCCCTTCCCAGGGGGTTCTACCCCAGAGTCAAGCCACTGCCCCCTTCTGTCCTAGAGTCAAGCCATTGTCCCCTTCTGACCCTTCCTAGTGGGGCTCTACCCCAGAGTCAAGCCCCTTCCCCATTCTGCCCCTTCCCACGGGGTTTCTACCCCGGAGTCAAACCACTGCCCCCTTTTGCCTCTTATCAAGGGGTTTCTACCCCAGAGTCAAGCCTATGCCCCCTTCTGCCCCTTCCCAGGGGGTTTCTACCCCAGAGTCAAACCACTGCCCCTTCTGACCCCTTCCCAAGGGGTTTCTACCCAGAGTCAAACCTCTTCCCCCTTCTGCCTCTTCCCAGGGGGGGTTCTACCTCAGAGTCAAGCCATTGCCCCCTTCTGCCCCTTCCCAGGGGTTTTGTACCCCATAGTCAAGCCACTGCCCCCTTCTGCCTCTTCCCAGGGGGGGGTTCTTCCTCAGAGTCAAGCCATTGCCCCCTTCTGCCCCTTCCCAGGGGTTTTGTACTCCGTAGTCAAGCCACTACTCCCTTCTGCCCCTTCCCAGAGGGTTTCTACCTCAGAGTCAAGTCATTGCCCCCTTTTACCCCTTCCCAGGGGGTTTCTACCCCATAGCCAAGCCACTGCTCCCTTCTGCCTCTTTCCAGGGAGTTTCTAGCCCAGGGTCAAGCCACTGCCCCCTTCTGCCATTTTCCAGGGGGGTTCTACTTCACAGTTAAGCCACGCACAGAAGGTTGCTGTATGTAGATTGTGACTGAGGGACGCACTTTTCTAGCTGCAATAAACAGGTAATCCCTTGTCGGTCTAAGATTGACATATCTCACAGGGGTCCTGGAGCAGTAAGTTGGCAACTCTATGCACCACGCTGCCCCCTTCCACCCCTTCCCAGGGTGGTCTACCCCAAAGCCAAGCCACAGCCTCCTTCTGCCCCTTTCCAGGGGATTTCTACCCCAGCGTCAAGCCACTGCCCCCTTCTGCCTCTTCCCAGGGGATTTCACCCCAAAGTCAAGCCACTGCCCCCTTCTACCACTTTCCAGGGGGTTCTACCCCAGAGTTGAGCCACGCGCAGAAGGTTGCTGTATGTAGATTGTGACTGAGGGACACACTTTTCTAGCTGCAATAAACAGGTAATCCCTTGTCGGTCTAGGATTGACACATCTCACAGATGGTATGGCTGCCATGCTTGGGCACTCATGAAAGTCTCTGTCTCTGGGCTGCCAACAGGAGAGTGATGGAGAGCCGCTGTGTTTGTAGACTCACTTACACTTAAGAGAGTTCCTGCTTTACAGGATCCATCCAAGGGCGATGTGGATCCAGGGGTCGGCTGAGTTACTCTGTCCCATGAAAGGGGAGCACGAGGGATTGAATTTAACTAAGACAAGTGCATGTCCTCTTTGATATGCACAACACATAGGTGGACCCCCCTTGCTAGCGGCAGATACCAATGAGATCCACCCTTGTGTAGCAAGCTCCTTCCTGGTCCATGGGTGTGTACGGCAGGAGATACAACTCTGCTGCCGCACACGTCAATCACAATGCCCATTAATGAGTACACCACCAAGACCAGAAAAAGCCTTCAGCCACATAGCAGTGGATGGGAGAAGGGAGCGCTTAATCTCTGTTTTCTTTTCAATTGATCAAAATCCGAGTCAGTAAACGTGTTTAGAAGGTAGTTGATTAGCCTGTTCCTCCAAAGTGCCAATGTGGCCATCTTTGCCCTAATACAACCCCAAGCTTACATGGTTGACACGTGAGAATGAAGGCAATAAAGTATTTCTTTTACAATACATGTGCGAAATTGTTTGAGGCTTTTTGGGATTTGCAGCAAACAGCTCACCCCTGATACTATACTAATGGGACCCAAAGACAGCTGTGCTAATGAACTTCGACCTTGAGCTATGGTGATGCCTTCTGTAACGGTACTAACGCCCAAATATCACTCACTTCAGTCATGGCCTGGAGTCTCTCTGCTATTACACAACTTTTACCCACAACCATCTCTGTCCCATGTACCTGAATCCTGACGTGCACCACCCTCTGTGGTTGTGGCGTAATGAGCAGAGCTGTCAACTTTGTAGCTAGGGAATCAGGTTCGAGTTTCGGTGTAGGCTCAGCATAGTGGGATTCTGTGAAAATCACTTAATCTCCCCGTGCCTACCACAAAATGTGTGTGTCCGTGTGTAACGTAACTGGTGCTCATATAAAGCGCTCCAATGCCTTTAAGTCGAGTTTGTGCTATATAAAACTGCAAATAACCCAAACGCAGTTCTGTCATAGATATCAGTCCTAGTAGGCTGTGAGAAAGACAGACGGACACACACACACTCAACCCGTGCACCTCAGTGGGAGTATGCAGCATTCCACCACCACAGTGAAAAGATACTGCAACAGCTCAAGTACCCCACACCTGTGCGTTGTATTTTCAAAGTCCTTAATTTGATGCCAATGGCTGTTGAACCTGATCAGATGTTAGGTTGCCCCACAATGCAGTTCTGCACAGGAGCCACGCATGTTGTGTACTTATTACACAATTTCTTTGAATCCTATGAGTCCAACATATGTCTCTCGTTGCATGGTTGAAGCAGAGATATATTGATTTCTAAGGGGTGATGGGTCAGTTAGAGTGAATCTAGTGCTCACTAGGGATCACTTATCATTTCTAGATATTGCTGTAGTGTGTGAATGACTTCAGGAAATTTTCTATGTTGACCACATGTCTTCTTTTCTCTTCCCTTCCCTCTAGATATTTGGTGTTGGAACACGTTTCTGGGGGTGAACTCTTCGACTATCTAGTGAAAAAAGGAAGATTGACACCTAAAGAGGCCAGAAAGTTCTTCCGACAAATCATTTCAGCTTTAGATTTCTGCCACAGCCACTCAATATGGTGAGTTAAGCATAAGAGACAGTTTTTGCTGACACAAACCCATCACTGGAATCTCACTGAGGAAAAAATGTCAGCTTTCTCTTATTACCATAACTCCATCCTAAAACATATACTCTCTTAGTAACCTTCTATGAAGGCCGTCGGAGTGATATTGTTTCTGATTAATGGGGATAGAAATATTGGGAGGCCAATCTCCCTTGTTAAACTACTGGACTATCATCACTGCGTAATCACCTGGGGCCCAAAAGAGGAAGAGATGGAGTTTATGGGACTTATATGTACTGTTATGGTTCTATTTAACTATGACTTCATGCTGTGTTCCAACGTGGAGCTTTTAAGGTTGCTGCTCAGAAAGTGGTGAATAAAAGGCCATGCATAATGCTACCCTCCTGTCTTGACATAAAATCTCTCTTGGTAAGCTACTGGACTATCATCACTGTGTAACCACATGGAGTCAATGGTCCCCTTTTCAAATCGATGCTGGGGTGGGCCAAAGTTAACTATATGAACTAGGGAGAAAGCAGCCTCCCTCAAGCCAGCGGCTAGGTGTGCGGCTACTGATGGGTCGTTGGACCTCTGCACAGCTTAATAGGGTCAGTGGGGCAGTGTGAGGCTCAGAAATTCTGTTACAGCGCCCAGTCGCAAGACGTGTGGATAACCCTTTGCCATGCCATACCAAATGGCAGCTTGTGGGTGCTCCTTCCGTTGTAGGATGGTTAATGGGAATATGGATCCACATGAAGCCATTGTTCCAGAGGGTGAGCTCACCTGTACCTTACAGTTGCTTCTTTTCTCTAGGCTATGGCTAGAAAGGTTCACTGTAGGAATTCAAGGCAATCTGGGCTGGCTCTGCTGCTCTTCTTGCCTGGATGGTTGCCTTCTCTTAGGCAGAACTACCAGGCAGCACATGGATTGAGATCTGCAGAGCCTCAGGCGTAGCCTCACCAATAGTTCTGCAGGCACAGTGCGGTGTAACTTTGAACTTGCCTGTGTGGTAAGCTAACATCTTCTGTTAGTACATTCAGTAACCCACTGCCAAAAACACTGATTGTATCATTCAAATATTCAGTAAAAGTCAATCAGGCTGGTCGAATCTTTGCATGCTTTTTGTCATTGTTGAGTGGCCATATGTCTGTTTAAAATTCTAAATCGAGTTGTGTTGCTGATCAGAAGATGGCCTGTTTACTACAAGCATCCAGTTAGTTAGGCCGGCCTGCAGGAGGCGCTGCTGGGCAGATTTGATGACTTTCTGTTCAGTGAAGCTGCCTGTATGGGAAGATTTGTTGAGTCCCCAAGACAGCAAAAGATGAAGACAGAAGAGGTGTTTTTTTCTTACTGGTGAACATCCATTCTCCCTCTTCCTCTCTGTCCATAACTCTCGTCCTCCATCCCTCCCATTCTCCTTCACTCCCCACCTCTCATACATTACTGATGCTACTGGACATAACATAACATAGCAGCCCGCTCTCTTAGGGTGTAGTGACGAAGTATTCGAAAATATTATAATTGCCATCGGCCAGGAAACAAAGGAAGAGTTGCTTGTCCAGGATTTCCCCACAGGAACAATATCAAGAAGGACCCTTCTTTACCAAGCAATTAGATAAAGAATCGTAATGGGATATGGGACGTGGCGCCTCTGTAGATCAGGGACCATACAGCTAAACTATAATAATAAATAGAATTTTTGAGGACCACTAGAAAAATGGACTGGACAGGGCAGCTGGTGCAAACAGCTGTAGACCTTCTTCCCTATGAAAGGCTTGAGGAGACGTGGAGCTGCTGCCTATCATTCAATGTGGAGAGTGAGTTTTTGCAAATGCATCTCAGAAAATCAAGAGCCATCCCTGAATGTGGACAAAGAAAGAGGAGGGCAAGGAATATGTAGAGGGCAGAGGTAACTAAGTCATTCGCTGTCAATATTAGTTCTGCCACTAGCTAAGACCTTTTGATTTGACTAAAATTATGCATGGAATATACTTACTGGCGCTTTCAGCCATTCCTCCTAATTCATTGATCTCTTGTTGGTTCATTCACCATTTTTTTCCGCCCACTAGAGCATAGAGCATGGGGCACTGGGTCAGCCCACTTCATCAATTGGCTAAATTCACTGAGTGTCAGCGTTCCGTTCTTCCACAGGGGCCCCAACCCACACACAAGGTAGTGCCCTTCAGTGCCAGCGACTACCATTGAATTGAATGCTTTTTGAGACTAAACATATTTTTTGTAATGTTTTATATTGGTGAGGGTCTGCAGCTCCTACAACAAAATGGTTTACAAAAACCATCACAAAATAAGCATTGACAAAGCCAAAATACTGGCAGACAACAGCAGACCTATTGGCTTTGCCAATGTTTATATTTAGAACGCAGTTTACGAGGCAGTTTGCAGCACTGAACAGTGGGTGTCTTAGGAGCGCAGAAAAGGGAAGGAATGCCTGTCTTGTGAGTTTATAAACACTGTTTTCGCTAGCCCTTCTATGCTGTTGGTCTTCTGGCAGAGTCAGTGAATGGAATATTGTGCTGTGTCATTCAGGAAGTCTGAACATGTCTTGAGAGTCCAGAGATCCTGTGAAAGTCTAGACTTGCATCATTTAATTTCCTGCCGCCAAAGCTCTTGTTTTTCCTGACATAATGATGGTCTGATTCATCTATTTTTTATGAGCTTATTGGTATTTCAATACAGCAACAAATGCCAGTACCGTGGACTTCCACAAGGTAAAAGGGCAAAACTGTCACATAACCGTGCGTGTGCGGCTGTGCGCAAACGAATCACCAAAGTGAACACTCGCGTGCTACCTTTTGGTGCATTGTGCTTCCTGGCATTGTTCCCTTGTTTCAAAAAACAAACCTAGATAAGCTCATGTAACCTGGTTATTGTCTTCAACCAGGACGACAGCCAGGCTTCTGTTTACCTGACTTGTGAGGGAGAGACGCTCACCTGCTAAGCCCTCAGATAGTGGTGCCTTTTAGTGGTACAGGAGCGTTCAGCATAGCAGGTGAGCCTGGCATCCTCTGTGGGTGCCTGGCCTCTTTCCTTCCCCTGTTACCACCCTATGTGTATCTGTCTGATTGTAGGCTGGAGTGTGCTTATGTTGCACACCAAGGCCATCTGGGCGTTGGAATCCCTTTGAGGCACTCGCCACAGAGTCAGACTCCTCGGAGTCATTCACATGTCAGATACATATTACTGTAGGGCAAGCTTTGCTGTGCGTAGAACTGGCATCCATGTGTGTGGCGGCGAGGGGCAGGAGAATGTGTGTAGGTGTTTTACCATCCTCTGTGGGTGCCTGGCCTCTGTCCTTCCCCTGTTACCTCCCTGTGTGTCTGTGTGTATCTGTGTGATTGTAGACTGGAGTGTGCTTATGTTGCACAGCAAGGCCATCTGGGCGTTGGAATCCCTTTGAGGCACTCGCCACAGAGTCAGACTCCTCGGAGTCATTCACATATCAGATACATATTACTGTAGGGCAGGCTTTGCCGTGCGCGGAACTGGCATCCATGTGTGTGGGGGCGAGGGGCAGGAGAACGTGTGTAGGTGTTTTACCATCCGCGTGGGTGCTGTTTCAAGGGTTGGTGCAGTTGAGGATGGGGGTTGTAAGAGTAGCTGCTCTAGAGGTGAAGTTAAAGGGGGGCCTGGGTCACGGTGGTAAAGCTCTTGGGGTGATATCTTGAATCTTATTGTGGGTGTGCCCTATGGTAAGATGTAGGATAACCCCAATCCCACTACAGCTCACTGTGTCCCAAACAGGTGGACAGCCGCCCTTCATACACTGAGTGTGTCTCCATACAGCCATCACAAATGATATAGCTGTGATAAGTTTACATTTAGCATCTGTATGCCATTTCTGAACTGCATTAAGCATGAGTGGGGATCCTGCCGCTTGCACAGTTTTTATTTTCCTGAGGGGTTTCCTAGCTGCCGCTCTTGAGAATGACCTGCCAACTCATGCTGACATCTTGATAGGACAGGACCAAGTCCTCATTCAGCCGACCTCCGCATCCTGAGGCTGTTCCCCTGGACCTCAGTGGAGGGAAGAGGTCTGGAGAACACAAAATACAGAGACAAACGCCTGGTCATGTCTCCCGGCGTTGGACTATGTGAGGTGCTTAGACTGACTCCCTTAACCAAGAAACCTGCTGGTGTTGTCGTGTGTAGGCTGAAAGATGCCCTTTCTTGAAATCCAAGCCTCAAGTGGGAGTTTTCAAAAACTCTTTTAGAAAAATAGGATTTCAAAGCCCAAAAAATAGGGAAAGAAGTTGTGCGGATGGATTTCTTGAATAAGACAATAAAACCAACAACCACTGAAAATGGCAGTTATTGATAGCATCACCAATAAAACCATAACCGCATTAACGCCCTGTCCTAATGCGATGCAGCATGGATTTGGATAATTTTGTTGGAGGTGGTGACAATTACCACAACCGGCCTATTTCTGTATTTCTGAATGATTATGTTTTAACTGCAAAATCCTGGAATGTACGTTTTATCACTGATTTGTTTGTCATCTATATACACATAGCTCGTTTGACAATTAATCTACGGCATGCGATGCTATTATGACAAATTAATTCATTAATCGCGTCCACTTCCTTTTGATGTCATTTAGGATTACCTGCTTTTAGCAACCTCTGCCTCACTGGGCCATGTATTAGCATCTTTGTGCAGTGGGGGAGGGGAGGCTCGTGATCCATCTCTCAGTTGCTGCTTATCAGGGTAAATAAATGTGTTCCTGTCACTGGGGCATCATTCCGTGTAAAGGCAGAGTAACACATGCTCTGCGATGGAAAGCCAGGATTCATTGTACCCAGGAGGCAGACAGGCAGGCCTGTAGCTGACCCCGAGAGTGACGTGCATCCTGATAGTTCATCACGGAGACAACATTCTACCAAGGGAAACTATCTAGGGAGCATTTCCAATTCTGCCGCCGCCATGTTGGGAGCAGTACAACACGGCGCGTGCCATGATTGGTTGAGCTTTCTTCTGGGAAGGTGAAGATGGATGTCAAGACTGACTTTGGAAGCCGAGGAATACTGCAATATTTGCATATTGACTTACATATGTTTTATTCCCAATCCACCAACTAGAAATTCAGAGCGCAATGACCATTCTGTCAACCAATGGGAGAAGACGTCCTGGGTTTTCAGGGGTTGTTAGCATGGAGATGCATTTCACCTTCAGCAGCCAGGCAGTGCTTGCACACTGTAGAATACCTATTGCAGATTATTCGCTCAATATGGGAGATGGATTACTCCGATTTAGGGGGGATCGGTTTCATGTGTCCCCTCTCTCTCTCTCGCTGACCCCCTCCAAATCAAACTGGAGATTCACAAATTCTAAATCACCTAAGAAATTAGGTGAATAGTTTCAGGAAAATCACAAAAGAATGTTCTAGAGGGTGCAGTTTCTGCTCACGATGGGAATTGTTTAGCTGTCTTCACCTGCCAACATTGCAGGTTTTACCTTTCACAGCACCAGGCCTCTGGGGGCTGTGCGTGTGCGCGCGCACAGACTTTGTTCATAGAACTGACTGTAGGATTTTTCTGATAGGTTTTATACTGTACTTAGCGGTGGCATCTGCCGATGACACTCTGTGTATGATTTGAAATTCGAGTTTACTTTGCATACACAGTAGAGATGTTCAGCCAACCAGACAAAATGATCTATGCACATGGCCTATGGACGAGGCAGTGGGCACGCACTGCCATGCTGCTTTCTTAGCAGCTAAGTGAGTCCACTTCTGAGTCTATCTCTGCCCTTCCCATGATGCATCGGGTCCTCTCCTTTCCGATGCTGTAGAGATGTCCCGAACCATGGACTTGTTCAATCTTCAGCGTCTGGGCCTCACTTACAGTGCAAAATCCAAGAAGTCATTTTCTTTCTTTCAGTGTAAAATGTGTCCCTTTATTCAAACTTTAACCACTCGCAGTTAACGCGTGGCGGCTGCCCTCGTCCCCCCTTTGTTTCTGTTCTTGGGCGCACTTCCAGTGATGGAGAGCGCGTGTTACTTTGCTTCTCTGTGGGGATCATTCCTGCCAGAACATCCACAGAAAATGTAAAAAGTGCCACGCGCCTCCCTTCTGCTTGAAATGTGCTCCGCAGGGAGACTGTGGAGGTGCAAACACGAGCGTCATCACATCGAAGCCCGGCCTTCAGTCCTGGAAGAGGATCCTTGTCGAAGTGCAGGGCGGCCTCCTTCTGCCTGAATTGTGTGTAGTGTTAGTAGCACATTCAGCTAAAACACCTCGTGTCCGGAGAGAAAGCTGGGTTCGGAACGAGGGATGATCAACATTTGCATCATTTGCATAATTATGCTCAATTTCTGGAAACTTGTGCAAAATTAAGCATTATTACTTGAAAGGCAAATGCATCATGCAGAGCTGTATTTTAGTGCAAATTGTGTACTCGCGTCAATTTTTGAAGTGAGGATGGGTTTGAGCTAGGTTAGGAAAAACACATTTACTGAGAACAACGATCACTCTCATTCCGGTTGTTCCCACAATTCTGCACTGTAATTTTGCTGCTGTGTAATTACGCAATGTGGCATAACAGTGTAATTTCTGGATTTTTTTCTGAACAGGCGTAACACAGAATTACGCATATTACGCTGGCATAGTTTACATTTTACCCGGTCTTTGCTGGAACCTTCGAAGCCCAAATGAAAATTACGGACAACAGACTACATGTATGAAAGGCATTTAGCAGTCTCAAAGCCTGCAATTTACCAAATCACTGGGTTTGTGACTGCTAAATAGTCTTCCCAAATGTACTACATCCATCTTGCTGGTCGGTAACTAATTGCTGAATCACAAAATGAGTTTTGAAATGCATTTCAAATCGCAGTTTTGATTGGACGTGTTTAGGGCATCCCTTCCAAATTCCGAATCACAATGCTATGTATCAGTGGGTGGCACTGCCATTTGCAAGGAGGAATTAACCTTTTCGCTTGTGTCTTGAAGAAAAAGTTTGTTTGGAGTGGGCAATGGTTTAAGAAACCACTGCCAATTCTTTAAACAAACTTTTTCATAAAGTACTTTTTTTACTTAAATGTTTACCTATTCCCTTTAAGAGAATGGGCTGTATTGAAAAATGCATACTTTATTTGCCTGAAGTCACAGACAGATTGGTCTGCTGACCTCCCCATGCCAAGTTCCCTGTGATATCATCCAATCAGAATGAGTCACAATTTGCAAACTACTCTATGAATATTGATCAGGAATGTTGAATTGTGGCCCACCCAGAATAGAGATTTTGTGAACTGACCTATAATACTTAGGTCAGTTTACACAAAAAAATCTAATTTCATTTGCAAAAGGTTGGGGTTCAATTTGTGACCGCTTTATGCAAATCCAATTTTACTACAAATGGACCCATATTATTGCGAAGGATTGTGTGCTAGTGGGCCTAGGTGGGACTAGAGGCAGAATAAATAATGGGCAATCGGTACAGAGGGGTCCTGTTTAGGTCTCGTCTGACCCAGCGCATGCGCTGGTCTGGCGAGACTTATTGAGAGGGCTCCAAAAAGTGCTACCAGGCCAGCCTAGTACATGTGCGCGGGTGCGCGCGCTGCGCTTGACCGCGATTACTTTCACTTTCGCGGCCACGCGGCCGCTTTGATGTTTGATCGCGATCACTTTCGCAGCCGCACGGCCGCTTGGCATAGCCAATAGGTCTCGCTTTTGGGACCTTATAAGTATTTAGTTATGCAACTGTTGCAAGGCTAAACACTTATAAGGTCCCAAAGGCGAGACCTATTGGCTATGCCAATGCTTGTTTTAAAAGGCCAGTTTGGCTGGGATAATATTTGTCATATATTCGGATTTCTGTGACCTGTGGAAGATGGTGGATGTGCAAGAGATACTGTTTGCATTCTGGGTTTCTCAAACAAAGCTCTTCGCTTTAGAATTTTTTTGAAGCACATGTTGTGAAGTTCATCACTAGTAGACTGATAGTGAGGGGGCAGAATATTTTTTCTCCACTATAGAAGTTTGTCACTCTTTAAATAATAAATACTGTGGAAGATTGAAGCTATTATCTAAGTTGGAGTGTTAAATATGGTAAGAGTACCGGTTGTGATGGAGTTATGGGTTATAGTGTGGTCTCAGAGTTGTGGGTGAGTTGCGGGTGAGTTGATGAGAATGGAGCAGGAGCTCTGTTTTTGTTGGAGGAGTTGAGTATAGTGCTATCTCTTGGTTATCCCAGGTCACTGAGGCATAAGGGTGCTTCGTAGTCATTCGATTGTGGTGTTGTGTTCATGTGTCCAGTCTCTGTAGGGAAGGGGTGCTAAGTATGCAGATGAGCTTGGTGTCAAGCATGGTTTATCTCTTAGTTGAGTCGGCCGCTGTAGTGCATGCCTAAGGAACATTCAGCTGAGCATGCTGTTATCACTTGGTTGTGTTAGGTCAGTGTAGTGATTGAGGGCTGAACTTGCAGTTTAACTTGGTGTTGTGCATGGTTTATCTCTTGGTTGAGTCGGTTGCTGTAGTGCATGCCTGAGGAACATTCAGCTGAGCATGGTGTTATCTCTTGGTTGTGTTAGGTCAGTGTAGTGATTGAGGGCTGAACTTGCAGTTTAACTTGGTGTTGTGCATGGATTATCTATTGGTTGAGTCAGTAGCTGTAGTGCATGCCTGAGGAACCCAAAGCTGAGCATGGTGTTATCTCTTAGTTGTGTTAGGTCACTGTAGTGATTGTGGGCTGAACTTGTAGTTTAGCTTAGTGTTGTGCATGGTTTATCTCTTGGTTGAGTCAGTCGCTGTAGTGCATGCCTGAGGAACATTCAGCTGAGCATGGTGTTATCTCTTGGCTGTTTAGGTCACTGTAGTGATTGAGCGCTGAACTTGTAGCTTAGCTTTGTGTTGAGCGCAGTTTATGTCTTGGTTGAGACAGGCCACAACAATACATGCCTGAAGAACAGCAGATGAGCATGAAATTATCTCTTGCTTGTGTTAGGTCACTATAGTGATTGAGGGCTGAACTTGCAGTTTAGCTTGGTGTTGAGTGTGGCTTATCTCTTGGTTGAGCCGGTGGCTGTGGTGCATGCCTGAGGAACCCACAGCTGAGCATGGTGTTATCTCTTGGTTGTGTTAGGTCACTGTAGTGATTGAGGGCTGAACTTGCAGTTTAGCTTTGTATTGAGCGCAGTTTATCTCTTGGTTGAGCCGGGCCGCTGTAGTGCATGCCTGAGGGGCGTTCATTATAGTATGGTGTTACCTCTTCTGTCGGGTCGCTGTAGGTTATGGTCGCTGAGTAAGCCGTTGAGTCTGGTGTTGAACAAGGTGTTATCTCAGCTGTGTTGGCTGATTGTAGGGGATAGGCTCTGTGCACAGTGAAGCTTGATGTTCCCATGTTGTTGTCTCTTGCGTGAGTTGAGTTGCTGTAGGAAATGGATACTGAGCACGCAGTTCAACACAGTGTTACCTCTTGTTTGTGTTGGGTCAGTGTAGCAAATGAGTGCTACGCCTGCACTTTTACCTGGTGTTCAGTTTACCTCTTGGTTGAGGCGGTCGCTGTAGTGCTTGTCTCAGGAGCGTTCATAGGAGCAGGGTGCTACAGCTCGGTTGGGTGGGTGTGCTGTGGTTTAAAGAAAGGTCTAGGTGCTCCATCTGTGGAAGAGCTGTAGGGAGTGGCGTAGGTGCTCCGTCTGTGGAAGAGCTGTAGGGAGTGGTGTAGGTGTGCCGTCTGTGGAAGAGCTGTAGGGAGTGGCGTAGGTGCTCCGTCTGTGGAAGAGCTGTAGGGAGTGGTGTAGGTGTGCCGTCTGTGGAAGAGCTGTAGGGAGTGGTGTAGACACTCCGTCTGTGGAAGAGCTGTAAGGAGTGGTGTAGGTGCTCTGTCTGTGGAGGAGCTGTAGGGAGTGGTGTAGGTGCTCCGTCTGTGGAAGAGCTGTAGGGAGCGGTGTAGGCGCTCCATCTGTGAGAGAGCAGTAGGGAGTGATGTAGGTACCCCGTCTATGGAAGAGCTGTAGGGAGTGCTGTAAGTGCTCCGTCTGTGGAAGACTGTAGGGAGTGGTGTAGACACTCCGTCTGTGTAAGAGCAGTAGGGAGTGATGTACGCTCTCCGTCTGTGGAAGAGCTGTAGGGAGTGGTGTCGACATTCCGTTTGTGTAAAAGCAGTAGGGAGTGATGTACGCGCTCCGTCTGTGGAAGAGCTGTAGGGAGTGATGTAAGCGCTCCGTCTGTGGAAGAGCTGTAGGGAGTGGTGTAGACACTCCGTCTGTGTAAGAGCAGTAGGGAGTGATGTACGCGCTCTGTCTGTGGAAGAGTTGTAGGGAGTGGTGTAGACACTCCGTCTGTGGAAGAGCTGTAGGGAGTGGTGTAGGCGCTCTGTCTGTGGAAGAGCTGTAGGGAGTGATGTACGTGCTCCATCTGTGGAAGAGCTGTAGGGAGTGCTCTAAGCGCTCCGTCTGTGGAAGAGCTGTAGGGAGTGGTGTAGACACTCTGTCTGTGTAAGAGCAGTAGGGAGTGATGTACGCGCTCCGTCTGTGGAGGAGTTGTAGGGAGTGGTGTAAACACTCAGTCTGTGTAAGAGCAGTAGGGAGTGATGTACGCACTCCGTCTGTGGAAGAGCTGTAGGGAGTGGTGTAGGCGCTCCGTCTGTGGAAGAGCTGTAGGAAGTGGTGTAGGCGCTCCGTCTGTGGAAGAGCTGTAGGGAGTGGTGTAGACGCTCCGTCTGTGGAAGAGCTGTAGGGAGTGGTGTAGACACTCCGTCTGTGTAAGAGCAGTAGGGAGTGATGTACGCGCTCCGTCTGTGGAAGAGTTGTAGGGAGTGGTGTAGACACTCCGTCTGTGGAAGAGCTGTAGGGAGTGGTGTAGGCGCTCCGTCTGTGGAAGAGCTGTAGGGAGTGGTGTAGACACTCCGTCTGTGTAAGAGCAGTAGGGAGTGATGTACGCGCTCCGTCTGTGGAAGAGCTGTAGGGAGTGGTGTAGACACTCCGTCTGTGTAAGAGCAGTAGGGAGTGATGTACGCACTCCGATGGTGGCAGAGCTGTAGGGAGTGCTCTAAGCGCTCCGTCTGTGGAAGAGCTGTAGGTAGTGGTGTAGACACTCTGTCTGTGTAAGAGCAGTAGGGAGTGATGTACGCGCTCCGTCTGTGGAGGAGTTGTAGGGAGTGGTGTAAACACTCCGTCTGTGTAAGAGCAGTAGGGAGTGATGTACGCGCTCCGTCTGTGGAAGAGCTGTAGGGAGTGGTGTAGGCGCTCCGTCTGTGGAAGAGCTGTAGGGAGTGATGTACGCGCTCCGTCTGTGGAAGAGCTGTAGGGAGTGATGTACGCGCTCCGTCTGTGGAAGAGCAGTAGGGAGTGATGTACGCGCTCCGTCTGTGGAAGAGCAGTAGGGAGTGATGTACGCGCTCCGTCTGTGGAAGAGCAGTAGGGAGTGATGTACGCGCTCCGTCTGTGGAAGAGCTGTAGGGAGTGGTGTAGGCGCTCTGTCTGTGGAAGAGCTGTAGGGAGTGGTGCAGGCGCTCCGGTTGTGGGGGAGGCAAAGAATAACGTCATGACGTTCACTAGATCCACAGTTGTTGGAGGTGAGCCCCCCCCCCGGCTGCTTCTGTTGCTTCCCGCCCACGACACCCCTGCCCGCGCGCCTGGGATGAATAAGGGGCTCTTTTGTGATGTATCTCCTGCTTTTGGGTCAGATGCATATTTAGTGTGTGTATCTGGAGATGATGACGGAAGCGGCCCCCGGCTGACTATATTAAACATCAGAGGTAGGATATAATGCCAATTACTGCGCGGGAAGTGAGGAGACGGGGAGGAAGCCGGCCCCGGGGACTCGCCACTGCTACCGTCGGTTTATTGTGCTTATATTTCTGCTATAGGGGTCTGCGGGGCGATCGGGGAGCAGGGCCGGGGACAGGGGGGTGCATAAATATTGATGAACGACAATTACCAGGGCCTGTCACTTGTCTCTCTGTGCCCGGGGCCCTGTCTCCTGGATGGGGAGCCGTGGGTCCTGCTAATGAAAGGGGGGACGGACGGGGGTTGGGGGGAGCATCCAGGGACCTCTGCCCTCTCATCCGCCCCACGAACACATGCCCCACAATATACAAAGAATGTCAAGACAGCAGACCCTAAAGGCTCCTGCACCACGGGGAGGAACCGGGGGGGACCGAGAAGAGTGAACTAAAAGAGTGTCGGGCAAGGAGACAGAGAGGGGAGTGCAGCAGCTAATAGAGTACAGGGGAAGGAGACGGATAAGGGAGTGCAGGGAGCCAAGAGAGTGCTGGGCAAGGAGACAGAGAGGGGAGTGCAGGTATAGAAGATAGAGAGGGGAGTGTAGCAGCCAAGAGAGAGCAGAGAAAGGAGATAGAGGAGGGAGTGCAGGGAGCCTAGAGAGTGCTGGTAAAGGAGATAGAGGAGGAAGTGCAGGGAGCCTAGAGAGTGCTGGTAAAGGAGTCAGAGGAGGGAGTGCAGGGAGTCTAGAGAGTGCTGGTAAAGGAGTCAGAGGAGGGAGTGCAGGGAGCCTAGAGAGTGCTGGTAAAGGAGATAGAGGAGGGAGTGCAGGGAGCCTAGAGAGTGCTGGTAAAGGAGATAGAGGAGGAAGTGCAGGGAGCCTAGAGAGTGCTGGTAAAGGAGATAGAGGAGGGAGTGCAGGGAGTCTAGAGAGTGCTGGTAAAGGAGATAGAAGAGGGAGTGCAGGGAGCCTAGAGAGTGCTGGTAAAGGAGATAGAGGAGGGAGTGCAGGGAGCCTAGAGAGTGCTGGTGAAGGAGATAGAGGAGGGAGTGCAGGGAGCCTAGAGAGTGCTGGTAAAGGAGATAGAGGAGGGAGTGCAGGGAGTCTAGAGAGTGCTGGTGAAGGAGATAGAGGAGGGAGTGCAGGGAGCCTAGAGAGTGCTGGTAAAGGAGTCAGAGGAGGGAGTGCAGGGAGTCTAGAGAGTGCTGGTGAAGGAGATAGAGGAGGGAGTGCAGGGAGTCTAGAGAGTGCTGGTGAAGGAGATAGAGGAGGGAGTGCAGGGAGCCTAGAGAGTGCTGGTAAAGGAGATAGAGGAGGAAGTGCAGGGAGCATAGAGAGTGCTGGTAAAGGAGATAGAGGAGGGAGTGCAGGGAGTCTAGAGAGTGCTGGTGAAGGAGATAGAGGAGGGAGTGCAGGGAGTCTAGAGAGTGCTGGTAAAGGAGATAGAGGAGGGAGTGCAGGGAGTCTAGAGAGTGCTGGTGAAGGAGATAGAGGAGGGAGTGCAGGGAGTCTAGAGAGTGCTGGTGAAGGAGATAGAGGAGGGAGTGCAGGGAGCCTAGAGAGTGCTGGTAAAGGAGATAGAGATGGGAGTGCAGCATCCTAGACAGTCCGAGAAACATGGATGGAGAGAGGTCTGAGGCAGCCTGAGAGTGCAGGGAAAGAGGGCCGAGAAACAAAAGCCGCAGATTAGAGAATGGGGGTAAGTAAGAGAGGGGGCTGCAGTGGCCTAGAGAGTCCGCAAAAAGGGGATACGGAGGGTTCTGCAGGGAGCAGGGACGAGACTGCACAAGACCACAGCAGCCTGGTGAGTGCAGACGAAGGGGGAACGTGAGGGCATCGAAGCACCCTGAAGAATCTGGAGACGTGGAATGGAGAGAGTTTCAGCAGCCTCGAGAGGCCTTAAAAGGGGGATAGAGTGGGCCCTCCCGCTGCCTAGAATGTGTGGATAGGGGAACGAGAAGGAGGGGCAGAAGCCAAGACAGCGAATGGATACAGAGGACCGAGAGGGAGACAGAGCGGCGCAACGAGGAAGGACTGCGACTCCACCCGTACTTGGGGACGGACTTACTAACATTTGGTATCCTGGCCGCGCCACTTTTGTGGTGCAGACACGATGCAACATGTTAGTAGATAACTACAAAGCGACGCACGGGGAGATGTACGCTGCCTTGCGTGGCTCTGTAAAGGAACATAACGCAACGCGGAGGCTTGGGCTGACTTGCGTTACATTTCGTTCTGGCAGGCATTGCATTGATGGAGCATGAGCGTTCCCATGCACCCCCATGAATTTCACACAGTCTCAGATCTACAAAGGTTTGTAAACCTGGGGGTGAGTGAAATCACAGCGCCTCCCAGAGGATAGGGCAACAAGGAGAAACATCTTTTTTCTCCTGTTTATTTCCTCCTCTTATGTGTACAGCACTCTACAGCACACACAGAAAGAGGACAATGCTTCCAGGAATTGTTTTTGTGGAGGAAGGCCTTCCTGCACAAAACCAATTCTCCTTGTAACGCGGCTCCTTAAAAGGGGTCGGAATTGAGAGCAGGCTGCCTGAAGGATGCCGGCGCTATGAGAGCGCAGCTATGGTGCACTTCGAATCTCTCCCTTTCACGCAGCACAACGCAGCAAGTTTCCTTCCCGCACTGCTTTGCGTTAAAGATTAGTAAATTTGGCCCTTAGGGTGCATGGAGATGAACCTGGAGACAAGGATGCTGGATTTCGTTTGAGCCGTGGTGCTCAGAGTATGGCCTACAGGCCACCAGTAGCCCAGCAGACCTTCCATGGGGGACCGCAGACCTTTGACCTTTTGCATAGATCCACAGCCCAGCTACTCCGTTTGGAGCGTGCTCCCAGACGCTCTCAGTAAACACAAAAGAGGGCCACTGGGGCACGTGCGATAAAAGCTTCACTGAGCATGCTCCAGTTGCCCTCTTTTGTGTTTACTCCAAGCCTCAGTGACGCCATGCTCCCTGCACTGGCGGGAAGCAAAGGCCCGTTAAGTCAGCTGTTGCGCATTCACAGCTGACTTTTACGGGCCTTTGAGAGAGCTTTTTGCTGCCTTTGCTGACGACGTCGTCTCCCGCAGCCTGCTCTTTTCCACGCTGACCGCAGCCTGATCTCGCCAGCACCCTCCGCCGCCATTCAGGAATGCAGCAGGGGGATTCCCGCAGATCGGGCCAGCCTGCTCATCTCCTTGCCACCCACAGACCAGCTTCTTTTTATCCTGCTCGCTGCCAGCAGACCAGCTTCTTTGCTAGCCTGCTCCCCGCCAGCGTTCCTTCCTCGCAGTACCTCGCAAGTTCTCCTTCAGGTCAGTGATGGACTGGTTTTTGGCTAGTTGTGGGTCTGTTTTATGGTCTCCTGGGTCAGTTTTTACTGTTGATTTCCCTGATAATAAAACTAGCTTTGCTTGCATCAACTCAATCCATGCAGTCTTACATACCATGCAAAAAACATTTACAGCATATCTTAAAGGATACAAACTGTCCCAATATGCTGACATGGGTCACTTTTTAAGTTCCTAATTTAATAAAAGGGGCTACTTTTATTTGGAGAATTTAGGCTTATTTATTGTCCCAATTTAATTTTGTCATTCATGCCTCTGCACTTCTCTTTTTATAGGTTTATAGATCTTTTTACAGGCCTCCCTGTCTCTGTTCACAGGTGACCAGAATCCCTCGTTTCTGCATGTCTGTTTGGATTTGAATGCTTCACTTTTCTAGTAACGTTTTGAAAAGGTGATGTTGTTTTTACTGTAGTAGCCCCTCCCCCACTGCTCTGCGCCCACCGGCAGGCCCATCGGCGAGGCCCCCGGCCACAAACCAGACTACTTTTGGCCCCCCACTAAAGGTTTGTGAGTACCCATGCTTTAGAGGGGAGGGAGGGTACAGACCAGACTCTGTGGCGGGGGGGATAATTGATGTGATAAGAAAGAGGGGGCTGCAGTAGCACAGACTGTGGAGCAGCATCTAAGGAAGAGGAGTTTCTAAGGCAGAAAAGAGACAAGAGTATGGTCAGGAGACTCCAGCATAAGCAAAATATCAGGCAGAAGGGGGAGGCCAGAGACTGCAGCAGTGTAGCATGAGGGGGCAGGGAGAGGGGGGATGATATGGGACAGAAGCATCAAAGGCAGAACCAATATTAAGGCAGCACAGAGAGAAAGGTAGAGAGGGCGCTGCAGCATTAGAACAATATCAGGCAGACGGGAGGTGGCGTAGCTCAAAATAATGCTCCCTCCCTCAGAATGTGATGAGGGGCCTCTGAGTCTACCATATCTCTCAGATTTTCGAAGGACTTGGACTGAATGGGTGCCCCCTGAAGGTCTGGGGCCCCTCGAAGTTTTGGGCACCCCTTGCGCAGCGGGGTCCTGTGTTACTCCCCTGCAGAAGGGGAGGGAATGCAGCAACTCAGGAAGTGTGCGCAATGGCATGGGAAGGGTGCCATAGGTTCTAATGGAAGCAAGGGAATTAACCCCCCAAAGGAAGAGTAGGGGCTCATCAGAACTGAGCTGCAGCTGGCCCCTCACAGCTCGCTTGGTGCCATTGCACCTGCTGCACCAATTGTAGAGTGCCACCCGGCCTCTAATCTATAAAGTATCCACTCCCTCATTCCAAGGGCAGGGCTCTGGCTGAGGTGTTTAAATAAACGAGCAGATGGTCGCTCGACGCCATAGCCAATAATACAACTACAGTGTGCATGTGTATTCTTTTGGGGGTCCTGTGTAGTGAGGATTAACCACATGCCCGTGGTCCAACTGGATTGCTACAATGGCAACAAGGCCGGTGCGACCCAGTGTGCAATGCTGACCACGTTGCTGTTGAGCGCAGCGGCTTCACTGCTATCTGCCTGCTGCATGTTATGTTATGTTATGTTATTGTGTTTATAAAGCGCTCAACTCACCCAGGGGCATCTCGGCGCTGCCTAGTAGACCAACAACTTCGACAGAAAAATCAGCAAAAGGAGAGCAAGAGAACTCAGAACAAAAAAGCTTTTAGTTGTTTCTTAAAGAGTTCGTATCTGGGCATTGTTCGCAAGGCAAACGGAAGCTGGTTCCAGTATTTTGGGCCTAGATAAGAAAAAGATCTGCCTCCTGTCCGAGAAAGACGGTAGCGAGGTACCTGTAGCAGACCCTGAAAGCTGGATCTAAGACACCTTGTAGGGCAATATTTATGTAGTTTTTTTTGCAGATAGAGAGGGCCATTATTGTTCAGAGCAGAGTAGATAAAACAGCAGATCTTAAAGAAAGCTCTCTTTTTCACCGTTAGCCAGTGGAGTTCTCTAAGTAGTGGGCAAGAGGGGGTGCCTGCAGGTCGATTTAAGATCATCCTTGCAGCAGTGTTCTGGACTACCTCCTCCATGCCACCTACTGGCCCCTGCACACCTGAATTCTTACCGGCGGTCTTAATGCTAGGGCCAGTTGGCAAGGTGCCTCTCGTTGTAACACTTTGTACCTGCAGCGCCTGGCTCTACCCCGGCCCGCATTGGCTGGCATCATCGACCTACTGGGCTTCTGCTGTGTTCAGCCTGTTGCATTCACTGTTCCTGTTGCGCAGCCACGCTCATCCATGTGGCCCCGCCTGACGACTCTATTTGTTCAGGCTGCTGCAGCCTGGTGTGTTGACACCAGCTCTGAGGACCCCATTCTCCTGTGGGTAGAACTTGGACACCACTCCTTCCCTGCTGTCTCCTGCAGCCTCTCTGCATGACCCCATGTGTACCCAGGGGGTGTGAAAAGCCCGCAGACTGCTCGGCCTCTGCGGTCAGCCCCTGCTGTGGCCATGCCCTGCATCTTACCTGGAGGTGAGCTGGCCTGCACACCCATTGCTCTTTAGGGCTCTGCTGTTGGTGGGGCGTGGTGTGTCTCATCTTCTGCTGCTGAGGCTGTATCCCATTGGGTGTGACAATCGTCATCCCTCAAGCTACACATTAACATGTGACCTCAGACAGGGGTGTATTGTGCCACAGCTGGAAAAGAATATTGACTCTGTGCTCTCACAAGGTTGGAAGGAGAGTGGTAGACAGTGTCTAGTGGCTATTTATACTTACCAGACTGTAGCTTCCATAAGCCACAAGCACCACCTTGCCCTCCCTGTTTGCTGTGCTTTGCCCTTCCTGGCCACTAGCACTCTCACCCCTGGCCCAAGCGGTACCTCAGTTTCAGCACTACAGACCTGGGATTTCAGAAGCATGAGTGAGCAACAGCGGAATCAGAACCCTCCGAATCAAGCATGCATGGACCCAGCCCCATAAGCACATGCTTCTGTGATGCTGCAGCAACCTTTCTGCTAACTGTCGGATCCCACCACAGTGGCACCAATATGGCTTTCATGGATTTGGCACCTAGAGTACTATTTCCATGCGATACAGTAAATGGATGAGCCCATGAAACGATCACTACTGCACTTCAGGGGTGTGGAGTTGTATGAACCCTTTGAGACACTCCAAATACCTGTGGTGACACTGATTTTGACGTGACCACAAGGTCCCTCAACCATCACTTAAATCCTCAACTCAACCCGACTATGAATGCTTTAAATTACGCTAGGCCACCCAAATGAGCACTGAGTAGGTGGATATGTTTTACGCCTTATTAAGGAAGTTAGCAAGTACCTGCACCAACATAAAGCAACATATTGAGATTTGAGTGCAAATAATACAGGGGTGTCGGTCCTTTGCTCTTTGGCGCCTGACCCTCCACAACCAGGGATCACGCTGAATGGTATCCTCATATTAGCCTACTCCCATGAACTATCAAATACCCGGGCTTATGAGATGGAAGCAGTCCTGGGCAAGGCAATGCTCGCTTTCATCCCCCATATGGTACCAAACGTCAAGGTATAACAAGGTAACGCTATTCAACTATGCCCGGGCCCCAAGTGCCAAGTGCTCACCCCAAAGTCTGGGGGTACCTTTGGGAATTGTGGCCTCAGACACAAAGTGGCTGGTGCATGCCCCGCCAAGGGGAAGACATGCTCAAAATGTGGGAAAGCCAACCATTTTGCAAAGGTATGTCACAGTGGGATACCCTGAATGGTGCCTGAGCTGCACTGACGAACATCTACAGCCCTGCGACAGCTGTAGCTCGAAGACCTTGTGAAGGAGGGAGAGCTCAGTGGTCGTGAGCTGAAGAGTCACCAGGATGAAGAAAACATATTTGTGGTGTCCTTCACAAGAAGGGCTGGTTGCAAGAGGCGGCCGCCTTCCATGTGTGTGCTCCACATATACGGCACTCTGGTGAGCACACTCATTGACACCGGACCATCAATGAATGTACAGAATTCCAAACAATATGAACGATTAACACCATGCCATCACTCGCCCTCAGCTGGGCAAAGATAATCACAAATGGAGGGATGAAGCACCTGCCGCTCCAAGGAACAATCGAAGTGGACATCGCAAGGAATGGGCACCTCACAAAGACGAAATTCCATGTCACCAAAGGCGAAAAAGGAACCCTGCCCAGATGCCATACAGCTGAAGATCTTGAGCTGGTATTCTTAGCAAAGCAGGTGCATGAGTCACACAGTGATGCCCTCCAAGCCAAGTTCCCGCAGCTCTCCCACTGTCTAGAGAAGCTAAAAGGAAGACTGGTCAAACAAGTCCGTCAGACCTACGGCCCTAAGACACCGGAAACTTCCCTTCCCTTTGCGGCTGCAGGTGGGAACATGAGTTGAAGGTGTTGGAGGAACTTGGGGTCATAAGGAAGGTGTCTGGCCCCACGTACTGGGTGTCTCTATTGGTCATTGTACCAAAACCAAAGCAGAAAGGCACTATATGCCTATGTGTAGACATGAGGCTCTCGAATTAAGCAATCAGGCTGGAGTGCCTTATAACGGCAACAATGGATGATATTGTAGCTGATCTTAATGGGGAAGAATGGTTTTCTAAGCTGGACCTGAATTCTGGTTATCACCAATTGGTGCTGGCCTCTGAGACTCACTACATTACGACCTTTTTCACGTATGTCAGCCTCTGGCTTTAAAAGCGGCTGAGCTTTGGTGTTTCATCTGTGGCAGAGGTGTTTCAGAATTCCATCACAGAAACCCTCTCCGGACTGCTGGGGGTTGTTAACATGAGTGACAAAATCCTCATACACTCAGAAAGCCTGGAGGAGAACCATGTTCACTTCAGGGCTGCCCTTCAATGCCTAGCTGAAAGTGGGCTGACCTTGCACAAAAACAAATGTTCATTTTATTAAAACTCCTTTGACTTTTTCGAATACATCTCTTCCGAGAAGCGCTCAAAGTCGATCCCAGAATAACGGCTGCAATCCAGGAAGCACAAGTAACCCAGAACCCAACAGAAGTTTGCAGTTTCCTGGGGATGGCAACATATTGTGGGAGATTTATCCTGAATCTTGCAACTATGTCAGAGCCGCTCAGGACCCTTACTCGCACCACCATTCCATGGGACTGGAGCCCTGCAGGTGACAAGGCTTTCTGGGCCATCAAAGAGGCCTTCCTCGACAAGGTCACTAGGGCCTACTTTCACCCTCAGAGGAAGGCTGGGCTGATAGTGGACGCCAGCCCTGTGGACTTAGGTTCCGCTCTCATGCAGGATGGAATGGATTGAGAGTGGATCCCTATGGCACATGCCAGTCGGACATTGTCGGAGATGGAAATCTGTTACGCTCAGATTGAGCGTGAGGCCCTAGCCATCGAATGGGCATGACAACACTTTAATTTATACCTCTGTGACCATGAGTTCAAGTTGTGTCCTACCCCAAGCCACTTCTTCCGCTGTTTGCCAAAACCACTCTACTAGCCCCACCTCAGATTGAGAGGTGGACCATACAATTACAACCCTACGCCTTTGATGTTGTATACTGTCCCGGGCTTAACAACCCCATGGATTACCTGTCACAGCATCCGTTACCTCTAGAAGTGAGGAACACGATGGCTTAAGAGGAAAGGGCTGAGAGTGCATCTAGATAATCTTGAGCGATGCCTCCCCAAGGTCCTGACTCTCCAGGAGATATGTGAATCTGACAAGAATAACAGAAGTCTGACATGGGCGAAAAAAGTGCTAGTCAACAGGCAATGGTAAAGTTTACTGGATGGGGTTCAGACCCTGATACCGGATCAGCGAGTGTCCCGGCAGCAGCTGTGGAGAGTGATGAGTGAACTCAGTGAAAGCCAAGATGGCCTGCTGCTGCGCAGGCAGCTGATTATGATGCCCAAAAGCCTATGGGCACATGTGGTTCACCTGGCGCACTAGCGACACAAAGCAACAGAGAAAACAAATGCCTACCTGTGCAGTAAGGTATGGGTCCTAGGCATGGATGCATTGGTCGATGACCAGGCACACAGCTGTCACTCGTGTGCCATTATGAGTGAAAACCCTTCGCCTGTTCCGGTTCTGACGGAAGAACCCAACCTCCAGCCCTGGTCGAAAGTCAGTATTGACTTCGGGAGCCTTCTGGAAGGACGGATCATGGTGGTGATAGGGGACTTGTACAGGATTTTCCCATGTCAATTATGGGCCTTCCTGATGAAGTGAAGTCGGACAATGGGTCACCCTTCCAGTGATGCAACTTCCAAGAATACTTAGAATCTCTGGCCCTTCATCACCAGAAAATCATCCTACAGGGGCCTCAGGCTAACAGGGAGGTGCAGAGATTCATGAGAACACTCAACCAGGCTCTGAGAATTGGGGTGGATCACGGCGAGGATCCCGAATGCTGCTTGCACAAGTTCCTGCGAATGTATCTGCAAACCCCTCACAGCACAACCAACTATGCTCCTGCAAATCTACTCTTTTGGAAGTCGACACTGGAAAGCATCCGTGCTGACACCAAGTGGAGGCGACCAGCTGACATGGATGTTGAAGCTACACAATCACGGCAAAGAGCCACTAATTACAAGGCCAGTCAGCGCCACTGAGTGAAGGATCCCACTCTACAAATCGGAGCATCAGTTATCATGAAGGACAGACATTCTGGGTTGAAGTTTCGAGCAGCATACGAGAATGAAGTATGGGAAGTGATTAGATTGATGGAACTATGGTCACAGTACAAAGAGGTGATCATCGAGTCGCCAGAAACATCTCATGGTTCAAAGAGGTGGCGGTTTCCATAGACAACTCGGAGAATGCTGCTGAAGCCAAGGAAGAGTGCCCCCTGACACCCACCTCTCCACAGAGGTTTGAAACTCCACGAGCATCTGAAAGGGCAAGCACAAGTAATACACCTACGCCACCCTCACATGGACACATGCAACTAAGAAGTTCCCCAGCCGGAGAATCAAGTGAAAGCAGGCTTGCTAGGCATGGGACTGATAACATCTCCCGGAGCCAGAGGGATGGTCTTTGGCCAAACTCTGCCCCCAAGACAGAGACTGAAAGACTTTGTGTCTGGCCCCAGTGGCTCGATTTTTTTTCATGCAAGAACATTTGAAAAGATGGGAGAGATGTTGAGCGCCACCCAGCCTCTACACTACAAAGTATCTGTCTCCTCAAGCCGAGGGCCTGGCTCCATCCGAGGGCGCTCAAGGCCATTGCTGATAATACAACCACGGTGTGCGTGTGTGTATTCTTTGGGGGTCCTGTGTGGTGGTGAGGCCTAACAGGCCGCCTACAACAATGATAGCTACGCCCCTGTATGTGGAAGGTCGGAGAGGGCACTTCAGCTGCAGAGAGAGCGCGGGCAAGGAGTCCAGAAATGGGACTACAGCAGCACAGAAAGAGGCAGAAGACCCGAGCGGCTGCGGCTGCACAGGGCGCAGGCAGCGAGTGGCCTGAGCCCAACTTGCCGAGGTGGCGCCTTCTGTGCGAGGGAAGCTTATGTTCCAATAGTGCCCTCACTATTCTCTTCCCCATGTCTTCCCCTTCCTAGCCCCGGGATGCGTGCTTCCCCTGCCTGCCCTTCGGTAACGTGGCCGCTGAGTTGAACTCGCCTCTCCCAGACCTTGCATGGCTGGGCTGGGCTGCAGCCCTCGTGAACTCCGCTTCCGAGGCCGGCTCCATTAGTAGTAATTAGCGGCGGCGCATCTCCGTTTCTGGCTCAGGCCGGCTCTCCCGGAATATAAACACGCTGCTCGCTGCAGAGGGGTATGTTCTGTGCAAGCCCCCGCAATGGAACGGCCTCCCCTTGCGGCACGCAAACACCAGGGTACCAAGTGTCTCTTGCCGCTTACTAATGAGTGCATCTGGCTGACTGCGGCCCGGTCCTACCGGCGTTTCACATAAACCATTCAGTCATACATAGCTGATTCGTTGCCATGCCTGCGGAGGCTTTACATGCAATCCTAACATACGACGGACTTTTACTCCATCCCTTCGTGTTAGATACAAGCTTTCAGACACATGCCTGTACGGGCCGACTCTCTCCCCAGCACCACAGGCGCTTCCTGAGCAAGCCTCCGATATGACTGACTCTCCGAAGGCTAGCGGCAACCCTCAAAGGGACTGACTATTCTCCAATCCTACTTGCGTTTAAGATAAAATCCTCACCCGCGATTGGCTCTTCCGCACGCCTCCTAAGTAAGCGACGCTTCCCCAGCACCACCGTCCTTTCAGCCGCACTCCTCCTAAGTAAGTCTCGTCAAACCTGCCAGCCTTTCATGACTAAAGACTGCACTAGCCTATTCCATCCTTACCAGCTGCTTTCCAATATGACTGATCATTAAACGGAAGCGGCACCCAGATTCTGACAGCAGTACGCGTGCACTTTACAAATGCACATAATATTTAAATGTTCATTTCTGATTAAAAGCCACACACCTGAAAAGCGGAGGACATTTGCTCAGTGTAAACCGCTTTCCTGTTTTTAGCGCTGGCTTGTTAGTGCGGATGCCACCTGAGCAGTGGTCGAAGTGGGAAAAAATAAGTAGGGGGACTGTGGGTGGAACAGCAGGAGGCGGGAATAACCAGAGGATTGGGTCAGTGGGCGGAGACAGAGGTGTGGCTAAAAAGAGCAAAACATACCAATTTTTTGTATGTTTGGCATTTTACTGACCAGTTACAGCTTATAACGTTATTTAATACAACCAATGGATACACGTTTATTTGAGGTTTAATATATGAATGAATAACATTAAAATACATTTACAATGTGGGATAAGTTTTCAATCACAGAATGTCCCAAATATGCTTATAAGTGGAACCAGATACCACTTGTTTCCGAGCCACGAAGTTTTTCATCAGCACTTTCCCTCCCTTTTTCTAATCATTTCTGAACATAACATTTGGATTTAAATTCTATGACAGGAGGCACCACATGTTGGGAAACACTGTTGATTACATCATTCTGTGCCCCTCGGGCAATGCAAAATTGTAGTCCTACTTTTTTTTAATGTGCTTCACACAAAATGTCATGAAGCCAGCATTAGATGCCTCCTGGTTTCCTGTTATTGTATCTAGAAATAGCACTCAAAAATGAATATATATATACGCCTAAAACAACCCAGACCTGTTGGTTTTGCAGATGCTTTAAGCAATATCAGATGAATGAGATACAATTATTATATTAGTAGTTTGTGTAATTACTACTCTAGTTAGTTATCAATGAGAATTGATAATGTATCAAATCTGAAATTATGAGACTCAAGCAGTTGTTGAGTCAGAAATAGATAGTGGTCCTCGGATTATCTCAATCAGTTATTTTCTCCCCTTCAGACTACTATCCTCTGCAGTCACTATTAGACACCTTCATCCTTTGTCTCTCCACAAGCACTGTAGGTGTCTAGAAATACCACCCAACAGAGACTGCATGAGGAAGTTCAAACATGAATGGCAAAATATCCTAGTTTGCAAATGTTTTCCTCATAATTAAAGCTCTGCCATATTTGCCACATAATACACCATCAGCTGTATAATCTGATGGTTTGAACAAAAAAATTGTTTGCAGCTCACACCGTTCAAAACACGTGACGTGTGTTGCTGTGAAGTAGAATGCCCTTTCCAAAGGTTGACTTGTCTCCGTTCTCACTGCTGCACCTGTATGTTTAACTGGTATTAATGCGGCAAACGCTTTGCACAGACTGTTGGTATGTGTAAAAAAGTCAAAATAATAAAGTATCAGAAAATGTCCAACACAATACTCTGCGGCCTTTCTTTGCTGCATAATGTAGTCAACACAGCAACATAATTGGTCCTCCATTGCTGCATAATTGCAGTGGCCCCAAAGCAGGCTGCACATGTTAAAAGGACTTGTGCATGAAGCAGAGAGATCGTGAAGTTTGTTAACTTAGAGGTATATATACGGTAATGGTGGCGTAGGACAGCACAGCAAGTTATTTTGCTATGCTGCCCTGTGTCACAGGGAAAGGGCAGGAACGCCCCGTATTTATCCAGTACGGCCCATTTCTGTCTTTTCCACCAGTGCTTGCGCCGTTTTGTCAACCTAGCGCCAATGCAGGCACCCTGTTGCATGCAGGATTGTTTTTGTGCAGGAAGGGGCACCTTTCTGCACAAGAACAATCCTGAGAGGCTTTTTCCTCTTTCTATGTGTGCTGCACATATAGAAAGAGAAAACTACTGGGAGAAATAAAGATATTTCTCCTTGTTGTGCCTCCCTTGGGGAGGCGTACGATTTTGATACATTCCCATGTTTACAAGTCCTTGTAAATCTAGAAATGCATCAAAAACCATGGGAGTTGCATGGGAACACCCACCGCAACACGTCCCTTGGGCAGAGGAAGGCAAAGCGGCGATTTCTGCTGTCGCATGACTCCATATTTATGAAACCATTCAAAGCGGCTACGAGTGGCTTCATAAATATGACTTAGAGATTTGCATCATGCATTTACCACGTTTCGTGGTGCAAACAGGATGCAAGGTCCTTGTAAATATGCCCCTTAGTTTGGTGTGCATGAAAATCCTGCGTTGCAGATCCCTGGTGAGTTTCACTACTACTGCTGGAACAAGGCCAATGGACGCACCAATGGGTGAGGCGGACTGGCCTAAAGGGTCCTGTGACCTCAGTGACAAAGTCTCTGTTTATCTAGGGTGTGCTACTTCGTAGGCCTGCCCGCAAGACTGGAGGTGAACTTCAGTATGGATTGTGGTGGACAGGCCTTCAAGTTTAACCCACACTGGCCTCTAGTAGGGTCCACCTGCTGGTGCTAAGAGACTGGGGCTTCTATGGTCTATGGAGGCCTTCTAAGGTCTGGTAGGGGAATATGCTCCCACAGATTGGTAAAAGCGCTATATAAATGCAACAATGTTACGCATTACTCTATCTGCGCGTTTTGCAAATTGCACTCCTAGCAAGGTTTCTTAGCTTCGATGTATTCCTGTTTCTCAGCTGGGCTGGGGAAGATAACATTGATTTGACCAATAACATTTTATGATGATAAATGTTAGTGAATTCCAGGTAAAACTGCACCGGAAATTCCACGGACCATATTTAAGCTTAGACACAGTGCGCCACGGACTTACAAGCCGACCTAATTTGCAGTGCTAATGTTAGCTCTACATATCCCAGAATGCATTTATTGCTTATACTAATGCAGCTGGACTAGTTACTATTATTCCCCGGCGGGCCCACCTTTAAATATATTTGATTACCGGCTATTGCTGGTCTCCCTAAGCAGGTGAAGGTGACTATGAGTGTTGCAAACCGCGACCAAGATGCATTAAGAAAGCAGTGCGTGTCCCAGAAGGACAGCAGAAGAGGTCACTCATTTGACTTATGGTGATACAGCAGCCTAGAAGGGCGAAGGAGTTCCTGGTTATAAAGCATACTTGTCTAAATTAAAATTAGAAATTATAACAGTGCATCCTGTAACATTATTAGTTTCCCATGCTGTTATTTTACCACTAATGAATTCTGCAAAGGGTGTAAATTTCACATTGTTAGTACCAGTGTAATATAATCCGAATGCTGCAATCAGTAACTAAAGTTGACTGGTTAAGCTTTCCAATATGTCTAACAATTTGCAACACCACATTGGGCGCTTTCTCTTATGAATCTCACATCGGCTCGAGCTAGAAACAAAATTGTTTTGGGTCACAGCAGTATATTATGCCGGAGAGGGTCAATTATTAGGTAAGTCCAGCATATTCATAATTATAAGGGAAATCTCCACACCAGCACAATCATATACTTCCAGTAGCCAGCAAAAATAAACTGGATTGAGTAGTAAAGTAGTTGACCTCGACCCAACATAATCCATAACTTGCAGAGTTTATCAAACAAACTTCAACAAGCATTTGCAATGCAATAAATCTCGCATTCGCGAGATTTTGAGCTATTGGCATTGTAAATGACAATGCCTTTTATTTATGTTTAAAGAAATCCTGCAATAATAAAAGGTATTGTCATTTACAATACCAGTAGGTCAAAGTTTAGAAAATGCGAAACCTATTGCATTGTAAATGCTAGTTTTTTTAAAGCGCCAATGTTTGGGCATAGACTCCCAGGAATTCTACACTGGAGTGCTCTTCCTTTCATTGTGGAGTCGTCAGTCTGTGTGAGCCCGAAAATAAAGGGCAGATGAGGTCAAGGGTGGTGCCTAAAAGGCATCCTGATGTGACCATTGTATTGGTCACAGTGGGGGCAGGCAGGGTGCCTCCTCGCTAAATTAGGTGTAAATCACACTCTAGCAGCAGGGCCACCAAAGGTAGCCGTTTTCGCGTACTGGTTAATTACTGCTGCAGTGTTGGTTTGCAGGCCACTGCCCCCAGATACAGAGGAGAAAAGGGAGGAGGTCGTGGCAACTGCAGACGCCTTCCTTAATGGGCAAAACACTGGGCTGGACAATCGCACAATATTTTTAAATTCGGACCATTCCTGCCGTCCTGGAACGCGTTTTTAAAATACAGAAGTAGGGGAACGGACTGTGTTGAATTAAAAAAGTAGGGGCACGCCGTTCCCCTCCGATCCCGCCCACTTCTACCACTGCACCTGACCCATGTGATGAAAAGGAGAGCTTTATGAAGCAGTACTAAGAGAGGGGATTGGGCTCCACCGACACGTTGCTCACCCTCACTACGAATATTTGGTTCGACAGTGGCTGCATAAGTCCGCCTAAGAAGTAGTTCCATTGTAGAACGTGGGCGGTGGGATGCCCGTGCTCTGCAATGGAGATGTAATGTTTTGCTATAGATTTCCCAGCCTCTGCTGGTGTTCTTCAGAGACTGCTGTAGTGCTTAATTTGAGCAGGTGCTTTCCGGTGCTCAGCACCGGCACCTTAATCCTCAGCACTGTGCTTATAGCACCAGATAAGGACACTCTCATTTGGAAGCAGTGCTTTAAGTGGGAAAAAAAAACTGGGGGTGCTCTAAAAGGGGCATGGTTAATGTATTGAAGGGGCGTGGCCTATCCGAGAAGGGGCGTGGTCTAAATCAAAATAACTAGCACTGTGTGCTTAAGAAAATCATGAAGTCGCATCCAGCAAAGGATAATAAAATAGGCAAAAAGGTATATTTATTAAGTATAACCCATAAAAATACCAAACACTTTAAAAAACATGTAAAGAATATTTATATTACTTAGAAATCTATTGCAGGATTCCCCAAAACCCTCGAAGATATTCAGTGTGTTTGTTTTGCTGGGGTTTCTCACAACAATTTTCTACCTTCTACCTTTTGCAAGCCAACTCTTTACATACAGCTTTGGGTCAAATGTTTCAAATGGAGGACCATTGAGAACAAACCCACAAAGCAAGAATAGACTACTGCAACACTGCATGGAATAAATAATATCCAGAGGCACTACCATCATACTGCGTCACTGCATTGAATAAAGAGTACCCGTAGGCACTGCTCTCTTCCTACCTCGCTATTGGCATTGTAAATGACAATGCTTTTTATATATTTGTTTCAAAAACCAACACATTAATAAAAGGCATTGTAATCTACAATGCCAATGGCTCAAACTCTAGTAAATGCGAGACCTAATGCATTGCAAATGCTTGTTTTGAACTTTCGTTCTGACAATATAAAGGTTTTAAAAAAAAAGAAAATGTACTTTTGATGTAAACTAACAGCACCAAACATGTCACAGTACCTTGCAAATGCAAATGTTTCTATACATCATCATATGAAACATATTTTAGCCAATGTAAAACAGAAAATGCCAGATTAGGAAAATGTAGAAAAGGTCAAGAAGAAAAAAAACATAGACGGCTAAAATGTCCTGACTCATGCCGGTGCTCAGACCCGGACAGACCCGGCCCACTTAACGCCCTGGTTGTACGGCGTCACTCTCTCTAAGGCGCGTGCCTTCAGCCACGCACTCCCAGGCCCCCGTACATCCTCAGGTGCATGTGCACACCCGGTGACGCCTTTCGCGTTCTTTCTCCCCACTCTCGGCCCCAGCCTTACTATTGGCAGATATTTTGAGCCAGATCTGTTGTGCACTCCAAAAAGTGACACTATGGCTTGTAAGCACCTTCTCAGACTCACTGGCTTGTGTGCAGACAGTAACCTCAAGGCGCTGGATTCAGTCGGGCAGCTTTCCGAATGGGACTCCAAGTTCGGAGTCTCTCAAAACGAGCCTGGTGGCCCTACCTGCCTCAGTAGGGGCTGTAGTTACCCACATTTGACGTCTCACCTTTTTGAGGTACCCTAAAACCATACATGGTGTAGCATACTGTTCATGTAGACAAGCACTTCAGCGCCCCACATAGGGATAGTAAGCCTACATAAATGTTGCAATACAATAAACCAAGGAATATTCGGTACAACCCCTGCTGAGGCTGTAGGCCCAATATGGCACATGGAGTATGGTCAAGTTACTATTAGGAGCCAGCCATTGGTATGGGCAGTAGACCAGAATTCAACACGTTTTTTGGGGATGCACTGGGTGGGTTCCTTACAGAAATTAGGTTCTGTTTTTCCAGGACCCCTCAGTGCAACTCTTTCTCTTGCATGATGAAAATGTACTTCTCGAGGCGTACTGCAGAGGGGTATTGCGAGGATGGGTGGGGGCAATTCAGTCTAATGCCTCCTGATAATTAACTAGCAGTGAGTTACAGTGGCCCGCATCCCATCTGCAGAGAGCCACCACCATTTTGTGTTACGCCATTGTTACCTTGTGTGTCTCCCCCCCACCCCCAAGTGCTCTGTGTTCTCTCACTGAACTCTGTCCCCACCTCTTCCTCTCGCGGTCCTGCCCGAACCTCTCTTCCCTTACAGATCGCTGGTTGAACCCCTATTGTCCACCTATGAGCCCCGCGTGTTACCTCTGCCCCTCAGTTGTCTGCATGCTCGATTTCCCTCACCACTCCCTGCGTTCGTTTCTCCCCTCGCAGATATCTTCTTCTACCCCAGCACCCCACCAACAAGCCCGCTCTGTGCACGTCCCTTTGTATTCTCCTCGCCCCTGAGCCGTGTTGTCTCCGGCTATGCAACTGATGCAGACGCGAGGAGTTGGCCACGAAGAGGGGCCGAGGAGAGAATGGGCAAATAGGCCCCGATTTGCGGTTGCTTGAATATTTTTGTACCTCTACGTAAGAGACCAGTGGCGTAGTGCCCCCCCCCCCCTCCCAAGCCCTCATAAGATGTATATTTATTTTAGTTCTTTAGATGGCGCGGTCCTCGCCGCAAGTGCAACTGAATACTCTCCACCCACCCCTCGCCCTGTCTGTCCCACCCATGAGGCCGAAGTACCAAGTCGAGCTGCGGTTTAGGTTTGAGGTGCACAGACACCGCTCTCTATATGTGAATAGCGGGGTGTTCCTGCTACTGTCCAGCATGATTGAGGTTCATTGGCAGAGCTGGAGAAGGGGGCGGCTAAACTATACATTTCCTGGAACCAGTAATAACAGTGTGCAGTACAAGGGCACAGTTTTAAAATAAAAGTGGAAGGATACTTGCCTTGCCCCAGGGGCTGGTAACCCACGCTACACAGCTGGACTAAGCCACACAACTTCTCATGCTCCTGGTCCTGGATTTGTCCCACGGCCGCGCTGGCACCACCACGACGTTGCTCTCCCGCACGAAAAACAGAAGAGAAGGGAAATCCCGAGAGAAAATGGCTCTCTTAAAGGATTTCCCTTCCTCCAACAAAGCTCACCTGGCATGACGTCATGCCGTCGTGCCGTGGACGTCAGGCCGTGACCACTGAGCAAGTTAGTTCAGCAAAGTGGAGGATGGCGAAGGGAGACGGGGTCAGGTTACCAGTCTGAGCACCGGCAGTTTTTTTTGGGGCCCTCAAAACGGGTCCGAAAAAAAAAAAAAGAAAGAACGTACTACCTTTAGTAGCCACGAAAATAGAGCCCGATAGAGACCCGTTTCGAGGGCCCCAAAAAAAAACTGCCGGTGCTCAGACCCGGACAGGCCCGGCCCACTTAAAGCCCTGTTTGGAAGGCATGTTATTTTCCACCGAATCAGAGGATGTTGAGCCACGCAGAGACTCGAATCCTGTTCCCCAGCTCCGAAATCGGCAGCTCTAGCAATTAGGCCAAGTCCTCCCCAGAATAATAGGTTCCGGGGCTCTAGTCAGGAGGCAGTTTGCACCAGCACATTTCTCCTGTTAGCGCTGCCTCCTGAAGAGAGCCCAGGCACTTCTTATTTTACAAATTAACCACTGCTGCTGCTGCGCATTGCTGCTTGGGCCAGCAGCAGCGTGGCTGGCCTCATGCTACTGGCCTTGCTGATGATTCCATCACCAAAGATGTCTGCTTGAGGAACGCTTCTCTCCTGTAGGGCAGAACCAAGGATGCAAGGAGATAAAAAGAGGCTTTGTTTCAAACTCAATGAGAGATGGTAAACATAGTGTTTATTAGCACCGATCCAGTGGCCTTCAACCAGATGTTGATTGAAAGTTTAGTGTCTTTCTTTCCAAAACCGGCCCAGCCAAGAGATAAAGATAAGGAAGGGGGGGGGGATGGGGGGTGAGGACCTGGGCAGGCAAGAATCCAAGCAGGATTACATTCCTTTCGTCCCACTTTGTTAAAATAGTCATCAGAATGAAGAAAAGCTAGCTCCATACCTGCAGTTAGCCAGGGGCACATTTTGGGTTTCTTTGGAATTTAGCTCGTGTCATAAAGTCTCGTGCAATGCACTGAGCAAAAGCTGCCAATCTGTTGAAAGTGTGGCATATGCTTCAGTGCCATTGTACAATATATTGGATTGTCATTGCATTTATATTACGCTTCCTACTCCTGATGAGGCGTTGAAGCACTCTACGATGAGTAGCACGCTGCTCCGGAAACCACGATTAGTGGTCAGTCGAGTGCTATTGGAAACTGTTGGTCAATGGGTTAGTTTTGTGTGCTCAAGCCGAAACCCTACTGTGCATCCATTCCAGTTTCCTTGTGGTAGATTACATGAATAGGACGTAGGTGTGATCATTGGAGGCGCGTGAGTCCATGCAGATGGTTGGTGGGTATGAGGCTGATAAAATAGCTTAGTGGGTCATTGTGCCAGCCACAGAGTAATTCTATGCAGCCGTCAAGTTCTGTGTTTTAGGAGGACTGTTCTCCCCTAGATTCAACATTACTGAGTAATGCCTGTGCGGGAAACAGCGTTTAAAACACTGTCGGTACAATGCGTTGCCATTACAACGCGATCCGTACAACGACCGCGTTGTTACCACGTATACCATTACAACGCAAGTGATTACAACAACTTGCTGTAGGTAGTTTCACAGACTGGAGTTGGAAAAGTAAATGATACTATTCCAAACTCCAGCGCCCCCTACAGCAAGTCATTGTAATGACTTGCGTTGTAATGGTAAGAACGGTAACAACACATTTGTTGTACTGACTGCGTTGTAAAGTTATGCATTGTAAACGCATGCGAAGTAACGTCATATATTCGCCTGTGCATGTTGTTCTGACCCTCGGCTTGCAGCGGTCTCTCAGTACTTTAGCATACTTCACATGTGACTGACATTACCCCAGCCTCGCCGGCTCCTGAAAAGACTAGATCACAGGGACGCCAGCGGTGTCCACAGAGGCAGCATCCACTATGGGTTCAGTAGGGCTGTGACTATCAGGCGAAAGGAAAGCTCATGAAAGGGGACGTGAAAAGTGCCAGATTGATTGCACAGAGATCGAAACCCTCTCAGCAGTGAGCATTTTATCTTACATTCTGCCTTTCACTCTTCGATTTCTGTTAGACATTCTCTCTCACTCTTCTGTTCTCAGTTTTCCTTCACATCTCTCTAGGAATGTACTTTTCCCATATCATGGCTTTCAGATGTGATTATCATTACATCTTAACACATAAAGTACTGCGCGAATGCTGACACATACTCTGATACAAATTCTAAATGTATATTACTGTTATTTAAAATAATTTGCAAAGAACACTGATAGCATTTCACATTGGCCACAAATATAACTCATACCGACCCAAGCAGGTGAGAAGGAAGGCATGGCTCCAGCTCAGTCAATCCTTGGCCTCTCTGCTGAGACTGTCACCAACTCGTACTTCTTTACTACTAAAAGCATAACAGTCTTGATGAGAATTCCTGATATATTTTATTAGAGCTTTTTCCTCACCTATGCTGTTGAAGGTACAAGGAAGAACTATTTAATGTGAGAGCTATAGCGTGCCCCAGTAAACAATACGTTGCATACTTGGCCTGCGATGAAAAGTTGTTTTCCCACGCCTCCTTGACTCCTCAGGTAGATGTAAGAGAGCAGTCAAGGCCTAGCTTAGCGGAGGTGGTTCTGAGCTAGGGTACAACACATTGATTTGTTTTAAATATTTGTAAAGCGCAACTGTCGCTCCGAAGGGAGCATCCTGGCGATATGCGGAAGAGGCAAAGGTGAATGAGTAGGTACGAGAAATGATCCTGTTTACACAAGTGGGGAGCAGAATGCAGCCATGATCCCGACTATCCAGGTTTTCAGTGATTTTCTGAATAGGGTCTCTGATTCTATCGCCCTTAGCTGTGCAGGCATGAGATTCCATGCTTGTGTTCCTAAGACTACAAGGGACTTCCCTCCTTTGGTTTTGTATTTAAAGGTCGGAGGAAGGTTCGCTGTGGAAGATCTGAGAGCCCTAGCCGTGAAGTAATGAGTGAACTTAGCTGTCAGATATTTTGTTCCAGAGTCTCTAAAGGCTCTAAAGGTGATTGTCAAGATCTTAAATAAAATTATTTTCTGTATGGGCAGCCAATGCAGGGTATTAAGTGCTGAGGTGGCCGATGATCGACGAGGCATTTTCAGCACCAAGCGAGCTGCTGCATTCTGTTCAATTTGCAGCTTTTTTACTACCTGTTTATTTGATACAGCAAAAAGGCTACTGCAGTAATCTAATCTAGAAAGGACCAGTGCTACTGCCACTGCCTTCCTTGCAGAGTAGGGAATGTAGTTGAATAACTTTTTCATGGTTTTTATAAGGTTAAAACACATTCCTGCCACTGCAAGAGCTTGTGGCTGGAATGTAAGAGAGGCGTCAAATTTTACTACCAGATTCTTGGCGATGTTAGGTGGGGAAGGTGCGTCTTCTGGCCACCATAGGATAGGGTTGAAGGGATTTTCTTTCCCTATCAATAGCATTTCAGTTTTATCTGTGTTGCATTTGAGATTGTCATGTCTGAACTGGGGTGGCAGAGTGGGCTAAAGAACGGTGATGGATTAAACCCAGATCAGTTGACTTGGGGTGAGTGCTTGCAATGTTCAACACTCCGTCCATCATTTCCTTTGGTTTTGCTTTGTTCGCCATAAATTGGCAGGGTATGCTCAGACGTGAGTCCCTTGCTCACTTTGCCACTGGATTCAAGCAAGCCTGGCTGAAGACGGCTGAAATGCCAGAAACCGGTCCTAGGAAGCTTGTTTCCGGTCCAGGGAAGACATGGCTTGGCAGTTCGGGCTTGACTGTTCCCATGAGGCACAGGGTCAGACTGATTTGTACATGGCCATGTCTGAACTGGGGTGGCAGAGTGGGCTAAAGAACGGTGATGGATTAAACCCAGATCTGTTGACTGGGGGAGAGTGCTTGCAATGTTCAACACTCCGTCCATCATTTCCTTTGATTTTGCATTTGAGATTGTTTAGCCTCATCCAGTGGAGTGCTGGAAGTCCTAGACACATTGAAGTTAACACTTGAGAAGGGAAAAAATGCAGTACTGATCCTATTAGATCTGTCGGCCGCGTTTGAGTGTTTGGGGCGAAAACCAGATTGGCTGGGGTGTAGTATCCTGGCTTTCTCAAGGAAATCAGTAAGCTGTCTACTAAACTGTCTTTTGGTAATCTTGCTGAGAATGGGTAGTAGCGATATAGTGCGAAGATTGGAGAGTGTAGAGGGGTCTAAGTACTGTTTTTTTTGCAGTGGTTTGACAGCTTCTAGTTTCCATTCTGATGGAATTGTAGCTGTAGTTAGGGATGGAAGCCGGGGAGCGCCGTCGCGCTCACCGTGAAGATGTGCGGGGAAGGGGCCCGGCACCCCATCCCCGGACCCCGGCAAAGAGGCAGAAGAGGGGGGAGTGCCGTCGCACCCGACCCGCGGCCAGGGAGGCTGCCTCCGTGTCTGCCCGCTCCGGCGGCAAAGAAGTCTCCGGCTGCCGCGGACGCGCCAGAGGGTGCGGGCCGTGCGGGGAGTCGGCGGGGGCAGCCGGGGGTGGGCTCCCTGAGCTGCCCTTCACCAGGAAGGTATGCGGGGGTCCCAGGTGGGACTGGGACCCCGAAAGAAGAGGAAAGGGGCCTGGGTGGGACCGGGCCCCCGAAAATAGGCAAGGCGGCCGGTGGTGGGCTCCCCGAGCCATAGAACTTACCTGGGGGTCCAGGTGGGACCGGGCCCCCCAACGAGGCCTGATGATGCGGCAAAGCTGCAGGCAGCACACCGCGGCTCTCCCTGGCACAGCGGGAGGGCCGCTCATAAAATATTCATAAAGCGGAGCACAAAGCGCCCCACAATGCCTTGCAAGGCATCTGGAAATGCAGCGTTTTTGGTGCCTGGTGTCCTCCAGAGGAGGGGGGTCACCCTCAATGGTGAAAAGGTGCTGGGGGGTGCTGTTGGAGAAGAGCAGTCTCCCCTCCCAGCATGAAGAGACAAGTCACCCTAGGTGTCCTGGGGATTCGAAAGGAATAACCCCTCCAGGGCTCAGCCAGCAATTAATACCTTCTGGGCTGGGACTACTTGTTCTTCAGCTGAGGGTGTTTTGATAATTGCATTAAGGAGTGAAAGGCTGAGGTGCAGATGTCTGCGGAAGGGCATCCCCTGGAGGTGAAGAGGTGTAATTGCACTGAAATGCATTTACTAATGGATATTTATTTTAGAGGGATAATTGCATCAAGGAGTGAAAGGCTGAGGTGCGGATGTCTGGAGAAGGGCATCCCCTGGAGGTGAAGAGGTGTAATTGCACTGAAATGCATTTACTAATGGATATTTCTTTTAGAGGGACTGAAGTTCACCTGTTCAATGTGAAGTACTGGTGTAAGGTGATGGCATAAGCAAAGTGGGGTTATGTGGCCAGACTTTCCTGCTAGGGTGTCTGGCTGTACATATAATCCTGTGATTTCATCTGTGATGCCTTTAGGGCTGTAATTGCAATACATTCTAATGATCCACAAATGTGCCGAGTACTGTCATTCTAAAGTGTGCTTAAACATGTATTTTTGCTGCTGCACTTAGGTGAAGACCCCAGACTGCTAGCCCTTAAGATATAGAGGTGCATATTTTATGGTCAGTAGGAGATGCTCAGTCAAGGTCATGTGTCACCAAGGCAGGTGTACCCATTTTTAATGCTTGTTGAGGTAATGGGGTGGTCGCCACTGGGATGGTGCCAGTGCGCAGGGCCCACGCCCCAGGTTATGTTCAACTAATGGCATTGGGGGCAAGATGATGTGCATACATGGGTGTGGTGGTACTAGACCCCACCCCCCATGGGAGGGGTGGAGATGTTAAGCAATGTCACAAAGTAATTCCAACAGTTTATGTATATTTGTAAATTGGTGCATAGTATTGAGTAGTGTGTGTGTTTAATAAATGTACTCTTACTTTTATAAAGCAAAGTACAGACTGGACAATCAATTATTGAGTGCTATTTTTGCGCACCCGCAAATGGCGATTACTAGCCCACACCACCTCCCTTGAGTAAGCCTCAGACTGCTCTGCAACGCTACCCTCTGAGCGTCAGGCGCTACAAATGGGTGTTTGGTTCCCAGTGAAGGACAAATGTAGTCATGTTATTTGTGCAGGCCTCACAGATGCTGCCTCGTTTTCCAACAGGGATAAATTAACTATATTGTTGATTAATGGATTAGCAATGTCTATCACCTTGTGGAGGACCACAGGGGACATGCGTCAAAAGGAGATCCTGATTTGTAGGCCATGATAGTTTGGCGTGACTGTTCCAATGAGATTTTCTCGAAGGCCTGGAAGGACAGTCTGGTAAAAGTAGGTTCAGGAATTGAATCTATCGGCTGTGTGATGAGCATTAAATTCTTTTTGAATATTAAGGATTTTCTCATCGAAGATGACCGAGATTTGATTACATAGCATCTGTGATGTTGGAATGTCCTTGAATACCACTTTTGGGGCAGTAAAGGATTCTACCACTGAAAAGATCATTTTGTGATCATTATGAGCCTCTAAGATTTTATTAGAGAAATACTCCTTTTTTGCTACTTCGATTTGTGAATGATATTTTTTTCTACTTAATCGGAAGAGGTTCAGTTCTTCTGATCTATAAGCTCTTCTGCATTTTCGTTCCAGTTGTTTACACTGAAGGTAGAGTACTGCTAATGTAGGCGTATACCAGGGTTCTGAAGTTTTAACTTTCTGTTGGTTTGTGGTTTGCTCTATAGGAGCTACATAGTCACAGTAGCAATAAAGATGTGAATGTCAAGCCAGGGTTGTGAGTTTTTCTCCCCATTAGTTCTGATAATCCTGACCAGTACCTGGTTCCAGAGTCTCCAGGGAAGGATCTGATACCAGAGCAGGTAAGAAGGATTATGACCCAGAGGGAGAATCCAGCCTGACTACTGAATTCTGATCAGAGTGTGGACAAGTCTGACCTGCATCCCAATTGAAGTGACTCTGGACTGTCTGAGTGTAAAAGTTTTTTCTGATGTACAATTTTTGGTGATAAATTATTTGTATGAATTAGTAATTTTAATGATGCATATGACTGTGTGGTCACCCCACCTTCCCTACTAGAGACACGCCCAGTCGTGGATAGGTTTTAGTTTCTTTATTTTCCACTATTGTGAGCAGCTATCACTGGCTCTGCCATCATCCCCTACAAGGTACACTGTTCTCTTCTGGCTCTTCCTGTATTCCTCTGTAACAGTGGGTATTCCGGGCAGACCCTGTCTTCCCTTCTGAGTTGTCCCCGTTCTCTCCTGGTGCAGAGATGAGGCGTATTGTGCCCTGAAAAGTAAATCATAAAAGGGGTAGAAGTAAATAACGAAGTCAATGGCCTTTACTGGTATCCTGACTTTCATGCCATCACCATGCTCATGCAACAAGTGGTGTCTACTTCATTTATAATGCTCTTCCCTTCCCAATGACCCGCTATGGTGACCAGCCCACCACTTACTTAAAGTAAATACACTTACCAACAGGACTTGTCTGAAGTCACAGCCATCCATAATTGTGGTGACGTGAGCCACAACAACCGCCTCCTCACTAGGACCACTGGACTTGGGAGCAGTGCTGGTACAGCACTCTTCCAGGTTTTCATCCTCGCCTCGTCCTGCCGTTATTCCCGTTCCTCTCCCATTCACTCCACGCCCATCCTCAGCGTCTTCTTCCACGTCTTCTCCACACCAGTCCTTGATGTCTTCTTCCATGCCCGCCGCCCGCAGGTCTTCATCCGTTGTTTCCGTCCCTCCTCCACACACGCCTGTATCTGTCACCTCCAAGTTGATGTGCATCCCCTCCCCCCACAAATCCTGGTGCTCCATCCTTTATGGCACTGGCTCGATCCAGCAGACCCTGGAGCCAGCAGAACGCTGCAGCTCACTCCTCCCAGGTCAACGATAGCCGCTATCTTGAATTTCTCGGTCATGGTGGTTGCCCTACTGCAGACCGTAAGCAATGAACCAATGGTTTTGCCGTTAAAACAATATGATCATCTCATTTACGGGAGTGATTATTAATGTAGTATAATTATGCCACATTTTTGTTTGTGCAAGACACCATTATTTTAAAATGGATGCATTTTCTGGCTTTATGCTCATCCTGCTCATTCCCCCTTCCAATCAGTTACCCGCTGCAAGTCTCCTCTCCCTACAGTTTCCGTGGAACACAGAGCTCTATGACGTAAATGGACTGTAGTGTTAGAAAGCATGTATTGTGATTGAAACATTCTGTCGCATACCTGATATATCATTTTAAAAGATTTCTGTTGCTAGTTCAGATGTAGGCATGCAGAAAAACATAATTCTATGAGCTGTTGTTAAGAAAATGTTTCACATTATGGTATACGTATCCAGAGTGTAGTAACAGAGGAAGCAAGCAGAAGATTTCTCTTACTTAAAAGAAGTCGGTTTTTGTTAAGAACATTTCAAATATATAATTTGTTTTGATTTGCCAATGTGACCTAACCATGATCGTACATGCTGGTTTGCTGTTTTATAATCTAATATGCATAAATTGTGCATAAAAACCACTGGTTTTACTAGATCGGGGGCAACTTTCCATTCTCTCCTGAAACTCTCTCCAATTATCTGAGATTTCCCCACTTAACATGCTGTCAGTACTCTTTATGAGTTTGACTCTTAGAATTTTAGAGACATTTTATTGACTAACTAGGGTTTCTGTTATGATCTGTGACTCTGTATTCAGTATCTGAGTCTTCATGGCAAATATGCAATTTCTCAGCAATGCTTTTTTTAACCATTTTGTATTAAACCTTTTAAACTAAAATTGTATCTAGAACTCAGTTCTTGATTAGTCTCAGTTTCTTATTCTGATTTTACTTTGCTAAGTTTGTGGATTGATAGTGAGGGTAGGCTCTTACCACTAGATCAATGAGAAGACTCACAGAGCTGAACTGCCTACGGTTCCATAAAATTTGGGTTCATAAGATTAATGGGGTTCGGCTCCCACATAAGGAATGGCTCATGCCTTCTATGGATGAGAAAATTGGACTGTGCCCGACGTACGAGAGCCCACCTGTCTGGACAAACTTGTGACGAGTCAATGTGAGGTCTTCACCCCTCAAGGGGATGAGGGTGTCCAACTGGTATTGAGAAGACTAGCCAAGTAGTCATCTTTACAGTCTGCACCTCCCAGGACCGGAGGATGGGTTATCCTCTACCTAATCTGTTGGTGAGTAATTTTTGTCTAACGTCCCATCTGTAATAAAACCTGTCCCATGCCTCGTTGCCCCCGAAGAACCTTGCTGATTGCTTTGAATCTCTGGCTTGCCAATTCAGAGACATAGCTGTAGGAGGTTGTCTTGTCCAGAGATCCATTTGTCTCATTCTCAAGCAATTCCGGAGATATTCACATATAAACTCGCGGTCCATTGTCTCCAGCTTTGTTTTGGCTGGCGAAGATGATAGTCTGTGTCTCCAGACACAAGAGCCCCTCTGTCAACGTTAAATCCAACATGTGACCAGCGGTTTTTAAGCGATCAAGCCTTGTAAATATCTTGTGCCCAATCACATGGATTCTCATACAAGAACCATCTGCTGACTCCCAATGACGAGAGAGAGGCCGATGGACCTCAGTGAATTATGCCTAGGCACTATCACCAGACGTTGCTCCAAACTCTTTGAAGTTCACCAGGCTCGCTCTAGGCTCTTCAAACGTTTTTGGATGAGATTGTAGACATCGCTTTGGACCGGAGAGGTTTTCTGGTGGTTGCAACTGATTTAAAGCCTGGCGTTAGAGATCGGCGTTGGGAGTATTCTGTTTTTACACTGTGGGGCAATGACTAATTTCTTTCAGAAAAGCAACATTTGCACATTAAAGTGTGGAAGCCCAAAAATTATTATATGTGTGTTTGCGAGGCAAGCAGATGATTTAATAGAACTTGACATAGAGTTATAGTATGTATATTCACCTAGCCAGCATTGTTTTCATCTAAGCATAATTATAAGGGATAAAACACTCCCTGCCGTACAGTATAAGGATATTGCAAGTCATAGAGGAGCTCCATACACATTGAGGGGAATGAGGCAGAAGGCCATGTTCCTTTATAAGGGTTGGGAGCTTGGAGGAGACTTGCAATATCTTTATCATGTACTCCAGGGGGTACTTTATCCTATATAATACATGGTCACACCATCACCTTTCACGCAAACCACTTAAAACCTTGGAGCATAGCTCTTTCTCATGAAAGAGTCAGCATGTTTACAACCATGAAGAATAAAAATAAAAACCTCTAGTGCAAAATGAAATACACAAAAACCTGTTATTTGTTGCAAACATATATTAGAAAAAGTGCAATGGAAGTCAGTGTGTGTAAAAAAAAGCTGCACTAGCTAGGAGTGTGTAGAAATATACGGAAAGATTTGAGCTTTTCTCTATCTAAGGAGTGCAAAAAATAAACATGTTCTCTCTGCTTTTCAATGTAAGCTAAAAAATAGAGCAGAAGAAAGAAAAGCAATATTCCTTTTTCATTGCTTTATACAGCTGCTTCTATTATGCTTTGTGACTTTGCCTGCCTTTGACCTCGGCTGCTGGCAGCAATCATTGTGACGTCAGAACGTGACTGTGATAACTTATAATAGTCAAGTTCTGATGTCTTTTCTTTATAATCAACTTTTAAGAGCATCCCAAGTGGCCGATAATAGAAATAAAATAGAGACTGGTGTTTATACTGGGATTACAGAATCCCGTGTATTATATAAGGAATAAAGTACCCCCTGCTGTAAAGGATAAGGATATTGCAAGTCACAGAGGCGTTCCATAAACATTGAGGTACGAAGCCAAAGGCCGAGTTGCTTTGTAAGGTTATGGAACTCCAAGGTGACTTGCAATATCTTTATCATGTACACCAGGGGGTAGATTATCCCATATAATACATACTCACACCATCACCTTTCCCATAAACCTTTTAAATCCTTGGTGTGTAGTTTTTTCATATGAAAGAGCGAGCATGTTTGCAAACTTAAAGAATAAAAATTAAACCTCTAGTGCAAAATTAAATCAAAAATCTGTTAGATATTTGTTGCAAACAGACATTAGAAACAGTTCAGTACAATTCAGTTTAAAAAAAAAAAATCTGCCGTAGCTCGGAATGTGTAGAAACACACTGTAAGATCCTAGCTTTTCTCTATTATAAGGAGTGCAAAAAATAAATATAATCTCTTTGCTCGTCATCGTAAACTATTAAAACAGACCAGAAGATTCCGTTTGTTGCTTTACACAGCCGCTTCCATTATGCTGTGTAACCCCTGACCTGCATTTCACCTTAACTTCTGGCTCTGGCAGCAGGCTTTCTGATGTCAGAACTCAACTGTAATAACCTTATAATCATCGAGTTCTGACGTCTTTTCTTTATAATCGGCAAATTCATACAGGAATTACAGAAACCCATGTATTATAATTTCATACAGGGTCACGTACTTCTTGTATCTGACTAAGTTTCATAACAAAGTGGTGAAAACCTATGTAGAGGTTCTAGAAAAGCCGAGTAGCTTTATCAGTTATTTAGATATGTGTGTGATCGTCAGATTAAAAGTTCAAGCTCACCATGGTCAACTCAGCATTTTAGCTTTTGAAGTCAATCAAATGAGTGCCAATTGAAATTAGAAAATATTAATTGCATTCATAAATATTCTATCTACACTAATAAAATATTGATATTTACAAATGTAATCATTCTTACCACCTGTAGAAATATGTGGTGTTTTTGTTTGCTTTTAGTCAAGAAACAAAAAAATGATTCCCCATCTCACTAATTTACAGGATCTTCAACCTTGACCTGAAAAAAAGTTGATAGCTTTGCTGATGACTTCACAGTAATTGTGACATCACACAATCCCTCACCCTCATAAACACTGATATAACACTTGTGTCACCATGCTATGACACGTAATAAATATTGTGAAAGATATAGATTGCGGAATACAGATCAACCTGATCAGATTGAAATAAAACACAATATTCTCAAGATCAAGAGGTTTATTAGGGCAAATCCATCCATAAGGGCAGTTTTACATTTCTGAAACATCCTTGCCAACCTCTAAATAACTGGCCTAGAGTGTTTAGCACTGGAGATAATGAGTACGAATGCAGGCCAGGAGAACTCAGCTTTTCCTCTTTCTGAACTAGAGAAATTAAATAGAGTACAATTACATTTGGGATTTGTGAGACTTTAAAAATCACATCCAGCCCAGAAGTTATGTTTTTCATTAGATTCCACTCACTGAAGTATGAGGAAATGTGACAGATTTTTAAAAAACGTGTTACAGACTTTACATTAGTGTTATATCCTTGGTTTCCAGAGAGGACTGAGCGGGGGCTGTAGAGTTAAAATGGTTTGGAAGAAGTAGTTTGCATGGGGTGTTGAAAGATGTGCAGAGGTGTATTCTCTGCCAGGAATGTACACTGCCCAGTAATTGCTGTTGATAGTATTGTGTTGACTGGATTGCACTACATTGAAGGTGTGGTGTGTTGGCTACAAATGGTGGAATAGAAAATAAGAGTCTTGTGTAGTGTATCTCTTGTTGTAGAATCATGGCGATCTAGCTGGATTTAGATGTGAGTTCTAGGTGAATTCTAGAGGTGAGTTATATTGAGTGGGTGGCATAGGCAGTTGTCAGTGTATGATATATTGTTGAGTTTTTGTATTTCAGGATCTGAGTTTTATTGATTGGGTTTAGGGGCGTGCATGATGGAGTATGTGGTATGAAGTATTAGATATAAATGTGCATTATATACGTTTACAGTGTATATTGATATATTTCTGCACTTAGGGGCCGATTACAATGTCGTTCGCAAAGGCTCGGAATGGGATTCAGTATCTTAGAATCCGATTCAGAACCTATGTTTCCAACCAAATCGTACACATTTCCAAACGACCAATTACGATGCCCGTAATCTGTTCGGGCTGTCTGATTCGGTTTCGAAAGGCATTCAGACAGCCCAAGTCTTTCTGAGCCGAATCCTACCGGAACACGTTTTCCGAGCGAGCGATTACAATGACCGATTCGGACAGCCGTTCCGATTCGGTCTGCCCGACATAAAATGGCTGTCCCCCTGAACTCGAAGGCATCCGGTTGTGGTTCATGGGGGTACCCAAAGGACCCCTCTTTCCAACCATGCACAATGTGGCAGGCACCAGGGGGTGCCCCCCACAGGGTGCAAGGTTTTCCCCAACTACCCCTTTTTTCAATGGGAGCCTGTGTTCTCGTTCGGAACACAGGCTCCCTTTGAAGTCAATGCGAGTCTGACCGAACAATGTTGGGAGGCATCATAATCGGTCATACTCGCAGAACTAGATTCGGTCGAAGACGATTTTGGAACCAATTCGGTCTGAAGAGTTTCCGAACGACATCGTAATCAGCCCCTAAGTGTTGTAATGTTTGGAATATATATCAAAGAACAACCTCTGAGATAAGGGAGCCCATGGCCCTGCAGGACGGCTTCAGCAATGTGGGTAAAGAGCAACCCATCAGTCAATCAGAGAGAAGAAAAGGTGCTGAAGCCCAGTTTCAGGACAGCACAATGTTTTAATTCACGATAATAAAAGCAGCACAGTTCATTTCCTTTTCCTTGCGCGTTTTCGATCGACAAAAAGCCTTGGTCATAGGGGAATCCATTTACATCTTAAACTGATTTTGTGCTTATAAACCAAACTGCCACGTGACTTTGTAGTTTAAGAGCATACAATTCCCATAGCGCACTGGAAGCATTGTCACATATATATTAAAAATGCAGTGTGAATCGTCAGATAAAACATAATTGCGTTCCATTTATATATATATATATATATATATATATATATATATATATATATATATATATATATATATACATATATATATATATATATTCACTGAAAAAACCATAGGTTTCAGACATGTAATAGTTAGCGGAAATTTTACTGATAAAAAACCAATGAAATTCCCCCGTTATAGTTAGTGCAGGCAACTATAACTCACGCGACCGCAATCTTCTGCTGATGCTAATACTGTATTTAGACACTTATTTGCCCATGTCTTCTTCCATAAATTTTTAGCTATACATATATTTGAAATATTTTTTTTTCATAAAGACACATATGTCATCAGCAGAAGATTGCGGTCGCGTGAGTTATAGTTGCCTGCACTAACTATAACGGGGGAATTTCATTGGTTTTTTATCAGTAAAATTTCCGCTAACTATTACATGTCTGAAACCTATGGTTTTTTCAGTGAATTTGCAAGGTTTTTTAAATGCTAATTCCTAACTATAACGTGTGTGAAACCTATGGTTTTTTCAGTGAATTTGTACGGTTTTTTAAATGCTAAGTTACTTTACGCCATTCGTGGCGTGCACGCCCACTTAACGCAGTTCGTTCCGTGCGTGCACGGTGCGCTTCGCACACCGTGCGCGCACGGTGAGCACGCGGTGCGCTTCGCGCACCGCGCGCCCACTTTACGCAGTTAGTGCCGTACACGCAAGGTGGGCACGCAGTGCGCTACGCGCACCGCGTGCCCACGTTACGCACCGTGCGCACATGGAGGACATATTATGCGCTTCCTTGTGATAGGTAATCTGTTAAATTTAATTTGTAAGTGATGACAATAATATGCCATGCACAGAGAGTGTTTTTTTTTTTTTATTAAAATTTTTAGCGTAAGCGCACCGTACGCGTACGGTAAGCGTAATCGGCGAAATTTTCAAAAAATAAAAATTTACCGTTTTTGGCCTTTGAGGACTCAACTAACATGGCTATGTGCATGGGCGCTGTCTAAACAGCCCCTTTATATGTTTTTTGCCTTTATTTACAGCCCCCCCCTCAGAGTGCGAGAGAGAAAATGGCGGCCGCCGCTTCCTGGTTTCGACCGATTCGAATGTTTACTTAGATGTAACAGCCAATCAGAATCGCGCTCGCGCACGCCACCGTACGCGTACGGTAATCTTACGGTAAGCGTACCGTAAGCTGGCTCAGATATATATATTGATTTAAAGGCTATTTTCTCAGAATCTACTGAACAGATTTACACCAAACCTACAAAAGGCACTTCCTTGACCTGAGGACTACCTCTCTGCCAAATTTCTAGTAATTCTGTTCAGCCGTTCGGGCTGTAGCCCTGTCTAAAGGTCCTATGGAAAAATGCATGGGAAAAACGCGTTTTGGGACCCCCCTTTTATCTCAGCCCCCGCTTGACGAATCCCCCCGAGACTTTCAGGGTAGGAGCGGAGCGTAGCGCCCCACCTATTTTGAGAAATTCGCGAGGATTCGTCGACCGGCGCCAAAGGTATTCAAAATAGAATGTTGCGGATTTCCTATGGAAAAGGGGTCCTAACTATAACTACCTACTGGCGACCGCCAGTAGGTAATATATATATATATATATATATATATATAAATACAGCGGCGACAGGCACAGGTAAATGTAGTGGGGCGGTGGAGCGGGTCAGGGGCTGGGTGGGAACGGGAGGAAGTCGACAGACAACAGCATAGGTATAATTGAATAAATAACACCTTATTCTGTGAGCGGCGGCTTCCCCCCTGCCCCGCCCCACCTGTGCCGGCCACCGCTACCGATGTTGGTGAGATATATATCAATATCACCAACATCGACTCCTCCACCAGCAAGCAATCGGAGGGACCATGGGTTTCAGAAAGATTCTTAATTGACATGGCATGACACGTTTCGGCAGGTGTGCCTTTTTCAAATGCCTTCACACCGGGCTATGGTTCCCAACGCGGTTTTAACTGTTTAGCTTTTTCGCCATTGGTGGCAGGTCAGCTGGGCCGAATGTTGCATTGGAGCATTGGTGCAGCCCACATCGGTGAACTACATCTCCCAGCAAGCACCATAATGGCTTGCTCGGTAAGTATCTCTCAACGGACACCAATTTCCTCGTAGTGAGTGCTGAAATATAATGTGTTAAAAGCTTTGTTGGTTCGCATGTAGATGCGAGTCCGATGCTTATGCAATAATCCACCTTTTTGGCCCTCGTACGTCTAGCCACAACAGCCCAAGTCCTGCTGAACCGGAGACAGCAATGCAGTGATTTCCGTCTCTCCGTGCAATCACACACTCTGCTTTCACAGCAGTCCATTTTATTCTTTGGATGCGGCGGTCACTGAGATATCCAATAGCTTGGAAACTCCTTCGTTTTTGCCCATGAAACTCTGGACACTTTTTGGACAGGTCATCTCAGCGCACCATGGGCTAGTGTGCAAAACATCACCAAAATCGACCCCTCCACCACAAAGCAATCGGAGGGACCAGGGGTTTCAGCAAGATTCTTTATTGACATGGCATGACGCGTTACGGCAGGTGTTCCTGTTTCAAATGCCTTCACACCGGGCTATGGCTCCCAACGCGGTTTTAACTGTTTCGCTTTTTCCCCATTGGTGGCAGGTCAGCTGGGCTGAATGCTGCATTGGTGCAGCCCACATCGGTGAACTACATCTCCCAGCAAGCACCATAACGGCTTGCTCGGTAAGTATCTCTCAACGGACACCAATTTCCTCTTAGGAAATGCGTTTTTTGTGTTGCTAATAATTCTGGCCCCATTTGATGAAAATGTATCCTTTTTGCTTAGCTTGTGCGTGTAAATTTGATGACGGGTCCCAAACCTCAAAATCCCCATGCATTATCAACAGACTTTTTTAGACAGCGTTGCCTCAAAAACTGCTCAACGGAATTTCACCAAATTTGGCAGTAAGCTAGATCTTGGTCCAGAAAGCATGCTTTTTGTGATTTGGTGTAAATTATTTCAGTAGTTTTTGAGAAATTAAGGTTCCAAAATATTTCTATATCTGAATGGTTGTGTTCAAGAAACTCTTACAAGACCCAGAAGGACCTCACTGGGGCAAAAGAAAAGAAAATCGTCAGTTTTTGCTGTAATACCATGGGACTCCCATTGGATCGCAGCAACAACAAAAAAACACTAAATGTCGGCGGCTATTTTACTATATACATATGGGGAGGGGTCTTCAGTAGGGCCCCATCCCCAGCCCATTTAGGTATCCGGGGACACCATCCCCTGGAGCCGGGTATATTTAAGAGGAGGGGGCATGGCCTACCTTTCCATGTTGTTTTCGGCCAGAGTACCCCATTCCCCAGGTCCCAAAGTATTTTTAAGGGGAAGGGATGCACGGCCTCCCTCCCCGAGTTTTTTTCGACCTCTGGGGACCCCATTCCCTGGAGGCCAAAATAGGTTTTTGGGGAAGGGGGCCACACATCCCCCCCTCTCTAAGCCTTTAATGTCCACGGGGACCCAATTCCCCAGGACCATCTTACTTACTGTTTCCCAGGGAGCCCACCCCCAGGACACAGTAGTCTCCTTGTGTTTGCTCCTGCCTGCTGGGAGCAGACTTGTGATCTGTTTCGATGCCCGCATTGATACAGGCAGGGTAACGGAGCAAATAACTGTCCCGCCCGAGGGAGCAGCACAAGTAGCTTTTCCTTCTGGGTGGGTGCAATGGCGGCTCCTGCACCATGCGGGGAGCCGGATTTGGTAGTGGGTACCCCGGCGGCTCTCTCTGTGGCCCCAATTTATCCTTGCTGGGTGCCCTGGATGGTCACTGGGGTACCCACCTATCCCAAATGGAGGCCCTGGGAGATGTGGTCACCGGCCCCCCTTTCAAACAAAATTAACCCTAGGGGATGAGATCCCTGGGACCTATGAAGGCTCATGGAGGAGGCCACATGCCCCCCCTTTTTTATTGGTTTGGCCCTAGTGGATGGGATTCCCAGATCCTAATAAGGATTGGGAATTGGTGCTGCATGGCTCCTTCCCCATTTTTATTATATTTAGCCTCAGGGGATGGGTGCCTGAGTCCTAAAAAGGCTTGGGGGACTGCATGCCCTCCTCCCTGTTTAATTGCATTTGGCCCCGTGAGAAAGGGTCCCCGGGGTCTTTTAAGGCTTGATGAGGGAGGCTGCAAGTGTCTCCACCTTTTATTGAAACAGAACACAGGGATGGGTCCATTGGTCCAATTAAGGGTTGGGCTGCACACCCCCTACCCTTATTATACATGTTTTGGCCCCAGGGGATGTTGTTCGCAGGGCCTGCAGGCCAACCCTTCTGTGCTCACACCAAAAGCTGTGTACGATGTGGGGTTGGCAGCCTGGTGGGAGTTTGGACACAAGGCCTTGCCTAGCCTTGTGGTCAAACCCCTGCTGCACACTGCCAAAGGCTGTGTGCAGAATGGCATTGGGTGCCTGAGGAGAGTTGGAAGAAATGCCTGCCTGCAAGACAGGACCTGTGGCTAACCCCACTCCACACACGACCTAAGGTCTTGTGCAGCATGCAGTTGCCTGCCTCTGCGTGGCTGTCTGCGGCCAACCCCTTGCCTTGCGCAATGAAAGGCCATATGCGGCTGGGGGTTGGCTTTACATATGGTAATAAAATATTACTTTACGTTAAAAAACCTTAGTAGCTCACTGTAAAAAACAAACGTTACAGTAACCTTATAGTTAGGTGAATATGTCAGTGAAGCATTTACATTTTGAACTAAAATAAAACACAGAAATTCACCAGTTATAGTTAGCAGAGCTAACTACAACTTGCGCTCCCCGCCATGCACTGCTTATGACCTCACATATTACATCTCTCATGACATGTTCTATGACATCACGGATGACATTTCAAATGGCATCATTGATGACTTCGCTGATGACATCATCCAAACTTCTTTTGTACACATTATTTTCTAAAGTTGTATGGCATTAGAGGCCTGAAAGTAAGTACAATATGGCTCAGAAAAATATGAAGTGTTATTGATGCCATCACAGATACAACTCCCTTAAGTGTACCAAGCATGTGTTTTGTGCAGCAGTGACCCTATACCATACACATCACAAGTAGCCTAGTTTACATTACCAATCAACCACAGATACATGGTAAACTCTCATTGCATAAAATAACTGTTCAGACAAAGACAAGTTTCTAAAGATACTCAACATCTGTTCCAAAATAATGCCCTACTATGGTCAGCTTTTATCTGTATTAAATCCCTCACTTTCACCACACCTACATTGTGGAATGAAGTTAATGAGTGCAAAAGTAGGTAATAAACAGAGTTTACTCTTATGATACACCACAAAGAATTAAAAAGTATCTACTAAGAACAATGTACACTCTATGCAACACTTGTCAAAAAAGACATTATCCACTCAAAATAACCATGGTCTCAAGGTGCTAAAAATTATACTACCTGCAGCCTTCATACTGTGGTGAACATTTTACAGATGGCTCATGTTCTGAAGGAAAAGGAGCACATGTACATAGGTTAGTACCTGGTGCACACAGTCTTCTATGTTATGTAGAAATTGTCATGATGAGACTATTCTATCTAATAAATCAAGGCTGCTTACAATACTTAGCATCTACTATGTAGAATCTTTGCCCTAAAACAGAAGTTCTCGTCCTCAGAACCACCCCCTCGGCATGGAACAACACCTGGTGGCCCACCACCCTCGGCAACCCACGACCCCCACAGACCACGCCAAAAACCTCGGCATCATACTCGACTCCTCCCTCTACATGAATCGACAGATAAACGCTGTCAACTCCAGCTGCTTCAACACCCTCTGCATCTTCCGTAACACCTTCAAATGGATCCCCCCGAGGCAAGGAAGACAGTCACCCACGCACTCATCACAAGCAGGCTGGGCTACGGAAATGCCCTCCACGCTGGCATCAACAAGTCTCTACTCCGCAAGCTCCTGACGATACAGAACACGGCCACAAGACTCATCCTCAGGACCCCCCAACACGAATACATGAGCCAACACCTGCAACACATGCGCAGGCTCCACTGGCTTCCCATTGAGAAAAGAGTCACCTTTAAGATACTCACCTATGCCTACAAATACCTACACAACAACGGACCCCAATACCTCAACGACAGAATCACCCTCCGCGCACCCAAACGAAACCTCCGATCCACCAACCTCTTCCTTGCCAAAACCCCATGCATCCGCAGAGCCAGAGCAGGGGGAACATCCTTTTCCTACATCACAGCCTAGACCTGGAAAGAGCTCCCCGCCAACATCAGACGTGCCCCCTGCCTGAACACCTTCAGGAAGGCGCTGAAGACCTGGCTTTTCGAATGAAACAGACCTGCTGTCCCCCCAGCACCTTGAGACCCTCACGGGTGAGTAGTGCGCGTATAATCTCCCTGATTGATTGTAAACGTTTTCAGCAGAACCAAAAAACGTTTGTGGAACATACTGGATACAAGACGTCATCTGTACACATAGTTACTTTTCAATACAAAGATCTATAAGGTGTTCAATACCTCTACACACCTATTATGCATTAGAGGCACATGTGTTTTGTAAACACCCATTAGCTGGACACAAGCTGTACAAAATTCGGTAGAAAAGTAATATGATAGTTACCTGTCACTATGTAAACTATTAAATAAACGAGCACATGCATTGGATGATGTCATCAGTGATGTCATCAATGATGTCATTTGATATGTCATCAGTGATGTCATAAATGATGTCACAGAACATATCATGAGTGCGTGCGTGCGTGCCCCACATTGTATTTTGCATAATAAGTTTAATTTTGTAAAGATTATGCGTATTATTTGGGTAGAACTCACACACTATTACCATAAACCTGAGAAATTGTCAACGCAGCAGGGCTATTCTAAGTGCCCTACAGTGATTGGCCTCTCAGTATGACACTGTGTGTGATCTTCAGGCCGGGTCTAAGGAGGCTTCTGGTAACCAGGATCGGGTTACACAGAGAGAGCTCAAAAGTCCCCTCGGTGCTGGGGGGCCCCTCTGACACTGGCAGGTCCCTGGCCTGAGAGCTCGGACTGGGTCCGGAGCATGTGTGGGTGGAGTGGGGTAGATTCTTTCAGGGCACAAGTCCTACAAAAAGAAGTGGGGGGACTGACCTAGTTTGGCAGTATGCAAGTGACATCAAATCAGGGTGAGTGACATCACGGCGCACAACATCACACATGGTGACACAGGAATTGACATCATAGAAAGTGGCATCACAAGCCACGACTTTACAGGAAGTGGCATCACAAGAAGTGACATCAGATCTAAAGCCCTCGCATATATGTTTAGCAGGTCTATCATGTGTACGTTTGAGCGCATTGCGAGGACAACAGCACAGTGAGCTTTGAAAGATGATATGTGACTTGTACACCTTACAATCCCCCGTTTTTATGTAACACATCCTGTACATTCATTTACAAACTTATATAATTTATTGTACATGTAATATGCACATGTTGATGTATAGCGCTCTGACACCCTGCATTGGCATGAGTAGGGCTATAAAATAAACAAGCATTGGCATAGCCAATAGGTCTCGCCTTTTGGGACCTTATAAGTGTTTAGTCATGCAACAGTTAATTTTATTGCAGTAAGGATATTGTGCTGCATAACTAAATACTTATAAGGTCCCAAAGGTGAGACCTATTGGCTATGCCAATGCCCATTGTTTCTACAAAGTGCTACATGCCAGCAGGAAAGAGATTGAAGATAGTATATCCTGAGGAGAGGGCAGTGGGCTTACATTAGAAAACTGTTCTACTATTGTCCTAGAAAGGAGGAAGGGCAAGTCTTAATGGCCCCATCATCTACAAGGTTCTTCCAGGTCTAAGGCCTCAGAAGGCTTCATAGAAGCAAATAAAGTGCAGATGAATTGTACGAAAAGGTGTGAACATATGGCAGATAGCCTCTACAGGCTCTGGAAGTGAGGTGTGTGCAAGATGGAAAAACCAAGTCAGAAGTACCCTAAACCCCCTGTGCTGACCATAATCGGCTCAAAAAATGCAATGGGAAGTGGCCAAAATCTCATGGAAAAACATTTCCAGAACAGAGCATGCCAACCCTAGCAGAAACCAAGAGAAAGGAAAAAGATAATTGTTATGAATATATAAACATCCAAACGGGAGCATAACATTACCGGCTGTCTTCAGAAATTCAATTTAGTCATCCATGGAAAAGATCTGAAATATCTCCGTGCTTTCAGTATCTGCTGTGCTCCTTGTCCCTGCAGCCTGCACTGCTGTTACTCAAGTAGAACGGAGTTGAGAAATCCGGCCTCATTGGAAGAATACTGAAAGTAAACATACAATCTAGTTTGGGCATAGGCAGTATGCTGCAGTCCAAAAGGATGATTCCGCGTGAAAATACAATTCCAAGAATTAAAACGACAGAAACCATTACAACCTCCCTAAAAGCAGACACCCCAAACAGTGCGAGTTGAGTCACTGACATGCAACTCAGGAAAACATTGTCCCTGGGTCTAAAAAGAGCAAAAAGTAAACAAGCTACTATGTTTATGGAGTCGCTGTGATTATAACAATCCTCTTGCAGCTTGATATGCGAGCTTCCTGCTGAGTAGTAGTAATGTCCCACTCGGCAGCCATTTACAGACGGGTGTGCTCACTGCAAATGCTGAGTAAACACTGCGCTGAAAGTTAAAAAAAAAAAAGAAAAGGCATGCAGGCTGCAGCAGTAGTGACATCAGAGAGGGAGAGAGAGGACGAGGGGTGTACCCGCGAGTGGTGCACGCGCGCGCTTGGGAGGGCAGGCTTCACTTTTTCAAGCACTGCACTCGTGCTTGTGGCACGCCGCTGCGTGCTCCCGCAAGGTGGATACCACCACAAGCACGAGTGCAGTGCTTGAAAAAGTGAAGACCGACGGCTAAAGGCCCTCCTATGCTGCGCATGCGAGACTTAAAAAGGCCTTGAATCTAGTTAATAGTCTTGTTTTTTGAAAGACGACATTGCTACAGCACCATATTTTAAGGGCACATTGCAGGACGCAATTGCTTTAATTTGATTGATGAACTGAAGACAAAGATTGGACAGTACAGCAATGTTCACTACTGGTCGACAGTGTTTGGCCTATGGCTGGTTTTCATTAAATCCACAAGATATAACTGGGCATTCAAAGAATATAATCAGAATTATTTACATAATGGTTATCTTGAATATCTGGCATGGATCTAGCCCTCATGGCTAAACGTTTGACATCCCTGGAATACCAAATCAGGCTTGAGTTTTTCTCCACTGAATCAGCTTTGAGTAGCGGGACCACCTCCTTTCAGGTGATTGCAGACAGTGTTTCCAGTCCAGTACTTTTGTGTGATAGGCTACTGCATTCTCGGTGTTGTAGTCATGATTGCATCAATTGACTTAATTTGACTAACACATATGAAAACAAGGATCTGTAGGTGTAAATTCCAGTCAGCGTCCAAAATAACCTGGAGTGAATTAGTTATCCTAACTTTGAGACCACACAAATTCCTTTGTCAGTTACAGCAGTGGCCACAAATTTCTTATTTGGCTGTTCTGCGAATTAGGTAACAAAAAAAACACTAGGAAGAGATTAACTTAACCCCTTCAGTGCCCATGACGAGATAGTCTCGTCATGGAGCGCGGTTGCGCTGTGCCCATGACGAGACTATCTCGTCATGAACCCCGCCCGCTAATGAAACGCCCGGCACAGGGCGTGGAAAGGGCGGGGCACTGAAGAGGTTAAAACGTGGAGTGCAGCAGAGTAGTAAACCACTAAGCGCCTCCAACCACTATCAAAACTAAAGTGTAAATAAAAATTCATTTACAACTACCAAAACTAAGACAAAAGAAATCAAATTAGAAAATACTGAATTGCACTGGAAATTGGGACAATCATATGGGAGACACCTTAAATACAGTACACAGTATTAAATTATCTGTCCATGCTCCGACGTAACAGGGGATACAAGACCAGTGCAGCTACAATGCCGATCAGAGAGTTAGAGCTGCCCAGGATCGTAAAACTGGAGCAAGCGAGGAGGTGCGGCGGAAAGCTCTTTCCTTTAAATACTTCATTTGGGATCGGTACCGAGGGGCCATTCTTACTAACATAATGCACTCTGTTCCAGACTTGTGAAAACAATGCGAAGGAACATTTGAGCAAGCGTGGGAGGTTATGCATGCCTGATCTTAAACACCACGGGAACGCGTTAGAGGTGATACGAAACTGGAGGGGATGGGGGATATCGAGAGAGAGGGTAAAACAAATTTGCTGTACTTGTGGAAGACTCCTACAAATCCGAGCTCCTTAACTTCCAAAGACTGTGATTCAGATAAACTATTATCTGCCAAAACTGTGCACACTTCCAAGCTGGCCGATCACCCGCATAGCGAGCTATATAAACAGCATTTTTGCATTCCAGTGACGTACACTTGGCATGAGGCATACGCGTACTGCACAATTATTGCCTGCAGAGGGCTCTCTACGGTCTCTGAACTCTCCACGACTGCCTACCTGTCTTCCAGAGGAGGTGGCTGCTTCAGTAGCCGCGATGCACGACTAAGAGGTCAAGCTCTGCCTGTAAATCTGTGGCAGTCTGTGCCAAGGCGTATCTATATAAAAATAAAAAATCACAAACCTTGTGGTATGCTTCTCTATTCGGTTGGGTGTGGAGGGTGGGTGGGTGTATTACAGAGACTTCATACAATAATCTACAGCTACGTTAATCAGCATTTCCTCAGCTGCATGGCATGTGCGTAATTTACAATGGTTCAGGAAGGTTACTTCCAACTGTCGAATTATTCCGGTGTCAGAATACATTTTCCGTTTGACAGAATGGCCAGAATTGTGTCAAAAAGGAAACACAAGCAAGTAAAAACACCTCCTTCACCTCTACCACTGTACTGTTATTTGTTTCGCTCCCTGGTGTGATAAATAACGATGATGATGAACTCTTGGAAAGAGTAAAACATTACTACACCTGCGCAATGACAACATTGTCCCCAGTCTTGAATGTTAGGCAGCCATGCGCCTCCTCTTAAGAAATACACCTTCCAGCAACTCTTACAGTGAATACAATCTTAAGTTATTAGGAATATGTAAATAAAACAAGCATTGGCCGCACACGCACCTCGCGCTCATAGTTAAACAAGCATTGGCCGCGCGGTGCGCGGCCCACGAAAGTGAAAGTGATTGCGATCAAAGTGAAAGTGATTACGATCAAAGACAGATGGCGCTGCGCGCGTGCACGCTCATGTGAACGTAAGCGCTAGGCCACCAAAAGCCTGTGGCAGCCCTTTCAAAACCCACACACTAAATTTCTCGCAGCGCATGCGCTGACTCAGCGAGACCTAAAAATAGTGGTACTTAAATTATTTCAATGCCTCCTCAGGGGAAGTAATCTCAATATAAATGCTATTTGCTTTGTTTAAATACTGGGAAAGACCAACACATCTGATATTCTAATACAGTGCATGCATATCTCCTAAACAGGGACTGAACAAAATGAAAAGCTGCCTCTCTTAAGTATGTGTGAAGTGCTAACAAGGTGTGAGCCTTTGTTTCCCCTCTGCTTCATTTGCATCAGGTGTGAGGCTCCTGACTGATCCCAGCCAAGAGGCTCCAACAAAAGGAGGCCTGATGACCCCTCAAATTTGGCCTTTGTTATGGGCCCAGCAGGAGTTTTAAATAAGAAAGCCCCCTCCCGGCTTGCACATTGTTGCAGATGGAAAGCAGACAATGTACAGGTGCTGTTGAAAGTGTCCAGGTATTTGGAAATTACACTAGAAGGAGATCAGCACATTATTCAGCGGGGCCCAAATTCTTGGCAGGGTGGTCGGCGTTCACCCTTTGAAAAAAGTGGGTGGACGCCATCCACCCGCGTGTACCCCCAACTCGTGCTCTGGATTCTTTACACCACTGATATAGATGGATGGATGAAGGATTTAGTGCACCACTTGTGGGGAGCAGGGGAGCCTATTGTGCAGCTGGTGCACTAGCACCTGGTCTCAGAGGACCGAGGGGCTCATTAGACCCCTATAATTCCTGTATTTTACAACCCGAACTTCAGCTATAGGGCCGTTTTTCCTTGCTTTCACTCGGGCCCACGGTATTCAAGCTCGGTAGCTACGTTCCTGGCAGAGAGCCGAGGCAGAGCCCCGCAATGGCACGTTCGTGTTGATAAATTGTGAGTCGGTTTCCGCATATTCCAATCTCGGGAGAAAGGCTGGAGTTCTTCTGCCTAGAAGCAAGCTGTTCCCGGAGCAACGATTAATGGTTTTGCACAGCTTCCCGCTTTGGTCCGCGGACCTCTATACTCGGGGTGGGGCGGGGGCGGGTACGGGCGGAATTCACGCTTTAATGGGAGGGACAGCGGGAGTTAATACAGCTTCTGTCACCTCAGCTCTATCTTGTAGCCCATGGCCTGCGTCAATCACTATTGTTCCATTCTTAACTCTGAAGCTATAGCCCTTCATTACCCCCACTCCAGATCTAGCCACCACGCGAGAGGCCTGCGTCACTACCCATTAGAGCGCGAGCCCCTTGACAGGCCTGCGTCACGCACGGCCCATTCCAGCGCCAGCTCCCCGCGAGGCCCTGCGCCAAGTCCTTTTCTTATTTTATGTAAGAGCTGAAATTCCTCTCTTCCTGAACCCTCCGTTTCCTTCCTTATTTCTATCATTGCATTTCCTATATTAAATACGTTTACGTATGCAGGGACTGCAGCATGGAGCCAGTACTCTTCACTGGGCATTTTAATCCTCTTTGGCAATTTGTCAATACGCCATTTCCCTCCAGGTGAATATAGAAAAGTCGGTACAGCAAACAAAACCAGGATCACTTTGTCCACTATATCTAGACCTGCTGCTCTTAAGAGAGAATGGCCGAATGGAGGTTGGTGACTGACACATGAAAATTCCAGAAAATTCTAACATTCTTGAAATAAATCTTTTCTCAAAATCTGAAGTGCATTTTCAAGGAGTAGCTGGCTCACTGTGAAAGGAATGGGATAAAAAATAGTAGGAGGTTGCTTTGATGTGGAAAATAATTTCTCACTTGTAGGAACAGTAAAATGTTTGATTGATTTTGCTTTCTTACTGCTTATTAAGTATCGGAACTATTTTCTGATGCTTTGTGCACTTGTTGGGTAGGCAGCACAACCACTGTTGCTGGGCTCCGTACAGGACTGCTGAGAATTGTTTTAAAAAAAAAAACCTTGACTGAGTCTACGGTGTAGGCCCGACGCTCCAGTCAGAGCTGGACATTAACAAAAGGAAGAGATGCTGGCGCTGGAGTTACCCATTGCATTGGGCATCTCTATGAGAATTGGCTGTGAGTTACTGCTTTTTACTAGGTCAGTGCCCATCCATTTCTGGTGCTTTGCAGGAGTTTTTAGATATTCTTAGAGTATCACGATGCTCAAATGAGTGTGATTTCTGATATTTATATCTTTCTCTCATCTTCACTGCTTGATTTTGCTCACGAGAAAGTGTCACTCATAGCCATTGAATGTCTCTCATAATTACACTGAAATTCTGAAAATGTTACACATAAGCAATCTGAAACCTTGGCAGCTATGCTCCAGCCCAATTGAATGAAAGAATACCTTCTTTATTGTTTAGGCTTCTTAAAAAAACATATAGATCAAACACAAGCTAAGATGCACCACACATTTATGAAAAACAGTGAAATATTGACAATATATATAGTTCAAGTCCAATTCAAAAGACAGATAGAAATTCCTTGGTTTTAGTCTTTTTATTCCAAGTTCATTGGATAGTGGACATTACAATATGACACAGCCTTAAAAAAAACATATATAATAAATATAACTTTGCCATCATAAAAGAAAAATGCGTTAAAATAAAGGCCAGAATCCATTAAAAATCACTCTATGTTCTGCATTCCCACATCTTAATTGCCAGATCTAAGTATTGCATAAAATGTCCAACAGTTTTTGGTGTGGAGACCCTAAACAGAATGAAATTGCTCCGATTCATTCTGTCCCAGTTTTATACATTTTCTGCGAAGATCATGACAGTCTCGACACATACAAAGTATGTGTTCTAGTGATTCCGGCCCAAGTTGCAAATCTGACACAGGTTAAAGACTTTCGCAGGAGATATCCGTAAGCCCTAACATTGCTTGGAAAGGAAAACGTAAATAAGACTTCTCTACCCAAGCATTCCTGTTAAACCTTTGGTATGGTTTTAGCATATGTTCCTGAGGTATACTTGTTTTTGAACTTTTTTGATGTCTCAATGTCCAGTAAGCAATGCATTGTTTTTATTTCGTGTGTCACTATCATCTTCCGAGATGCTTACTGAATTCGTTCAATGGAGGTAGGTCATGGATAGCGAGAAGCTTAGTAATAGGATGGTCCTATAACATGAGTCGACAGCCTGGGTTGGCAACACTTTTTTGATGTAGTATTTTTGAATCAATGAAATAAGTAATTTGATTGATACTGTTCAGAGCATGTAGGAATGAGAGGCCTAACTCGAGTCTGATTTGACATTGCAGCTTCAAGCTCCTTAGTTTGAATTTCTCCCTGCGACAATGCAGAAATGTTGTTTCAGCTTTTCTTATCAGCTTTGTTTGAGCTCCAGGTAAGGGTGGGCCAATCGCCCACCCCTCCATGTTTTGCTGCAAATCTTTTCATTTCTCCAATGATGTTAGATGTTTTAAGAAGCATATGGTTAATATAAAAGTTCCAATATGGGTTGTTGTCTATTATATGTGTATTTGTGCAGGTGCTCAATCTTGTTTGAGCCTACGGTCCGAATACATTCTGGCTTTTGATATCCAAATGGCGTAACCTGTGATTTATTGAAGTTAATATGCAAATTATACTCAGTATTGAAGGCAAGCACTCTGGTCAATTTCTCAGTGTAGACCGACATCGGTAATAGAGAGGATAACAAGACCTTCATCCGTGGCCATTTCTGGGTCAGTGGTGGCTAGTTTTGGAGCATCACCCATGCTCTGTTGTAGTGCCTTTGAGAGGTCTGAAATTTATAGTAGTGGAACCAGGATACAACCTTGTTTCACACCATTATGAGTGTTAACTTTTGGCGTCAGACAGCTTCATTCGGACCCAGGTATTGGTATGTATTTCTATTATTCATGTGTTCTTTCTGTGCTAAGCTGGTTAGTGCCACAATGTTGTCCATTGTGGAACATTTTGGGTGAAAGCCAGTCTGGTGGTACTTGATTCTCTAAGATTGGTCTGAACAGTTTTGCAGATGGCATACCCGCATGGTTTGGAAATATTTTCCCATTTGCATCTAATAAAGCAATTAGATGACCGCTATTTGGAGAATCTTTCAGGCCTATTTTAGAGATGAAATAAATTATGGAGCCTTTACATGATGGTAGTACACAGCCTGAATAGCTATCTGAGTTGAATAATAGGGTCGGTATTAGACACCAATTTGCTGTATCAGATTTTATGTTTGGCACTGGACGACCATTCAGGTTCGAGTCGTTGGAAGCCCTTAAAAGCTGCACTGTTTCCAATAGAGAAATATCACATTGTGACGTCTCCTGCTTTTATTCCACATCGGCTGGTTTGAGTTGTGTCCTTCTATACATGTTTGCCAAATATTCTTTTTAGATTCCCTAAAGAATGTGATAATGACCACCTATTTTGTGTGAGTTAGTTCCAAAGCCCACAACAATCCAGAGTTTGCCTGTGTTCTTTGTTGAAATTGTAGCCTGTAGGTTGGTCCAAATGTATAATTTTAATGTTATTGATTTCCTTTTTCAGAGCAGGTGCTAAGATTTTTAAGCTTGGTGGCTTTTAGTAGGGTTGAGTCGGTCCTTAGAAATTGTCTTAGGTCTTTTTTCAGAATTCTGTTTTTTGCTGTTTGCATTTTAGAAAAGCTTGGACATTAAAACTTGTGTCTCCTTATTTTCGGAGTGTTTCTTGAGGAAAGAAATCAGATATTTTAGTAATTAGAGTAGTGCACGTGGTGGCATTCAAAGTTGGGTTTCCCACAGGGGCAGCGGCTGCCAAAATTAAGTGGTGGGGCAGGGGGGGAAATCATTTTTAAAAAGCACTGACCTGCCACTCCCGGCCTCCTCAGTCCTTCTCTCTTCCCAGAAGTCCCAGATTCCCCAACCAGTTCAGACGCTTTGCTTCTGTTAGCCTTTGATAAAGACCGGTCTGATTCTAGAGAGCATTCCACTAAAGGCATGAAAGGTATTACAGCTTGGATGGCCGCTAACTTTCTCCAGCTAAACGGTGGTAAAACTGAAATCATGCTTTTCGGGGCTGCACAATTGTTATGGTCTTCTGAGTGGTGGCCGCCTGAATTAGGATCACCACCTACTCCAAAATCTTCTGTGAAAAATGTGGGTATAAAACTTGATTAGAAGCTAACCATGAAAGACCAAGTGACATCCACCATTTGCTCCTGCTTTCCTGTTATGAGGCTACTGCGAAGAGTCTTGCCAATGCTCTCATTGGCAGTACGCAAGACCCTAGACCAGGCACTGGTGATTAGCAGCCTGGACTATGGAAATGCTCTCCTGGCTGCGGTCAATGAATCCCTCCTGGGCAAGGTGCAGCTAGTTCAGAATACAGAGGCTCATCTAATTCACAATCTACCAGCAAGATATGCCACGGTTCTTTTATTACCTGCACTAAACTGGCAGCCAGTGCGGATGCATATCACCTTCAAAATCTGTTGCCTAGTGCACAAAGCGCTTAATGGCAAGGGACCTAGCTATTTGAAGGAAAAACGTATTCTCTATCGACCTACAAGGTCTTTGAGATCTACAAATAAGTCTCTTCTTACTATACCACGCATTAAGAAAACACGTTGAGGTGGCCGTGCTTTTTCTCTCCTAGTCCCCCATCTCTGGAACAAGCTTCCCCTACACCTACGAGAAAGCACCGCCCACTACAATTTTAGGAAAATATTTAAAAAACAGAATTATTTTAAAAATTCAGGCTCCACGCCTTGAATTTTGACTCTGCTGCGCCAAGATATCCCTTCCGGGATGATTCATGCGCTTTACAAATAAATGAAATAAATAAATAATTTATGCTTATATCCAGCATGAAAGCAGTGCCAGGATTGGTCTGAGTGGCCTGGTTAGGCTCTCACTAAGGTACTAAGAGCCTGTACCTTTTCTCCACCCAAAACAGCTGGTTTGGAGAAAGCACGTCTCTTTGGCCGTACTAAAACGGCCAACCAAACTGACATGCGCACTTACAGTGCTGCTGTTTGTCCATGGAAGACAGTCCTGCCTCACCCTCTCTAGACTCAGCAGCATCGACTGTCAGTGAAAAATAAAACAATAATAACATTGTTTTATTATCGTTTTATTTTAAATCAGAAGTGGGGTGATGCTCCTCGAACATTATGGAGGGCCGCCAGCGATTTCCCATGTTGTATACCATAAAGTTAATAATACATCTTTGGTTCCATATTTGTTGTCTTTGTGTAGTTCCAAACAATTCTCTGCCATTCTTTTATAACTATTTTCTTGAGATGCAAATTTGTATCTGTTTTTAATTTCTCTTTTTTTTTGCAGAACGTTATATGCTGTGTATTATAGTCAATTTCTGGTTGTTTTATAATTTTATATTTCTGGATCTTGTAGAAATCAGTGGCATGTATAATAGTGTAGTCATTTGTAGATTTTTTACCCTCTACATTAAAAGTTATTTTTGCCGATTGGTCATGCTTATATCTCCTGTTCAGATGGCAGAGGCCAAGGTCGTGAGCATGGAGCTGACCAGTTTAACTTTGCTCATGTAAATATTGCATCTGGTACTAAGATAATGTGATCTGTTGTTTTCTAATTTTGTCTTCATCATTTGAATGTGTAAGGTGTTATTGAAGTCCTCAGATAGTAAGACAGTCGTATTTGTAAATTATTGTATTCAAGTTTCAATTTGAGATATTATTGGGATCAGCTCTCTCCTGTCTCTTTCCTGTGTAGGAGAGCTATAAACATTGATTATGTGAGAATGAATATTAGCACACAACTTGACCCCTACTGTGAAGATGTTTTTAGATCTAAAGGTGGTTATATAAAAGTTATATCCCACAGTATTTTCAATTAGTAGAGATAGACCACCACTCTGCGTCCCTATTGGGCCTTTTATTGCTAGCGCGTCCAGATTGACATAGTTTTGGAAGATAATATCAGACGTTTTCCAGGACCCTTGAAGACAAATGATATGATAGGTGTTGAGAAAGTATCAGAGTTTACAGCCATTCTGCTTTAACTGGTGGTCCAAGCTGCGACAATACAGGAGCCGATCAACTGCCTGTTTGGTTAGGAATGAAGAGTCTGGCGGATATGGAATCATTCATCTCTTTCTGGCACTGTTGGTAGAGGTATTAGCCTTCCAGTTCGGTGTTTGTTTGAGGCAGTAATGGTGCGTTTATTAACTCATTGGAAACCATGTTGTCTGGACCTTTAAACAAGGGTATAAGAGTGAAAACTGTTTTGATCCTTTGACCATTCTTGTTTTAAAAGTGGGGATTTTTCCCCTGTCTACTGCTTTCAAGTTGATTCCCCAGACAGATAGGACAACATTTTTCTCTTAGGATTTTGGAGTAGTGATTTTCTGATGCCCATCTTTTAAGTGCAAACTCCTTCTGTGGCTTGTAATCTGCCAAAAAATGAGTTGAGCTGGATTGCCTCTCAGGATCCCAGGCATGAATTATATTATCTGATTTTTGCGATGCTTTTCTAGTTACTAAATTGTTGCTAGAATTTGTTGTTGGGCTGATGTTCAGTAAAATAGAGGAGTTATCCATAGTCGGCTTTGTTTTGGTTGGTAATATGATGGGTTTTACTGATCTAGTAGGGTGTTTCCATGGTGGCTTCGGCAAACTGGTTTCAGTGGACAGACCTTTCTTTAGTGTTGGTTCAATACCAAAACTTTCAATTAATCCCTTAAGTTTAAATGGTAACAATTACAATAGGTCAATGATACTATTGATTTAAAGAGGTTGGTTCAATTTTGAGATAAGGACATCCGGGGCATCACTTTGAACAAAACTTTCTCTGTAATTTTCCTTCAGAGTATTCATGTGCATGGAAATTTCTCTTAAGACTATGGTCTGTGATGTCATTGGTTGATAAATCAGCGTTTTTGTTAGAATATTACATCTAGCACTCATTGCTGCACGGACAGAGTAAGTAGGCGGGAAATCCTTTACGTATCCAAGTCTGATGGCATAGACTTCTCCGTTTTGCGAGATATATGAGATGATATTTGTTCAAACTCATGTAAAAGTGCCTGAGGTTGCTGCTTGGGTGAGTCTTTGGCTGAGCTGCGGTGTGCATCTGTAGAACATGATCTGAGTGTATTTGTATCAATACGTTCAGTTCAGTAGGTAGTTCGAGATCATCAAATGAATTACCTATGTCTGTGTGGATGTATATAGTGATGGGGGAGTTTAAATTCCCATCCAGGGGTACATCCCTTCCATAGGTGGGGTCTGTTTCTTAATCCATGTTCATGACTAATAGTGGGGGGGGGGAGAAGCTGTGGGCAGATTTATTTGCGCTGTCACAAATATTGAGTCTTTTGGGTCGAGACTTTGTTCGTGACTCTGAAGGCAAAGTGTCAATAACCACTGGGGAGCATGGCTGCTGGCACCCTGAAGCAATCGATGTGATTGTTTCTTGTTTTACTTTAGACTCTCCTGGCGTAGACATAGCTGTATGGCCAGCTGTCCCATGCTTCCCAGTACTCCTATTGCTTAAGGTGTTTCATGTAAGTCATGGTTCAGTGCTGTTGTCTGTGCTATCCCAGTATCTAGCCATTGTGAGTTTCAGGGCCCAGAATCAGGGAAAGCATATGGGGCTCAGATTTATCAGGTCATTACCACATGCAGACCCCGATACTGGCCCTGCGCTCAGAAAAAATTGAAATTGCGTGAGGCACTATCTTCTGCGGATATACTAAGCTGCATAATAAGAGCCTTGTGTACCGATGGCATATCTTACGGTGTGACTGTTGAATGAAGCAATGCATTCACTTATGAGGCCATAACTATGAGTGCCTGCAGGGTTGAGAATATACCAGGTGCGATAAATTGCACCCATTTTAGTTTCCCCTAAAAAATGTGGAATTATTCTACCACTAACTCCTGGTATTTCCCCCTATTATAGTTCAGCACATTTGACTCCCCAAATGTACCTCGGGAACATTTGGTTGGCTGGGGGTAGGGTGGGTGCAATTTTTATGCACCTCGTGTGGTTGGTTTCCTGACTCACAGGGGCACTCATAATCAGCCCTTTAGTGTTTGCTGCCAGTGCCCCTGGCTCTAATAATGCAACACAAAGGTGGTGGCCTAGTGGTGGGTGAGAGCGGGATGGGCAAGGAGCCTAGAGCTGGACAAGGAAAATAAAGATGAGCGAAGAACATTGGAGGAAGAAAGGAAACAAGGGTACGGCAAATGACTTAAGTAGAAGCAGGAGGCAGCGGGGCATGCTTGGCTTGGAGCGTAGAGATGGGCAATGGCTTTGGGATGAATGAGAAACCTGGATATGGAAAATTAGTGTAGGAATGGGTCGGGCTTAGGGTTAGCTGGGGAGCCTATGAAAGTATAGCCTGTAGCATTCTTCTCTAAGGAAGACAGTATTGGGTGGCTGTCCAGAGAGCCGATGCCCCTGGTATGAACTCGATATCCATGTTGGTATGTTGTTACCAGCAGCTGTTGACATATCCTCCTGCATATGGAATAGATTTGTCCAATATGTTAAAGAGATAAATCGTATAATAGTCTACATGCAAACGCTTGGTTTTGTTCTAATTTTCACTAACTTTCAATATATAAATAATGTTTTAAACGCTCAATGTGTTGTTTTGGTCCAAGTTCTGTATGATTGTGTTGGGGTGGGATGAATACGGTAGTGGGAACATTGTGCAATATGTTGAATTTTCAGGATTACTTTTGTCTCAGTGATAATTGAAAGTTTCACTGATCTTTTTAGGTCTGCTGGCGTTGCAGCGCGAAGCGCTGCCGCCAACGAGTACTATTGTTGCCTAGTTGCCTCCCAAGGGAGACAGATCGGGGCACGCGCAGCGATCGGGGTCTGTGGACGCGCAGACGCACACACAGACACACGCGCGCGCACACACCCCGCCGCTGCCGACCCCGGCTGCCTTACGCGCGCGCACACACCTCGTTGCTGACTTGCTCCACGGAGACGGCCTGTCTTTGTCAGTTAATACCTCCAGCTAAATCATCTTACCTCAAACTGGCAGCCGCCCGGGATGCATCGTAGATCTTCTATGACCACAGCTTTTCCACCGCGCGAGAAGTGACTGAGGACACAGTTTGGCGCACCTCCGTACCACCCGTCACAAAGAATTGTACGTGCCTCCATGTTTTTTCCAAGTAGTCACCAGAAGTAACGCTACGGGGCTGTTTCCTTCAAATGCACTTTTGTGCGTGTTTTGAGATGAAAAGGCATGAAGAAAGTACAGTGGAGAGTGAAGTAACAGGCTTCTCGCCTCTAACAAACCTTTTGTTCCTGACTCTTGTGTTTTTCTGTTGCTTTGACAAGCACACCTCAACTGGCTGGCTGTAAGTCATTATGTTCTGTAGCGTGTGATACTTCTTTGTGCTGGCAGTGCATATAGACACACAGCTTTCTGGGATTTGATTATGAACGTATTTTCGATCACACGATATGTTCCAAAGCCACAGACTTCCTGTTTTGTTTTTAGCCTGTATTGGCTCCGGGAGTTATATGTCCCATTCTCGCCCAATTTCTTGTTTTAGATCTTGCTTGACAGCACAGTTGTCTACATGATATATTATCAGTTCTTTAAAATATGCAAATAGCCGATTTTGTCCCCTCCCACAGGCTGAATCTCTCTGACTTGGTATTGACTGGTTGGTGGGTGATTCTGCCTCGAGTGGAGTGCTTGCATTGCAATGAACGAGGGACAGTTTTACATATAAAAGTACATTGAATCATCAAACATTAAATTCTTTGTCTCATAAATGCATTGTGTATGTAAAACGATAATTTTGCTGCTTTTCTTCTCTCTGTGGCAGGCTTTTTACAGACTTAAAAAAATATATTTGTCAGGATTCAAAATACAAGCCAGAACAATTGGCTTTGCCAATGCTTTTATATATAGCAAACTGATTCCATCTTGTCACATCTTGAGACGATCCATGATTATAGTTATTGTAGCAATGTGAATCCCATGCATGCACGGACCTGCCTTTAGGATTATGGGAAATGGAGAAGACCCTTGCATGCTACAATGCCTTACTAGCAGAGGTCCGCTGGCACATAGAGTGCACTTTTAATTCTGAAAGGACTTAAATGGGAGGCTGTCTGCCAGTTGAAGTCTGAACTCTATTAGTAATGAAGCTTAACACTAAACACCATCACTAAATAGCTAGTACATCTGTTCTGAGGATTTATTTTTGTAGTGTTTTTCTCTTGCATACATACAGCTGTAGTTGTCTGTCTGAGATGTCATGTTACCAATAAAATACGGCAGACCTAAGGCATCGGTATACATTAAAAAGAGAATGGGTTTTTGATCAACCACCTCCAACCATTGGCATTTTACATAAGACTTGCCATTGGTTGTTTGGCTATACTTAAAGCCATGGTTATTTCATGGAAGTTTACATTTCTTAATAGAGAGGTCCTTTATGTAGGTTCTTCTGGTAATCCCTCCCTTGCTCCCCAGATCATTCTACTCTTCTTGCTGTCTCTGAGCACACACTCATACTTTTGACTTTGCCAATGTTTGTTTAATTGCTGCTTGTTTAATTGCACCTCTAGCAGTGGCAAAGCCAATTGGATAATTCAGACATAACGAATGGAAAAAACATTCAAGAATGCAGGAGCCTATGCACAGTGGTCATATTGTAATTTTTGTTTATGCTTTGACAATGCATTATTGGATGACTGCCCTGTTTGCACGTGCAAGTTTTTCAGACATTTTGCAATTGTTTTTCATAAAGCATTAAAAAAAAATTACGATTGACCACTGTCCATGCATGCATATGTTCAGCAGCCATCTGGGCGTTTAAAAAAAGAAATAACACCAAAATTGGCTAAGCGAATTGGTTGGTGCCCTGTAACAAAGGTAAGACCTACTGGCTTAGTCTTGGTTTAGTTATGTTGGAACCTGATAGTACACAATTGGCTTAATTACTGGTAAGCAATGTCCAACTATATATGTATTTAGGAATATGTAACAAAGCTATGCTGCCTAAATGTAATGAAAGCTGTGGTTTTTTTTAGAAAATTGGGTCGTTTTTCAAGTATTTTTTTTTATATACAACTTTTTTGTTGTTCATAAAAACAAGCATAATCACAGATTGTCATGATACATAGGAAGCACAATAATAAGATCCATACATGCAATGCAAAGGCACCAGCAGAGAACAGGAAATAAGGCTAATAATCCAATCGGCCGGTAAATCTCACAAGCAAAATCAACCCATGTCTAGTTAGAACCAAAATGTGCCTGCCCGGTTGCCCAAGTCAGCATCTGCTTCTTTTAGCTTTGTAAATTGATTTCTGTAATGCCAAAAATCTAAACATACCTCTCAGACAACCCTACAGGGACGGGCAATCGGAAGATCACTAGTGCTGTGCAGTATCTTGTTGTGCTGGGTGTTATGATCCATTCCACGGCTGACAGAAGAAAACCAGGACCTCGGTGTAGATGAAATAGGCAGTATGTTTATTCCGTAAGCTTCTCAGTGCAGCCAACCCAGGAGGAGGCAGCATTCATCTGCCGCATCCCATTCTATTCATAACAACATCCAACGAATGATATGGTGTCTTTGTGTTTGGGTGTACAACATTCTACGTAATTAATAAGTATTTCATGGCCTCATTCACATCCATTTCATTCAGTATATGTAGGAGAGCCAGGTTTTGTGTAAGGGAGACAAACCGGCCCAATACATTAAGCAATTCTCCCAGAAAACTTGCACAATTAGACAACACTAAGTCTTGTGTAGAAAATCCCTACGGCCAAGTGACATTGAAGACAAGCCGGGGACGATCCTTTCCTCATCTGCCACAGCCTCTTATGGATGCAATACATTCTAAGGAGGTAATTAAACTGGATCACCTTGTAATGAGATGGTACCTTCTCTTGGTAACTTTAATGTGTCTTACCAATATTCATCTGTATAAACCCCTACGTCTGCCTCCTTTGCTGTCCGCAAAGCTCGGAACATGCTGGTGTAATAATATCCAAGGATCTGAGAGGCACATTCAGTGTTAGTTTTGCCTCAAGTAGACCTATGTCTGGGATGGCCTCCCATGTTCTTGGTGAACAAGAGAGTTTGTGTCACAACTGAAGTTTGCTGAAAAATGGGGTTTTATGGAGGCTATGTTCCTGCTGCAGTTCCAAAAAGATTCACATTCAAGTCTAGCGTATGTATCTTTTACCCCTGAGAGTGTTTTTGGTATCTTCAATGTCATTGTTTTGAATATGTTGACCCACATAACCTCCACACATCTATTATTCTCCTTTTGCTCTGCTTGGTATTCCATTTTTCACTCTTGATGGCCTAGTAATGCCACCACTTAACTGGCCAGCCATTTTTGCACTGAATATCACAGTTACACTAGATAACAGGACTGTTTAGTACAAATGGTTTGGGCCATGCAGTATAGGGTTCGATACTTGTTACTGGATTTATTTAGTTAATGGGGGCATCCGTGGCCAAAGTATCAACATTTTATACCGGTTTTTTTTGCTAATGACTCCTCTAATCCAGAAGTTGTATTGAGTTGAAGGGCGTGGTTTGTGCAAGCAAGTTGTGTTATTACCAGTTGACTTAGGTCTTCATGACAAGATGGGATCCGCTTGTTGTGATCAGCTCATTGATAAGCAGAATGTTTTGTTTAGATTGTTTCATATCCACGAGTATGTGAATAAGCTGCTGTACACACCTGTAAAACGTCATATAAACTCAAGTAAAAGGTCACATACATACCAATGTAAAAGGTCCTTGGCACACTATAAGGAGGCCTACACACCTCAATAAAAAATCATACTCGCCTAATAAAATGTACTTGCTCCAATATAAAGACAACACTACTCATTAGAGGCAGCTCAGAAAAATGTATTAAAAAATAATTTAAAAATACACATACGCACACACACTCACTCCAGTAAAAAAAAAAGCTTTGCATGCCAGAAATGAAAGCTGTACATAACTTTCAAAAACGTTTATGCTTATTACAGTAAAGTCATACACCCCTGAGGGAAACCTCCCACTCGCCTCCATCAAAGTCAGACTTACTTTGAAAGCGCCATAAACCACATAAAGTAATCTCTGCATGCCAAGCTATAGTCAATCACACCCCTTTACAGAGCTGCATAAGCATATATTTCCCCGTGAAATGCGCATTTATAATCTGGCTCCATGTCCTTAAATGAACTTGGCAAGGACTAAGCCATACAACTTGCTCGAGACTCCCTTGGTGTATTTTCCATGTCAACTTATCTTTTTTCCTGCAACCTTAGAAGCCCAATCTCACCTGAAGCAACTTCGCTCTGGAATTTTAAAACAAAAGATAGCCATTTCCTTGTGTACATCAAGCTGTTTGCCTTTTACTTTTAAGAATAAAACCACAATGGGTGAGCATTAGAAGCACTTTGGTTTAGTACTTTCTGCCGCTTGTCTAGAACAGCGTGCTTAAAAAAACAAGCATTTGCAATGCAATAGGTCTCGCAATTACGCAAGTTTGAGCTATTGGCACTGTAAATGACAATGCCTCTTATTTATGTTTTTGTTTGTAAAACATAAATAAAACGCATTGTCAATTACAATGCCAATAGCTCAAACTCCCGTAAATGCGAGACCTATTGCATTGTAAATGCTTGTTTTATTTTGATGTTGATTTTTTCCCTCTGGTATCCACCTTATATTTCTTACGTTTGCAGCCCAGATACTGAGGTTTTATACGGGCATACCCTATATGTTTAGATATACCTCTCTCCAAGGCCTGGGACTTTGTAAATTTCTCAGTGTCTATGCCTCTGAAATTCCGGACCAGATAATTCCAGCCCTTGAAACACAAGATCCAAACCACTGAACAGAACTGTGGAGGCTGTGTGTAGGATTTGGGACTGATAATTATTTTGCGAGAAAGAAAATCATGTCGATTTGGACCAGATATTTCCGTATTTCGTACTATTTTTGTTTCCAGGGGAAATAACTTGTAATCCCTGGGTTTAGTTGTAGGGACTCTGCCCAGAAGCAGAGATGCTGCCCTCCGGTATCCGCACACCTAAATGTGTGAAACTCGTACTCAGGACCTAAGTTCGCTCCATGGTGTTATTCTTAATGGTGGATATGTGCGTTATGTAAAATAGAAAAATGCAAAATGTTGCTTGTTTTCCATTTTGACCAATAGATATATTTCTTGAAGTCATTACTGCATACCATTACTTGACAGAGCTGAAAAATGTTGTTGCTTATGTCTCTTTTATCCATAATAAGAAAACAAAATAAATGAGTTGAAACTACCAATATGGGGACACTTCAAAACAACTCTTGATGAAGATTCACTGTTCATGTTTGACACACTATATATAGCTATATGATGTAGGCCAGTTGGAAAAACGCTTTCTGTTTTATGCATTTGAAAGATTTTTTTGAACCAATTTAACGAATGTCATCTTTGGGGGAACCTGTAATCCATAAAAAGGTATTCTACATATAGAAGCCTGTCAGTGTCTTCTCCAAAGATACTAGGAATGGAGCAAAAATAACTACTTAAGGCGACAATAGTATACTTATTAACACCAGCCTAAAAAAGGATGTCATCACACCTCCCATTAGTAGCTTTTTCTATCTCGGGTTTAGCTACAGGTTTAAATGGATGTAGAGCCAACCCTCCCATGGTAGAAAAGATTCCTTTCTTTGCCTCGATATACCAAATATACCATTACTATTTGCTAGCAGTTTTAGAATACATCTTCGTGAACTCCCCAGAAAAATTTGTAAGTAATCCAACGTACTAATAGTGGTAGAAGAACTATTCACCTGACCTTGACATGGAATCTTATGGAGTTTAGTGAGGGAGGTAGCGTTGGAAGCTATCTTTTCCTAAACTAGGTCCTGGGGAAGAGCCCTGTATGTAACCCTAATGCTGTTTCCATCTCAAAGGACTTTGAAGTTTGATTTCCATTGTAAGGGGAAGACTGTTGTCTTTGCCAAGACATTTTCCAATCATGAGGTTTTTCGCTTATATCGTACACTGTGCAGTAGTATGAGCAAAAATTAACGGAGTTCTTGAATTCACTTTACATTTCTCAATACCGTCCTTGAAGTTTCTCTGTCTACTCCTTCAGCAATTGAAGGGCCCATTAGAGAGGTCTGCCATCATAGAAAAGTTGTCTTTGAATAGGACGTCAAGTTCTGGTAGTGCTTTAGGCCAGAACCGTGAATGAACCAGGATTCTGAATTGTCCTCCTAGGAGGAAAATGCTTACAAGCTATTAATGAAGATGCCATTTTGACCCTGTGATAGGCTACATACTCCTGAGGCACCAAGGGCATTGAAAGAAAAATGTAACCTTCTGGAATGTAACCAAAGATTGAGATAGCTCTAGCTAACTTTCAGATGTTATACTTCTCTGTGTTTATAGTAGCACATGTAGATTTTTAAGAAACACACTTGGAAAGAACAGTGTCACATTTCATTGTTCATCTAAAGTCTCTTAAGAGAAAGTGGAACTGAAATCCCTAGTTTTACAAGGTTTATATGTACAACAAGTTGAATTTGAGTTGCTCAAAAGCAGGATCAATCAATTTTTGCACACAAAAGGATTTTTTTGCTAACAGAAGGAAACGCAAGAACAGTGCTAAATGGCCTTTCAATACATAACACAAAACGCCCAATAACCTATAAAAAGTGGGTGTAATGTGGTAGGAACTGCACAAAGAACTCTCACATTCTATAGAAAGATAGACAATACAAAGTCACACACAGCAGCAGAAGATGGCTTTGTGTGGAATACTAGTTCCATGTGAAAAGAGATGTAAAGAATGGGCAAAATGATAATCACATAACTTTTGTGTGTAATATGTGTAATCTTTCCAAAAAAGGGTTATGCAATTGACCCTTGGCCATTCAGGTTTAAAAAATAATCTCACTAAATCGAACATCCCCCAATCCGGTAAGGATGGATTATCCCTTATCTCATGGAATCTTGCTGGAATTGGCAACAAGATCCTATCTCCGGAATGGTGCACATTCATCGACCAATATGACATCATACTTTTCCAGGAATCCTGGTCGACAGAGGCGGTTTTTCGAGGAGGCTACCTTAATTTTTATATCCCTGCTGAAAAAAGCCTAAAAGGACGAACTTCGGGAGGCCTGGTGATCTGGATTCGCCAGACTCTCAGTTGTAAAGCACAGAAGGTTAGAGCCCGGACAAATGACATTTTGGTAGTTAGACTTGAGTGGCCTGACGGCACCAAATTGGACGTTTTTAATGTCTATGCCAGAGGCCAACCAGGAGGGCGTGCCTCAGAGGTGGTTACAGCTCTTGATACTCAATTAGAGGATCTCCCAGTACAGTTTGTCCCGATAGTGGGTGGAGACTTTAACACCACCTATGAACCACTTGGCCAAGAAGATCAGGACATTTCTGCCGAACAGGACAATAGATGGGCGATCCCTAAGATTGATCTCTCGCCCATCAAAAGATGGTCAGCTGCAGCAATTCAGTTAAAATCTATGTGTCTTGAAAGAGGACTTCGAGCAGCTAATGGGAGAACCCCCTCTGACCAACAGGGTGCATGTACCTTCGATAACGGGCGGAATAGTAGTCGGATTGACTACTTACTTGTGGACATTAGATTCTGGCATAGATTTGTTGATATCGTCATTAAACCACGGTTAGAAAGTGACCACAACCCTCTTTGTTCACTTCTTAATGTCCCAATTGGGGATAAAGTAGAGCCCAAAGCTGGGGTTACTACCACTTTGAATAGTATAGCTACTAATAACTTGCGCCACGTTAAATGGGATAAAATAGCAGTGAATCCTGTCGAGATGGCTTCACTTAAGAATGAAGTCATTAAGGCACTAACGAAAATAAATACCCAAACTGATAGACAGGATTTCCCTTGCTTCATGCTAGAGGAACATGAAAATCTTTTTTCTAGTGTGGTAAATATTTCATTACCGGTACTATTTTTTATGCGGTAAAGTCTAGTAAGAATAACTCAGTAAATATAAGAGGCAGAATCGGTGGTATTAGAGGTTCTAAAAGGCTTTATTCCTCTACAAAGGAATTACAATTCGAACTGCAGGCTTCCAATTCCATCACCTTGGGGGTTCAGGAAGGAAGGCGATACATTATTGACAGATAATCTGTTTTATAAGAAATGCATTACAGTGAAACAGATGCAGGAGGCGTAACAGTTGATAAGATAGATAAAATATGCATACGTAACTAAAAAAGGCGGACATATAGGCGTAACTTAGAAAACGTCATTATACATGATGTCACAAGTGGGTGGATCCATAAGAGAATCCTGCAATGTCAGCAGAAATATTTGGCAGAGATGCGCGCGCAGCCGCATGACGTGTGATTGACGTGCAACTAGAGGGTGAAGGGGACTTGACATTTAGCTCTACATGTGGAGACAGAAGTCTGGGGGGTCATGTCAACCTAATCCCAAATCATATCTAATATCTTATGTTTAAAGAACTGTATTATCCAAAAGGAAAGGTCTCTCGGACAGAATCTATTCTATACTGACTGTTAGTGCGTGTACAAGCGTCTAAGTGTCTACATGAGATGCGAGGGGGCAGGAATCTTCCATGGTAACAGGGGCTATGAATTACTTGCACGAGGACAGCGAGGCCTGGCCCTTAGCACGGTAGCTGGAAGAATGTTTACCTAAACTACTAGACAGGAATGCATCGGATGAGGAGCGGAGCAGATAATCTTGAAGGTGAAATACAGTTTTTGGCAGGCAACAGGCTGGATCAGGCACCGTTAGCCGCGCAGGGAGTAGGACAAAGTTCATGGATACAGATGCAGGCTCGGACTGGAGCTTTCAGAGGCAGAAGGCAGGAAAAGGCTTGATGGCAGAATTCAGGGCCTACTCGCCTGAATCTGTAAAATGTGGAAAGTGAACCACATAAAGTCGGTGGCCTTTCATACTTAGGAATGGAATATCTGACCCATTCATGGCGGATCTGAAAGAGGACATGTTGACGGTGGACGCACATGTATTTGCGTCTTCAAAACTGGAACTGGAGGGAACATACATGTACTTATAGCATGCACATGGAGCCGTTGGGGTCTACGATAGGGGACATAACTGATCACAAAATTCATATTTCCTCATTCCCTCCTTGTCCCCTACGGACCCTCAGGAGATATCGATCTTCATCAATCCATCGATCTGTTCATATAGCATCATTTGTTCTTCTTTCTTCTTCCGGGATTTTGAACGAAAACTTGGAGGTGGGATACACGATGTGGCACACAGGCCGCAAATCGCTGGCCCACATTGTAGACATAAGCAGCAACTGAATAGTATGAGGAAGCCAATACCTAGGAAGGATAGGATCCTCCATCCCCAGGCGGACAACACGCCCCAGAACCAACCGGACCAAGTCCAGGTGCCTGGACTCTGGTGTATCTGGCTTATAATCTTATGAAGGCGGGTTATGGCTTTATATACTGACGGCGAATTTTCTGGTATGAAAATGCAGCAACTTGATCCGATGACCCTACAAGCTCCGCCCCTATCGGCCAGGATGACGTCAAGGACAAGACGATTTTGAAGCACAACAATCCGCATAGCAGACTGCTCTTCTGTTAAATTGCCTAAGGCGGAAGTAGTCTCGTTCACTACTGCTTCAAGGGTTCTAGTTAATCTACGTATCAGCTTACTATTAGTGACTGTACCTATATAGGGAAAGAAACCTTTATTGAAATCTGTGTATTGCTCCCATGCCGTTTCAGTGTAATCGACAATCGGGAGATCTCTCTGCTGTCTATTGTGTACTAAATGGGTATTTCTATGATAATCAGGAGGAGCTAGGAAAACAGGTGGCAGAAGGAATGCTATGTAACAGGTACCATCCCAATCTAGAGGTAGACGTATATATGCGGTCTGGCCACATATGAAGTGAGAATGACGGGAAGCTCTGAATGTAGACTTGCCTTGATCACTGAAATTTATTACAGTGGTGCATTTACTATGGCCCATGTGTATGGAACCGTTCTTTTTTACACATAATTCCCCTTTAACTGGGAATACTGACATGGCGGGCAAGATTGGTGTAGCTTCAGATTCAACGTTCAGGATCATGAGGTTAAGTGTAAAATTACCTAATCCATATACTTCATTTTCTAGATCAGTTCCTGTTCTTTTGGGAAGTCCCTCCTTGTTAGGGTAGCAGACTTTAAGCAAAACTAGGTTCAGGTTTCCCCATACCCAGTTGTCTTGATAAACTGCGGAATTTGAATCTAGGGAATTAATCAAACTAAACCATGCTCCACAGGAGCCATTGTGTGTGAACGGATATGGAAAGAGGGGCAAAACTCCCTTATAGTTCTGATAGGGAGGGAGTCGGCCACATATCCAACAATTTGTAGCATTGCTGGTCTGATGGGAATGATGTAACATACTAATGAATGTGTTGTTGCGCAGCACAAATCTATAGGACAACTCATGCGGAGGTAATTCACTAAAAGAATGTTCAGCAGTAACATTGTAAGCACGTTTAGAAATAGGGTAATACATATGCAGCAATATACTAGAAATGATGATCAGAAGACTTAGAAAAAACAAAATTAATAATGTTACTGTGCAGTGACTACGAAGTGATTTACAATACGCATGCTTTTTAGGTTGCATCTGTCGATTTCTTTCTCTATTCCGGTCTAGAGGATACATGTCAGAGACAAATTCAACCGATTCACCTTGGAGAGGACTTAAACAATCAAATTGTCTGACTTGCTAGACCTTAATTTCAGTTTATAAAGTTCGTGTTTTGTTGGTTCAACCAAGGGGAGCTTTGAGTCTGTCTGTGAGGGCATGCAGGGCTGAGTGTTCACACTGGACGGTAGTCCATAAAATTTCTTGATATGACTCGAGTGCAACCACCCTTTACGTCGCTCGATCTTCACGGCTGTCCTTGTTGTTAGTAGAACGAGTTTAGGCGACTTCCACCTAGGCTCCAGTTGGGTCTTCCGGTCGAAATTCCGTACCAGAACCAAGTCACCTGGAACCACGTCATGGGGCTTCACCTCAGTGTTATCGGGAAAAGCTGCAGCTACCTGTGAACGACAAGATTGTAGTGCAGACATCAAGGAAGCCAGGTAATCTGTCAGCATATTACAGTCAACATCAGTGATTTTGCGAGGTATAGGTGTCCCCCACATATTTGGTGGTCTACCGAAGATCACCTCGTACGGGGATAGCCCTGTTCGAGAATGTGCTACCATTCTCATGTAAAAGAGCGCAACTGGTGAGGCTACTATCCAATCGACACCTTTTTCTCTACATATTTTGGACAATCTAATTTTCAGAGTTTGATTATGGCGTTCCACGAGACCTGCTGCCTCGGGATGTCGGACACAGTGGAATTTCCATTGGTAGCCTAACAAAAGGGAAACGTGTTTCATTAGTTCGGATGAGAATGGCTGGCCGTTATCTGAGTAGACAACACGTGGCAAACCATACCGTGGGAAGAATTCTTGAACTAACTGTTTGGCAGTAGTCGGGGCAGTGTAATCTGAAACCGGGTAGGCTTCTGTCCAACGGGAAAGAGCACAAACAACTACGAGAACATATTTGAATCCTCGACATCGTTCCATCTGGATATAATCCATCTGGAGGGCTTCAAAAGCATGGTCGGGAGGTTGAAATCCACCCTGCTCTACGGGGATGCTTTTACCTGGATTAAACTGACAACATATCATACAGGTACGTACTTTCTGTTTGGCTGCTGCTCGCAAGTGTTTGTTGAACCAAATGTGTTGAATACTGTCTAGCATAGCTTTTTCTCCTAGGTGCGCTGGACTATGTATTGTGTTAATGATGACTTGAACCATGGAGTCGGGAAGAAACCATATAGATTTTTCCTTCGTCATCCATCCTTGATCCGTTTGGATCCCTCCTAATTCAGTCCATTTCTTTATTTCTTCTGGTGTAGCATGTGTCTGTATGTCAATTACATCAAGGGCGGGATCCTTAACCATCATGCAATGTGTTGATGTCGGAACTATTGTCTTTGTCGTGTCAGTTGTGTGAGTCTGATTCTGAGCAGTCTGTTTAGCTGTTCTGTCAGCTAAGTCGTTACCCTGAGAAATGATATCGGTAACTTTTGTATGGGCTTTGCATTTCATAATCGATATTGCAGTAGGTAAATGAATCGCGTCTCATAGGGCTTGAATGAGGGGTCCGTGTTGGATGTGGGCACCGTGAGAAGTTAAATAACCTCTCTCTCGCCACAGTACGCCAAAGTCATGGACGACTCCGAATGCATAACGTGAATCTGTGTATATGTTGACTTTCTTATTTTTGGCTTGAATACAAGCTTGTGTCAGAGCGATGAGCTCTGCTGCTTGAGCTGACAAAGTGTTAATACAATTTGTTTCAATGACTTCAGTATCTGTTGTGACTGCGTAAGCGGCCACTAACTCTCCTGTACTTGTTCTCATACATGAACCATCTACATACAATGTCAGGTCTGGATCTGATAAAGGGATGTCTGTCAAGTCTTGTCTGGGTTTCGTCGTGATAGTAATGACTTCAATACAATCATGTGCTAATGGATCTGTTCCATTTACTGGCAAAAGTGTGGCAGGATTTAACGTATTACAACGTCTGATTTCTATGTGTGGCTGAAACAATGTCAATTCGTAACCGGTGAGTCTCGCTATAGTCAAGTGTTGTGTTTGTGTGCGGTTCAAGAGAACCTCTACTGCGTGTGGTACTTGTACTGTCAATTGATGTCCTAACACTATGGCATCGCTTTGTCTGATTGCTAAAGCTGTTGCTGCCACTGATTTCAGGCACGCAGGAAGAGCCTGAGCTACTGGATCTAATGTACTAGAGAAATAAGCACATGGTTTGTGTGATCCTGCTTGTTCCTGAGTGAGTACTGACAAGGCAGTACCATCGCGCTCTGTAACAAAGAGTGTAAACTGTTTACTGTAACATGGTGTTGCTAAAACAGGTGCTTGGCATAAAGCTTTCTTTAAGCTTTCAAAGGCATGTGTATGTTCTTGAGTCCAAGGGAGAACAGTCGATGTGGCTGCCTCCTGTATTGTCAACTGGATGAGTGGTTTTGCTAGAAATGCATATTGAGGGATCCACTGCCTACAGTATGAGGTGAGGCCTATAAAAGCCCGCACCTCCTTTTGTGTCTTGGGTGGTGGCATGTTAGCAATTAACTGGATGCGGTCGGGTGTAAGCTGTCTTCCCTCCTTGGACAGCGAGTGCCCAAGGTAAACAACTCGCTGGACACAGAATTGCAGCTTAGAAGGGGACACCTTGTGCCCCTTGTCGGCCAGAAATTTTAAAACCGTCAGTGACGCTTTTTCACATTCAGGTTCGCTTCGGGCGGTGATCAGCAGATCATCGACATATTGAAGCAAGGCAGTGTTAACTGGCATGTGGATACTGTCAAGTTCTCGTTTCAGTGCTTGGCTATAGATGCTGGGGCTTTCTGTAAATCCTTGAGGTGCGCGTGTGAATTTAAAACTTCGTCCATTTAAACTGAATCCGAACAGATATTGACTTTCCGGATCTATTGGGACGCTAAAGAAAGCATTCTTGAGATCAATTACAGTGAAGAACGTTGCTTCTGAGTCAATAGCTGTTAGTAATGAAGAGATATCTGGGACCACAGGGTATTGTGGTACAATACATTTATTTAATTCGCGCAGGTCAATAACTAATCGATATACTGGTGGTGCTTTTGGATCCGTTCTTTTAAGAATCGGAATTATCGGGGAATTACATACATTGGAGTCGGTTTCGACAACCACTCCTTGTACAATGAGCTCGTCAATGATTTGCAGCAAAGCCACAACAGCATCTGGTGGTAACTTATATTGTCGCATTCGTGGTAGTACTACTCCTGTTTTTAGTGTGACACGATATGGTGTAATGTTCATGCAACCAACATCAGTGGGGCCTTGTGCCCATAAATGTGTAGGTAAACTCTGCAGCCGGTGGTCCATGTCTCTGGACACATAGTGACCTTTAAAGTCACGTAAAAATAGTCGTACTCCTTCCGGAGAACAACATATTATAGCTCCTAGAGCTTTCAATGTTTTTATACCTAACAAGTTTTCCGGACATGATTTAGTAAGCAATAAATCTGTAGTACGTGTCAATGGACCAACCGTGAGTGGAAGAGGTTGTGTTACGTCATTAATTATAGGTTTTCCTGAGAATCCAAGGGAAATATTTTGTGAGCCTGAGAGGGGTGCCCCTGGAACTTCACTGCGTCGTATAGTTGTTCTGCTTGCCCCTGTATCAAGTAAAAACTTTCTGTCTTCCCCTAATAGTTCACTATGTACATAAGGTCCCTCTTGGTCTACAGGAACCTCAATAAGGGGTAAGCCAACTTCCCTCTCTAGGCTATTTCATGTGTATCGCTGATAATCGGGATAATCTGCTTGTGCATACTGATACATCTGTTGTGTTGTTGCTTGTGTGGCAGCAATAGGCTGCACTTGAGGTGGTGCTACGGTCTGTTGTGGAGCTGCCTGTTGCGGAGCTAGTTGTTGCGGAGCTGACCTAGATTGTACATGCTGAGGGATTTGTTGTTGATTCTGATCCTGTCTAGGTGGACGTGGTCTTTCCTGGGTTCTACCTGTAGCAATATTATGTTTCAAGACTGGACAATCGTGTATATAATGACCTTGTTGTTTACAATAGTTGCATGTCCCTTTCGTTGGACCTGCGGAATCACCCTTTTGATGACCATCAGCTGGAACTGACTGAGCAACAAGCATTTTCATTTTTGTATCTTTCATACGTCTTTGTTCATGTTCTTGTTCTTCTCTAATTCTATTGTGGTGATATTGTAACATCTGTAACATCTGTGACGGTGTGTTACCTTGCCAGGTACTCTCAAATTTCAATACTCTATTCTTAACTTGCGGCAGAGAATTTTCAACTAATTTTGTCACAAACAGATGTGGATATGACTCGCTACTTGCTTTTATGCCACTATTTATACCAAAACATTTTTCAAATCGGGAATAGAAATCACTAGTGTCTTCATCTTGCTTTTGTTTACAGGCTGAGATTGCACCCCAGTCCTCCTTTTTCGTAGTTAATAAACGTGGCAGTACCTGCACTAGTAATCCTGGTAGTGCTGTAGTCTTTTCCCCAAGCCCTGATCCTGCAGCTCGGGCCTTTTCTTCGTTCTCTAATGCTGTCCAATCTATCTTTTGGTCTCCCACCTCCCATTCCTTTTCTTTGAGTTTCTCGTAAATACCGGCAGGCATTAACACTTTCAATATTTTCATAATGTCGGGGTAGGTATACTCTCCCATGAGTAACATGTCTTTTATCTCACGGTGGAAACCTGCTGGATCCTTGTCATGGCTGGGTACTACTTTCTTCATTTCTAATAATTCAATTTTAGTTATAGGCGTGTACACAAACACGCGTGTAAAGTTATTACCTTCACCTCTGATTGGGTGTACTTCGCGTAACGGATTCTGTCTATCTATGTGATACATTTTTCTTCCCATAATGGGAACCGGAACGTGTTCTGGGCACACGAAAGCTATATACTGGTTTCGAAATTCTAGAATTTCTTTAATTAAATCAGTACCTGACCCTCTCCATTTATTCGTGAGTAGTTCTGTCAATATGTCAGGTAAGGGTCCAGGATCGGAGTGTTGGCTTTTATATAATATAAGGAGGTGTTGAATCATGTATATACTAGCTAAACGCTGTTCGTCTGGGGCAAGATTCAGAAACGTGTGTGCTAGTGCATCATCACTGTATTTACTGGGACTGTCAGCCCATTGTACTGCTGACCTGGCTAATTCTTGTTCATCCATGGAATCGAGCATATGGCACCCCCTTCGGTCTCGGAGTAATTTATCAGCGGCTTGGAATAGGTGTTCAGGGGATCTTGTATTTAACATAGGGGTTTGAAAATGTCTATTACATTCTGGACGTATCGGACGTATCGGATCATTAAAGCCTCTAGTATTATTATGGGGTCTTCCTCTACCTACATAAGCTATCGTTTCTAATTGTTCTGATTCTTGCTCCTCCTCTTCCTCTGATTCAATTCTGTCTGCTTCTCGTCTTTCTTTATGTATTCGTTCTACTTCCTTGCGGATCTTTCGATACATGGCGATTATACACGCTTGTTTATCATGTTTCTCGTCTGATATGTTCTGACCCCATTTGGCAAGTTTCTGTATGGTATCATGATCTGCCCCAGGCCTGTCTTGGTTCCTAATCACGCAGTTTATGAAAAAACGTAGTAGTTGTCTTTGGACATCCACTTTCTGGTATTCCATAGCTTCGTTAATACTTTCTGGGCCTCGCCCTGTTTGGACGAAGTGATATATATTGTCTAGGTGTTCAACCATTCCTGGTATCGTCATTAAATACAATGTAGCTCGTCGTATACGTAGTGATGATATTAGCAATCTGTCCTGTTTACCTGGCACTGGATCGTATCTACAATCCACAAGATGTTCTTTAAACATGTCGGATGTCGCTAGTTGGGGTGTACGTTGGAGTGCTAAATCTCTAAGGGTCTGTTTATTTCGCGGCGGTGTGGCAAACATGTCTGTCGTACCTCCTGTAGCACCATCTGAGGTGCTGGACAAAAAAGGATTCGTTGGACGTAAGATAGAAATTGTAGATGCGGGAAAAACAGTAGAAACGGACGGACCTGTGGGAATGGGCGTAGGAGTTTGTTGTTGCGGGGATACAGACGGATGATCTTGATGTTGAACACCATCAGCAAGCGGGGTGTGTGGTATGGTATTAGCATACTCGGGAGCTACTTCATCTAAATAGGAGGAAAGGAAAACGTCCTTTGCTGTTTTAGGATGTGTTTTGGGATGTGCTTTTATCGGGAGCAATGGAGGAGTCAAGTCTTTTGGTATTTCCGGGGTAGCCTTAGGTAACCCTTCGGCCAGAAGAGGATACATACCATTCATAAGAGTGTTTCTTTGTCTATCTACTTGTTCTGATTTTACTCGGGTACCTTCCTCAATTAATAGATTTTCTCGGGCTTTATTTGAATTCTCCCTACCTTTCTCTTCCTGTCTGAGCGCTTTTTCTGTACGTCTATATGATTCTTTACGCCATAATTCAATGGCATCTTTCTGTGACTGTCTGGCTTTCTTTTTCCATAATTCTTCTTCTACTCTCATGATGCAATCTGCATCCCAGGTCCCCGCTGCGGGCCATCTCTGATTTTCTGGCAAATCCTTGGTGTAGTCCACCCATAAATCAAGAAATAATACGGCATCTAGGCCATGTTTATGATACATAAAGTATCCTGGGGTATCCCTAGGTGGAATGGGAACAGCTTCTTCGAGAACCCCTTTTCTAGTTTTGATCTGTCTTAATTTCGAAAAGAGCGGCATTTTTAGATCTGGTTACTTAATCTTAAACACACTTAATACAGTAAACACAATAATGAACAGTCATTCACACCACAATGTATAGAACGTATTAAAACATTTAACACTTAACATTTAACGAACGATGATAACTAATAGAAAACTAGTTACTGACATAATACTGACACTAGATAATTCTTATTTATATGCAAGACATACTAGATATACTGCTAAACAGTACAGATACACTGCTGAAACAGTGCAGACCGGATTTGTGTACCCAAACCCGTCTTGACCGGCACAGACTATGTGCACGTTAAATGCCTCCCCGGCAATGGTACTCACCGGGTAGCTCGGAACGGAAGGCCTCGGAACTGAACTGAAATTGGACCGGACTGGACTCGACTCGACTGGACTCGGAACTTCGGAACCTGGTGGGCCTCTGTATACCTCGGATCTTGCTCTCTCAGCTAGGCTCTGGTCGGGATACTTCGCACTTCTCACCGCCTCGTCTGGGTGTTGATCGCAGCCTCAGTCACCCCCGCTTGGCCGGAGGGAGATACAGGAAATCCTGCAGGTACGCGTTTTTGTCCGTTCAGCTGTGGCAGGAGACCGGGCCTGCAACGCACCTCCGGCGCGTGAGATGAGAAAGTGTCCCTGTTCGGGCGCCAATTTATGTGGTAAATATTTCATTACCGGTACTTTTTTTTATGCGGTAAAGTCTAGTAAGAATAACTCAGTAAATATAAGAGGCAGAATCCGTGGTATTAGAGGTTCTAAAAGGCTTTATTCCTCTACAAAGGAATTACAATTCGAACTGCAGGCTTCCAATTCCATCACCTTGGGGGTTCAGGAAGGAAGGCGATACATTATTGACAGATAATCAGTTTTATAAGAAATGCATTACAGTGAAACAGATGCAGGAGGCGTAACAGTTGATAAGATAGATAAAATATGCATACGTAACTAAAAAAGGCGGACATATAGGCGTAACTTAGAAAACGTCATTATACATGATGTCACAAGTGGGTGGATCCATAAGAGAATCCTGCAATGTCAGCAGAAATATTTGGCAGAGATGCGCGCGCAGCCGCATGACGTGTGATTGACGTGCAACTAGAGGGTGAAGGGGACTTGACATTTAGCTCTACATGTGGAGACAGAAGTCTGGGGGGTCATGTCAACCTAATCCCAAATCATATCTAATATCTTATGTTTAAAGAACTGTATTATCCAAAAGGAAAGGTCTCTCGGACAGAATCTATTCTATACTGACTGTTAGTGCGTGTACAAGCGTCTAAGTGTCTACATGAGATGCGAGGGGGCAGGAATCTTCCATGGTAACAGGGGCTATGAATTACTTGCACGAGGACAGCGAGGCCTGGCCCTTAGCACGGTAGCTGGAAGAATGTTTACCTAAACTACTAGACAGGAATGCATCGGATGAGGAGCGGAGCAGATAATCTTGAAGGTGAAATACAGTTTTTGGCAGGCAACAGGCTGGATCAGGCACCGTTAGCCGCGCAGGGAGTAGGACAAAGTTCATGGATACAGATGCAGGCTCGGACTGGAGCTTTCAGAGGCAGAAGGCAGGAAAAGGCTTGATGGCAGAATTCAGGGCCTACTCGCCTGAATCTGTAAAATGTGGAAAGTGAACCACATAAAGTCGGTGGCCTTTCATACTTAGGAATGGAATATCTGACCCATTCATGGCGGATCTGAAAGAGGACATGTTGACGGTGGACGCACATGTATTTGCGTCTTCAAAACTGGAACTGGAGGGAACATACATGTACTTATAGCATGCACATGGAGCCGTTGGGGTCTACGATAGGGGACATAACTGATCACAAAATTCATATTTCCTCACTAGACTAAAAACATTTTTTCAGAAGGCCTATCCCAGGGGAAACAGAAACCTTAAATCGATAACAGCTAAATGGTACAATAAAGCCTGCAAGGATGCAAGGTCAATATTGTGTAAAGAAGTTAAGGCTAAGAACCCCACGAGAGTCCGTGAGGCAAGGGGTTTTTATAGATCAGCCCAAAAGGCGGCAAAAAGGCAGTGGGATGAGGACAGATGGCAGGATCTGAAATCGGCATGTGCTTTTAAGGGCTCCAAACAATTTTGGAACATCATAAAATGGGATAGGGATGGTCAAGGGGACCCCCCACAAAATAATTTCCCCAGCACTCATGGTTGGAATTTTTCAAACCACAGTATGCCCGTAATCAGCTGTTATCAGTCAGTAATCCCCCACCTACCATCTTTTTTCAACATAATTTGTTTACAGCTGACGATGTAGACAGGGCATTAGACTGTGTCACCAGAGGCAGAGCCCCAGGAATGGATGGTATTCCAGCCGACATCTTCCTGAGTGATAGGCCCTCATGGTGCCAGTATTTTGCACTGTTAGCAAATTCAGTGGCTAGGGCAGCCCCCATTCCACCCTCATAGAAGGGAGCCGAGATCATCCCTGTTTTTTAAAAGGGGAACAAATCATTACCAAATAATTATAGGCCTATTAGCCTCATAGATTCAGCCCAAAAACTGGTTGGTCGCCCGATCCAGAATAAAATACAAATGTGGATTGATGATCAAGCTATCTTATCTCCTTTCCAGGCTGGATTTCGCCCATGCACTAGCTCGATCGACCAAGTTTTTTTCTTTATTTTGTTATATTGGAGAAATGGGCTGATTTCTAAGGGGACACTTTACGCAGTGTTTGTAGATTTAAAAACGGCCTTTGATTTAGTCCCACGCTGCAAACTTTGGACTGTCCTTACCAACCAGGGGATGCCGTCTGATTTTCTGACCTTGCTTGTCCGCCTGCATGAGAACAACTACGCGAGAGTCAGATGGGGGCGAGGTCACAGAGCCATTCCCGGTCGAGCGTGGTGTTCGCCAGGGGTGTGTTCTGGCCCCCACCCTGTTTTCCTTATCCATAAATGGAATAGTGGAACATCTTGGTAGCTCCCCCACTGATGCCCCTATATTGGCTGGAGTCCGCGTGCCTGTTCTCATGTTCGCGGACGACACCTTAATTGTTTCACGGACCCCGAGTGGCCTACAGAAGGCCGTTAATGCATTTGGGGAGTTCTGCCACCAGCGTGGTCTCGAGATTAACATCTCAAAGACAAAGTTCATGTCATTGAACCAGGCTAACTCTTTCAAGGGTAAAATCTTGCTCAATGGTATACCTCTTGAGCAGGTTGATTCCTTTGTTTAGCTTGGACTTTTATTACAAACGAATATGGGTTGGAATCGACATTTGGATATGGCCTTATTAAAATTTCATCAACTTGCAGGAGCCTTATCCCTTAAACATAGGTCTTCCTTAACTAGGCCAATCACTCCCGCCCTTGAGGTGTATAATATGAAAGTTGTCAACACAGCTCTCTATGGATCCGAACTTTGGGGTTTTACCAATTTGAACCGTCTGGTAAGAGCAGAGAACTCTTTTCTGCGTAAATTGGTAGGAGTGTCTCAAAGTACTCCAACCGTGCCGCTTTTGTTGGATTTAGGCAGAAAGAACATATCTGACCTGGCCAGACTGCGTCCATTACTGTATTGGAGACGCATTTGGATGACCCCAGAGCTAACACATTATGCTCGGGGTATGAAGGATGTGATTCTGGCCGACCAATTCCACAAAATTCAGTGGTTAAAAGAAATGAGGTCTCTTTTGCTAAAGTTAGACCTGAGTATCCTGTGGGACAAGCCGGACGTATCAAATTTCCCAACACAAAAACACATAAAAGAAAAATATTGGGAAATGGTCCAAATAGAATCTCATAGAATTAATTTCTCATCAAATCTAACTGGTCGTTTTCTGGATCATAAATCACGTCCAAAATGTGAATTATATTGGGACATCACCGAGAGGCCGCTAGATCGGAAGCTATATTTTCAATTTAGAGTTGGCACCCTTTCAGTTAAGGCATTCACAAGTAACTGGACTCTAACTAAAGATGACAGATGCCATAACTGCTTAGATTTGCCTGAATCTGTAGCCAACGTCCTTTTTGTATGCCCTCTCTATGCTGCCCCCCGTCATAGGTGGCTTAGACTCATTTGTCTCAAGCTGGCAACCCGAAATTGTAAAGAGGCATTAAGGATATTGAGCTCTGATTGCTCACCTTATATAGCCGTGGCAGTGGCAAAGTTCCTAAGCTGGTCCTGGATAATACGCACTCGAACGCTCATCCAACCTTCTGTCAACTAGTATCTTTTATGAGATAAGATCCCTTTTTATGCTCAGCGAAATATTAGCTAATTTTATTGTTTTAATCACATCTTCGACAGTAATTAATTGGATTTAATGGATTTCTTAAAGTCTGTAAATAGTTTTATGATATTTATTGTGTTGTATTTTATGTACTAATGTGCTTTTAAGACATACTGTCGAATAAAGCTTTTTGAATTGAATTGATATACAGAGAGAATGATATGCCAGTGTGCTCTTCGAGTAAAAAATGTGCACAAGCCAGTGCTCGAATTCGTGTGCCCTCTAAATACGAATCAACAATATCGATATGACACGATATCGAGGACAGAATATGGAAAATAAAATATCAGCAGGTAAGTAAGTCTAAATTTTCTATACCTAACTCCACATATTTGTACCTTCGGAGTAGATATATCCTCAAGGTCTGTAGATGTGAAGTTAGGAATACTAAATCTATGCTTCTCTCTATGCACTTATTTTGTCGCTCGATATCCTGTCCTTGATATTCGTAGGCAACGATATTATAGGTGTCGATATTCAGTAGCACAATCCTCGCATTTCTTTGCACCACTGAACAATGCTATTTCCTGCTTTGCATCATGAAAGAATACCATTTATAGCACATGCTCGAAAGATGGCATTATTGACAAAATAAATATCATTAAATATGGCTCTGCACTATATTTTTCCCCAGTGGCACAATGTAACAATGCAGATTTTATGAGTTGGGCAGATCTTGGTAAACATAGGCCTCAGACTCTTGTTTTTGCCGTCTAGTTACAGTCTAAAATGATGCCTTTATATAACATTTATTGAGACAGGAATGCAGCCTTTAATCAGAACACAGTTTGTTGAAAGGGTGGGAACTGAATGCCAGTTTTTGCTGTAAGACACACTTCTAAATCGGTCTTACAAATCAGAAAATCAAATCTGGTTGTTGCCTTAAAGGTTATAATCAAGATCTTTGAATTGTGTAGTTCAGGTTTTAGTGTACCCTTTTCAAGATTATAAACACACCCTTCTGTAACTGCATCACTACACGAGTTGCCCTTTCTTTCATCTCTAGGTTGTAATTCTGTGGTGTTTACAAAATAACCTGTGAACCATTAAAGCAACCTTTTTGGGCGTAGAACGCGTTTCTGCACTGGTGATTTTTTTGCTTTTTAATCATTTTTCACATATATGCGAGTCACCGAGAGCGCATAAGCCGCACTCCTCTGCCCCGTCCTTGATCTGAAAAGATTTACGACATTGTCTTTTGTGTTTGAGAATTGCTGGTAGCCATGAGCCCAGGATATGCAACGCAAGGCAGACAAAAAATGTAGCACATAGTGGGATGATTCCCATTCACATCCTATGTGACAGGAGTCACAATCAGGCATGTGTCATATACAAGGAAAGCCTATAAACGTGTAGGTGTTTGCGGACATGCTTCCGCTCTGTTGAATGACGCGTTAAAGTCAAAAGTTACATGGTTTGAAGATTAAAACAGGGAATTCTGTAATAGTGTTCTGAAGGATTCCCTGTTCGCAGCTGAATGAGACAGAGTTTTGAAAGATGGTTAAGATGCATAGAGAGTGACGATGGAGCGTATTCCTCTTCGTTCGTGCAGAGGTCACAGCAGAAAAGAACTAGTGGAATGGAGAAAGACTTCACTGTGCCAGCCTTTAGAACAGCGACACTTAAAACAATGTGACCAATCCCAGATTATAAAAAAACCGCACATGGATTGTCCTTCCCTGAATATCCATACGATTTAAGGGGCCTACGTATCAGCTCCAAGGCGACAGGGCACTCCTTACTTGTGCCTAATTCATACCCTTTGTCCTTGACTAAAGTTATGCGGCAGTGAGGACCAAAGTATGCAGCAGTGCTCACTAAATTATGTGGCAAGAAAAGAAACATTTTGATAGATGACCAGTTAGTCTTTGTGAAAGGACTTCCACTGTATGGCAACTTGTATGACATCATTTTATTAACTTTTCATCCGTTTGCAGTAGAAACATATTTTTTGGGCTAAATTATGTGCATTACCCTGCAGATGATGTATTATGTGACAAGGGGGTCAAATTCATAATCATGGGGAAAATGCAAGGGCGGCAGAATCACATAGTTGCAGAGGCGCTGGGCTCTGCAATCGTCTCATCTCAGCAGCTAGTAATAGAGAGTGCTGCAAACACCGGCCAGCACTGCTGACAAATTGAGAGAAGCAGTTAGAGACCAGTAAGAATCCGTCCCTCTTCTATGTGATTGAATGCTTCATGATGCCGGGACCCACCAAGGCGAATTTAGACCATCCTCAATGATTGCTCAATAATCTAGAATATATTGACTAGCGAGAAGTCTGAAGGAGGTCAATTACTATTTAGGAAAGGACTAAGGGCCAATTTAGATTTCATCACAATGGTGACGGACAGCCCGTCTGCCGGAATATGAATCCCCTAGGATAGGATGTATGTGTCGGCGGACGGGATATCCGTTACACTTGTGACGGAGTAACCCCTCCGCCAAGATCAACTTCCAGAGTACACTCGATCAGAGTGCCAAAATGTCAGATAACCGGAGGCGGGCAGTCGCGAGCGCAGTCAGCGTGCTCTTATCCGTGCTGCACAGGTACTTATGCCATTTATGTAAAGCAAAGAGAGAAACCAAGGAAGATACAATTTCAGAGCATGTGGGAAGTGAAAATGTGTTCACAACTTAAATGCGCAAACATAAAAAGTAGCGTAAAAATCCTACGATGTTGTTTATTTTCCCCAGAATGTTATACGTGATAAAAATAAATAGTTGTCAGCTCTTGCTATTAACGTGTGATTATTGATTTTTTGTGCCTACACATCACAATGAATCTCAATCCGTCGCCTCCTCCTTGCAGGGATTAATATTTAAAGCTGTGCCAGGCTGTATCCGAGCTCAGGCTGATCTATCATCTAAGGACAATAGACTTTCATCTTGGTCTTTGTCAGGCATTGAACGTGTAATACAATGATGTGAGTCGCCTTTAGTCCATGAGGTGAAAACGATGCTGGGTACCAACGCCTAATACTTCCCCCATCAATATCTCGCAGCTTGCACCTAGACTGTATTTGTGTAACTGCTACAGGAGTTGGCAGATGTCTACTTTAAAAAGTACTGTAGGGATACAATTTTCTTTCCATGCTCAGTTTTATGTGCATCAGCACGAAGCAGCCATATGTAACTATACAGAACGTGGCGGATATCGCTTCAGAGCAGAGAACACAGCTCGGCTAGTGGAAATGGACTTTCCTTTGTTGTTCGCACTTTTGCCCATCCTTCCCCCCATAGTTTTTTGGAGAGATAGTTCTTCTTTATAATTTTAGTAACTAGCTAAAGTTTGAAAAGCAATTCTTGTCTACATGTCAGATTTGAGACTGTCGTTGCTTCCTTGTGCCCCCGCACCTCTCCTTGTCTTGCTCGCCTTGTCCCCAATCTCCTCTCCTTGTCATTGCGTGTCTCATACACCCACCCCTTGCTCCTTCCTTCGTTGTTTGCCCTGTTCCTATGTCTCCCTGCACCATTGTTGCTTACCCTGTCCACCGTCCTTCCCATCAGAAGAAAAAATGCTCTATGACGTGGTCAATACTGATCGCACCATAGGGCTTTGTTTTATTTCTTTACTTTCAATGCATCATAGCGTATTGTAGGGTTTGTTTTTTTAATTTCAACTATAGATAAAAAAAGCATTGACAAAGCCAATAGATGTTGTATAGTGAAACCTATTGACTTTGCCAATGCTTGTTGGATTTGTATCTTTCAAAGAGGTTAGTGTTTGGGCGGCATAAACGGCAATCAGAATTGGAAATTGTTAAAGGCATTGTATCGGAGGGCGTTGTGCTGGGTAGGTTCCTGGAAGTGGTTTGTGTCACTTTAATGTTGGTGTTGGTGGTGAAGAAAGTTTCAAGAAAGATGTTGTTTTCCATTCGGGGGCTGTTAAATGGTAAAGTGGACTTTGAGATCAAAAATCTCTGAAGGTAGTGTGAGATCTCAATGAGAATTGTGAGTCTTGAGAAAAACAAAAGGCCCTGAAGTTCGGGTGGGATCAGGGGTAGAAGGATGCGATTTGATGGTAGGTGGACTGGTTGGTTCTTAAGAGGTTGAGGAGCATGCGGTTTAGTTTTAGTTTGTAGGGCAATGTAGTTGCGGATGGGTAAAATGTTAGCTTTCTCTTTGCTGTTTTAAAAGCTCTCCTTAAAACAACAGCAAGTCTGTTGCTGAGTTTGTCCAACCATTCAGAGCCATGGGAGCTGCTTGGCCATTTGTATTTTTGCTACTGAAGAATTTGACAGAAACTGGACTAGTTCACAAGGCATGGAAATGTAGGCAAAAGAGTACTCCCATAGTACTATTTAACCTACACTTCAATGCCTTGTGAATCTGATCCAAACATCTAAAATGGGAGTATTTGGGTGATATTCATATACAGCTAGTACAAATAGAAAGGACTGTGCCCTGTTTGCACTTTTACTAACAGGGAGTTGGATGTTTTCAGGAACAGCACACAAAGCACTGTAATGGTACGTAACAGGATACTTCTGTAGTACCACATCACATACTCATAAATACTTTTGTGAACCAGTCCCAACTTTCTTGGCTGTTGCTCACTTTTTAAGTGGAGTGGTCCAATACCTTTTCACCAGTCCATTCCGCACACTGTCCTTTCTAGGAGACCTCTCTGGCAGTCGCAGTCGAGTACCGCACTGTGCGCACACCAGAAAAGAGGGGTATCTATGGATGCTGAGTCATGGTGTTGCCGATGGGACTCAAGGCTTCGTCTTAGACTAACTTTCTCTCTTTTATCCTCTCCCTCGTCGCTTGCTTCATTGTTTTACACTCTCTCTCCTTTTCTCTCTTCCTTTCTGGACTGCTGCTGAACAGCCACAGGGATCTAAAACCAGAAAACCTTTTGCTGGACGAGAAGAACAATATCCGAATAGCTGATTTTGGAATGGCGTCCTTGCAGGTGGGGGACAGCTTACTAGAAACAAGCTGTGGGTGAGTATTGCACTGTTTACCGCGAGAGGTTTGCAAGCACTTTTAAACGGTTTTAATGATTTTATGGTTTCTTTAGATTTATTAATAAATTTTAAAAAATCACATTCCATGTCAATAGGGGCGGGGAGAGCGAAACGGGTTAAATTCTACTGTAATGAACAGGAACTTACAAAAGTGCAGTCCTTCCCATATTTGGGGATTTTATTTGATGACAGACGTTCTTGGGTCATGCAACGAGCCCAGAAAATGAATATCCTTGCTAGAGCTACAGGAGCGTTATTGGGCTTTGCAAAACGTCTGGGGAGTAAACCTCTACCTGCGCTTATGAAAATTTATAGAGCTAAGTGTATACCTATGGCTCTTTATGGTAGTGAGGTATGGGGTTACAAGGACTCGCTAGAAATTCAAACGGTGGAAAATTCCTTTTTTCGCAAACTGTTGTCCCTTCCTCCCTCTGCTCCAATTTTTAATATGCATGAAGACCTGGGGGCAGGTTATCTTACTGATGAAATCTCTGTGGCGCCTCTACTGGGCTGGCTTAGATTGTGGGCCCAGCAACCCCCGAATCTGAGCCAGTTTATTGTTCAGGATTGTTTGTCCCTTGATGGAGCTATGTCTATCCCATGGTTTCGATATATTAAACGTAACCTAAAGTCACTCGGCTGTTCTGAAATGTTCGATAGCCCTTGTGCTCTGAGTAAAACAAAAATAAAGGCCTTTAAGAGCCAATTCTTGAGTAAAGCCATGTCACTGAGGGAAGAAGAAGAACTGGTTAAACCGGCAGTTAGGAGGTTTGTCATGTTAAGTACAGGTAGTGGGATGCAGTCCTACCTGACCTTTATAAACAAACCATTTCATCTGTTTTTGTTGATAAGGTTTAAACACGGCATGCTGCCCTGGCTTTTGGCTTACCCTAAGGGTTTCTTTAAAGAGGGTACCCTGGGCCCATGCCCCTGTGATAATACTTCCGAACAAGATATGTTGCACATGGTTTTCTTTTGTAAATTTTACTCCTTAATTCGGAAAAAATATATTGTGCCTATTCTCAAGATGCAAAATTTCGTGCAAGTGAGGCCTGCATTGGTCTATCTGCAAATGCTTGAGACGCCGTTGGTATGTTTTGGGGTGGCTAGCTTCCTTACTGGGGCTATTAGGCGCAGAAATAGGGTTTAACATCATTATTCATTTCCCAGGTATTATGTATTTTTAAGTGTCATGGAAATGTTGAATCAGAAATGGTTTTATGGATGTGTAATTGATTAGAATTATTTAATTGACAGACTTTTATCGTGTTTAAGTGCCAATGTATTGTATTATATTTTTTGTGAATTTCTTTTTGTATCTACCAGTACCATGAATTATTGGATTGTGCTTTGATGGTTTTAAATTTTAACCCCTTCAGTGCCCATGACGAGCTGGACTCGTCATGGGCTGCGGTGGCGCTGTGCCCATGACGAGTCCAGCTCGTCATGAACTCCGCCCGCTAATAAAAAGCGCGGCACTGGGCGGGGAAAGGGGCGGGCATGCAAGGGGTTAACCGAATAAAGCAAAACTTTTGACTTTGACTTTGGCACTGTTTACTGTCACATGCATTGACCCCTTTCAGGCATTCCACCCCCAGCCCTCATATTTCAATATTTGACTCTGGACCATTTTCTGAATCTCCCATTGAATCTAACATCCCAATATCGCATCAATGAATGTGGTATCCACCTCTCTGAATGTTGTATCCCTTTCAAACCTGTGAATGTGACACCCCTAATCTTTGCACATGTACATCTGACACCTCAATCACCACACTTGTGAATATAGTACCCTGCATCTCCACTCTTCATATGAGAAATGGGAGAGTGTCACAGAGATTATTTGCAGTATTATTAGTGAGCTGCTGCTGTGTTACAATATTGAAAACACACATCACCATCCCTGAATATTACATGAAAACATACTTCGAATTTGGACAAATGTGCCTGTGCACCATCAGTGACCTGGCCAAGGAGGGCATGAAAGAGCTGAGATTGGATCATAAATTCAATGGTCCATGCAAGCAGTTATTGACAGAAATTCAAAGCGAAAAAACCCACAGTACTTTGGAGGCAGAAAGACAGAACATGTCACCATATATATAGAATAGAGAGGCAAAACCCCCGACACAAAGACAACGAGCAGAAACTGAGCAATATAGTGAACAAGAAGACACATAAATACAGGACCAACCAGTGGACACAGGATTACACTGTAAACAGGCCACTAGACGACAGGTGGTCAGATTCAAGGCAAATAAAGAGATGTAACGCAGATGCCAAAATATAGACAAGTGGAACCAACAAAAAAAAACGGACTGCCGGGCACTGTGATAAAGTTCAGGAAGGGAAACACAAGATACAGACAGTCAAACAACGAAGTACAGAAAAAACAAACAGAAATTGGATACAGAGCGAACGTGTTAGGTAGACTCTGGGATACAGAGCACACAGTTACATACAGAGCACAAATTGCGATACAGAGCATACGCCTGGCACCAAAATAGATTTAAATGCAGATATTAAAGTGCAGCATACAACTATCCTCCAGAATATAGAGTGCACAGCAGACACCAAGATAGAAAGAAATCAGGCAGAGACTGAAATACAACGAATTGCAACTGAAAAAAAGTTTTAATGCACAGTTGCAGACTCAGCGATATAAAACAGACTTGTATAGGTAGATAGAGTAGTGCGGCAGACACAGACAGGCAGAGTGTAATTTGACATAGATCCGTAGGCAAGAACTAATATTGTCACATTTTACTTTCCAGATCACCGCATTACGCCTGTCCGGAAGTCATCCGGGTAAGTCCGTCGCAGTCCCAAATTCTCTTGCCACAGGTGGATAAATTGATGAAAAACTTAGGGAAGGTTCTACTTAGTGTAGCCATGCACAAACCTTCTGTATAACTGTGAGATTTCTGGCCTAAGGATAAGGGACATCACCGTCACACATGGTACTGTCTAACAGTGAGATAAGCATTCTAGGGATGTGGGAGAGGGGGGAATGGTGGCAAATTGTTTAACCCACCGAGGCTGGCCAGCCAATCCTCTGAACCTAAGATAAAAGACGGGGAAGTGGCGTACAGAAATTCTTTCCTGGCAACTAGCTGCTTGACAGGATGACCGGCATGGACCACGCCGGCAGTGTGATTTAGCTTGAGGCTGCAGGTACCTCAAGCTACATATCTTTCTCAACTAAATTAAGTTAGGGATAAAGGGTTGAAAGAGGTAGAGAGAAGGCTGAAAAAATGGAGCCTGCTTGCTACTCTACTCCATCACATTCACAAGACAAAGGGCCTGATTTAGTTTTCGAGGGATGGATTACAGCATCACAGACTTGACGGATAACCTGTCCGCTATATTACCAATTCTATAGGATATAATTCACTAGTAATACGGCAGGCGGGATATCCATCACGTGTGTTCACAAGTCGCCAAACTCTAAATCTGGCCAAAAGTCAGCTCATGGACATGGTTATTGAAGAAGGACTACAACAGAGCTTACAGCTGTCAAAGAAATGAGTGGCTCGCAAATATTAATAAAGATAATGTCTGCCACCACTGGCCCCAGAGGCTAACATGGCGAAGTCGCTTTGTCTCTTAATAAACTAAAACTTGCAGGTTAAAGATGAGCAAACATAGGAAGAGTAAAACAGCTGATGGCAGTCCTAAGGAGACTTGCACTCTTTCACATTCTACACTGCACAGTGCAACACCCAAACCTAATTAGAGGCACAGGGGAAAAACATCTGATACAGCTGTACTTCACTGGTGGCTAGTAGGGGATGTTGGCGGGGGTCGAAGGGGAGCAGGGGCCGGAGTCTTAGAATTGTTTTTGAAAAAGACTTACCTGTGAACAACGCCACCGCCTCTCCTCCATCTTCTTATCTGAAACAGAAGCACCCAGGCTCCCAGTTTCTCCCAGCCAATCACGTTGCTGCCTTAATGCAGCATTGTGATTGGTCTGAGGGCTGTGGTTCAGCGCTCAGAGAGGGACTGGGAGGCTGGACATATTCTCTACCCAGGCTGTAATGCAGCCTGAGAACATGCAAAGTGCACATAACAGATGGCCGGCCAAACCTCCATGGCGTACTTAAGGTGCAGCCACCACTCTTCCCTCTGCTGCCCCACCCTATCATGGACCTTAAAGGCAGACTAAAAATAAAATGATAATTTCGTTCTGTTATTATTATTTTATTTTTACTTTGCTCTGCTCTTAGAGCAGTGGGGTGATGCTCCTCCGCCTTAGCGGAGGAGCCAGCCCTCCTGTACTTATATTCAAACAAGGGCACCATCCTGTGCACATGTGCAGCTACAAAAAACAACCAATGGGCTAACTCATTTCTGCACGCACGGACACATGAGCTCCAGTGCACATTCAGGTATGTGCATGCGCCTGGACACACTTGGAAAGAAACTAAATTGCACATATATCCCTATGAACAGTAGGTCTCATATTAGCGTTCCTGGGTGCCGGGTCACACAATAAGCACACAGTGACACCTATGCATGCAGACATATTAATATGTTTCTGCATCTAAATGTACATGTAGCTATGCATGAGGTCTTGGTTGTAGGACTGTTGAGTGACAGGATCAACTGTGACCACACCCAGTAGCTTTTCATTGGCCCTAAGGGAGGACAGATATACTAACTTACCATTCTGAATGGGCAAGGCAGAGAGGTTGTGTCCCACCAAACTGCAATGAATTCAGTGGCGTAACATAGGCCCCCACGGTGCAGGGGGACCTGAGCTCCAGAGGGCCCCCTCAGCACAGTACCCTAGCCTGAGAGTTCCGGACTGACTCCAGAGGGGGGCCCCTCTATGTACTTTGCAGGGGGGCCACCTCAAGTTTTGCTATGCCACTAGATGAAGTGATCGAGAATCAGTTTGCATTAGGAATGAAACGTTATCTGTTAGAGAAATACATATTTAAGTGGGCTCCCCTCATCCATTTTTCCGCAAGAGCACACACAAAAACCTAGATTTTATTTTTATAGGGCTTTTAAATTCTGTTATTTACGATATTTAATTTAGAGCTCACAGCATAATGATAGAACTTGGATGATTACATTTCATACCTGAAGAGGCAGTTATTTGCTAAACATGTATCAGATATATTAATGCTGGTTTCGTGAAAGATCATTCCTCCACGACCCAAAAAGTAGTCTGAGATTTTCAAGAATCAGTATCCATGCTTCCTTTTTGAATTTGTGTAAAACTTAATAAAAAGTAGCACCGTCCTCCATTTCTGGTACTCGCATATGGTAGGATACCTGGGGCAGTCTCGACTTCCCAAATCTCAGTTCTCAGTGGGAGGACCATCTCACCTCCCTTACACCCACCCATGCTGGTAAATCATCAAGAATTGTCAACATTCAACAACTTTGTATGATTCTATGCCTCTTAACTAGTGATACCTGTCAGCAATCCTCAGCCACTTCTGTGAGTTCATTCATTGGAAATTTGCTGCTCAAATGCAGTCTAGTTGACTGTAGCTGTGGATGGGTTTTAGGGGCCTAACTTTAGTTGTAGTGTGTTGCCAATTACTTTAATGTAGCCAGTCTGAGAAGACCATAAAGCCCATCAGAATTACATTCAGGACAGCCACTCGGTCTGATCATCCCCAAACCCAGGTTTGCATTGAAGGTAACCCCAAGAAGGAAGGCCTAGAGAGCTGCAGCTTCTGGTTAACAGCCTGAGACCGCTTCTTGGGAATGCACAGTCACACGGGAGTGGAGGGGAGGCAGCAACTTCTACAGGGGGTTCCTCCTCATCCCTCCTAAAAACAGCCTTCTCTCTCGAGTAGAGTATCGGTGCATACCCCATCTCAACCCTTATTTTTAAATATCACACAGGGAGAGAAGTACGATGGAAGGAGGGCAGACGTATGGAGTTGTGGTGTCATCTTATTTGCGCTGTTAGTGGTAAGTTCACTTTATTAGCTTCCAAAATCATGTGTATATGGATAATGTATTGTCCTTTTAAGTTCTCTGGCTTAGTGCATGTTGCATATGTCAAAGGGTGGATGGAGCGGGTTGGCACCCTTAGCTCATTGAAAAGCTCCATTTGTTCTGCAGTGGAAGCTCCGTTCGTTGTCACTTCTGTGCTCAACACTCCGATAGTGTCTGTCTCTGTACCAAGCACCCCAAAGACCACTTTGTCACACACTACAGAGGAAGTCCTCTGTCACTTTTTTGGCAAAAGCTTCACAGATCACACAGTGAAAGAGAAATGTCTCTATCCCTCTCACCCTGATGTTTGTACAATCTCACTTGAAGCGGACAGTCTCTTGTTTCTCCTTCCAAACCTGTCTATCCCTCACTCTGGTAAAGGCCTATCTCTATCTTAGTCATCCATAGTGAAGGGTCTTTCAATGGAAGGGTAAGTTTCTATCCTACTCTAAAAAGGGGTTGACTTGATGGTGTTGTTACTTATTTTATTCTTTTTTCACCTTGCCTTTCCTCACTGGATAATCTTGTTTGCCTTAACTTGCTTTCTCTAAGTCTCACTCGCTCATCCCTTTTCTTCTTCTCTCCTTGCATGTCTCTCTCCTCATCCCCCCTCCTTACTGTTTCTCCCTACATATGCCTCACTGTTTCTTCCCACTACCTTGTATCTCCCTGGTGTGCCATGCTGCTTTCTTCTCCCACAATCTGGACTCACTTACACAGGGTGCACTTCCCTTTGATGATGACAACTTGCGGCAACTTCTAGAGAAGGTGAAGCGGGGGGTCTTCCACATGCCCCACTTTATCCCACCAGACTGCCAGAACCTCTTGCGAGGGATGATCGAAGTGGATACGCCCAAAAGGATGACGGTAAGCTGTGACCATTGAATATTAATATTCAGACTTATGGGGTAAACCTTTGATTATGATGCAGCTCAACTGCCAGAATATATGAGATCGGATAAATTTGAGAAAAATGAAAGCGGTTCAGATTCACCTTTTCTCAGGCCATGTCCAGCTGTGTGCACACGAGCTGTGGCTATAATGACATTGCAACACACTGTACAGTGAAAGTGAAAGTATACCGCCATTACAGTAGAACATATCCACATTGTCAGCCTGAACTATAGTAGAAGTATGCAGGGCTACAATAGCAGCAATGGGTGAAGATGGACTGGATTCTTTGACATGGGAAGAGATGGCCCAGCATCCAGGTAAAGCTGTGAATTACTTGCCGTCAAATGTTGATGTCGACTGGAGGAAGGCTGCAGAACGTGCTTATTTATTATTGTCTTCTAGGGATTATAGTTTCTATTTGCCATGGAAACTGATCAATGAATAACTGCTACACTGGCCCAAAGTAGGCTTGAGTAGGCTACTAGGTTGCAGAAGTTGTAGAAAATATCCAGAACAATCAGAGTTTGCTGGGCCCGGGTGTTACAATTCCTATGTGTACCTTGCGACCAATGTCTTCAACTCATCGTAAGAGACCCCAGGTAGCCCACTTGAGCAAGGTAACATTCAACGGTGAATAGGAACTTGGCAATGATACCAAAAGATTTTCCCAAATGGAATGATTTCTTGTACTTGGCTTCATCTATAGCTTAACGTTGGAAAGGTAAGGATGAAAGGTGCTGACGCACCCAGCATTTCAGTACCACATTTATGACTCTGAATTCACAATGACAACATTGCTTCATATCCTTGTGGTTTCACAGGCCTGGGAATATATAGACAAAGCTGCTGATTCTACAAAGATTCCCAAACCAAGTGCTAGTCAGCACATAGCACCTCCTCCAGATATATATATATACACGTAGCATATATGTAATTCTTGTAAATACATTGAAGACATTCACATGGTGAACTTCATTCACCTGTTTCAGGCCTCTCAGCAGCCTGATACAAATACCAATTGGCCCAAAAGGGTAATTCTAGCATCAGTTACCACATCTGGAAAAGTCCCTGAAGAAGTATTGACTGAAAAGTGTTTATTGCGGGATGGCAGAGGTGTGAGTTGTGTTCAGCGTGAAGACACTGTTCGTACCACCCACAGAGCAATTGTCTTTTTAAATGTGTTATTAACTCCCTAATTTTATTTAGTGAAGGCTTGTAAAGCTTTCTATAAGGGATTAAACGTCACTCCCTTTGTCACATTTTGTAGTTAGTCGAGGGCTAACTCAACAGTCAGTCGGGTTTCAATTATGTTTCTACCTATTGTTTGCCTGTCTTGGACACAGAGGGAGCCATATTTGATGGACAATGAAACCCTGGTCTAGATCTCAGGACTCTGGGAAAATCCATATTAATGGAGGAAATTGAATAAACCACTGAGAGTACCTTGAGTAACCCATGCGGCATTATGGCTACCTGCTCGCTTAGCACTATGAATGGCAACCATAAATTATCTCTGGTAGATGTGTAGTGGAGGGAGTGCTGCTAGAGAATCAAAATGCCACAGTCCACAGTGCCACTAAAGCGCAACAAGTTGTGTGATTGTCCTGCTTGCAACTTCAACAGCATGCAGTTAGGCAGAAGTGTTAACCCAGGACCAGATGTACGAAAAGACTGATCACAAAAAGGTAGTCACAAATTGCAACCTGTCTATGAATTTGCATTGTGACCTATGTCCTAAGAGCTCATGCTGCAAAATCATAGGGGAGGGGAGCGGGGTAATCACAGATTGGCCTCCTTAATGAATGTTAGTTTGGCATGTCGCTATTTGCAAGCCCACGTGATTGGCTTCAAACACAGGAATGGTGGGCTACAAAGGACAGCAGACAAACATACCTGTCTTGGTATTTCAAAACCAAAAACCTTACAAAAGCGGCCCATGTTCCTTACAGGAACAGGTGGTACTATAAAAAAGGTTTCCCATCCAGAAAGACATCATGTGGACCACTGCCTGCTCCCCCCGTGGTTGCCCAACACGATCCTCAAAGGGTAAAGGGTCCTGTTGGGATAGTTTCCCCTTTCCAAATCAGTTACTACTTTCTTTGAGGTCTTTGTAACTGGTCAATTGTTTGCAAATACAACTGCATTCGCAAACCATTGAATACATACCATACCAAATTACAATTGTAACTTAGCGTCCCTTTTACACTCCTTCTCTGCTCCAGAATTGCGATTCTGTTCGGGTCTGATGCATATTTATCCAACATTGTATGCAGTGCTTGTACTGAATGGATAAACGGCTTCCATACTTGGATGGAAGCTGATATGAGAGTTTGTGCATAGCAAAACAGAATGTACTCATACAGATCTCAAAACTAGCTTTTAAACACAGCACTGATCATGATTCTGTAGCTAAGTGAATAGGGGGAAGCAGTGCTTAATTTGAGACAGTGGTTGCCAGTGGGAGCCACCGGCACCTATTTTTCCACATCAGACATTTTCCAAGAGCAAGAGAGGGAAAACAAAGTAAGACCGAGTAAGAGAAAGACAGAAAACCCGTCACAAAAGGAGAAAGCAGGAACCTGTACGAGTGAGTAAAAGGAGCAGGGAGTGTCCGGTAGTGGACTAAAGAGGCAAGAGGTGGATTTAAGACTATTACCCTTGGTATTCAGTGCGATGATGTTTAATTGCACCGGCACGGGCTGCTGAGCAGTGCTTCGCTCACCTGCACTTTTCCTTTCACAAATGACTCACTTGGGGAAATAAACAAGTAATAATTTCAATTTATATAGCATAGTGTACATCACCATTGGCTTTGTGTCCTGATTTTCACTTCTCTCCCAGGTAAAGTGCAAGCCCTGGTCTGAGAGAAGGGAGCCACTGGGGCGATAATGGTTAAACTGGTTAGTGTGCAAGGCAGATCCTTATCGATGGACAGCCTTAAGGACGTGATGGAACGTTCAGCTGGAATTCAGTCCAACTATGTAGGTTCGAGGGAGGAAGGTTCCCTGGGATTAAATCAATAAAAAAGTCGAGCCACCATTTTGTGTCCTGGTTTTAGGCGTGACAGCAGATGCTTCAGAAGGCCTGAATATAGACGATTTGCAATATCCTGGTCTGGACGCCATCGCAGATGAAGCAACAGTAGTCAGGTGCTGGTCAGTTAGACGTAGCAACTCTTTCCTCAAGCTTTTTATTTGACAACAGCATTAATCTCGGGCTGAATAGACAACTCACTGTCATGATGACTCCCCAATGTGATTTGGGGATCATTAGAAGTGGCACAGGAAATGGCCATGAAGCCAAGCCTCTGGTGCAGATCTCATTGTTCCCCTTTCCCCTGATTCTTACCCAAAGTCAAACTTAACTTGTGTCTCTCATACGTATTTTCTTTTTAAAGGATTTTATCCAAAGGCTTACAGCTCTGAGGTGAAAGTACGGTGCACAATATGTTAAAATGAATTTAATAATTCAGACAAAAACAAAATTGAGGGCCCTTTGCATAGGCAAATAAATAAAGGCCTCATAAATAAACATGGCCTGTCAGTGGCCGGACGGAAGGATTGGGCACAGGGAGAGTAAAATAAGATCTTGGGGGCCAACCTCAGTTCTGGGATTGAAATTTTTGTGGGAATGGACAGAGCAGTAATTGTGATCTGCCTAAAAAAAAGACTTCTTTTGTGTGATAACTGCACCCACAACACCAAATCTTGCCTTGTGTGCCAAGAAGATGTCTTGGTCAAGCGTCCGATGCCGCTGAGAGATCGAGCACAATCAAGGCACGGACTCATTGGACAAGCACTACTTGGAGGGGTTATTTATTGCCGCACACGATAGTCTTTATACCCCATACCAGGTCTAAATACAGCCTAGAAAGAACACTAGAGGTATGTGCTTCTGCTATCTTTTGTTGCTGCATGGTGGCCTTTTAAGTAATAAGCATATCTCGGTAGGGTAGGTTGAAAATTCGATAGAAATTGATGGTCTCATGGAATAAAGATTGTATTTACTGAGAAGGAGAGACTCTCCCACTCTCTTAAGCTCATCTGGGACTATAGTGTTAGAAAAAGAGAATTTGTTTCAATAAAACTGGAGCAAACAAGCCAGCTACCTTTTAAAACTGCCTGCTGATGTCAGTTTAGTAAGTAAAAAGCTTCAGCTTGCACTAGTCGGCCTTTCCATGGGTACCTAGGGTAATAAACCAGCAACATCTTCTGATGCACTTCAGTGCCTAGGGTTAACTGAAAAGGGTTAATTATTCTGCTATTGATTCCAGCTGAATCCTGCAAAAGTTGACACCTCATTAGTATCTCCAGTAAGGAAATCCTTGAAGCCAGAGATTTGTTTATAAGGAGCTGTGCCAGTTCGCTTTAAAAAGGCGCGCTCCCTGGGCTAGACAATGCTATCTACATACACTTACAGCAAAGTTGTTTAAGCCAAGACCCTCTTGAGTAAGCACATTTGGTTAAGGCCCACAAACATCATATCAACTACTATTTTCTCACAATTCATATGTGGAATGTTAAATATTGGGAGTAAACTAAAACATTGTGGTATTCCATGAAAATTAGACAAAGATTGACATTTAGTTGCGCTTTCTATACATTTTCACAATTCATACTTGCCAAATAAGCATGTTAAGGGAAGATTGTAGTGGCTTTATAAAGAATACCTCCAGAAATGACGTCCAGTGTTGGTACTTTCGCTCACTCTAAATCCAGTATTATTCAGTGGCGGCTCCTCCGCTAAGGCGAAGGAGCATCGCCCACTGCTTTCAGCAGTGGAAATAAAGGAAAAATAAAATGATAACTGATTGTTATTATCATTTTATGTGTTCCTGCTGCGGGAGTCTTTGCAGGGTGGGGCTGCTCTGCTCTTAGAGCAGGGGGTAAGAGTGGTGGGCACACTGTAAGTGCGCAATGACAGATTGGCCTGCCCAGTCGCACCGGCCAAACAGTCATGCGTACTTTGCATGTTCTCCAGCCTGGGTAGAGAACATGCCCAGGCTCTCATTGCCTGGCTGAGCATGGAACCACAGTGCTCAGACCAATCACAACGCTGCATAGCAGCGTTGTGATTGGTCAGGGGAGCCTTTATGTGCTTCCTGTTCCTTCCTGGGAAGACGGAGGAGAGGTATGGCAACGGCCGAGAGACGCAGCGAAGAGGTAAGTTTAAAAAAAAAATATTGACAGCCCTCATCCCCCAAGCCACCCACAGCCCCGCCTCCCCACCTCTGATCTCTGCCAGCAGCCACTGTTATCATTTTAAAAAACTGTTGATTGTTGCTTTTATCATTTTTTCAGTAGTATATTTAAGTTTTTAAGCTTTGATGTTTATACTTTCCTTATGAAGTCTCATATTCCCAGGAACTTCGGAAAAGTGTTACTGATTTTCAGAAATGCCTGAGCAGTGGCTGATGTAGCCTCTGATCTTCAGGTTACCAAAGCCTTATGTCTGCCTGAAACTCTCTTTGCACTCCGCAGAGGGTAACTTACAAAAACATAAAGTAGGGACCGATTCATTAACTAAAAGAAAAGAAAAGCAAATGACTCCCACCAGTAGGTACAAAATAAAATACCTTTGCAGCCGTATAACTTGCACAGCCTTTTGCTACTGACCAATGGTCTCCATTAGTGCTAGCACTCAGAACTATGCTCTGCCATTTGGAGTATAAATGAGGTAGCGCTTTCTACTGTCGCTAGTCCCGAAGACCTAAATCTCAGGCACAACATGGTTTCTCTTCAATCCATTCATGGGGCGAAAGAGGACAGAATGAACAAATGCCGTGTGTGAAACACAATTACGGAAATATACTGGCAACACCCCATGATCGTCCTTCCGCACCCCTTGGCTGCCTCGAAGGGTAAAGCCCCAGCCACTGACAGTAGTTTTTCGAAGTTTGTTAAAGTATGACTTCTGGCACGCCCTGCCCCCAATGCACGATCTGCCCAATGTGGTGTGACTGTACTGCTTCTTCGAAAGAACCCATTCTTCTCCTAGCCAGCATGTGCCCCACGTATCACACCTCGAGGCCTTTGATTGGCATGCAACAAAGCTAAACCACAAAAAGTGAGTTGCTATGTCCAGGGAAGAAAATTGCTGCGCCCAAGTCTGTTGAATGGCAGCATGAGAATGTAGCCACAAGCGAACCAGGAAACATGGTTGGAGATCTGTTATCAGCACAATGCTAGACAAACAAAATGCCAGTGTCACAATTTATCAATGGATCCTTTTTTTTTTTAACAGAGTTTTATATAGCGCAAACTTGACCCGAACCGGGTATCAGAGGGCTTTACATAGCACCAGTTGCATTACATGAGGACACATTCATTTTTGTTAGGCATGAGTAGATTAAGTGATTGCCCAGAATCACAGGATGTTCAGCGTCATTGCCGAGACTCCAACCCAGTTCCCCAGATTAAAGGTTGACCACCCTAGCCATTAGGCCAACTCCTCACCCAACTCCTCACCCTTGCTGAGGCACACCACCTTGTGCTAAGAGGCATGGCCGTACATTAGTAGTAGGGTGTAATTGTAAATCTCCTCGGGTCAGCCCCATGCCACAGCCGTTTTCACAGTGAACGGTCAGCAGTTCAGCTACCCCATGTCCCTCAGAGCAGCGGCAACCCTGAACCGGCCACCAAGGATGAGCGGCTGTTGCACTGCTCTTACTTGGTCACTCGCCCTCCAGGCCCTTGCCACTAAACCTGACTACTAGATATCTCAAGTGCTCAGAACTGATGAAGGATCATCATTCATAGCAGCTTTGCTCCTCAGATGTTGCTAGGGTGCTCTGATTATCAATCAAGGACGTCAATTAAACCAAATGCCGGGGGTATCAGAAGTGACATCACATGCTCCTTTGCCTTAATGACATCACCGGTGGTGGCATCACATGCCTTTGACCTTTCCCCAAGAGGGCATCTCACAGGATCTTAGGCCTGATGACATCACATTAGGTGACTTCGCTGAAGTTCCATAATAATGGCATGAGTAATATAACACTCCCATACAGACACATCCATGGCGAGGCAAGCCAATGAAACCTGACACTCCCCAGGAGATGACTCCATTTTTTCGAAATGTGCTATGAGTGTCCCATGTGTCCGAAAAAATCCATTGTGCCAAGGCCAGCATTTTGTCATGAATTCCCTGACATACAATATACCAGAGTCGGACTGCTGCCATTTATGCCATCCACATACCACGAGTGTCCCTTTTGTTAAAGGTTACCTCAGTATGCTGGGGTCCGCATCTTGTTATGTTTACCCCCTCTCCTTTGCCACTGTTTTCCTCCCTCATAACAATAATCATCTCCAGTGTGCTAGTACCAGCATTGTGCCACAGGTGCTCCCAAGCCAAGATTGTTCTCAAGCTTGCCAGCTCAGCATTTTCCACAGGTGCTCTTTATGACAAAAAGTGATTGCCTCCGGTATGCCAATAGCAATACCGGTATTTTATCATGATGACAAGAACAACGCTAGTCTGTCGTTATTTCATCGCCGGTGCCTGTCATGCTAAGGATTGCCAGCTCTGGTATTTTGCCGTGGGTGCCTCCATGAGACGAGAATCATCTCAAGATGCCAGAGCAAACATCAGACTCACAAGTGTAAAACCACATCCGAACTCACTCTCACTTACACTCACTCACTCACACTCATTCCCACTCACTCACTTTTGTACTTACCTCAGCCGCCAGGAAAGGTCCAATTCCCGCTAATTATACTCCATTTTATTACAACTAATATACTATTATTCACATAAAGCCAGGAGAGTGGAGCCTCAACCAGCACCCATAAGGACGAGCTGCCCCAGTTTTCCTGGCACTGATTTTGCAGCCTCCAAGGCCAAGTTTTACAAAGGCGGTGCCAGGGGTTGCAAGGGCTAATCCAGGGGTCGCCGCTGTGACCCCTAAATGACGTACGTGAGTGTTGTCTTCGCTTTAGATGTATCTTCGCATTATGATCAGCCACGTTCATGCTATCTTGTCAGGGTGACCTAGAACTTCCGAGCAATAGTTTTCTGGGGTAACTTTTGGAGCCGACATCTGGTGGGCCCATTCTCTTTTTTTTAACAAACATCAGCTTTCAGTGACGCAGACAGTGGGAAAATATATCTGATTAAACTTTCCGAATGCTAGCATAGTGACTCCTAGCATTGGGGCTAGAAATGGCGCGTTTGTTTGAAATTAGCTGGACGTCTGTGCAGCTCCCTCACCTTTGAGGAGATTGCAATGTTGGAACTGTACGTAAATGTAAATCTCTGCGGCGCTGTAGTGTCTCTTGGTTGTGGTATGTGCTGGACAAAAGACTGAAAACATGGCAAACTGTGAATGTCATAGCATTACACATTCACCTCATTTTTGCCATCAGTCAATTGAATGAACTCTGTTACCTAACCATAAAATATATCCATATTTTATCCAGTGTATCTCTTTACCGTGGCTGACGACTTGTTTTCTCTTGCTTTGCAGCTAGAAAACATTCAGAAACACATATGGTATATGTAAGTACAATTGCTCCTTGTATGCTTCCTTGTAATGCCCATTTGTTTAGAGCGCATGTGTGTCTGTGCAGAGTTAGTGGAACTGAGGGGAATTGTGGAGATGCTCAGTCAGTAGGGTCGGTGGACCATCGCCATATCCCAGATGTATACTCCTGACGATGTGCTTCTTCGCCTGATTCAGGGGACAGAGATCTTCTCCATTCTCTCTCTGCAATGCCCAGAATGCTGCATGTTACCGGTGGTTTCTCTCTGCACAATGCCCAGAATGCTGCATGTTACCGGAAGTTTTCTCTCTGCACAATGCCCAGAATGCTGCATGTCACCGGAAGTATCTCTCTGCACAATGCCCAGAATACTGCATGTTACCGGAAGTTTCTCTCTGCACAATGCCCAGAATGCTGCATGTTACCGGAAGTTTTCTCTCTGCACAATGCCCAGAATACTGCATGTTACCTGAAGTTTTCTCTCTGCACAATGCCCAGAATGCTGGATGTTACCGGAAGTTTTCTCTCTGCACAATGCCCAGAATACTGCATGTTACCTGAAGTTTTCTCTCTGCACAATGCCAAGAATGCTGCATGTTATTTTTCTCTCTGCACAATGCCCAGAATGCTGCATGTTACCGGAAGTTTTCTCTCTGCACAATGCCCAGAATACTGCATGTTACCTGAAGTTTTCTCTCTGCACAATGCCCAGAATGCTGCATGTTATTTTTCTCTCTGCACAATGCCAGAATGCTGCATGTTACTGGAAGTTTTCTCTCTGCACAATGCCCAGAATACTGCATGTTACCTGAAGTTTTCTCTCTGCACAATGCCCAGAATACTGCATGTTACCTGAAGTTTTCTCTCTGCACCATGCCCAGAATGCTGCATGTTATTTTTCTCTCTGCACAATGCCCAGAATGCTGCATGTTACCGGAAGTTTTCTCTCTGCACAATGCCCAGAATGCTGCATGTTATTTTTCTCTCTGCACAATGCCCAGAATGCTGCATGTTACCGGAAGTTTTCTCTCTGCACAATGCCCAGAATACTGCATGTTACCTGAAGTTTTCTCTCTGCACAATGCCCAGAATGCTGCATGTTATTTTTCTCTCTGCACAATGCCCAGAATGCTGCATGTTACCGGAAGTTTTCTCTCTGCACAATGCCCAGAATGCTGCATGTTACCTGAAGTTTTCTCTCTGCACAATGCCCAGAATGCTGCATGTTACCTGAAGTTTTCTCTCTGCACAATGCCCAGAATACTGCATGTTACCTGAAGTTTTCTCTCTGCACAATGCCCAGAATGCTGCATGTTATTTTTCTCTCTGCACAATGCCCAGAATGCTGCATGTTACCGGAAGTTTTCTCTCTGTACAATGCCCAGAATGCTGCATGTTACCGGAAGTTTTCTCTCTGCACAATGCCCAGAATGCTGCATGTTACCTGAAGTTTTCTCTCTGCACAATGCCCAGAATGCTGCATGTTACCTGAAGTTTTCTCTCTGCACAATGCCCAGAATACTGCATGTTACCGGAAGTTTTCTCTCTGCACAATGCCCAGAATGCTGCATGTTATTTTTCTCTCTGCACAATGCCCAGAATGCTGCATGTTACCGGAAGTTTTCTCTCTGCACAATGCCCAGAATGCTGCATGTTACCGGAAGTTTTCTCTCTGTACAATGCCAAGAACGCTGCTGGTGACTGGAAGTTTTGCTTGTGTTGATCTCTGATACACGCTTTAATCGTAATTGCAAATTTGTAGCCATATGTCCAAAATCCATATTTTAGCATGCTGTTGGGCCTTAACAGACCACCTGAGAGGGGACGAAGTAAATTAAAAAAGAAGCAACTCATTATGATCCAAAGTGACACACAGCCTTACATACATACGGCCGATGTACATAGATTGGAAACCACGAAATTATTCTGGAAACCGACCTACGTATTAATAGCTCTGTTCGCAAAATGAGGATTTGGAGTGGGCCTCAATGCAGCCTACCTCATTAGTATTCAAGAGATAGGCTGCAAATTGAAACTTACTCCGTGTCACAGAGCTCCTTGACTGCAATCATTCGTTAAATGTATTTATTTTAATGCAGCCCATGTTCTTTAAAGGAAACAGTGCTGCATTAAAAAAAGAAATAAACACACTTCTTTTTAAAGGGTTTCCCTCGTGAATGTAAAAAAAAACTTGTTTGTGAACGGATTACCACTGCCATTCTGGAGTCAATAACCCATTAATGGTTAGCAGCTGAAAGTGCGGTTGCAAACTATGGAGGGCTAGCATTCCAAATCGCAGTTTGGAAAAGATGCGCCAATTCTGCCCCTTCCAAACTGCGGTGTGGTATGCATTTCTAAACCCATTTTGCACTTCGGTAAGTACTTACCGAATCCCAAAATGGTTTTAGTATTAATACACACTAATAAGCTATTTAGCAGTTGCAAAATCACAGGGCTTGCAACTCTTCAAGCTTCTTGGTGATGGAATTGCAATATTACTACTCAGAGTCCGTCCCCCAGGTTGTCTTCCTGTTCTATAAATGTATCCAGTGCATTGTAATTTTCTGTTGCAGTTGACCCTTACCTTGCCCCTCCCACCCCACCCACTTCCTAGCAACTCCACCTAGCAGGGTCTTGCTAAAATTCATCAGATAGCAAAGGCGAAAATGGAGGGAAGGCATGTCAGCTCCTGGAATCATTCGACCCTGTAACGTAGTACTGGGTTCGATATCGCCTCCATCCTTTACCAGATGTCACTCCAGATGCTCCAAGCCTAGGGTGTCTAAACCTCCCCCAACCACATAGTCAGCGTTGAACCTGATTGGTTTTCCCAGGTTCTCACCTTTGCTGTGAGGGTGATAACAAACCATTGAAATATTAGGATCCTGACAGAAATGCCTGTTAGAGCAGTTGAAAACCATGAATAGCCCCCAATACTACTTGGGCTTCTGGTAACTTACCTGACTTCTTTTTCCAGGTCCCGATCAGTCTGGTCTGGACTGATATAGTTTAGTGTTTGCTTCTGACTCCCACCAAACTCCTTTCCATTCTAGTCCTCAAGCACACGACCATGTTTTGGGGTATAGGGTGCATTACAATGAAGCCCATGCTCGCTCACCTAATTCTGATGCTTTTAAATGAACTACAGCAGGAAATTGAACAACGGGAGACCTTCAGTAGGGATTTGCCATGAAAAAGTCTTTCTTCCACGTGTCTTAAACTTGAAGTTCGGCCCCCTTGAAGGAGTGGGCGCTCTTTATCCTTATTTCTGAAAGAGATCCCTTAGGGATTTGGTGCGTGGGTGTACATTGTGCAGTGCAGTGTCCAATGGATTTGTCAGCAATAGCGTTGCACAAACTGAGCCTACTCTCCTCCTTGCAGTGGTGGGAAGAACGAGCCGGAACCTGAGCAGCCCACGCCGCGGAAGGTGCAGATCCGGTCCCTGCCGTCCCTGGAGGACATAGACCCGGATGTTCTGGACTCCATGCATTCCCTCGGCTGCTTCCGGGATCGCAACAAGCTCTTGCAAGACCTGCTTTCAGAGGAGTAAGACGCGGCTGTGTTTGTAACTTTTTAACAAGGTAGCGGGTTGAGTTGGCACATCTCACGTGGGTTGCGGTGGGATGATAAGTCTTCCAGTGGGCCACAGGGCCAACAGCAGTGCAGGCTCAACTACTGTTTTGCATTCCTGTGACCCCCACAAAGGATCTCCTGGAATCCAGTCTTCATGTGGATTGACTCCTCTACCTCACTGAGAAAGAGTCGCCTCTTTGGGGTGGGGAAGTGTTTATTTTCCAAGCTAACACAGCTGTTGGACTTCCTCGGAGATGCATGATTTTAAGAACCTACAGATTATTTCTCACAGTGCACACCCACATTTTGAATTCAGTGCCAATATCAACAAAACCAAACAAAAAAACAACTTTAGTTGTGCTTTTAGCACTGTCAAAAGTCCAGGTTATTATAAAGTGTCCATTTTATTAAGCATATGTATGCATATATTATTTTTGGAACAGTTCATTCAGATTCTCTTTGGAGGGCCAAAAATATAATGAAAAAGTATTGTATATGGTTGCCCGTCATCTCAGAACGCACTAGTATTGACTGGGGACATGGAATGAACTTTGGCCCTGCAAGGTGTGTAGTAAGCAATGCTGCCACTGCAGCGTTGGGGGTAGCAGTATGGGAAAAGGTGCATCAGTGCATCCACGCTAAATTTGACTTTGAAAGAAAAAATGCACCTTGTCTTTGCAGAAGGCAGACATTCTACAAAGACAACTCTTTACAGGCAGGTTTCAAGCTAAGAATGAAAAACAACAATATAAAATGTGTATGCCTTTTTGACCACAAGGTGGGGATTTTAGGTTATTTTTGTGCGCTTAGCCCTGCACTAACCCCTGCCCAGCCAGATCAGCTATGCATGTGTTTGCCCACGTGCAGCAGGCTCTGCACATGGCCAAGCAGGAGACAATTTGCAGTGCACTCTCGCGACTTTGAAGGGCTTATCTTTTGGAAACAAATAATTGTAGCATGCCCACCCTGCCACTGTGACACTGTGGACCAACCAAAGCTGTTTGCTTTCACCGACGAAGCAGCTTTTATGGGACCCCCTCCCCCCCAAAAAAAACGGCCCTGTCAGTGGGACACTTTAAATATGGCAGATCGCCAGGGGCTGTTCTTTCGTGTCCCAGCTGCAGGTGGGCCTGCCAGTCACACTTTAAACAAGACCCTTCACCTTCCTTTATGTCGTGTAGTCTATATAATTTTAGCCCAAATATCGATTGAAAATATTCAATTTTTCAAGGACAGCTATTTAGATTAATAGTTAATCATAAACAAACTATCACACTGTTGATGTAATTTAGATCCAAGTTTTCTTTGTGGGTGGAAAAACATATTGATGTCAATGAAATTTTCACTGCAAGTTTTACACCCACTTTGCATCTGTGCATTTTTTTTAATGGATTAGCGCAAAGAAACAGAAAAAGAAGTTGCTCTCCTGTTTTTTGCCACGTTACACTTTCAGAGTGGTTTTAATATCAGTCATGGCTGTGAAAATTCACATTAATATTACTCACATATAATATAGGGTAGCGCTACTAAAAAAACTATGGACTAACCATATTGCTGGGCATAGCCCGGTTATGGACGAAAACCCTCACTCAGGGGTGAGATGCTTCATCATTGGGTTTCTCCAACACACGGGGACCGCAAGGTACCCCCTGTGTTCTACGACTTTACCCAAGAGGGAAGGATCAGGAGTGCAAAGCCTGTGTTGGTTCTACCAACTCGATATGGTAAGGAGGGGCAGAGTGCAAAGTAATAGGACGAAAAGTGAAAAGTGTGATTAAAAACTATCTACATGGGGCAACAACTTTATTCTTCCTGCCTATGTGATAGTAACTAAAATGCAAGTGAGTATAAGGATAAAAATAAATACCCTATCTATTGATCAACATGTTTCTGCCCAAATGACATTGCTGTTCAAGGCATTCATCAGGATCAAAAGACAGCCACTCTGCTATATCAGTGCATAAATCATAGTAAAATACTTAGGCCTCAATTTCTTGACCATCAAGCGCAAGGTCGATCAACATGATGGGTCAGAGGGCTCTGTAAAACAATAATAAAACATGTCTTGACAGTTTTCAAAAACTTTCACCTGTGTAAACCATAGCCCAAAATAAATGTGAATTTAATATTTCCTATTTCTTACCTAAAGCATATTGTGTATGTGTCAACTCAACCTTCTGCAGAGTCTCACACAATGTCAGATATGCTATTAGGAAATGTAGATTTATGAACTTATTAGCAACTCAATTAGTGGCTTCTAGTCCCGGTAATAGTAAAGAAACGCATGCCCCGTGAGTAAAAACTGCAAAGTTTACCGATCACGGGGCATAAGTTTCTTAACTATTACCGGGACTAGAAGCCACTAGTTGAGTTGCACCCAGGGGCTAGCACGAGTGGTTTTAGATTAACAATAGAGTTCAGGTTTACTCCTTATATCGTAGGGGCTCTACACTTTATTACTATTATACAAATAATCATACATAGTGAAAACGAATCAATAAACAAAGTTTTCGGCCAGCATACTATATATAGCAACAGCTATTTGATGACTATACTTCCCCCCCCTTTTTTAAGAGGTACAGTCCTTGGTTACCACCCATTGTTTTTCTTGGGGTTTTTCAATGTTGTAATACGTTGATGTTTGTAATATGAGCTTGATCCATTATGCTAATAAGTTCATAAATCTACATTTCCTAATAGCATATCTGACATGGTGTGAGACTCTGCAGGAGGTTGAGTTGACACATACACAATATGCTTTAGGTAAGAAATAAGAAATATTCAATTCACATTTATTTTGGGCTATGGTTTACACGGGTGAAAGATTTTGAAAACTGTCAAGACATGTTTTATTATTGTTTTACAGAGCCCTGATGAATGCCTTGAACAGCAATGTCATTTGGGCAGAAACATGGTGATCAATAGATAGGGTATTTATTTTTAACCCTATACTCACTTGCATTTTAATTACTATCACATAGGCAGGAAGAATAAAGCTGTTGCTCCAATGTAGATAGTTTTTAATCACACTTTTCACTTTTCGTCCTATTACTTTGCACTCTGCCCCTCCTTACCATATCGAGTTGGTAGAACCAACACGTGCTTTGCACTCCTGCTCCTTCCCTCTTGGGTAAAGTCGTTGCTCACACAGGGTACCTTGCGGTCCCCGGTTGTTGGAGGAACCCATTGATGAAGCATGTCACCCTCAGGTGAGTGAGGGTTTTCGTCCATAACCGGGTTATGCCCAGCAATATGGGTAGTCCATAGTTTTTTTAGTAGCGCTACCCTATATTATATGTGAGTAATATTAGCTATGGAAGATATATAGGATAGAAGTTTCTATTAGGTAGCTTAGTTCTTCCCTGGACCCTCTTTTGTGTGAGTTATATATGAAACTTTACAGTCATTTTTGAAGGCTTGCTGGTGAACGATAAACTTCATGCTCATTTCAGAATCGATTAATTTAAAATGCAAGTTTTTTTGTCTTTTTTGCCATCTTGCAAGTCCTTTCTAACATGTATGGGTCAGAGACAGTTCCTTCGTAGATTACCCTCCGTTTAGTTTTCCTTTTCATATGACTTGATATTGTCAGAGAGCTTTGTTTTTGTCTTTTTGGTCCGACCCAGATACAGAATTCGCTCACTCGCCAAGCTTGTGTGGTGAAATAAATGATAAAACATACACACATGCATACATGGACGGGCTTTGGGTCATCACTGTTCATGCATTGGGCTGATCAGCTGTTGCTCACATTTTGTTTCCTCCCACCACAGCATACGGCATTGTGAAGTGGACCAACCCGTTCAGCCATTGGCTCACTTGCAGAATTAAATCATTTTACCTGATCACATGTGCACATCTTGGTAAAAAGAAGTGCACTCTGGGCCAGGGCTGGTGGGCCAATACTTTACTTTGCCAATGCTTTTTACTTTCCATTCTTTACGTTTTTTTCTTACACTTCTTTCGTTTTTGTCTTTTTACTATTGACCTTATTTAGAGTTTGGTGCATGTGGGACATTCTCCAAATAGTGATGATTACCCCGCTGTCTGTTTTAAGAGTGTGTTGATGCTGATGGCACCTAAAATATAGGGGAAGGAACATCCGAATATCCACCAGATATCCACAACTCAGGCAGATGTTCTCCTGTGCCAAACTCTGAATAAAGTCCAATGCCTTCAGGTCACAGTTATTCAAAGCCAACAGTACCTTTTCTTTTCACCAATAAGCGTAATATTTTCCTATGATTGTAAAAAATAAGGTCAGCTCTGTTGGCTTTGATAATGCTTGTTTTGTTTGATACCGCAGCGGGTTCCTATAGGGCTTGAGCTATGATAGCTCGTATTCTGCCTCTTTACCATGGCCTCTTTTGAATTGTTAATAGTTTCAGTTCTCTGAAGCATACAGTGCTTAGACAGTTCTTCATTCATTTCTATCACTATAGACTACTGCAGGCCATCTCAATGTTTGTCTTTTAGGCTGATGACAGCATGACCACTTTGCCTTTATCAGCATTGCTCAGTTTATATTCTTAGAACCATGTGATGCATTGATGGCCATGTGTGGAAAATATAAGGAATTTTTAAACCTTTATTAGAGAAGAAGGATTTCTGTGATGGATATTGAACCTCTGATGGACGAACCGTCTTTATAACTAGGGACGAGTGGACGAAGAGGCGAAGAATACACATAAACAAAGAAATAGGCAGTCAGGGATGAACAGCTGCACCACCTTACTATACACAAATTGAAGACGTACTTCTAGGTTCAGGTTGCCCACCTCCCTGGTTCACTGCCTTAGGGCCATAAAAATCAAATACATTTAAGAAACACACAGAGAGGCAACACAAGCATTACAAAAATGTACAAGTGTACAGTAAGTAAATCAATCCGGACTCTTCAATGATATGCGGTGTATTCTTTTTTAATGTCGCAAGATGATCGAACAAAGCAGTCGAAATACAGTCAACGCGTTTCGCCCCAATGGGGCTTCCTCAGGGCAATAATCAGAATCCTCCAATCTTATGTTGATCGCTCACGTATCGCGATCACTACTTCTTACACTTAGTAAAAATGCACAATCTTTCGTCAATTCCCAATAATGGATACGAAAAAATCCTCAATTTTATTCCACACTTAGTATCAGTGGTCCACAGTTGCTTAAAAACACATAAAATCCTCAATTTATGTGGTGAAATCGAGATTCAATTTTCCCTCGTGTTCACTATGATAGGTGAAAGCTCCAAAAATTAAAAGTTACTTCATTTATAGCCCCAGTAGAACGCCGTGCCTCTCGACCCACCGCCAGCCTTCGAACATCAGACGGAACGATGTTCAAAGGCTGGAGGATTTTTTCGTATCCATTATTGGGAATTGACGAAAGATTGTGCATTTTTACTAAGTGTAAGAAGCAGTGATCGCGATACGTGAGCGATCATCATAAGATCGGAGGATTCTGATTATTGCCCTGAGGAAGCCCCATAGGGGCGAAACGCGTTTGCTGTATTTCGACTGCTTTGTTCGATCATCTTGCGACATTAAAAAAGAATACACCGCATATCATTGAAGAGTCCGGATTGATTTACTTACTGTACACTTGTACTTTTTTGTAAAAACTTGTGTTGCTTCTCTGTGTGCTTCTTAAATGTAAGAGGCGAAGAAGCAGGCCAGTGGGCTGACTAGAAGGGCATGAAGATAGTTTGTCATCAATGTAGCTGTTCATACTACATTTTCTTAAAAGTGTTTATGCGGTCAAAGTGGGGTTGGGTGGGAAAGGGGCTTAACCAACCTGATCATGGAGACCGTGCTTCTACAGTCCAGAAACAGATCTAAATAAGCAAGTCTTTTGCTGTCTCTGTAATTTCTTTTAAATATAGTATTCCACAAAGAGGTGAGGTGAACTGGAGTTCCAAGTTGTGGGAAGCCCACAGGAGGCAATGCAAAGTAAGGGTGTGAGAAGGGTTTATATCTTCGCAGGTTCTGGGATTTCATGTGTGCACAATCTATTTCCCTCAACACTAGTCAGGATCTTGCATCATCCTTAGTTAATCGCATGGACTTCTTTGCAAACCTGTTGTTTGATTTTGATTTTCCTTACTTTAATGTTTTTTAATCAGAGACAACCAAGAGAAAATGATCTACTTCCTCTTACTGGATCGGAAAGAGAGGTATCCGAGCCACGAGGACGAGGATCTGCCCCCAAGGAATGAAATAGGTACTCTGCACAAACCTCTTCTCTGTGGAGGGACTTACAGTACTGGTACAACTGTGACCTAAGGAATGAAGGGAGGACTTGGAATAAAAAGCATGTCTCAGCAATCCTACGTTATCAGATTTAAACACCTCAATGGAATCTGAGTCATGTTCACCTTGCTGGTCTCATAGACAACAAGTGCATCCCACATTACCCACAATCACTGGCTTCACAAATTTCTAGTGTGTATCACTCATCTCCACATTAGCGGCCTCAGACACTTCAGTAGCATCTCAACCTTCCACATACCACCGGTCTCATACGCTGCAGTTGAGTCTCACTCATTCCTTCAACACTGCTCTTGTTCACACAGTGGAATCTCACCCATTCCCCTATCACTGATTTCATAGACTTCAGTGGCATCTTGCTGGTTCACGGATCACTACCCTCAAGCAAACTGATGGTCCCTCACTTATTCTCTCACGATTATCCTCTTAGACCTCTATAGTACCACTCATGCCTTCATCATTGATATTGTTCGGTTTATTAAAGTGTCATTGATTCCCTCATCATTGCCCATTGCACATTTTATTGAAATCCTTCATTACATCATCAATGATCTCATGCACTTCAATTAAGCCTTATCCATTGGCAGAGAAATGAAATACTTCACACCCATGTTTTGCACACTGTTGTATTTTAAGATACTTAATTAAGTATAGAAAAAGGCAAGTAAAGTTAGTAGTGCAAATAATGAGGAAAGTTGGAACTGGTTCTGTACAAATCATTTCCTTTCGTAAATTGTTCTTTTATCCATTGCTAAGATCCTCCCAGAAAACGCGTGGACTCGCCTATGCTGAATAGACACGGCAAGCGGCGGCCAGAGAGGAAGTCTATGGAGGTGCTCAGTGTGACAGATGGTGGGTCCCCAGTCCCGGCACGCAGGGCGATTGAAATGACGCAACACAATCAGAGGTAGGTGATATCTGGAGCCATGGTACTCAATCGAGCACACAACTTGCTCACTGCTTGCCACGGTCGAGGCACGGTAAGGGCAAATTAACAGATGTACTCAGGACACGCAGATATACTTGCCATATTATATAACATGGGATTCCACCTTATCAAGGATTAACAATCACACTACCACACAATGGAGATACCTTCTTACAATGGGTAAACCGCCACCCAATATGGTGACAAATATACTACCTGACCAATGAAGGTCAGTAGTCTACTTTGTTTTGAATACCCTCTTGTAAAGGGTGAGTTACTGTATTTGGTAGCAGGAGTCTCTTATAAGGTCCCATGCTTTCCACATGCTTGCGACCAAGAGTTTTGCTTTGGGTGTTGTTAACATCCTGTTAGCAAGGGACATGTCTGTAATCAGACCATTTGTATGACATCAGCCCTGAGCAGTTTATACCCTACAATATGCCAGGTTATTTGTTCCAAAGCCAGTGTTGAACTGAAAATGGCATGGCTCCTAGTGCGTGGTGTTTTGTATGCAGAGCTGAGAGTATCCTCATTTTCTCACACCCAGGAGCACCAATGGGGTCTCATTTTATAGCATCAATACTGGCAATTTAGCGTTTTGTTAGTAGGCTGTACGTAAAACATGTGTTTTGATCATTTCCTAATTTCTTTTTTCACCACCAGTTCAAAATATCACTTTCTGCTTCTGTCTGTGCCTAAGCCTGTGTAATTTGCTGCACAACTTGGCAGGAACTTCACGGTGGAGGGATATACAGGGGGGCACCATAGGTGCCCCCCAGCCCCTCAACCGGAGCCTGCGGAGATATGGAGGCCTTGCTAGGGGCACCTAAAGTTGCTTTCCGGCAGGCTTTTCATGTAGGAAAGCCAGGCATTAAAAGCCTGTCGGAAACCGACATCATAATCTCCATAGCATAAATGCCGTCCATAGGGGATTATGAGCGGCAGCCAACTGACCAATGGGCTCCTTGAGCCCATCGGAAGCCAGTTGGTCTGACCGGACGGTTTCAAATTCAACAGCCTTTATCATAATAAGGCAGTCGTATTTGAAACCTACCATGCGAGTCAGAAAGCCTCCGACATGAGGCTATAGACTTTCCGACTCGCGTCATAATAGGCCCCTGAATGTGTCATTTATGCTTTCCCAATGAGAACAAAGAGGCACTTGTTATAATTATAAACCAAACACTTGCGTGTCAAAGGGAATAACATTGGGCTAGAAGAGCCCTGTGGACTTTGCTTTATTTCTTTGGTAGTTGTTTTAGAAGTTACATTAAGCTCTCCAGTGAGCACCATGATTTGTGGCATTACCAGTGTACCAAATAGGCTAAGATCTACCCAATATCTATGCAGTACAATGACTTCCTGTTGAAGCTTATCATACCCTAAAAAGACATACACTAAAAAATCCTGTGGCTCATCACCATCGGCTCCAAAAATAAGGGGGACTACTCACACTCACTGCCATTTACTAAAAAATTAGAAACGCTTTTACTATTGACTTTTACTCTTTATATAAGCACAGAAGAATGAGGCTGTGGCCATAGTTGATGAAGGTGATTTGCTTCAGTTCACGCTCAGTGTAGTACTATGCAAACTACAGTGCAGTGGGATAGAAGTCCACTGGTATTACATTTAGAGCAACACCCCTATAGCCCTGTACCTTATCTCCTGATCCTTCCCTTCCTACCGTGTGCTGAGATTTACCAAACTCCCTCTACTACAATCCCTCTCCCTGCAACCAAACTGCTTCCCTCTCCCCACTCCTCAGCCTACATACTTCCCTGTGTTATTTTTTTATTCAGCTATTTTTTTTAATTGGTATCCCTCTCTTCACCTACAATTCCCTAATCCCCGCTTCCTACCTTTCTACTTTCCCACATCTGCTTTACTGGTGTTTAAAGTAGGCTACACTGCTCCCACTTGCTCTTTTCCCTCTTGTCTACTTTATTACCTTTTTGTGGTTGACTCATTTCTTTGAAAATGTTTACCCAAAATTCTCTTTCAGGCCCATGAATATTTTAAGCAATTATTCTTTGAACTATAGTAAATGTAAGAGCTTTTTATGTTTTAACCTTTTGCCATTGGATAGGATTCTTACCCTTGGAATATTATGCATCAATTCTTCCTTTTTTATAAACATATAGGAACTATTCACAAAGGAAGCTTACACTTGTGAGCAACTTATAAATGCAAGTTTACTGTTACACTTTAACTTTTAGCTTGTAACTTTACTTCTTTGGGCTGTCTAGACTTACATGGACCCACCCTCTCAAAAAGGGGGAGGGGGCAAATTTACGAGACTAGAGTTACTACTGCCAAAAAAGAGCAGAAGTAAGTTCAACACTATACTTGGCAAACCACTGAAACTGCAAACCCAGCCCATAGAAAATAATGTAGGTATGGACTTAAAATAAAACCTCTTAGGATATAATGTAACGGTTACATTTAAGTAAATTATTTCTAATAGTTCAAAATATAAATAAATATAATTTAATGTTGAAACAATTATCTACAATTTTGTTGCGCGCGCTGCATCGCCAAATGCAATGCAGCGCGCACAACGAAATTCGTTTTATTAATTTTTTCCGTAACTTACCTGAAATCGGCCGTTTGCCGCATTTTGCAACCCCCCACCCTGCCCCTCCTCTGCGCCACGTCACCGCCCCGGTAAAACGCCCTACACGGGCCGTCACTGGTACTTTGATAATATTACTGTAGCACTACTAGAGAACTAGAAAAAGCAGTTTGTGAATAGGGTCCCTATTTTGTGGATAGCATTTTTACTATTGTAGTGCTACAGACTGTACTATAAAGTGCAGTTTGTGAATAGCCCCCATAATTTGTCTAGTTGTGAACTTCATCATCAGAGTAATTTTACTTATAATGTAAGTGTTCTCCAGTTCTGACATTTTTCAGAATGCCATATTCTATATTCAACAGGTATACAACTAACAAGACATTCTATATGTTGACTCTGAAACAATGTTATACTAGTCCTAGAGAAGGTGTGTGTCATTAATACAAAAAAAAGTGCTTATTTTTTCCCATCACATCCATAATACAGTAATTATTGGGAGTCACAAAAGGAAAGATGACTAGCAATGAAAAGTGTTATTATTTAGCTTTATTTCATTGCAGCATAGCAAGTGTTGCCTTCATGTTTATTAGTGTTAGCTGCACACCCCAGAAGAAGGGTCAATCATATCCATCCATAACTGGCTGATTGCCTGATAACCACAAGCTCACAACCAATGGCTGCGCCAGATGCAAGCACAGCAGTACTTCTGTTGCAGACCTTGGACTTACCAGTGAACATAAAGAGGTTGTGGCTAAACCTTCCCTGTAGAATCCAACTCTTAGGTCTGGATATAAGAGACAGGAGACAAAGACAATTGTTTTTGTGATATCATAGCCTATTCCTACCGCGTTATGTCGTTGACGCTTAGGAGGTTTTCTTCATCTCTACAGCATCATTTGTGCATTTAGTTCCAGAAACAGTGGCTGGATAATCACTCAATACATTCAGTACACGAGTGGGGAGATCTAAATCCATATTTAGAGTATGACAGACAGGGTACTCCACACAAGCATGGGGTGTACTCTGGCTGCCAAACTCTTAGTTCTCCCGCTCTATTTAAATTTGTGCGAAGCGTCGTGTTTCCACTGGCGAAGGCTTCATTGGCTCTGCCATTGGAAACCTTTGACAGCCTAAATGACATAAGCTTGTCAGTCAAAGTACTGCAGACCACCCACCCAATTTAGGGCAGAGGTTTCCACATACTTTTTCCTTGTTCGGTACCAAAGCTGGTGGTTCCAAACAGGAAATAAAAAAACATACCTCCACACACTAGGAGAGCTTCCATCATGTCAGGAACATTTATTGTTTGTTTTTCAAAAACAAACTCCTGCTTTGGATTTGGGCATTGACTAATAATGTATGTAAATACTCAGAAAGATAGTGGCTTACCCCTAGAGTAATAACATGAACTGGAATCATTTCTCTTCACTGAACAAGTACATAGGGGAATATTGCCAGGTGATTGTGATGTGAATTACTTTTTTAAATATTTATTGTGTTTTGCCAAGTCAGGAATACAATATAGTTATACCTTAAGCGCACTTAGTAGAACCGACAGCTTACTGAAGGCCTCTGGGCTATATCTCCCTATTTAGAATTCCAGACATAAATACGATTTAAAGTATTAAATAAAATATTTGGTAAGTCTCCGTGCATTGAGGGTGAGACTAAATCTTTTATAAGACTGATGTTTTCTCCAGAAGCATCTGTGCTCATGAAGCCAGCAAGAAGTGTAAATGGACGGCAAGATCTGTCAGAATGCAAACATCTCACCGAGTTCTATAGCATTAAGATGAAGTTAAGACGACTCCCAGGGTTCTTGACCATGTTAAGTCATGGATTCTGATGTGACGCTAAGGAGCGCTTTAACAGTATTCTCTCAAAAACTTCAGACATGAGGGAACAGGGCACTTTTTATAGATTCCAAAAAGAATGTATGATACTATATCACAATTCTAAACGCTATGTTAAGTCCGCTTGTCCAACTCCATGGTCTTGCCCATCGTACCTCACAAAAGGCCTTCATCCATACCAGCCTCACATGTTCTTGAGACCAACCTCTACAAATGGGATTGGGCAGATTCTTTTTTGGCTGTGACACACAGATGTGAATCCACAGTTTTCACAGGACACGCATCCATGGACAACAGTAAAAAAAAGACTGGAGGTGGTCTTTAGGCGGCAATAAAGAAATACCAGTTTGCAGTCCGTGTAGGTGCTCGGGTGTTTCACTTTTCATTTCAGGCTAGGACTCTTGCCGATTTTCTAGTTCGCATGAAGAGCAGATTTGGATAATATTTGGCTTCATTTGACTTTTCAGGTAAACTGTTTAAAGAAAGGTGGATTTCAGCCACTTTGCATTTCGACAATGTGTTCCTCCTCCCCAATGTACAAATCTTCTGTTAGTTCATCGTTATAAACTCAGAAGGATTGGTGGAAGAAGCCACCATGTACAAGTCTCCCATCTCTGGAACTCCTCGCTTCTTTCTCTATGACTAAGAGAATTATCTAAGGTTAAGAAGTAATCCAAACATGCACATTTTCCACTCAATTTTGAGCATATGAATCAGAACTGGGCGCCAAGCATTCTGTCTGCCTTTATTCAGCCAGATGCCTGAGGCTGATCTATTCCACTGGACTATTGCTCTAGCTTTTCCATCTAATTCATTCCTGCAAGAACCACTTGGTGATGACATGAGATCACCAATGCACAAGTCCTCTCGCTGCAGACCGAGTCCCTGGCTCTATTGATTACTATTGACATGCAGGGGATTGGCTCTGCCGAAGTGGCTCCTATATTGATATCCCTTTCCCCAAGGCGCTCTGAGGTGGCATTTCTACAGTGTGCAATGCCCTACAAATACCCACAAATACATACATACGTGTCGATAGGACATGAAAGCCACAAAAAACAGTAGTGTAGTCATGCATGAACATGAGGATTTGATGACAGCTACTAGGAAAGCTGGAGTAAACAGATAGAAAGTGGGTGTTTGTTGAATTAAACATTCCTATAATTTGAAAGGAATGCAGCTGGTAGGAATGTCAGTGATTCGTACCATTAGGAGGAGATGAGGGAAAGGTACCGCATGCTGGGAACATTCTTTAATTGAGCAGTGAGTGTTGTAGCCTTGATTCGAGTATGAGGCAAAATGTATAGGTAGAATAAGTGGTTCTAAGAGTTGTTTAAGTTTGCTACATCCACAAACTCACCCCCGCAAAGAAGACTACAGGAAACTATATGCAAAGCATTTGAATCTGTAAAAGATGGATCCTGTAATAGAAATAATCTGTATCAATTATTTTGTGGCTTGATATTTGTAAATGGTATAGATAACTCCACTCTCTTGAGAGAAGAATAATATCGTGGACATCTTAGCTGTTCAACATTTGCTTGAAAATAAAATAATTTGGCAATTGCTGGTGCTGCATGCCCATTCAACATCATACAAGGTTCTACATACGCGTGTTTCTTGTCCTTAAAAAATATACCTGTGTCTAATTCTACAGCCATTCACTTACGAGCACGATAATGCAATTCATGAAATTCTGCACTGCACAAGAAATAGTAAAACTATTGTTACTGCCAATTTATATTTCTGTGCTGGATCTGAGACATCATCTTACTGAATCTTAACAGGTGGCACTCTATGTTATGTTATGGTATGTTATCCTATGTTATGTTACATTGATTTGCATAACGCACTAATCACCCAACAGGGTGTTCAGGTGCTCAGGCAGGTGTGTAAGGGTGTGGTACCCAAGGTGCTTATATGAAGCGCCACGTCTTTAGCTTCTTGCTTGTGGAACTTAAGAAGTGAGGAGGAGGTTCTGATGTGTTGAGGGAGGTTGTTCCATGTTTGGGTGCAATATAGGAGAAAGAGCGACCTCCAGTTTTGATTTTGGGATGCATGGAATGAGTGAGAGTGAGGCAGAGCGTAGGTGTCTGGTGGGTTTGTGAAAGTGTATGCGGCTGTCCAGGTATTCTGGTCCTGTGTTGTGTAAGGCTTGGTATGTGTGTGAGAAGTTTGAATTGGCTGCGCTTGTGAATGGGGAGCCAGCGAAGCTTCTTGAGGTGCGGTGTGATGTGGGTGTGGCGTGGGAGGTCGTGTATGAGTCTTGCAGCAGTGTTCTTGATGGTCTTGTGTCTGTGTAGGAGCTGTTTGGAGATTCTGGCATAGAGAGTGTGTGTCACCCTGCCATTAGTCTACCATCATACTGTGAGGGGTGTCATGTTGCCTTACCAAGGGTGAACAAAGATACTGCCTGGCTTAGTATACCAACAACAGAGCACATTGTTATACAGCTTGACATTGAATACCCTTGCATGAAGTGTGCACCATCATAGCTGGCAGTGGATACCACCACCCAAGTGTCAGCCCTTCCATTTCCTGGCACATTACGCTACTAAACTAAGGGTATGTGTAGGTGAACCACAGGCATATGGGATACTACTCTACCATGGACAAAGCTTCTCACTACTAGTCATGGATACCTTCTGACCAATTGCTTTTGGGCTGCGGCTCCCCAGTCCCTATGATTCATTGCTTCACCAAATTATAGGTCGAACTGCTGTTCTTGGTTGTGACTTTATGCCTTGCCATTTCTGAGTTTGTGAAAGCTAGATTAGAAATAAAGCAATCACATTTACATCAAAACACTATATTGGGCTTCTTGTACAGTGTGAATATAAGATTCCTGATCCTAGATGGACTTCCAGGTGGTTGGAAGCTGCAAGAATCATTTGGTCTTTAAACCACAAGTTAGATAACCTTGTCCTGCCCATGGACAAGTCCATGGGAAAGTGGAGCCAAACACTTACAGGAAAGGAGGGTGGGTGAACTGAAGCAGGCACGATATCTGTGCATTTTAATCACAGAAGAAATTGAGGCAAGATAGGGTCACAGAGCTAGTTGTCTTACATGATACATTTGCTAAAAGACAAAGAAATAAGCCCTACATTGTGTGTTCCTTTCAGTCATGTACTAACATCACACTGATTAGCTTTGCTTCATAGGGTGCCATTTTATCTGAGACAAGCGGGGTCACTTCATTACCTAGCACGAGGTGCTCCTTGACATTACTGTCTTGGGAAGATAATCCGTTATCTGGGTGTTAGGTAGCCTTGCATCTTAGATATACTCACTGGCCTAAGGAAGATTCCATTCCACCGGGATATTTGTTCTTCAATCTGTTTGAGAAGTGTAGGCTACAGCAGATGCATTCCCGCTTAGGCCGGTGGCATCTCAACTCCTGTGGTGGGTGGTTGGTGCCACTTGACCGAGAAGATACCTTCTTCACAAAGAGGTGCCTGACACATCAGCAGATTCTTCCCTGCTTAGACCGTGGAGATTTGCCAATGATACCATAATGCCATGGCATTATGGCAGGGAGACACAATGTCTACTTTTACTTTAGATACAAGCATGATAAACACCTGGATTCTATGGGATCTGAGCTGACTTCAGCAATGGAGTAAAGAAGTCCCCAAGTCGTGCAGCTTATGCTAAATGAAAGGTCATTGCATTGCTTTCCAGTGGACATTTTGTGATGTTTTGATGGTATAACATGTCATCTTACAGCCATTACAAGAGGTGCTGTAATAGAAGTCTCTTAGGTATTAAAGGTACCGGTTCATTCTTATGCACATGATTGCCACCTGGGAGGGGCGATCTCTCTTGCCCTAGAGACATCATTTTTTCTGTTTAGGGGTGACTAGGCTCAGTGACTACCGATACTGTCATAGGGTACATGTAAATGCAAAATGTAAATTGATACTTGTATAGCGCACTACTCACCCGCAAGGGTCTCAAGGCGCTTGTACAAATACCACTGTGGAACCCATCCTGGCTCTCCCTGTGAGGTGTCCACTCCTAGGCACCCCCAAGGTGAAGGCCAGGCATCCTTAGCGTTGTGGGGGCCATTGTGGAGATTAAGCAAGCTATTGCCCAGAGTTGCAGAGTGGGACTCCATGATTGGAATAGGCACCGAGGCGAGAATTATCAGGTCCGTGGAATTTTTGAGCCCAAGACCCGCCGAGGCGGGGAATTGAACCCTGGTCCCGGGCTAGACCTCTGCATCAGGGTCTGCCGCTCTAATCGTTGAGCCACACTTCTCCACACATGGAGATGTACGTAATATCTCATCAGGGAGATACATGACCCTGAATGAATGTGCATTTAGAGCGAATGATGACTTCTATGGCAGGAGAATTCAGATTTGACATATATGATAAAGTAAATGCTGCTGTGAATGGTCTCTTTTATGAGATACATCCTCAAACACAGGTCGCCAGTGGTCTGAGTAGTCTCTCACGCTGCTAACAATGTCCTCTTGCACAGGTTGTGGGTGGTGCTAGGAGAATTATTTGGAGGAAGGGGATAGATGACCTCTCACTTGGGTTGTATGGGGTGCTGTAATGTGCCGCCCTATATGTTGTGAGTTGTGCTGTGAGAATCTCTTGATATAAGAGATACCTTTCACAAGGATGGCGAAGGGTGATCTGTGAATCTCTGTATGCAATAAATGTCTTCTAAGTGGTCCTGTCACTCTATTCTACTGTAAGAGCCACTCCCACAAACAGCTGCTGGTGTTCCTAGGAGAATCTGGTTTAGCATAAGAGATGCTCTCTTACAATGCTGATAATTGATGGTGCAATGCCCTACATTAAGAAACAGTGATTCATGTCATATGCCAGTGTAAAAAAAATGATGTCTTATGGCGCCAAGTGTGTGAGTCATGTCTGGCTCTGTAGTAATTATTTACAAGCTTGTTATCCCCTCTTTGCCCCTAATCTTCGTCTTCTGCTTTTTCGGTGTGATGAGATAATATCTCCATTACTGTCCTGTAATGTCCTGCTTGGTTTCCAAGCTGCCCTTTGTCGCACACTGCCATTTGTCATGGTGTGCGCCAAGCATCTGTCTAGGCATGGCCATGCCTCGTATGTATATCCAGCATTACAACTGGAGAGAGCAGTTACGACTGCACCACTCAGTATGCCTTTGAATTACAATATTGGACATGTTGGCAAGGTGGGGTGGTTGCAAATACTGTGGATGAAATATTGACTTACAACAATATTACATCCACAATATCTACTACCACTATAGTGTCAGGGAAAATAGATGTTGATTTAAATATAGTAAAGCCATGTTTTCCTGTATATTCTCACCCTGGTGGTATAGTAGTAGAAGCGGTGTGCAAAATGTACATAATTTGCTTTCAGGTAATTATGTGAAATTTCAGGAAAATGACGCATAATTAATTTGGCACTACATTTTAGTTTAGCGTGAAATGTGTTCTTGTGTAAGTTTTTGACACCAGGACACATTTCATGCTAGAAAATAGCTACTAGCATTGTGGTTGTTCGTGTTGTTTTTGTTACGAACTGCAGCTTAATGACACAGTGTAGAATAAGGGCATACATTCTGGAATTTCACTTAACAAGGGCTCAAATTCTGGAATTTTCACCTAACATAAAATTACACAAATTACGCCAGCGTAATTTATTTTCACCTGAGTCTAAGTGATACCAGTCAATATAATGGATGCCATCAGGTACATATTTTGAGTGCAATATTGTGACAAATAACCACATAGGTTGTATGATATTACAACGCATTCCATTGCAACGCATGCCTTTACCACGCATGCGTTACAACGCAAATGCAATTACTACACATAACCTTTACCATGAAAATGCCTTTTATATGCATATTTTTGCAACGATTTTCGTTGTAAATCTATGCATGTTAATGCCATTTTTTGGTAAAGGTCATCTCCGATCCCTGCCCCAACTCTATAAACTGCTCCCGATTCCCACCCACAAACCCTTTTATCAAATACCCCTCCCCTTAACCCTAATAATTTACCCCATCTCTTCACAACCCCCTCATCCCTTACATTTTTATTTTTAAAACCGAAAATCCCCCTTACCTTTCCTCGACCTATCCTCTTCAAGCTCTTCCGTTGTAACGTTGCACGTCGTAAAGAGGAAGTAGAAGTGTCTTTCCGCTTCCTCTAATGATGCGGATTGCCTCCACATTGCGAGGGAAACAGGTGAGTTTTTTGGGGGCGATGACCCCCCCAAAACTCCTTTTTTTCGCATGTTTATTTGGGGGGGTGGGGGAAGACCCCCCCAAGCCCCCTTTTTTAATAATAGCCTTTACCACACATGCCTTTACTAGGTATTTCGTAGTAAAGGTATGCATGGTAAAGGCTATTCGTGGTAACCACGCATGCGTTGTAATGCATGCGTGGTTAATGCTATGCGTGGAAACGGCCGCGGTGTAGTGGCCGTTTCCCAGCCACATACTTTGGGTTCATGCTCCCCGAATGTGTCTGCTGTTTGTACAGCTGCAGTACTCAGACTTTCTGCAGCAATAGTTATTTTACTGTAGGTGCTCGCACATAGAGGTCTGCTCATACCAGTAGCTCTTGGAAGGAGGGAATATGAGCATGTCCAATGTTGCTGTAAATGGGTGAGATCACTCAGAGTGAGTCATATCCCATCACAAGTTGCTAAAGGACCGCACAAGAAATAAAACAAAAAACAAACGACTTCTGTTGTGTGGTATTGAGGTCACACATTGCGAATATTCTAGTTTCTGTCACACACGAATGAAATCCCACTTAGAGAAACACCTGTTGTCTACCACATTAAGGGTGTCATGTGTAGGAAAACGCCTGCTTTAATCAGACACGAACGAATTTCTTTTACTACATATTAAAGAGGTCTTACGGATGAAAATATGGCTTTAATAACACTCCTGTCAGAAACAGTGGGAGGAAAATAACCTTTGTCATAAAAAAATATAGTCACACACGAAGAAGAACATACTTTTGGTCACAAAATGATTAGGTCACACGTGAAGAATGGAACTTTTACCGTACACCCCTGAGGTAATTTCGTGTTAGCAAATTACTTTTGTCACCAATAATGAAAGTCAAAGAGTAAGCCTGCCTAAGAATTGTGACCTCATTCCATATGAAATATATGCCCCTTCAACCGACACTGAAGCACTTCCACATTAGAAAACACATTCTTGTTTCCAAATGGTTTCTGCTCCACTCTAATAATACGCTCACTCAGCCAAGCACCTGCAGTTATAAGCAGGGAAGGTTATATATTTCAGCGTTCCTTGATTGCTTCAAGCTCTTTTCTTATTGTACTTTTCAGGCAGTCTTCACGTAAAGTGTGTATTTATTCGCTTGTTTCGGTAGCCATTACCCAGAAATGTGATGGGCTCAGACACTGTTTTCTAACACGGACGTGCTAAATCTTTGGGAGAGCTCTTAAAAAGTCATTCAGTGTGCCCTGAGGCGTTTTTGTCTTGTCTGCACACAAACTATCCCTTTTATCACACAAATGCTTTAAACCGTTCCAGCTTCAGCTGTCTGGTGGGTGAACAGATGGTCCCAAAGGCAGCGATCACTTTGATTGGACTGAAGATGCACACTTCCTCTGCACAGCTGGCGAGGTGCTCTCGCGAGAGAGAGTGCAGTGGACAATGTTTCTTGCTGGCTTCTTGCTCGGGCGGAAGAGGGAAGGTGTGAGTGGAGTAGGGGTGGGGATATAGCAGTGTGGTTGTACATGTACATCTGTCCACAGCAGTAACCCTTCTGTTTTCTCACTCTGTTCCTCCCCATAGTAAAGCATTGGTCAGTAAAAGCTTGGATATCTGTGAAGCCCATCCTAAATTCAGCAAAGAAGAAAGGTATAGAACACTGGAAGTCTCTTTCTCTCCCCTTCTCCTTCAATGCTGAGGCCTTAAAGATGTAGTGCTTACCTGGTCCAATGAATAAAACGGTGGGAGGACCCGAGGAGGGAGGGAAGAAACAGATGCCGGCAATGAAGGCAAGCTAGCCTTTGGCCACCTGCCATAACACGGTCAGTGTGGTCTTCAGTGGGTATGAAGGGCCACCTACATGCACAATAGGCAGGGTCTCTGGTGGTATTAGGTGCCTTGCACACAAAGGACTAAATAGTCATAAATGATTGTATTATAGTTGTTCTACCTTGCAGCTTTTCAGTGCTTCATTGTGAGTCCTGAGCTGTGTCTGGCTGTGGGAAGAGGCAAGTGGGCCTCCCATGCCATGTCTTTCAGTCTATACCATTTCTTCAAAATCCTAGCAGGTGACGCTAAGATCGAAGAGATGGAAGCCATTCTGAGTTGGAAGGTCTAATGTATGGCACAGGATAGAATACTCAAAGCTTTACCTCAATCTTTTAACTTTATAGCATTAACTCCCTCTTGTCGTCACTGAGTTCTCATTGTAGTTTGATGCCACCCACTCCCATGGGTTAAAAACTTTAAAACATGGCCTGCTCCTCCCTTCACTAAGGCAGATATGAGGTTCAGTCTTCTTTTTCAGTTGTCACAGCTTGTTCTAGTGTTCAACGTTAGCCATCGTGGGCAGGGAGGATGAAGCAATGCTGTTCCGCTGCACATCTGAGAAACACATGTATTGCTGGCTATGTGAACAGACAATTTCATATAATTTCCAGAAATGATCTCCCCTTCTGGGTGAATCAAGCAGGTGACCTCCGGTAGGACCACCCGCTTGGTAGCCCAACGCACTATGTGATTTGATATGGATAGGAAGACTGCATCTTTAAGGATCGGCCTCTGTAGGTGCACATGGTTGATATGTAGCTGAGGCCACTGTCCCTTTGTTCTTGTGCACTCTGTGTGTTTGTGCTTTCTCTTATCTGTCTATCTATCTATCTATCTATCTATCTATCTATCTATCTATCTATCTATCTATCTATCTATCTATCTATCTATCTATCTATCTATCTATCTATCTATCTATCTATCTCCATGCTGTTTAATCTATATCTTCTGTCTTGCTTTTAATCATTCTTCCTCTTCTCTTCATTCTTTTGCTCTCTTTTCACTCTCAATCTATCTCTAGATCTTTCTTTTTCAAACAGTACTGTGTCACTCTCTGCTATTTAGCCCTATTTGGTATTGTAGCACTTTTCCTCTGCCTCTAGATTGCTGTAGCTTCATAGTGCACTCTCTGCTTCATGATTAGTATGGGGTGCTCCACTGTTTTTGTTACAGTCTTTCCAGTTCTTTAACATTATCAGTCTCTATACTTATCTGTAAACCTGTCTCTCCTCTCTTCTCACCCTCTTTCTCCATTTTCTCTGTTCCACTCCCACTGCTCTCTCTCCCACACAATCTTTCTCTAATGTTCACTCTCTTCCCCTCTTGTTGCTTACTTCCCTTGTATCACTCCCTTTTCACTTGTTCTCCTTATCTCATTTCTCTCTTTTCCTCTTGCTTTTGTTCTCTCTTCATCTCTCACTTTCTTCTGTCCGTCCCTATGTTCTACTCATAGCATTTCTCTCTTTCTTCCTCTTCCTATTCACTGCCTCCTTCTCTCTTTCACATTTCTCCTTTTTTCTCCTCACCTCTCTTTTCATTCTTTCTGTCTTGTTACTAACTCTTCTCATGCTTCACGATCTCTGTTTCTACACTCTTTCCCATTTATGTTCCTTTTTCTTGGTTACCTTTTGCCTTACCCACTCACTTCTTTTTCTTTTCCCTCTCATATCACCCCTCTGCTTCATTACCTCTTTGTCATTTCTCTCTCTCATTTCTCCCTTTTCTTTCTTTCTCAATCTTTGATCATCATTCCTTATTGTCTTGTTTTCCTTCTTTTACTTTCTTCTCTTCATCTCTCCTTTGTTCTCTTGCTCCCTCCTTTCTCTTTCTCATTTTCTTGCCTCTGGGTTGCTGTGGATCCTTAGTGCACCTTTAGCTTTGGCATTAGACGGAGGTGCATCTTTGACTGGTGGTGGGTTTTCTTGATCCTAGGTGTTGGATTTCACTTATCGTGCTTAGAGTCCTTCCTTGCTGCTTACTAAATATTACCCTTATCACGTGATGTCTACATTTATTTTCCATGGAAAATTGTAAGGGGATAGTAACTATCATGACTGAAATAAACAAAAATAATCAATACACTTGCGTAGATGTGAGAGGTGAGCTGACGTAGGAAAATCGCGACAACTTGGTACTTTTGAAATGTTGTCATTCCACCAGATGCTCGATCACTGCAAATGATGAAGACCAGTGAATACGATGGCTAACCCTTTCTGTTCGATTATGTTTATTTTTATTTTAATAAAGTTATTTAATTTAAATGCAGTATTTGTACAGAAATAATATTATTTGGAAATAGTAAATCAGGTTAAGTTAAAGTAATATAAAACAATGGGATTGGAATAAAGATAAAGCTCAAATATTTTGCAGAAAACCAAATCCTAGGGCATTGATAAGCAGTCTCCAATTCAAAACAGCCAGCTTTTTCCATAAACTAGGTTTCGACCAGAGCATTAACCACTGATGAAAGCTAGGGGTGCCATCCAACATCATTCCAGTTATCCATGTTCGCGCCGCTGTCATGGCAACTAAGACAAAGAAGGGAATATAATTATTGATCTCCATTGTGTGCCCCAATATAATACTTCAATGTTAGATTACATCCACGTTACATATCTGACTTTAACTGAAAACCCATGTTACAATGTATGTTCATCACTGGACTCATCTGCAGGCCAGCGAAGGAAACACGAGTTGTCCCACCGGCACCAATAACATTGTTTGGAAGGTCTGTCATATAGCAGGCATAAAATTAAAAAGTGTTGCTGCTTTAGACACAACAGCTTCACCATGGAATTCATAAATAGTATTGATAAACAAAATTCTTTCCGAAAAATATTTTCATGAATTATTTCATTCCACTTAGCTCCTACAAAATTCATCCATGTCTGGTCTGTTCAGAGAACTAAGGGGATTTTAAAGATGACCATTTGTGACAGAAGGAAAAGCTGTCCAGATAATTTTGAGACTAGAGTGCAGCTTCCAGATCCCCCCCAACCCCTTTGCAGCATTTACGAATGAAATCCCCTACCTGCAGATAGACAAGGAAGAGAGAATTGGGAAGAGGGAAGTCTGAGCCCAGAGCACACAACCTTTCAGGACACCATTTGATAGGAATTGTTTTAACTGAGATCTTTTGCCAATATATTAAACCACTTGTTCTTATAATAACCCCCTTGTTCCATTAATATATTACTATCCAAAACGGTGTCTCAGCAGGTATTCTGACAAGATGTAATGAATGAACCATAGCCAGAGTGTGTATTGTTATTTATATAGTGCAGACCTAACTAGGAAGCAGCAGATCACTGTACATTACATGGGGGAGTTGGACGATGCAAACACCTGTCACACATTAGTCATTTTCTTTAGGCACAGGGAAATGAAGGGTCATATTTATGGCCAAGTCATGCATTACAGTGAAGCAAGTAACCTTGCTGCGCTGCACTGTATTTAAGGCAATATAGCACATTCCTGCCTTTTCCTCTGCGCTGGCTCCCGTTTGGCTGCCTAGCGCCATAATGCAAGGGTGCCTGCATTGTAAGGAGGATTGTTTCTGTGCAAGACGGGACACCTCTCTTCACAAAAACAATCTCCCGAGGCTTTTTCCTCTTTCTATCTGTGCTGCACAATGCAATCTCAATGATAAGCTGCGCCGAGAGAAACAATGGGGCTCATAAATATTACCCTAACTGACTAGCCCAGAACCACCCAATTTTGAGCCAAATGCTGAAGCTAGAATTTAAACCTGGGTTCCCAGGTCCCAAAGTCAGCAGCTCCAGCCGCCAAGACACATCTCCTTTGATTTATACTGCTATTTTTTTTAGTGTTACGCTATGAAATGTACGAAATCAGAAGTGTGAAAGAGTAAGCAGATTCAATAGAATAAGAGGGTAAACAGATAACCTTGCCTCGTATTAGTTTAAACAAAAGGGTGCCGGGCGTATCATAGTAATATGCCTAAAAATTTGAAGTAGTCACAAAACTATGAGGGAACCCAAAAATTAACCCAAAGGACCTGGGTAACTTATAATACAGACAAACAATTGTCTGATCGGAAAAAGCAACAAGAGGCACAATCAATCAATCAATCAATCAATCATTCGTAGAGCGTGCTACTCACCCGTGAGGGTGGGGGTGGCTGCTACTGTTCGAACAACCAGGTCGTGAGAAGTCTCCTGAAGGTCAGCCGGTCCTGGGTCTGTCGCTTGTGGATGGGGAGGGTTCTCCATGTCTTGACGGCGAGGTGGGAGAAGGATCTGCCACCGGTGGTCATTTGGTGGATGCATGGGACGGTGGTGAGGGCGCGGTCAGAGGAGCAAAGCTGGCGGTTGGGGGTGTAGAAGATGAATCGCTTATTAAGGTATGCTGGTCTGGCATCGTAGAGTGCCTTGTGAGCTTGGGTGAGGAGCTTGAAGGTGATCCTCTTGTTGACGGGGAGCCAGTGCAGGTACCTCAGGTGGGCAGTGATGTGGCTGTGGTGGGGGATGTTGAGGATGAGGTGTGCGGAGGCGTTCTATATGCATTGGAGCCTCTGCTGGAGTTTGGCCGTGGTTCCCGCGTAGAGGGCGTTGCCGTAGTCCAGCCTGCTGGTGACAAGGGCCTGGGTGACTGTCCTTCTGGTTCCAGTGGGGATCCATCTGTAGATCTTGCAAAGCATGCGGAGGGTGTTGAAGCAGGAGGAGGAGACGGCGTTGACTTGCTGGGTCATTGATAGAGATGAGTCCAGGATGAACCCCAGGTTGCGTGCATGGTCGGTGGGTCTCAGCGCAGTTTCTAGCGAGGCCGGCCACCAGGAGTTGTCCCAGGCAGAGGGGGTGGAGCCAAGGGTGAGGACCTCCGTCTTGTCCGAGTTCAGTTTCAGCGACTGCTCTTCATCCATTCGGCGATGGAAGTTGGTTTTGGCGTTGGCTGGGTCTTTGGTGAGGGAGAGGCTCAGCTGGGTGTCGTCGGCATATGAGAGGATGTTGAGGTGGTGTGATCTAATGATGTTGGCGAGTGGTATCATGTAGACGTTGAAGAGGGTCGGGCTGAGGGATGATACTTGGGGTATGCCGCAGGTGATCTTGGTGGCTTCGGATCGGAATGGAGGCAGGTGGACTCTCTGGGTTCTATCGGTGAGGGAGGAGGTGATCCAGTGCAGGGCTTTGTCGCGGATCCCTGCGATGTAGAGGCGTGTGCGTAGGGTGTGGAGGCAGACGGTGTCGGAGGTGGTCGAGAGGTCCAGGAGGATGAGGGCCACGGTTTTGCCGCTGTCCAGCAGGGCCCTGATGTCATCGTGGTGGCGATGCGGGCGGTTTCAGTGCTGTGGTTGCTGCGGAATCCGGGTTGGGACGAGTTCATGGTGTTGTTTTCTTCGAGGAATTGGGTCAGTTGTCTGTTGACGATCTTCTCGATGACTTTCGCTGGGAACGGGAGCAGGGAGATGGGACGGAAGTTCTTGAGGTCCTTTGGGTCTGTCTTGGGTTTCTTGAGTAGGGCGTTGATCTCTGCGTGTTTCCAGCTTTCCAGGAAGGTGGCGGTCTCGAATGAGCTGTTGAAGATCTTCCGGAGTTGGGGTGCAATGATGTAGCTCGCTTTGTTGGAGATGTGGGGGCAGGGGTCTGATGGTGACCCGGAGTGGATGGTGTTCATGGTCTTGATGGTGTCTTTGTCGTTGACGTGGTTCCAGGAGATCCGGCGGACGGTCAGACTGGGGGGCGGTGAGTCCAGGGTGTCTGACGTGGGGGGCTGGCTGTTGAAGCTGTCGTGGATGTCTGCGATCCTGCGGTGGAAAAATGTGGTTAGCGAGTCACAGAGGTCTTGTGACGGCGGTATGTCATTGTAGCTGGGGTTCGCGAGTTCCTTCACGATGTTGAAAAGCTCTTTGCTGTTGTGTGCATTGTTGTCGATGCGTTCCTTAAAGGAGGTCCTTTTGGCGGTTCGAATGAGTTGGTGGTGTCTGCGGTTGGTGTTCTTGGGGGCTGCATGGTTGTCAGGTGTTTGCTCGTGGCACCATTTCTTCTCTAGTCTTCGGCAGGCCTGCTTGGATGCCTAGAGATTGGCGGTGAACTATTTGGCCCTTCTGTTGGTGCGTCTGTTTGAGGGTTTCTTGATCGGGCGAGAGTGTTGGCGCAGTCTTCGATCCATTGCCTGAGGTTGCGGGTGGCTGTGTCGGTGTCGGTGTGGTCGGTTGGTGGGTCTCGGGCAAGGGTGGTGATTAGCTGGTCTTCGGTGACCTTGTTCCAGCTTCGGTCGGGGATGTTTTGCTGGTGGTTGTGTGCGGTGGTTTTCTTGAAGGAGAAGTGGATGCAACGGTGGTCGTTCCAATGGAGTTCAGTGGTGTGGCTGAAGGTGACGTGGCTGCTGGTGGAGAAAATGGGGTCGAGCGTGTGTCCGGCGGAGTGGGTGGGTGTTGTGACGAGCTGTTTGAGGCCGAGGTTGGCGAGGTTGTCCAGCAGTATGGTGGAGTTGCTGTCATCGGTGTTCTCGAGCTGGATGTTCAGGTCTCTGAGGAGGATGTAGTTTGTGGAGGCCAAGGCGTGTGAGCTGATTATGTTGGTGATAGAGTCGCTGAACTGTGGCCGGGGTCCGGGGGGTCTGTAAACAAGTGTTCCTCTGAGGGTGGTGTTGGGATCAATGTGGATCTGGAAGTGCAGGTGTTCGGTGGTGCTGATGGTGTCTTCGGTGCTCGTTGAGATTCTGAGTGTATTTCTGTGGACGATGATGATTCTTCCTTCCGGTCTGTTGGTGCGGTCCCTGCGGGTGATCTTGTAGCCATCAAGGATGGCTATGGCAACGTCGGGTGCCGATGAGGTGTTCATCCAGGTCTCCGTCAGGAAAGCAGCGTCAGGGGAGGATGAGTCGAGCAGGTCCCAGAGTTTGACGGCGTGCCTATGGACGGAGCGGGTGTTGAACAGTATGCATCTGAGGTGGTTGTGGCCTGCCTTGGTGGGGGCGCAGAATGTGCAGGTGTTTGCTGGCTGGTGAAGCTGCAGTTTCGGCAGGTGAAGGGTCCGTGGGTGTGCTTCGGAGCGGCCTGGAAGCAGGTGGTGGATCTTCCAGCGTTGAGTGTGTGGAGGATGTTGTTGTCGTAGTAGCATCTGGTGTTGTGGGGCTCACGGGGGCCAGGGGGTCTGGCACTGGGCACGGTCTGGGTGCAGACGGGCTTGCCTTTGGTCCGTCTTTGGTGTGCCAGCGGCGCGGCCGCCATAAGAAGGGGAGGTGGGAAGGAGGAGCAGCAGGGAGGCGGGGAGCGGGAACGAATAGGCGAGCGAGGGTGGCGGGCCGCAGGGGATGCAGCGGTGTGAGGGGCAAACGAAGGCTGGAACGCTGGAGGGGTACATCGAAAAAACGGGCAGAAAGCAGAAAACAAAACAAAATGGAAATCCGCAGCAGCACAGATTACTACACAGCAGAATAACACATATGAAAATACACCATCAGACAAGTGAAGCAAAAAGGGGCAGAGCGAGCACACAGAGAGGAGGGCCTCGAACTCGCGGCAGCGGCGAGCTCAGGGACACGGGTACAGGCAGGTGGAGCTGTGCGGCGTGGGAAGCGACCTGCCTGGGACAGGCAGGTCGACAGGCACAGGAGAACTGCATATATCAAAAGATCTCCTACCAGAGCCCACCGTGTATCAGAGAATAGGGTAAAGATATGGACTGGTGTATGCTTACGGAAAAGTCCATATGCAAAGCCAGGGGGTGCCCGAATAAATGGACGCAAGTTTGGGGGCAATGGAACACTCACAGGGGAGAAATATGTTAACCTCTGAGATCGAGAGAGGATATTGTGAATGTCATCTGAACACGTTTCATTGGGGACTGTATTTATTGAGCCTTGATCACTATGTCTCGAGTATCACTTGTAGCATAACGATATTGCCAATGTATGTGCAACGTGGTTTTTTTTCCGTCTGTCATGCCTTGTTTCAATAAAAAAAGATTTATAAAAAATAAAAAAAATCTCCTACCACTATTTGGAAAAGAAGAACAATCTCATAGATTCAATTCACAGTTACGAGGTTAGGGCAGCAGGCAAGATTTCAAAAACAGAAGATTAAGATACATACACATGATTGCATTTCTGAATGTTTGGTTAAATCACTTATGAGTCCGTCTCAAATAACATTCTTATTTATATATTGTAATAAAAACTCTTAGCTCCACAAATGGATAAAGTGGTAAAGGTGAGTGCTCACAGATGTTGCTTGTGTGAATAAGGAGAAGAAAAAGGAAAAGAAAAAAGGGGGTGGTCCTTTAGACCTTTTCACAAATCATATTATTGTACTTGGAAACCTGTCCAGTATATCATTTCTATATAACATATATCGCATCTGGAAGTGGTCCAGTTGTAATGTAATTATTGCCACTCTGCGCAGATATCCAAACGATCAAGGCTTAATGAACGAACATTGACATATTAACAATAATATGATTTGTGAAAAGGTCTAAAGGACCCCCACTTTTCTTTTTCTTTTTTTTCTACTCCTTATTCACACGAGCACCTACTCCGAGCACTCATCTTTATCACTTTATCCATTTGTGGAGCTGAAAGTTTTAAATAAAATGTGTGAATAAGAATGTTTTTGGAGACTGACTTATAAGTGATTTAATAAACTTTCAGACATGCATTCATGTGTTTTAATCGTCTGTTTTTGAAATCTTGCGTGCTGCCCTAACCTCGTATTTGTGGATTCAATCTACGAGATTGTTCTTCTTTTCCATATCGTGGAAGGAGATCTTTTGATGTATTCAGTTCTCCTGTGCCTCTTGTTGCTTTTTCCGATTGGACCATTGTTTGTCTGTATTAAAAATTTAGAAGAGCCCTGCACCACTGAGCCGAGGGAGATAGAGGCACCTAAGTGAATGTTGCAGCCTACAATACCCCATCTAAAGCTGTAATCACAGGTTACAGGAAGACAGAATGGGGAATATGTAAGGGAATAGACTTAAATAAGCATAAAATATTTGATAAAATTGCCATTTTATGTAACTTACATCAGCCAGACATGGCAATGGGCAGTGATTCCCATTGGTTCCTACGTGTAACGCACACTGAAGCAGAGGATCTTAATTTGCACAGCTGAACTTCCTAAATTGTGGGGTAATGTTAATGACAAGGTGTGGAGATTCTGTCTGATTGGCTCGGTGAATCTCAGCGTAGGCACTACAACTAATCTTTATTGTTTTGTTTTAAGTCTATTCTGACTTTCAATAGCTCTTTCATATTCTCCCTCCCATTATGTCCTCCCGTGCTTGCAGGGTACGTTTTTGAGCATTTCCTCATTGCTATATGTCATTAGAAAAGATACTCTATGAAAGAATGCTGATGGAGCCGAGAACATCGCAGGGTGGCAGCCAGCATGCTTTCCAGTGTTTTGGTGTAGACGCTCAATATGAGGCATTATTCCTACAGGCTCTATATGCTAGATTGGCTTGCACCTCTATAGTTGCTTAGTGTCAGTCTTAGATGATGCTATGTCTATATGACTTTCCCATGAGATCAAGAAGAGCAAGGAATCCCAGGGTGCAGATATCAGCTTGGCCGCTGTCTGATCTCGTTCCTTCCTTCCTCATATAAGTCATGGCGGTTAGACTACACTTGGCATGAGCCATCACGCAAGAGACACTTTGAAGCACCACTCAGCATCCAGTATGTAGTGTTACAACTTCTTCTCTAGGAACTATAGGCCATACATAACACAGGGTCTGCAATGGACTACGTGAGGCCCCCTTCTCAATCTCTTCCGCTCCCACCCTCCTCTCATATGCCATTGTGAAGCTGTTATTAGATCCCGGGACTTCACCCATCTCCAGCCCCTTTGTCATTGACCATCTTAGGTTGCATGTGCCCCTGAGAGCCTATTGTCCACAGCTAGTCAGTGAAGGAGAGAGATGGGGCACTATTACACCATGCAATCAGAAGTGGTCCCTCACTCCTGGCCACAGTTAAAATTCATTTGCGTTGGGTGGTGGAGATTGTTTGATCTGCAGAAGTGCCAAGGAGAAGGAAGTAGACTCTACAGCCTTTTGAGCTGAGCATGGTGGGGCGATGGGGAGGGGAGACATTGTACGAACCCTTTTATTGAGTGAAGTGTCCAGGCCTGCACACGTACTCATGCTGGTTTTCTGTGCTCTTCTTCCTGCTACCTGTCTGATGCTGGCTCCACCACCTCCCGTTCTACCCATCCTTCCTGTATCCTCTCTGACCCTCATCTTATCTCTATCCCCCAATCTTTATTTTCTTCCTCTTCCTTTTCCTCCTAACTTTATTCCTTTCCACCCTCCCTCACTGATGCCACGCCATACGTGTACCCTCTCGCCACACATCTTCCTGGTCATTTCCTTTCCATTGCTTCCTCGCCAAACCCTCTCCTTCTGACCCTGAACCTCTCCTTTGACTTGCTTCCCCACACCTCTCTGCCCTGCCACTCCTGGTTCGTTCCGACACCCAATCCCCTTGTCTTTTTACCCTTAATTCCTTATCCCAATCTTCCCCCTGGAAGGACTGCGAGTGCTGATACTTTTGGGTAAGCTCCCATTTTGGCTTCTACATGTTGTGAGACCCTCTGGCTCCCCCACTTGGGGATCTGTTTCATGTGAATATGTGATGCTGTTTGTCAATGACATCTTTGCCTCTGACAGTTGTTATCTGGAAGAGGAGGCACTTGGACAAAAATGGCCCTATCAGTTTGGAGTGAAAAGGTAGGGCTGGTTTCAAGGTTGTGGCTAAGCAATACATGTGCAAGTACTTCAAACAGAAAAGGTAATAGAATAATCTCTAACTCAAGTGCATTTCTTGACACCTGTCCCCAGTACTGTGGAGGGGAAATTACTTCTAGCTTGCCACAGTCGGTGACTGTGCTTTAGACTCCTGAGCCTGGGGCTGTTTATGAATGGTCCAGTCACCAGGCCCAGGTTAAGGCTAACTGTGCATCATAGGTAAGTTACTGGTGTGTTATCAACTCCTGACAACTTCTCAGTCTGTGCCTATCTTGCCTTCTATACCTTTATTATTTACCCCACCTCCTGACACCTGTTATTATTGGTTTACATGTACAACACTGGTTCTTACAATTTCTGTCCCTGCATTACCTGCACTGCCCTCTATAACCTCCCCTTGCATAGTATTCTTCTCACTCCTAATGCCCTTCTTGCTCGGATACTACTCCTCTCACCCCTGCTGTCCTTGTCAAACTTGCACAGTATTTTTCTCACGCCTGATGTCTGTCTTGCTTGCCCAGTATTCCTCTCACGCCTGCTGTCCTTGTCAAACTTGCACAGTATTTTTCTCACGCCTGATGTCCGTCTTGCTTGCCCAGTATTCCTCTCATGCCTGCTGTCCTTGTCAAACTTGCACAGTATTTTTCTCACGCCTGATTTCCGTCTTGCTTGCCCAATATTCCTCTCACGCCTGCATCCCCGGGTCCACTTGCACAGTATTTATATATAACTCCTGCTGTGTTGCCTGACCTGCCTTGTATTTTGTTCACTCTTGGTGTCAGTTTCACTTGCACAGTATTCCTCTCACTCCTTCTGATGCCTATCTCACTTGTACAGTATTCTTCATGCTCTTTGTGTCCCTGTGCATCTTACTCAGAATTCCTCTCACTTACGTTGTCCCTGTTTGAATTGATGAGTACTCCTCTCACTCCTGCTGTCTTTGTGTGATTTTCTCCATCTTCTGCTCGCTACTGATGTCTGTTTCACTTACACAGTATTTTCTGTATAACCTGCACAGTATTCCTCTCACCTTTGACACTCATCTAATTTGCACAGTTTTTCTTGTGCTACTGGTGTCCTTCCCTGACTTGCACAATATTCCTCTGATGCCTAATTCCCCAAATTGCACACTATTGCTCTCACAACCGCATTTCCTGTCTGACTTGCACAGTATTTCTTTGACTTCTGCTGTCTTGCCTGACATGGCCAGTATTCTGCTCACTCCTGGTGTCCGTTTCACTTACACAGTATTCCTCTCACTTCTGCTGCCCAGCATAACTTGCACCGTAATCCTGTGGGGGCGGAGCTAGCTGCCATGCTGTAGGTAGCAAGCATTGCAAGATCCTCACCAGCCCGTGACCCCCCGGCCATTCCTGGCCACCACACCCAGCACCAGACAACGACCTGGGATCCCCAGAATGCGGACACTGCGGTGGGGGCAGCAAGTGCAGGAGCTGGTGCTTCTGATCAGTAGGGACCCTGGGAAGACCGAGTGCAAGCACCTCCTCCATAGTCGTCTGGAGGCCTGTTCCGCGCCCGTGTCGGCCACCGAACACTTGGAAAAATCAGCCATGTCACCCTCGGTGGTGCTGTTAGCAGGGATGATTCTTCCCCCTCACATCTCAGTGATTTGCCTAGTGGTGGGGGCCTAGAGTGCTCCTTGCGGCCCCCCAACTCTACGGGCGAGGCCCCTTCAGGGGCCTCATCCCAGTGGTGGCCTCCAGGAGCATATGAGAGATGCCATGCCAGTTGTGCCATGTGGAGCGCCCCCAAGACTGCAAGGTGAGGAGTGCTGCGCTGGTTGGGGTGGCCTCCCTAGCCCATGAGTTCTTGGACTGCTGGTTGTGGGGGACGGTGGTGACCCTGCGAGCAGTGGCCCTTGGGCCTTGTGACTGATCCACTGGACTCTGGGGTAGTGGCCTGGTCAACTGGGGACCCCAGGTGCAGGGCAAGGCCCCCAACGTTGCTGGTCCCATGGAACACAGATGCCTCTTAAGTGTACTATCCCCGTCCCCCAATGTGTGCCCTGCTACCTACCTTGCATAGACTGCTACTGCCCTTGATAGGCCTGGCTGTTGGTGCTCCACATCCCTCCTGCTGCTTTGGCCATTGGATGTTTCTGTGGCACCCAAGTTGGAGCTGGGGTCCTTGTTCCCTGGGGATTGCCCCGGTTGCCCATGAAGGCCTTTTAGGACTGCTGTATCATTTGTTGAGTGGTACGGCATGTGGTTCACCCCTCGTTTTCCTGCTGAGGGTGGCCTTGGTTCCTCATGCCTGCATTGCAACCACACATTGCCACTGCCATGGTTGTGGCAGACAGTGTTGTACTCCCTGGTGTTATTGCTACTGACTTTTTATATTGAACTTGGGGGGAGCCTTGCTCTCCCTTATCTGCACTCAGAAATCCAAGGATGATGCCTCTGTGCACCCAACAGGAGGGGAACAAGCAAGGCGATGGGGGCGGGAATACCTCCCACCTGGACAAAGAACTTGATAAGCTACTGGTGGTGATCGATACTACCAGGGAACACCTGGAGGGCAAGATTGACTCTCCTGCGATTGATCTACATCTCACACGTGAGGACTCTAAGAAAGTGGCAGGGACGGAGTCTTTCCTAGAGGCGTAAACCAAACCTTACTGCCTTGGGCCCAACCTACGGAACGCCGTCTCACAGAGTTAGAGGTGCATACTTGGTGACTAGTTATCTGGCTGGACGACCAGGAAGGAAGAGGCCACCGGAATAACATCAGGATCGTTGAACTACCAGAGAGAGTGAAGGGCAACTCCATGCTTAGTTTTCTGGAGGACTGGCTCCAGGAGGTTACAGCTCCACAGGGTCTGTCTAACTTCTATGCCTTGGACCGGGTGCACAGACTCCCTGTTTTCCATCGTGAGTCGTGGGCCCCACCCTGCCCAGGGGTGGCTCATCATCTCCATTTCTCCATTTCCGCAATAGAGACTTCATCCATCAGCAAGCTCACAACCATGGCCCCTTCATGGTGGAGAACGCAAAGGAATCAGGCTATCGTGATTTTACCCTCCATGTTCAAACTCAGCATGCCTCCTTCATTGCAGGTCAGGCCTCGTGAGTTGGGGTTGCCATATTCCCTGCTTTTCCCAGCCCGTGTGAGAGTGCAACCAGAGGGCAAGTCTCAATTTTTCTTGGATCCTGCTGTGGCATGGGACTAGCAAGTAAGCTATGACAAAGGGATAATGTGCACAGAACCTGCAGCCCCTTATCGACTGACAAGACAGAGGCGAAGGCACTCACCATGGTGGGGTGTGAACCGGTGTAGCAAACAGCAGGCGGCTGAGGAATGTATGTGGGTGGTGGAGACAGTGGCTTCCCTGAGACCTTGCGGGAGCTCACCACACCCTGGGACATGTTCCTGCAGGGGGTCCACTTTAGGTTTGGTGACCTCCATGGTACCAGGACTAGAGGACACTCTCGAGGAATCACTCCAGACACGAAAGATGCCATTATTTGACCCTTATTTGTGGAGGTGTTCGCCTCATTTGAGGTGCTGCAATGTGGTGGCTACATTATATCCTTCTGAGCTTCCCTAACTTTACTTTCTTTCTACTGGCTGGGCGGAATTGGACACATGCAAGGGGCTTTTACTTCAAGCAATATTTTCCACTGTTTTGCACACTGTTTGACTATCAGACTGGCTTTCTCCCCTTTTGAGTATTTCGACATGGACGTGGTTCGCCCTTGTTGATGGGCCTTCGTTTGTAGGCTACTTGCTTCACCTTGTTTTGACAGGATGTACACATATTACAGTCCAGGAGGCGGTTTCCTGTGATTTATGGGTTTTTTCAATATTTTTTATTGTTTGGTTTGTTAGTGGTGGGTATGCAGCAGGTGAGGTTGTTTTTTGTGGCTGACGAGTGGCGCTCGGGTTGTGTGGCTGGTGCAGGGGTGGTGTGTCTCTGGGATGAATGAGAGCTCATTCAAATGGCTGACCGACACCAGTTGATCATTTGGAATATGCATGGCTTCTCCACGCCCTCTAAGCGCTATAATGTTCTGCATTATTTAAAGCAGAGGGGAGTCGGGCTGCATTCCTGCAAGAGACACATTTATCAGACTCTGAGGGCAGAGCACTCCACAGGAGATGTCAAGGACAGGTGTACTGCACTGCCTACACTTAACACTCCTGCTGTCAATGCAGTCCTATTCGAGGATGCTGGGAGGGGATTTCCATTGTGTAGCGTACTTAACTTTAGACAGGTACCATCCTCCATTGCGCTCGGCACATGCGCATAAATTAGCAGACGCATTCTGCACTTGGGAGCAGCATTGGGGCCTGGTAGATTGCTGGAGGGTGCAAAATCTCAGGCTTACTCCTGTCACTCTGGTTTACATGATTTAGAGGTATGACCGGATAGGGTGCTATGTTGAGATGCGTTGTATGAGAGAGTGGTGGATGCGTAGTACCTGACGCTGAATCATTCAGACCATCGCCCCTTATTATGCACTCTCAGGTAGTCCCCTCATAAATCTTGTATCCCTATTTGGCAGTTGGATCCAGCTCTGCTTAAGGGCCTGGTATTCCAGACAGCGTTCCGTGAGCGGACCACTGATTTTTGGCTTGACAACACTGGTTCGGTGTCGTTGGAGGGTGTTGAATGGGAGACTTTAAGATGGTTCTGTGCGCTTACTGTATCTCCATTAAGATAGGGGTGCACACCCAACTGCACTTGGACGTTTGATGGCAGGAAACCAGTCCCTAATGGGCTCCCCCCAGGGTTGGGAAGATACCCGAGGGCAGAGAGCGGATGCTTCCAGAACGGAAGAAATTGTTTGCAATGGTGGAACACCTACAATATGATTACAGTGCTTATATTGCAAGGGCTCACTATGCTGCAGTTTAAAGACTTTGTGGGCCAAAACGTGTTCATGCAGGAGGACCTTAATGGGTTGTTCCGAACTACTATTGTGCACCGTATGCAGTAGGCACAGAGGTTAATGAGTCAGATGTACTAGATTATATCGCAGATTCCTCCCCATCGGTCCTATATCCTGCTATGACAGGGCAACTGGGTGCTGATATTACTGTGCAAGAAGTTCAGGGTGCAATCAAGGAGATGGCCCGGGGCAAGGTCCCCAGATCGGATGGATTGCCTATAGAATTGTACTCCACTTGCCCCATAGTTAGGGGAAGTTTTTTCAGCGAGCAACGGCAGGGTTTGCTTCCACCCTCTCTGCACGAGTCCATGATTGTGTCTCTACCCAAGAAAGACAAGGATTCTGCTGCTAGTAGACTCCTACCACTCCCTAGCTATGCTTAATGTGGAATATAAAATTCCAAGCAAGATTCTGGCAAACAGGATTTTGCCACAAATGGTCAATCTAATTCATCCCGATCAGACAGGTCTCATACTTGCCCATAGTACCCTGCCCAACATTTGCCAGCTGATTCACATCCTCGGCTTGCAGGAAACTCTCCCATTTGCTCTGTCAGTGCGGCAGGGTGGACACTATCGAGGACTGCAGGTATCTGCTGAATGTTTATATCTCTTGCTGTATTCAGTATACATGCTGCTGTACATGCACGGTGGACCTTCTGACCTGGACGGAGTGGTGGCAGCCTTGTCGGCCTTCAGGCACCTGTCTGGCCTGGAGGGAAGCTGTCATAAGTCTTGCGGTTACGAACTGCGACCCAGCTCTGAGGAGGATCGCCTCCCCCTTTACTGCCACTCCGGCACCACACTACGAGTGTGACTCCATTGGTTACATGGGAGTTGATATTTATAGATCTCCAGGGTTGCTCTTTGAGGGTAAATTTGCCCGTGCTATGTGTGCCCTAAGGCAGTCGGTTGCCTTTTGGAGTACCCTGCCTATATCGGTCAGTGGTTGGATAGCCATTTCTTGGATGATGATTCTGCCCCGGCAACTTTATTTACGCCCTTGCTGGCCGTGCTCCCTAGTGTGTATTTTCAGGAATTGGATAGCATCCTTATTATATTATATTGAGGGTCTTCGAGATGCAGGGTGGCCCTGCAGAAATTCCAATTGTGTGTGTACGAGGGTGGAATGGCTGCTCGGATTATGACATTTGTCATTTAGCCGCTCAGTTGCAGTGGGTCGCTCGGTGGCCATCAGTACTCTGGGACGCTGTTGGCCACCAGGAGCATTGGACACCTTCCAGAGCTCTTTTGAGCCGGATACTGCTTTGACCAACCCCAGCCTCAATGGTGAATGGTGAAAATGTCCTAGTTCGAATGACCCAACACGTGGACATGGGCATTACAAAGGACACGTACCAGGGTCCCATATACCTGTGAGCTACCCTTGGTGATTGCTCAATATCGACAGCAGCTGGGAGGTTGGGCCAGTCTCCACCTGTGACCAGAGGCTGGACTCACCATACTGGGTGAACTATTTGCAGGGGGGAGGAAGCTAGCTCTTTCCTGGACTTGAGGTAGACATATGATGTTCCAGCGGGGCCCTTCCTTTTCCAGTGGCCCTGATGAGTAGGATCCGTACGTGGTAGAGGGTAAATTCTGCAGAGCCTCCGGAGCATGAGTGCCTCCACTATCTGTTCCTCATCACGGGGACGACGAGGGCGGTCACGCTGCTCTACAGGGCCCTGTTGAAAGGGGCTCACATGGGCTGGACGATGAACCTGGGAACTGTAGTCAGTGATTCAGCTTGGAAGGAAATCTTGGCTTTCACCCCAAGGTGTCCTGAAATGCTAGATTTAAATGTATTCAATTATACTTCTTGCACAGGGCGTACCTCACCTCTCCATGTCTTCACAACATATTTCTTGGGGTTTCATCTGCGTGTTCCCACTACCCCATGACTGATGCCGGGTTCTACCAAATGGCATGGACTTGGCCGGTGTTGGTTCCGTACTGGGCTACCGTACTACAAGTTATTTGTCGGGTCACAGATAGACACTTTGACGGCAACCCACAGCTATGTTTATTGGGCCTCCATGATTACATGGGGATACATAGGAACCCGAATCCACTGGCTTAGGATTCAATACTGGTAGCTTGCCGCAGACTAGATGCCCAGGGGTGGATTTTGCCTGAGTTGATCTCTGCAGTGCCCTCGCCGGAAGCAGGTGCAATGTCGCTGTCTCCTCCCTCTGCTGCCAATGTTCAAATTGGTGAAGCCCCAGCTGAGTGAGTGGTGGTTCCTCATTGCAGGATGTCTTTACGTTGGGTGTGGTGGGGGTCAGCAGTGGCTCTACCCAGGGCTATGACCCCAGCTTGACGCCTCTGAGCCGGCGCACCACTGTGAGCTGCTGCGTCAGCCTTAACCTGATGTTTTGACTTGGTACTTCCTGTATCCATTATCCTATGGTTTTCATCTACGTCTGGCACATAAGTCGGCAATTAGTGCCCTGACTGCACACACCTATCCTTTTCTTGTTTATGTTGCACTGTTTACTTTACATTTTTTTTAACTTGCTTCTTATCCTTCTCACTTTTGATGCTCATGTCATCTGCACAGTATTTCTCGTCCCTGTCCAGCTTGCTTACTATTCCTTTTAATCCTGATTTCCATCTGACTCGCACAGCATCCTTCTCTCGTCTGCTGTCCCTGTCTGATATGCACAGTAGTTCTCTCACATATACCTCTGTCTGAGTCTCTTAGGATGCCCCTTGCTCCCGATACCCTTCTCTCAGATCTGCTGCCCCTGGTGTTATGGGCGTTTCTCCCTTTTTACTCCTGTTGGGCACGTGTTACTTGTACAGCTCCCTCCCTCAAACAGCCCTTGTGTTACTTGCACAACTTGCCTCTCTCTCCTGTGATACCTGGTGACATGCACCTTAACTTTCAGTCCTGCTGTCCCTGCATTGCATGCAGTTTTTCCATTGCATTTTTTGTTCAGGTTTTACTTGCACCGCCTCCACACTACTGCTGTCCCCCCCCCACCACTTACATTATATTCCTCCCAAAGCAGCTGTTTCTGTTAACTGTGTACACCCATGTCAGAATCTCACATTTAATGTCCATGTGTCTTTAGGACCAAACTGTCTTAAAAGGCCCTAATTACTTAACTGTATTTGCATTACTCGGTGTCCTACTCCCTCACTTTAATTCATCACAGTATGAGGCAGTTTTGCCTCTCCAGACACCAATCATCAGGTAAATCAGTCAATAAAATGACCCGCCTCCCTCATTCCTCCTGTTCGTTAAACATCACAGACGCAACTTTGATTTGTTGGCCTAGCACGACCAGGGGGATGCAATGAATTAAAGCGAGGGAGCAGGACTCTGAATAATGCAATTACTGGTAAATAATTGGGGCACTGCCTCCTCATCCTTCCCTTGCTTGAATTCCTCACAGTAAGAAAATTACACAGGAATACTAGCACAACTAAGGCTGCATGCTCAAAGATAAAACTTTAATTGACAATAACAAGAATTCTATCCAAAATACCTCTATTACTTCATAGAGGATAACACTCTAGACCCAAAAATTTCAATTCCAAATAATCTGAGCAATTCTATATTGGTTAACGAAAGTGGAAGGAGAAGCCCAGGAGGCTGCCCTGCAAATCTCTGTAATTGAAGCTCCCTGAACCACTGTCACAGATGTGGACATTCCCCTAGTGGAGCTGCCCTGAACTCCTATAGGTGAAGCCTGGCCCGCTGCCTTATAAACCATAGAGATCAAAGACTTGACGGCCCTACTTAAAGAAGTAATGGCTGGCTTTCCACCCCTTTTTACCGGGCCAACATTCACAAAGATATACTCATAGACTCTGAATGTTGCTGCTCTGTGTAAAGAAATCTGGGGAGCTCTTCTTACATCCAGATTATGGATTCTACTGTCCTCATCTCTCTTGGGAGAAGAACAATATTCAGTTAGAATGACCTCCTGATCCCTGTGAAAAATTGAATTAATCTTGGGAACAATGGAAAGACCTGTCTTCAGGACAAACTTATCCTCAAAAATCCTTCAGAAAGGATCCTTACAGACAAGGATCACAATTCACCTAGTCTCCTAGATGAGTCAAATGTGACCAAAAAGAAAGTTTTCAGGGTCAAGTTCCTAATATCTACTGACTCAAGTGGTTCAAACGGAGGATGCTTTAAAGCCTTCAGCACCAACAACATACCCAACTGGAAAACTGCAGAGAAGGAATTACTTAACCTTTAAACAGGCATCAAAACAACTCCTTCTCATCAGAAAGATTCCCCCTAGAAGTTCTAAAAGCTCTAATTATTGCCCACTTAATTTTAATGTGTCCACTCTAAGACCCAAAGTAGAACAGTCTTGAAGGAATAGCATAACCTCAATTAGATCAGTGTTTCTGGGATCTTGATTTTTAGCCCCGCTCCATCTACTAAAGATGCCCCATCCCTAACATAGTGATTGAATGTTGAGGATCTTCGAAATGCCTGCAGAGTAGTAGCCAATTTTTCCGGCACCCCTCTATTTCTCATTCCTGACCTCTCAACCTCCTGGCCATTAACCTGAGTCTCCCCAGAACTTTCCTCCATAAAGCTGGAAAAACGAGAGGAGAGGGTCACATAGGGAACATCTACTCCTCTGTTTCTCTCATCGCTATCAGGAGAGAAAATTAATTTGAGTAGGGACATGCTGGTGCTATGAACATCCTAAAAGCTTTCTACCTCCTTACTCTGTGTAGGAATTTGAGAATTTGAGAAAAAGGCGGAAATGCATACATGAGACCCTGATGCCACCGGTACGAAAGTGCATCCACTACTCTGTTTTTTTCCTCCTTTCCTCTTGAACAAAATGTTCCCTTGTTTGCGTTCAGACTGGAAGCAAATAAGTCTACCATTGAATTAATTGTGAAAAAGTTCTCAGATGGGGACACATATTAACTGAGGACAAAATGTGCATGCTCAGGTTGTCCACTAAAGTATTGGATATCCCCTATATGTGAATTGCAGAAATTTAGAAAATCCTGTCCAAAGAAAAATCTTGTCTAATATCCTTACAGAACAATGCGTCTTTCCCCTTTATATGACGTGAATAATTAGTACTACCAACATCAGAGAAAGAGAGAAAGATAAAACAGACTGAAGAGACCGGAGCAGCCAGAATTAGTACTAGCAATAAACAACGAAGATAGAGACAGGAAACATACATTAAGGAGAAGTGTTGCTAAGACCTTCAGTCGTCAAGACTGTAGTAAGGGGTTTATGGTCACAACCTACAGTAATGTGTCTGAAATAATCAAAGCCCAAATATTAGCTAAGACTTCGCTCAATTTCAGAAAAATGTTCTTCCGCTGGAGGTAAAGAACATGAGACAAAAGCTATAACATCAGTTGCAACAAAATGGGACTAATACCTTGAGGAAAAAGAGCAGAAAAGATATTTTTTTCTTTTAACTTATAGGTTTGATCACAATCAACAGCCCAAACAAAATTAACATTTTTCTTTAACAGATTCCAAATGGGATAAGATAATATAGCGAGATTCACAACAAACGTTGCATAATTTTCTGAGAGATCCAAAAATGATCTTACATTTTCATCGTTTTGTGGATAAGGGGCGTTAAGCAAAGCTTCCACCAGATTTCCCTTCTGTATTATTCCATTCACATCAACCACATACTCCAAATAACTTCCTTCGTCTTGTTCATATTTACATTTCTTATATTCAGCCACAAGTCTATATTGTTGCAGTATATTTAAATCTTCCAAAAGTTTGTCATCATGATCTTTTTTCGTTTTTCCCATTATCACGATATCATTCTGTAAATATACTACATTTTTGTTCCTTTAATAATCTGCTGCGTAAGTCTCTGAAACAGGACAGTAGCAGATGCCAATCCAAAAGGTACTCTTTTAAATTAAAGACATCCTACCAATGTAAGGAAAGTAGTAAGATTCCTACACTCTGGGTGTAACGTCACTTAATGATATGACACAGTTAAATCTATGATAGAAAACCATTTCATATCCTTTGAGACTACTAAAAGTGTGTTTATTCTCTGCAGGGAAATTCTGTCTATGTAAATATTTCTATTACGATCTCTGAGGTCCACACATATGCTTACTCATTGGTCCAGTGTGCCGCAACCAAGTTCTCTTTAAAGCAGAAACTTAAACCTCCATTTTATTCAACAGGTTCCTGCCTGCGAAGAAAAAATGTAAACGTCTCTGTTGCAACTCACAATGAGAAAAGAAAATATGCGTTGATGTCTTCTATCACTTAAACTCATGCATCACCAATGGCAGCTTTTTTTTGTCTATACTGCCATACATTTTTCTGTCATCTGGTCCTAGACAATGGGGTAAAAATGTATTTTTGTGTTCCGGACATAAATGTTCAACTTCAAAAGTAATAATATTATATTAAAATATTTTCACCATTCTTCCCATTTCATACTAGGTTCCCCACCTGCTGTAAGGAAAGGGTGTGGAGGAGAAAAATTAAATGGGTTGACTGTTGTCATAGTGGTGGGGAAATATAAATTCTCACCTTAGACTAAACCGCATATGCGTCCAAAAGGTTTAAGAATTTTTTGTAGTACTCACGAATGGATGTAATGAAGTACAGAACGTCACTTATAGTGACACAACGCTGTTAATTGAATTTGCACCTTGCATGCTTATTGCAGTTGTGCAGGGTTGCACAGTGGAACGCACAGTTCTTTGAAGACATCAGAATTTTGTGTGCGTATTCCAAAAATGCACTGTAAAATACCAACATTAATAAATTTCAGGTTTTAAAGATGGCGGTGTGTGCGTATCACAGTAGTGCAATGCAAGCCTCACAGGTTGGAAAGGTTTAAAACCCTAAGACAGCGGCACACGCGCAATGAGTATAAGTTGGTGCGTCTGATGTGGTGTGTACACATGCATGTGTATCGCTGCTGTGCTAAACCATCAGTGCAGTGGAATGCACCAAGTCTTTGTTGTGCATCATGAGCATTCCGGAGGACCATTACCAATGGTCAAAGTTCAATAAGGTAAAGCTCCACGAAGGTGTGGCAGAAGTTCTGTGTATACACACAACTAATATCACTCACCAGATGGACTTATACATGGAGAAAGCATTAATATGGCGCGAAGCATCAACTCCAAGACCAAACATTATTGAATAATCCCATCACCAATTCTTATGTTGTAAGGCTGTCACGAAAACAGTGGAAGTTGTAGAAGAAGTTACGTTTATTCTAGCCCACAGCAATACACTTCTAATCTTCCCCGCACCAACTACATCTCTCCGTTCTCCCCTCACTACCCACATTCTAGACTCAAATACCGTAAAGCACTCGGGCAGGCACAAGGAGACAAAGGGCACATACACTTACTAATATATGCAACACTGTCCTACTGCTGTCTGCATTCCTGAATCTCCTGTTTGTTTCTTTCTTGTATTCCTTGCTCTGCTTCTCACATCCCTATTACTTCTCCTCTAACATTACTGTTTCTGTTATGTTGTGTACTATTATGCAATGTTCTATTATGTTAACATAGATTTGTCGCACAAGTCTTCCTGTTGTCTCTCTTGATTCTGTTTCTCCTATGCCTGTTTCCTGATTCCAGCCTTCTTAATGCCTCTGGCAGTAATTACACTCCTCCTTCCAGTTTGTGTTGTTTGGTTATTGTAGTGTAGGCCTGTCTGCCTAGCACTTTTTTCCTTTGTTTACCTGCCTGGGTTGAGAGCTGTCATGGTCCTCATAGGGGATGAGCCTTTATAGGCTCGTCCATGGAAAAGACACCAATTTTCAGACACGTGGCCTCTCTCTGGATTCTAGGATGTGGCATGTGTTTTCTGATTTCTCAACCCATCTAGAACCATATTTGTGACACCTTAGCAGTCCCACCAGAGGTGGTCATTTAACACTGTGCTACCACCACAATACTGTGGTTTGGCAAGGGTTTGTCAGTGGTAGGTGTTATTGCCAACCACCCTGATCGATTTGATTGAATTGACCTGCTCCTGCTAGGTGTTTGCATTTGCTCACTGAGCCTTTTTTGGGCACATGCTTTGCTATAAAGTTATCTTTTCTTACTCTTTTCCCTTTTTCTCAGCCTGCTCCTACGGCTGGTGTTGTATGAGCAGTTTGTGTCCTTCTTGGGGCCCTTCACGAAGGAGATCTGCCTGGCCCGGTACAGGATGAAAGCAGGTTTCACTGTGGGCAAATTTCAGCATTAAACAGGACCCGTCTGCTGCCCACCCATGAATAGGAGATGCAGAGAAAAGGATTAACCCATGGGGGCAGGTAGTTCAGCGGGCAGCAATAACTGTTAGGGGGAACTTTGAGGTGGGTGGCATTGGTCTGCAAGGGTTAGCGTCAGACAGTTCAGACGGAAGCGTTTGAATGTTAAAACAGTGTCAAGGTGGACAAGAATGACTTTTTCCTTGTCACTTTGGTTCATCTCAGACTGCTGGTAGCAAACTTCTCCACTCACCCACACTCCCCTCTCACATGCTTCATAGAAATATACCTAGTGGAGGGACTGAAAAGATCCCTCCACGTTAGAGCACTAAACGCGTCTGAGGTGAATCCGCACTACATTTCTGTGAACCTGTAGGGGCTCAGTTTGTGAATAGGTGTATGAATGCCAACATCTTGTACCTGGACAAGAAGCTCTTTCTTCTTTTGCTGTCCTTAACTACAAGACTGTCCTCTCAATCCCCAGCTTTTCTTAATTGTTGAGCGGGACAGCATCCATTTTGTATTTGGGTCGCCTTCTGGATCTGGCAATGGATGCTGTTTAGACAATAGGCAGAGAGCGAAGCTGTCACAAGTAGGGGCCTACCTAGCACCTCATTGTTGATGGTGGTTCCTGAGGATGGGCAACACAACTCATTTTTGGGCGAGGTGTCATGTTTTTCATCACCAGTCTTTGACAAGAAGAATAGGACGGTGAAAGAAAGATGCATGAGGTGGAATCAAGGCTGGGCATCCTTCGTATTCTGCAGAGCTGGTGGTCTTTGCCCTAAGAAAAGCCATGGGACACAGCACTTTTTTCAATGTATGTATTCAATTTACAAATTAACTCCTCACTTCCCTTTGTTCACCAGACAGCCAGGTCCAATATTAATATTTTGGAGAGTGATTCCTGAAAGATCCACCATGTTTCTCAGCTGTGTGCGTTTTTAACACCATGACACCCAGGCGCACATGCAAGATGGTGGAATTAACACTCACAAGGCGTACAGCGCTTACTTTCCTCGCTCCATGATTGTCTTCGGTGTCGCTCCATGATTGTCTTAAGCGACAAAAGGCAAGTTCCTTCTCATACAGCTACTTGTTCATCATGACCACAATCACTGTGGGGGCCATCCATCTATATCCCTGCAGACCTGGGGGAGGGTGGGTGAAGAGTCTTGGTTTTCTCATCCAAGTGATCAGGGGCACAATCCAAGGACTGGCTTTGTTGTCAAGGGGTCTGGTGCCAAAACTTCTCCTTGGCCCTCTGGGAGGCACGTGAACTCACCCTGAAAAGATTATTTCCATATTTCAGCTCACTGTGTGTTTTTTCTAGAGACACCTGCGCTGGTTTTAGATTTGTTTCTACTTAGAGATGATTGGACATGATAAATATTTTTTTTGAAGCCCGGAGTGAGGATTGCTCACCAGATCGATGGGTGGTATTGAACGGGCTGACAGTAAGGCCCTGGTCTGAAGGGGCTTTTGAGAATGTTAATGGACTGCGTGGAGACTAGAGACAATCTTGGATTGAGAATGATGTGTTATTGTAGTGAATGACACATTAATGACTTCGATTACACGTGCTCTGCTGAATTCGACAGCCATACAACTGTTTGCACGGGGGTCGCCATTACGAGTTACGAGTGGGCCGGAATCTTCCAAGCCCTTGGGGTTTTGCCCGGGGGAATACATGTTTGCAGGTCAAAGCTGATGCGGGAACGCATTATAAGTTCTATTTATCGCACCCTTTGAATTCCGAACCCGGGGGATACATCTTTTTACGGGCGCGATAAATAGAACTTGTTACACTGAGGCGCTGTCATTTTTATCACTGTGTCTGTATATTTACAGCTTCATTGAGAGAGTCAGTGAATGTTCCAGGGAGAACATTTAAATGTGAAACATAGTGGATTCAGAGCAAGAATGCTAAGATCGTGCAGTGAATGTAGTGCAGAATCTTATACGCGCCATTACTTAAATATCCTAACCTATCCTCCTTTCTGATATAGTAAAACAGTGATTGTTGGTGAGACTGTCAATAACATTATAGGTATTTCCGACGCAAACCCTTGTGGCAGTGAACAATGTCAAAGTTTACCTGTTGTGTTTTTTATGTGTGATTTAAGATTTACCACTTTTGATTTAAATGTCAATTTTCAAGCATACATTAAGGCTATCAACTTCATTTTTCCAATGACATTGAAAATGCATTTTACAAATTAGCACAATCTTCAAAATTCACATTACATTGTTTTATTTATTTTTCTCGCTTATCGAACATAGTAGTTCATCTACAATTACAAATTAAAAATACAACATGCAATAATTTTTCATTCAAAATACAATTCATTAATACACCCATCACCTATAAATAGACAAATGTAGAACAATAAATACCTCGAGATGAAATCGGTAAAATATCGTATGTCAATATACTGTTTCTCAACAACCATAACATACAAACCAGAATGAGTGCAAAGAGGAAATAAGAAGGACACACGTGCAACAGTTAATTTCTATTAATCATAGATAGGTTGACAGTCACTTTTTGTCTAATTGATTAAGCAGCAGACAAAAATTCATAGACCACAATAACTATCACCTTAGTGGGATCACATTTACAAATTCTAAGAGCTTTCACGCAGTTTCTCAAACAGAAGGCGACACATGCGTGCTATCCACCTGGCTCTCGGTGCAGAATATTTTGCACAAAATAATAATAAATGCTCTTCGCTCTTACTAGCAAACATACATGCCGGACAAAGAGTAGACCTGTCCAGGGATGAAGCCCATGTTGAGGTAAACGTGACCCTCAGCAGCACGTCATACCTAAATTGCAGGAATGTTGAACCTGCCTGGGCAAGGCGGATGAAGTCCATATATTCCTCCATCTTGGACATTCCGTATTACAATTTTTCTTAATTTCAATATTATATATTCATACAATCCACATCCTTCTTCATGAACACATTCATCTCTATTTGCACTACTCATATGCATACTTTTTCACTGACAACTTAGTAAACAAAGATAACATTGCTATTGTTTGTTGTTTATCTCAGTTGCAAATGGTACATTGATTCTAAACTATTTGCGTCCGATCACAAATTAATAACGATCAGTTAAAGTCTTCCGATAGATATGCAGTTAGCGAGACTGCGGCTGGCCGGCATGTCTCTGATATGAAGTGACTGTAGGATATCCTTTCTATGGGGTATTTTCCATAAAACATAAATCTCTGGTGTACACTTTTCTCTTACGAAAATGCTGTGGAGACTCGGGTTCCTTTTCAGATGATCTCTACACTCAGGCCCTCATTGCGAGCTGTCTGGAGCGGTATCCCCTCAGGAGGGGGAGGAGGCTGCTCTGGGCACCTACAAGGTTCCTGAGTTAGGGGGTTCTTAACCTCCAGACTGATACTTTCTTCCCCTAGCACACCGTACCTGGAAACTTGTGAGGAGCTAAAGGGGCTGTGGGCGCTGCTGACATGGCCCCGCCCACCCCCTTACTTCAGGATGGAGAGCGGGAAAGATCATTATGATTGAAATGAAAGAAACGCTCCCCTCGTGACACCCTCAGCATCCCCACGTCCAATGAAAAACCCCCCGCGACTTTTACTACCTGGTCCAACCTGATGGTAAATGTGTGCAGATTTGGTGCTATGTAGAATTTGACCGTGTATTCTTGGGTCAGCGTGTTATTCCTCATTCTAGGGAAATCACTCGCAGTCCTGGCACTCAGCTTGCTCAGCGATGGGAACACCCAGGCTCCAGAACCTCGTGCTTCCAACCATGTGGTGTTTGAGTGAGACAGGCTCTTCTCCACTGAGTGACCGCAGTGATTCAGAGAATTACTGCTTCTTGAATACATTGGGAGGACTTGCAATTTAGTGACTATAGCTTTGCATGTGATATGTCCAAGATGCACGCAAGCATTGAGTGAACTTTGACAAGATATTGAATTTCTCTCTCTTCCATTTTATCGCTTGTAATTAGTTAATGTTAGAAACAGATTCTGTTTATTGGTATGTTGGTTTGCCTACTTTAACAGGAGTTAGGTGGTTCATCATCCATTTCTGACACCTCCCCAGTGGCCTCCTGTCTTGCACCTCTGTGCCTTTCGGCCATTGATCCTTCCAGCTCCGCCCTTTGGCTTCTTCTCCTGTAAAGTCTAACTCTCAACCTACAGCAGTTTCTCAGGACTCTTTTTTTATTGTGTCCCCACAGGTCACGGTCCATCAGTGGAGCCTCCTCCGGCCTTTCCACCAGCCCACTCAGTAGCCCACGGGTAAGTGACGTTGAGGCTCCATCAGACACAGTGCCTCCCCAGGTAACTGCCATTAACCTCTCACCAAGAATACTCTCTGTCCCATCACATTACTTTTGGATGGAAAGAAGGGTGGGGGTTGTGTTTGAAAGTAAATTAAATGATCACCGATGGGACTTTCGTGGGTCTGTACAGCAGGGGCAGAGGATCATGACATACATTATCCCAAATCCTACAGGTATCTCTGGGATGTCAGTCTGTTGGTACATCTGTGGTTGCAGAAAATAACTAATTTTCTCTTTCATCATTGCCAAGCAGTCCTTTTTTTACCTAACCCAAACCCCTTCAGCAGCGTGCGGCCTTCTGAAACTACCCTACAAGGGTCACCCTCTTTCCCGTCCCACTTGCAGTAGTCCTTTCCACCCTTTATGGTTCAAACAAGAGCCTTGTGTTCATCTGCCCGTAAGCCATGCATCTACTATACCAAGACCACGCCAATTTACTTAAATGGAAGGCACCTCTGAAACAGACTTTTAGCTTTGGTGGACATTTTCTGGCCACTTGATTACGCCTCTCACCTCCTCGTCAAGAGTCAGAACATGAAAATTACCTTTGTCCGAGAAGCAGACCCCGCCAAGACCTCAGCCCATGTCATACTAAGATTGTCCACTGAACGTCCCTGCTGAAACGCTGCTTTTGTACTGCCTACAGACCTCACCCATTGCCATACACTGAATGGACACAAGGAGTCACTGCTAACCCCATTTTTAGTTCCCTTCAAAGCTTAGGCAGTGACCCTTTCTGCCTTTACGTTACCTTCCTAGTTTCAGTAACTACAGTATCCTTTGAAATCGATGAAGCACTCAGGAAGGAGCAAATTGACTGTTTCATTCATTCTCATTGAGCCATATTTACAGTATATATATATGAACCCATACGGTGTGCTGTCGCATAAGTCCTCATAATCGCTTTACCAACAGTTCTACCCTTTACATTAAACGCAAACCTTTTAGGAGCGGGAGTAAGGAGCAACATGTCCTTATTTATATTGGCATGAGAATGACTGACAGCAGAATTCTTTAGTCAGTATGTGATTAGGTAGATTGGGCGGGATCATGAATAATTGATTAGGTATTTAGTTTTGAGTGAATTGAGTCTATAGTAATCCAAAGATGCACATATCCTGACGTCACAAGAAGCTGTGTGGTTGAGGTGAACAATGTTTGTAGATCTAAAGTTGGTCTTATGAGCGAGAAGGTAACCATGTGCACAACAGAGAGAGACTATGTGACGCGAATGAATGCACAAATGAAATAAAAAACAAGTAAGGGGTGGGGACTGGTGGAGAGAGAGAGAGAAAGATTCAGGGCCTCATTTATAAAAACTCTTGCATCGCTGCGTAAAAACAATGATGCAACAGTTTTCCCTGCGTCCTCCTTGCGACACGATGGATGCGCCGTATTTAATGTATGGTACTCCATGTTGCAAGGAGGTCTGTATTTCTGATATATCTGTAGGCACTGTAATGACGCATTGCTGGAGTGTGTCGCAAAAGTGACAACTCCAGCAATGGGTCATTACACATGGGCAAGTCCCATGTTAAATGTGCCTGCCTCATAGCAGGCGTAAGATTTTGACGAATTGACGTCCAAGAAGTGGCGCATTGAAATCTGATAGATTTCATTGCACCACTTCTACGAGGCTTTTTGCGGGGGAACGGCCACCCTGCATACATTATACCTGACGCAGGTATAATGAAGTGCAGGGCTTTGCAAAGTGACGCATCTGGTTAGATGCGTCACTTTTTAGATAGGACGCAACATAGGACGTAACATGGCACATTTGTTAAGCCACAAAAAGTGACACAATGGTGGCGCAAAAGTCTTGCAAGGCCTCATAAATAAGGCCCTGAGTTTGATGGGTGGTGAAGAGCGCAAGTTTAAATGCAGTGCATTGTTCTGAGACAGTAAAGCATTGAGCTATGTCATTATGCAATGATGCCCAGGCCCCCAGCACCATTTCCATTTAGGAAACAACAGCTCCCTGCGGAAAGTCTCGCTGCTGAGGACTCTTGGCCACACATCCGGTGCTCACGTGGTTAAGGTGGGATTTAGACTGGCACGCCCTCTCTTTCCTCACTGGGGTAGAAGGAGAGACTCAGCGCCCATTTTCCTCCCACCCACCTGCTTTTTGTGTGTGTCTGCTAGCAACAGTCCTGCTCTCGCCATCTGCACGCTGCCGGAACCAGTGCTGCCCCAATCATTGCCACCTCCCGCCTCACCACCTTTCCTGCCCCTTCTCCCCCAGCGCTCTGGCTTGGCCTGCATTTCTTGCCAATCACTATCCTACATACACAATTCTAGAACAGTTCTCATAGGGTCACCTTTTATCCAATTAGATGCTGCAGGATACCCATCATCAGGGTAGAAGGGGTTTGAGGAAGAAAGGAAGCAGCAGATGCTCCCGACTTAACAAAAAGAAGCGACTTGAGAGTTGATGCTATAAAGGAGTGTAGGAGACAACTAACCTCTGTTGTTGCAGAGATGGTTTAGATGTCATTCCACATTTGTTATCGGTTCTGTTGTTCAAGGGTGAATGCTGACAGATGATGCCTTAATTTAATCTATGGATTTAGTGAAATGCTGGCAGTCTAGTTTATCTATAGGTTGGCAGCTAACCGATTTGGTATGGTGAGCGTCCTAAATATAATTTACAGAAAAATCGCCGAGTTAGTACTAGACAATCTAAACCAACCCTTTTATAAGTGACATTTAGGACAAAGCATTTATATCAAGCAATATGCTGATATACAACTACAGATATTTTTTGGTTGTGTTATTGATCCCTATTACCTTGGGCCATCGATTGTTAAGTTACTTTAGATAACCACCCATGGGTAAACTATTCATTTTACTGATCTATAACTTTATTATTAGGCTGCTGAGGGTGTAGTTTATCTTTGATAATGGATTATTAATGAGTGGAGTTTTTAATGGCTAATTTATGTGGTAGCACTGGTTATTACATTATTGATGGGCAATCTTTGTTTTATATAAAAATACACTGGTAGCTTTGTTTTTGACACCAATTTTCTGGTCGATTTGCTCTGTTTCTGGTGACAGATTATATTATATTAAAACGGCAGATTACTGATGTGTCAATTGTTTTTACAATGACCTGCCACTGAAGGGTCATATCAGTTTTACGGGCAATGTTATTGCTAGGTTGTATTTTTTCAGATGAAAGATGCTCAATACATTTGCTTAGCTGTAGATGAGAAGCTAACAATGAGTTAGTTGAGTCTACCTGATGATAGTAAATGTGTATTGACAACTTTCCTCGTTGTCAATACATTAGATTAGTTTTAGATCACAGATTACCAATGGGCTAGTTGAATATAGACAGCAGATTAGTGATGCTTGTTTTTGCTGTTGGATGAGAGTTTCTTGCGTTCATTTTTTTAATGGTTTTGCATAGTTTTCCTCTCTGCTTGCCAATTGGCTGTTGCTTTTGTCACAATGGTTGCGTTTGGATAATTGATGAGTGATGATGAGTTAGATATAAATAATTTTTCTTATTATAGAACGATTCTCTTTCAGCTATGGGGATCTCACAATGCTCTTGTGTAACGCCCTCCCATGAAAGCGTGGGCAATGTTTAATGTTTGAGACTGCCGGCTACTTGGGATACCCATTACGTCTACTAAGTGCATGTTTGTACTTGGCATCAGTTCTTTGACACGCTGCAAACCCTCGTACTAAAATGTCAATTTTGTAAATAGTTATGATCTTTTTTTCGAGATGTTCTAACACTCTTATCAGATCTCTAGTGAGCTGTCATAAGAGGCTAGGAACCAGATGCATAAAAATTCCATTCACAAAAGTTGTCCCAATTTGTACACCAATGGTTGGATCTGACCACATGGGTCAGATCCAACCTACCTCTTTACTATTCATGTGATAGGTTACAAATTGCAGCTGGTGGCCAAAACAGGAATGGTGACCTTCTGGGGTCAGCAGAGCACCAATTCTGTGTTTGCTTTAAAAAAAATATATTTTTAAAAGGATTGAGAGTTGGTTATTGTCCCCCGGCACCAGTGCCCACTCCTAAACATTTTTTTTTTACATTCGCAAAGGGGTCCCTGTGGGAATGGGTGCACCTGGGACCCCTTCCCCTTTGCGAATAGTTTACCACATCCTTTGAGGAGTCAGTAACCCATCAATGATTTGCAACTGAAACTGCAGACATTTAGCTGTCTCAAATCCTGTGATTTAGCAAATAGCAAGGTTTACAACTGCTAAATTGCTTTGCGCATCTGGTCTAAAGTTTCGGTATTATAGGCTGCATGAAATCGGATCCATTAACTAAACAATTTAGCATTCATTTTATGTTCCAACTTGACCACGTCACTGTTAAACAGTCTGCAATGACAAATACGTGGAGATGCCATGTCTATTTTTCACCTTACGGTGAGTGAATACCAGGTCCCTAAAGCTGGTTGTTTTGTTGTTTTGCTCTTGCCATTTTCTGTCAGGTGAAGGGATTGATAATGGATTACTCTTTGCTCACTTGTGTTTTGCTTGATAGATTTTCTCATGTAATAGATCCAGTGGTTGAAATACTCATTTGCTTTATGTGGCAGATTATTGATGGGTTGGTTGTGTTAAACGGATGACTTGCTGATTGTTAAGTGCATTTTCTGCTGGCAGATAGTTGTCTCATTACCTAAACGTGAGTGGGTAAATATTGGCATTTTGGTTTCTAATACATTGATGGATTGTCACATGATAATTTGTTTTTACGCATTTAAAGCTGCTTAAACATTGCTAGTTAGTGGTAGACATTTTTGCTGAGAGATTTTGTTCTTCCTACACTGATTTCTTATCATTGTTCCTGTTGTTAAGTAGCACTTGTGTATCACCCAATATGCCATTAGTGTGGCTTCTAAGTGCCTTGGTTCATTATATCGGTTAAACTCTGATTTCAGCCACATATTAGCAATGGGTACACTTTTACGCAACACGTTTCAGCTATTTTCAGTCTAGTGAGCGAAAGCTCTACAGTAATGGTTGGCACTAGCATGGAGAAATGTTTGTGGCTTTGTACATACAAGGCACCTGCAGATGCTAGCGGGAATCATACTCCCATGTTTAAGATGTTTTAAGATAGGTGAGCAGAGACTGAATCTTCCTTAGTTTCTCCATCTGGAACCCCTGTATTTGCGCCCTGAATAGCACATAACAAGACGGAGAACGCTCATGGAGACCACCAAAGTATGAGAAAGATATGTGACAAAATGCAGGCATTAAACTTTCTCTGATCCTCTTCAGGGATCTTTGAGCAGAGTTGAAGTGGCTTCCTTCACATTGCTACTGAGAGTACCTTTTTAGGTGAGTCGTACCCAGTCTATCTGGCCTCCGTTGTCGTAAGACGGAGTTCGAGTTTTGAAATTCTTCAGACCTCCTCAGAGCCAATGATTCCATCTTCAAAGTAATGGTCTTCAACCCAATTCTAAACAAGTCCCGTGAGGCTCCTGCAAGTTCCAATGCTGTTCACTCTGTTGCTCAATCACTTCTTCCTCCTGGTGATCCTCATGTCGACTTCCAACATGTTAACAAAACAGGCATGGTGGGTCATGTCCGCTTCACCTAGTGGGCCTGGCTCCCTTCTTGGGCTCAACTTCAGGTAGACATCTGTAATCTGGCAGCTCACCTTCCCTTGGGTGCCTGTTGGTTCTAGTGCACAATGGCTCTGATTTCCCAAGATATTATTAGACCTGAGGTTTGGTGCTAAAATGTAAAAAGCAAGTAGTCATGGTTACAATAATCAGATGTTTAGAAGAATAAGGTTAGGAGTGTGCTTCCGGAAGCTGAATAGAACAGCTCAGGTTATTTTATCTGTTGCATCATTGTTTGACCACTCCTTCTGTCCCAAATGTTCTCAAATAATCCATCTAAATCACTTGGGAATTTAGGATGATGATAAACATCACCGTACCGCCACCAGCTGAAAGGGCGGAGCAAATAGGAGATTCGCCTCCCAAAGTAGTTCCTGTTTATTATATATAATGTTTATCTCAGGTATGATAACAACCCCCTCCACCAGATACTACGGCAAGTTTTCTCACCTCTAGAAAGGGGTAAGGTTTTGCTTGGTTTCCAGTAACCGAGCAGGACTCTGCAGGTTGGAATGGCCTTTACATCAGTAATCGATTGGCCTGTCAGCTGCACGAGCCATGTGCCAATGTCAGGTGCCCACTGTAGAGAGTGCCCTAATACTGAGAGGAGGGATATGCCGGTCACTGAGAATGGTGGGTAATGAGTCCTGGCACCTGATGCACTTCCAACAAATGTGCTGCCAAGCTCCTCACCTTGAATGCTGTGATGAAAGGTCTAGCAGGAAAGGTGTGGCCATTGCCCTGCCTGGTCACTAGGTAGCCAAGGGCCACAGTTGATACATGGTGCATATAAAGGGGACCCCCTGCACTTCTGAAAAGTTCCTGAGCCAGGGAAAAGACAACTGTGATGTAAATCCTCACGCAACCATTCTCTTTGCTTTACAAATACATGATTTCACAATCAACAGAGCTCAACAACACATAAATGTTAGAAAAAATAAACAAACATATTTTATCATCAATATTCAATGGATATATTAACATGACATATATATATATTTTAGAGCTGTATTTTATATATATTTATGTATGTCATGTGAATATATTCTTTGAATATTGATAAACTATTTTTGTATATGTTTTCTAACATTTATGTGTTGTTAAACTCTGTTGATTATGGAATAATACATTTGTAAAGTACAGAGAATGGTTGCCTGAGGATTTACATTACAGTTTACAGTCGATACATATACATTTTGTGTAATCTTTCCACCCTGAAGCTTACAGGCTTGTTTCTGATTTCTCATGGTCTGTGTCTTATTTTCAGGGAGGAAGGATTACATTTTCGTTCCATACATTAAGATTTTTACAAATCAGTCTCGTCATTGGTGAGGGTGCACGCTGTAGAGGACACATATTCAGTGAAATTACTTTTGGGCACCTGCGTTCTGCTGGGACCTGGTATTTAAATGCTGGCATGGTCCTCCTAGGCCTGTGCACCTTGCTGGTCAAGGGGGCTCGAAGGTGAGAATTGACTTCTTGCACCAGTGACCGAGCTGCAAAAGCCAAGCCTGAGGCTTTTTGCTGGCAAACCTGCAGGTTGGCTAGTTATGGAGCCTTGCAGGGTAGCAAATGAGGGACTTCATAGTGTGTCATAAACAGACTGAAAGTGTTTAAAATGACTATCAAGGCTTCATAAAATGCTCTACTGTGATTCATTCATCTGTTGAGGAGTCTCAAGAGATCTCCAAGCCTTAAAAATACTGGACATGAAGAGGTCTGAAAAAATGGCAAACTCGAACTTATTTATACTTTATTTCGACATTGGTAAACATATCTAAATTGTTTTCATCAAAAATCGCCATTTAGAAACAGGACTGTTTTTCATGTGAGGAAGTGACGATATCACCCAGAAAGGGCAGACTCAAAATGGAAGTTGATGTTCACATAGTGTCAGTGATGTCACTTCCTCCTACAAGATCATGAAGGGCTGAAAGGTAGATGCTTCTGCACTCTTACACGAACCTCTCGCCTCCCACCCAAGCATCTTCACATGTATCTTCATTGGCTTCATGTCAGATGTGGATCACGCTTTTGCTGCTTGTAATGCCCCTATCACCGCACACCTTTTGATTTGCCTGTCCGTTTTGGGTTGTTCTGGTGATCATTGTGGGTTTGGCTGCTGCTGTTGCTATTGTTGAATCTGTTGTCAGAATTTGCTGCATTTCCCAGCTAACTGCATGTCTCTTGTTTTTTTGTTCTTTTTTTGTTCTTGTTCCTTTGCAATCATTCCCCACATCACCCAACTTTTGATTGTCTTCCACTCCATCCTTAATGTTCACATTCCTCTTCCCATCCTGTGGATGTGATTGCATCATTGTGGTATTGCACAAATGCTTCTCTACGTGCATGCATCTTCACTGGTTGACTGCACACATACTTGAGATATGCATGGGTTCTCTCTCTTTCTCCTCGTCCCTCTTTGCGTTTTGTCTCCTAGCCTATCAGAAAGTTCTTCATCCCCCCTCAGAATCCCAACCACCCTTTTCCCCCCCGCCCTCAGGTTACCTTGGATGCTGATGCCTGTAGAAACACGAGGCAAGGCAACAATCTCCAGCCAATGCAGGGGATGTCGCCTAATCCAAAGACGCAGACCCTGCCATCCAAGAACAAGCTGGCCGAGAAGCCTATCCAGTCAACCAAATCCAACCCGCTTCCTGCCAGTCGCTCTAATGCCTCGCCTTCACGGAGCACACCCTCGCAAAATGCACATAACCGTCTGCCTGTCAACACAGCAAACTTCAGTCCCAAAATTACTGTTCCAGCGGCGCACACTAGCCCCATGTCTCCGATTCGGTTATCACCTTATAGTAATGATGGGCATACCAAATCTATTCCTACAATACAGGTCACCCCTCACCATTCTCCAAGGGGAAGTCCCCTTCCCACTCCCAAAGGGACACCAGTGCACACACCCAAGGAAAGTCCGGCAGGCACGCCGAACCCAACACCACCTTCCAGTCCAAGCATCGGAGGCATGCCATGGAGGACGCGACTCAACTCCATCAAGAACAGCTTCCTTGGGTCACCACGCTTCCACCGCCGGAAATTACAGGGTAAGTTTGAAATTGTGGTGTAAGTCTTGCTTTTATTGCTTCAAGTCTATGTCAGGTGTTTCAGGAAAAATCATCAGACAAACTGAGTGAAGGAGATAATGGGCAGAAGTTGTGGGATTCAAGGTTGTGCACTCGTAGGATCAACAAAGGGATTGGACTCAAATTGATGACATTTGTACGTTTGATGAGGTCAAGGGAACGGAGGCAAAAGGAGAGACTAGTATGTTTTGGACTTTAGTGAGAGGAGCAAGTGGAGGAAGGGTGAGTCATGAATGGATGGAGATGAAGTGACTGGTGCCTGTGAAAAGTTGAACGAGACTTGTAAATGACTCAACTTGAATAGCGTTAGCTCCTCTGGGTCCATTTCTGATACATAAGAATATCTTTCCCTGTCCAGACGACATATTAGTCATTATATTGTGCAATGGAGTCTCAAGCAATTTAGGCAAAATCCTTGTCTCTTGTGCCACTTTTACATTGAATTGAAATGTTGTAAACAAAAAAAAGAATTCATTGAATTTCTGGGCAGATCCTCTCTAGTTTTTGACAGTTTCACAAGCCTTTCTTCTGATTCCTCTTTATTCTCCTCATGCACGTAATTTTCAGAGCGTCATTATCTCCCCAAGCTCTAAATCAAAACATATTGTTCACAGGATACTTTTTCCAGAAGGTTTTGGAGACAACCCTCCTTTTGAAATTGCAGATAGCTAGCAATCTGCAAGTGAGGCACGCCGTGGTCTGTGAATGAATGGCCCTCCCTTCGTTAGATCAAATCTAGAATCATGTGTATGCTCTCCTCCTGAGGAAGGGTGTATTTAATATGTTTATGACATAGGATATTGAGGCAAAGGGAATGGGGGCGCGCAGATGCAGAAGTGCAGGGGTGATAGGTTTAGTCTTGTTATCTGGCTGCAAACAGGTCTATGCAAAGCTACAAGAAGAGGGGGAGTAAGGCACGTGAACATTTATATGAAATGGGAGGATAACTACTATCCTTAAGGTGTCTTAATACATTTCATATCTACATTATTTATTTCAATAATTTAAGCTCCTGACTTGGATTTACTAAGAAGCACTGGAATATCAAACCCAGAGATCAGTAGGTACACACCAGGTGCCTCCAGCCAATATCTTGCATTGCATGGTGGTGTCTATGTTTGAACCTGGCTACTCTGTATTTGTATGGTCCTATGAGTGTGGGATGGGACCAGGAACCCTTAGGTTTCGAGAAAGACCAGAATAAAGAGGTTGGTTGGTCTGTAGTTGAAGGCCTTGATGATGATATGCATTGGTGTGAATCGTGGCATTCTCCTGGTCGGACTCCTTCTTTTTCATGTTTTTACCGCTATGTTAGTTCACTCTGAAATTGGTGTGGGTGATAATCCTCGTATTGATTTATCTGTGGTTCCTGTTACATAACATGGATTTGGACTCTGCAGGTATTTGAGACCTGTGCCTTCTGTAGGATTTGTATAAAGTGCACAGGACTTTCAACATAACCATAACTGTTTCCGCATTGTGCTGCTGTGGTATGTTTTTTTGTCTTTTTCTCTCAGAGCCTTTTGTTTTAACATCTGAAGCTTATATAATTCTTATTTGGAGAGGTTGATATATGCCTTGCTACAGTAGTCCAACTGTAAGATTATAAATGATACTATGTTTTCCTTTTGATGGTCTGTCTTGAATAGGCGGGTACACTACGAGCTGCTGGTTAGTGCGCAGTTTTGGTGGACTGAGATCTTTAGGGAACAGGAGTTGTCTGAGATGATCTGACACCAACATTCTTTTTCTGTAAGTCAATGGCACTGTCACTGCTCCCTGTTCTTGAGGTCAGGCAAGAGGTAGGCTTATGTTGGTTGAGGTTCCTTTCCCCATTATTTCACTATTTTACCCATTCAAATGTAGAGAATTCTGCTTCATCCAAAACAGCTGGCTTTCAAACAGTTAGGGATTTTGCTAAGACGTTAAGGGATCTGGTGCAATCGGAGGTAAATCAGTAAACTGCTGATACACATCATGCTCTGCAAGCTCATCTTCATCAGGGGAATATGTATAAGGTAAATGCAAATGGTAAGACAGCAGTTGCTTGGTAGACCTCCAAAATGATTTTCCTTCACGATGATGAGGACAAAGCAATCCTTACCCATTGGCTATCACGCAGAGCATTGATCAATTGTAAGGCTGTCTCAGTCACCCCACTATACTACTCCAAATGGTCCAAGACTGTGCTTTCTTAGAAGGACAATCTTCTGGACCCACCCAGCTTTAATGGTCATGCGGCAGGCGAAATTTTAATGTAACGAAAGTATCATGTGGCAGTGCGGTCATTTACGGACATCACATTTTTCCTTTGAAAAAGCCACTTAATTTGCACAGATATACAGTTTTCGTTATAAAACTATATTGCACACAATTCATAATGTGTGGAAATCGGGTTTCAGTGAATATTTATCATTTGTGCATCACCAAGTGTCTTGATTTGTTTCGATCCTATTAAAATCTTTGTTTTCATCACACTTCGGAATTACCAAAAAAGTGTTTTATTTTTGCATTCCTACCTGCTGTAAATGTACAGTTCATTCACAGATGTTGACATTTTGTTTTGTGTCACCAACAAATGGCGACCTTCAGCCTTTTCTTTCACACTCTCTGTACCCTGGTCAGGTTGTCACATAATTCACTTTACATTTCTTTCTCTGACTGCAAAGTTTGAGGAGTCTGTAAACACCAATCCCCATGTTCAAAAAGTAGTAATTTGTCTGAAGACATAGCCTGACATTTGACCTCTGTCTTAAATGAGCAGCAAATGTGGTAAGATAAATGCAGAATTTAAAGGCATCTTTATTTAATCCTTGGACTTTTGCGATCCACCAAAAATTGGTTCTGGTCAAAGAGGTGCTGGTTGTCTACTGTGCCCTATGCTGTCAGTCGTGGAGAATGTTTTAAGGCTCTGTGAAGCTTTATAGTTGGATGAGGACTTTCCTTCCATTATTTTTCTACAGACAGAAGACACCCGTGCAATTTTTCCCTGAAGACATACTGTAAAAGTAGGACGGCTGTCTTGCAAAAAGAAATACTAATGACCCTGATGCACTGGAAGTCTTTGCAAGTTGCTTTGAAGCATCTGTGTCCTTTTCTGTCTGGTGGACCGGATCAGAAATAAAACCAGCAGATATAAGATGTACCTGGGATGGCCTTTCTATCACCATGTTAATGCTGGCAGCACAACTGAGCAGGTTTTGGTGATGGAGCTAATGGTGGCTCTGCTGTAAGGCAGCCTGCCATCCACCAACATCTAAATGAGAGAAGGTATTGTGAAATGTGGGTAGACTGAACATCCACCAATTTTTGGTGGATACCCCTTTGGCACTAACCTTCACACAAAGCCTGCAAGTATTCTTTTTATGGGAGCAGCTGCATAGAATTAAGATACATTCATGAGACAAAGGGAATAAGTATACACACACAATTGTGATAAGAAAGTAACATATGTATCAACAAATATCCTTAAATGCACATGAGCTTGAGCAGTAAACAATAAGTGGTCTGTGCCAATGTTTTCAGTTCCTGCAAATAGTCCCAGGCTCACCCACTGTATTACTGCTGTAAAAAGCTCAACATTCCTGATGCATGGCAGTGTACCTTGTGTTGGTGCTAAGGTGGAGTACTTACAACCAGTTGCTAAAAACAGGTTACAGAGTTGATGTTGGCACATACAGGGTGATGTAGCGGAAGCGGGTGGGAAATAATTTCAGCACTTACTAACTACACCAAACTCTAATAATAACTACAATAACATATCTATAATGTCGGGACCATATGTCATTATTCCACAGGAAACTGTAACAAAGGTCCTCCAATGGATCTTTGGTAGAGTTAAAAGGGACTGTGTATTTGAAACCACGGTAATGCTATTTCCCCATGAGGACCTAGAATGAAGGAAATACGCTAAACAACATAATCCAAAACGTTAGGCAAGTATTCATCTATCTTATGAATAAAGACAAACACCTTTCTTTTGATTATCTCTTTGTTATTTAGAATAATGAATGGTCAATCACAAAGTCCAAATAGAAGGACATCTTAGATCACAAATGTTACAGATTATCACAATATGGCACAACAGATTCAAATCACAATAACAGATTCATCAAGAATAACGGAGAGAGAGAACAAGCAAAGAACACAGCAGCAGTGAAAATACTTCACCTATGAACGGAAAACTAATGCTCAGCAAATATTAGTAGGAAAACTATTCCCACGGCCGTTAGGAATAGCGGAGGCAACACCATCAGCCGATGATGTGCAAAGTCTCAGGGAAGTTCAGTGGATTCAGCAGGATTGCCAGTTAGAATATCAGGAATCTGCACGGCATGCAGCTCACACCACGAACGCAGGACGAGTCCCCAGGTCGTCTTGAGAACAAGCCGAAGACTACCTTCCCGCGAAGGTCTTCATACATTGTAACGTCCTTTCCTTGGGTCACATTGTATCACTCTTTTCTCTCTACGAACATTTTCATTTGCTTAACATGATGGTGTGGCGGTCTTCTGACAATGACCTAACCATAATTTCTAAACACCCTTTGTCTGATACATTATACAACTTCTGAAGAAGGAAGTGAAAGTAACCTAGATACGTATGTATTTTATTAATGAAACAGTAAGTTTCAAACATCCGACTACTCTCGCTCAGACAGGAAAGAACGCAATATTTTCAGACGGATTTAGACTAATATCTACACTCTAGGAAACAACTCGTAACACGTGAAGGCCTAAAATCAAAGACAGCATTTGTTTTACAAAATCACAAGGACAGGAGTACGTGAACACATCCCCTAATATTCTAAGGCCTACATTTATTTAGCAAAGAAATAATTAGTTTTAAAATCCTACACTATACTTTCACGAAGAATTATGCTCTTTCTTTGTTGTTTTAATTTTCTATAGCAAGGAAGACAGAATGACACATATTAGAAAATGCATATAAACTATATTAATTCCATTTAGTTCTCATTGTATTGTATTTCATTTACTGAGCAGAACAATCATTGTGCCTTTGCACATTTCTCACGTTGTACACTAATTCGGTTAACGCTAGTAGTTTTGTCTTCAAAAATTAGTATTTATGTCATACTGACAGGTGGAATTCATTGAGCAGATTTTATGACAAACACCATGCTCTGTCACGGGCTCAATAGAGGAGGCTGTTTGCTTTGGTCTTTTATTGGGCAGCAGACGAGGCTTGCCATGCTACTTCCTTGTTGAAAGGATCGAGCACTGATTGGAAACAGTTCGGAGCAATATGCTCAATGCTGCCAACTCAACACAATGGTGAAGTGGTGCAAGGGGCAGGCTGAACAGTGGAGTAAGCAGCACAGTTGTGAAACTGTTACTTGGCATGTTAGTAACTACCTCAAAGAAGGCCAATGAAGGGGCTTATTTACAAGCCCCTTGCACCACTGGCACGACACTTTTAACAAGGGGGAAAATGGGCATACCGGTGGCGCAAGGGGCTTGTAAATAATTTCAGAAATACTGAGCCTCTGGCGCTAAACATGCCTGAAGCTATGTTGATATAGTCAAATTATTCTAAAATAACCAAGTTCCTTGAATAATTCAAATGCACACTCACTGCTTAGGAGACTCCTAGTAAGGTTGCAGGACGCTATATCAAGGTTGTTGAAATCAACCTATAATAAGTAATATTGCATCCACCATATCGACTTACCACTACTTTGTAAGCTACATGCTTACTATTCTTAACTCTATTCATGGGTACCTTGGGAGGTAAGTATTGGTGGAATTAGGAATAGTAATTGTATACATACCTTACTATAAATTGTTAGGTTTTTGTAGTGGATGCAATATTATTTCCATGTGATATAGCGAATGTAATATACTGAATTCCCCTACCAGTGAAGATAAAAACATCCTGTCCAGACAATTTGAAGAGTATGTTTCCTAAACCCAAATGGCAGACTGGCCCCATAGAGAGTTCCTCAACCCCGGGGCTTCTGAGCTCATTGACTCTCTCATCTCAGAACTGGCTATGCTTACTGTTAATTTGGGCGCCAGCTGTATGTAATTGGGTGATTTCTGCTTCTACATGCATTGCATATGCAGGCTACAGGGTCTTGCCTGTCCCCTCAAAAAGCTTCTTCTGCCGCTGACTGAGCCTCTTTTGGAAAGGTCTTTTATTTTTATAATTCTTTTTATTAACAGTAGGAATCAGAGTTACAAGGCAAGAATACAATGCGGTCAGATGTGTTGGTTGGACATGATACACATCTTTGTACAAGGCATAATCTGTTGGTTACAGGTGATTTGTGCAATTACTATAGTGGTTCATCTTGAGCTGGTAACAGTGGTGGGGTGCATATAGTCCCTCTATATTCATTCCAATCGTTCCAAATGCGGAACCACTTCTTAGGACATCCCCTGGCTACATAAACATATTTTTCCCGGAACATGCACCAGTCCATGTCTTTCGTCCACGCACACACTGCTGGAGCCTGTGATGCCCCCCATTTCTGGGCTATATTATGTTTTGCTATCATCAGCCCCAATGTAACCCAGGTCATACGTGTGTTGTTTAAGTCAGTGGGCTCCCATACATTCAGGAGGCATCTCTTAGCTTCCAATGGGAGAGCCTGATTTACCACTTCACCCATAACCTCATGTATTTTCTTCCAGTACCTCTGGACCAAGGGGCATTCCCATAGTATGTGTAGGAAGGTGCCTTCGTGTCCGCAGCCACTTCTACACCCTCCCTCCTTTTGGAAGTTTCTTGCTATCACTCCTCGCCACCTTCCCTCAAAGTGCCTCTTAATGCCACACACTGCCAACAAATGGACATTGTGTTCACTTTCTGAAACGCCTGGCCGCCTTCCTGACTTCACTTGGGGAACCAATAGTTGCCTAGCATCTATCCTATTTTCTTCCTGTTATTCTCATTAGGGGTCCGCCAAGGTTAAGGTAATCTTTGAAAACGAATTAAATTACTTAATCAAGTCAGGTTGCATGGCCCCCTCTCCCTCATGTGACACTTGAGCTGCTTGAAGGGAATGATGTGTTCTTTCAAGTGGAATTTGTGATAGGTAGGCAGTAGGCTGGTCCACTTGGTGCCACCCTCCACATAAAAAGGTAGAGGCCCTTTGCCTCCCACCTGTGTAGTATGCATTGACAAACTAAGGCTCTGAGGACCAGGGGGAAAATACACCTTTGCAGCAGCAACCTTTTCAACCAGACCCAATATTGTTGTATAGATTGTAGCCTACCTCTGGCGTGGCGCAAGACTCGCTTTGGACCTGTTGTGGGGTCCTGCCCAGTGGCAAATTATGAAGTGTTAAAGTGGTGAGGTGTAAAACTGAAGGAATTCGTTTTATTTATTTAATGTGTACTTACCTCGGTTCATCCATATTCCAGTGTTTACATGTCCCCACCCTGCCCCTCCCCCGTCTCACTGCCCCACCGAACTCCCTCCACGGACCGCTACTGTAAAAGAAACCTTTTGCCAAGCATAATCCTTCATTTTTAACACATACAAGTCACCCCTGCAAGCGGCCCTAAGTGCCCATTGGGAAGGGTTCAGGGTATTTAAGAAGTACACATGTGTAAATGTGTTTTTAAGTTTTACATGTCCTGACAGTGAAACATCTCCAAAGTCGTTTTTCACTGCAGCAAGACTGGCTCTCCCATAGAAAAGCACTTGGTTGCATTATAGCACTTTAATGTATAACATCAGAATAGCTTAAACCATTGTTCAAGAGCTCAAATAAATAGTAATAATTATACTCAACCACTTTAATGCCTTACCAGCCACCACTGGCAGTGTCTGTCTTGGTGGCCAAGATCTTGTACTGGTTCTCAGCGATCCCTGTCTGCCAGGCTAGATCAGTGCTTTATGTGTGGATAGGACACTACCTATTGAAGTGTAAGTGTCAGCCCCTCCCATTACTCGATGCCCAGAATGCAGATGAATGCAGATGAGTTCTCAGAATGCAGATGAGCCTCACCTTCCTGTGTTTGTGGCCACCCCAGACATGTATTGGAAAGAGACTGTCGGGCACAAAGAGCAGTAAATGTCCACTCTCCAAAAGTGGCATTTCTAAAACTGTAATGTTAAATCCAATATCACCACTAAGCAGGATTTATCATTACCATTCCAAACATATGAAACATGAAAAAACTGCTCCTCTCTGATCAGGAATTACAGCCTAGTGTATTAAGGAATTTCCAATGCTAGCCTATGAGAGGAGTAGGCATCCCAGTAGGGCAAAACTAAATAGGCTGTTTGTCACTACCAGGACATGCAAAACAGAAAGGTACATGTCCTACCTTTTATGTACATAGCACCCTGCCCTTAGTGTTACTTAGGGCCTACCTTAGGGGTGACGTATATGTTATAAAATGGAAGTTCAAGGCTTGGCAATTGGTTTTTAATGCCAAGTAGAAGTGGAAGTAAACTGCACACACAGGCTCTGCAGTGGCAGGCCTGAGACAGGTTTGAAATGCTACTTTAGTGTGTGGAACAATTAGTGCTGCAGGCCCACTAGTAGAAGTTGAAGTACATGCCCTGGGTATATGGTATACCACTTTACAAGGGACTTACCTGTACCTCAAATATGCCAATCAGGTATACACCAATGTCATCATGTTTAGGGGAAAAGCATATGCACTTTAGCACTGGTTAGCAGAGGTAAAGTCCACAGTGTCCTAAGGCCAACAAGAAAAGTTCTGTAAAAAGAGGATGAGGAAGGCAAAACGTTTGGGGTGACCCTTCAGAGAGGGCCATTTTCCAACAGGAAGGAAAACAGCGTAATATCAATTGTTATTGTAATGATTGACTTGTTCTTTTGCTGCAAATACATAACATTCACAATCACTACCTGATTACAAACTATGTCCTATAAAAATGACAATCACTATCCCCCCACCCAAACAGTTACCTTTCGCTATCCTGACATGCAACCACGAAGGAGGAGGGAGGTCCATGCACATATTCCAATATTGCACTAATGCAATATTGAAATTAGCACCATAATGCTGGTAAACTTTTAACTGCACTTAATGCCTTTTTGGGTCGGGGTGCTTTTCCCTCAGGAATGAGGATCTCTAATATTCTGCTCTTGTAGAAAGAAAATAACCTGTCACTCCCCAGCTCCGACTATTTCATTTCATTGCTGAATTCTATTTGGAAAGTTTTTGCAAAACATATGCACACCCGTATATGGTGTTGGGTTAATGCTATTTCTTTCCTTACTCCCAGGTTTCAGACAATCACATTAATGTCACAGTCAATTTTATTTTCTATCCTTCCTGTTAAACAGGTACTGAAGTACTTGTAAAGGTTTCTGTTATGCCTCCTTTATCTATTTCACTTACGCCTTTGATAAAACCACTCGAGCATTATCCTTGAAGAATATTTTTCATATGAGTATGCCTAAGGATTTGCTTACTTTTTTTATCGCAATGAGCCTCATGGCTGGCTGTGTGACGTCAATGCCTCAACCTCAGTGAAGCTATGCTTGGAAGATGGACTGTGACTGATGGCACCACTCTTGATTAGTCTATACCTCAGCAGTCCCCTCCATGTTATATCAGTGGCATGCAATCTGATTCTGCACCTGGGAATGAGGCAGCTAGCCCCTTGAAGTAGGCCGATGATACTGCATTACTATCCCAAACTCTAAGTTGTCTCCAAGTTCAACCTCACTTGTTGTCCATTCATTATTTCAAATATTGAAAACTAGGTTCACTCTTGAACCAGCTATATAAATCTTTATTTGGTCATTTAATTCTGAAATTGTCTTGAAAAGAACATTTTGTCTATCTTATTTTTTCTATATCAGCCATAGCACACTTTATGGAGGAATGACTAGCTCCCCCCGATTAGCTTTTACTATGGAAAGGTAATACACGGAGGACAAGACCACAGAGGTTATATTTTATACTCGTTTTGGGATGACCCAGCGAAGTGATTTGGTTGGATTTATGTGGACATCTTTATGCAGAATTGTAATTTCTTACTTATGTTTGATCATTATTCATAAAAGGCAATATAAAGCTGGCCTCAGGGCACACTAGGTGTTCCATTCTTTCACCCCTAGGGAATCCGCTTAGTTGGACACATGCAAACATGGAATTTTTATCTGTTTCCCTTTCTTCTAATTTGCCACAGAACATACTTAATAAACCTATAAAAAAAAACATTAGCTTAGTTTTAGACAAAATATCCAGCCCACTACATATACATGTACAGTCCTTGTTTGGAAGGATTTGTACATTTTATCTGTATTGCTATCCAAGTCAAACGGGTATTATACTTTTTTTTATTCTCCGTGGCGAATCACTCGTTTATTTTTTAATAATGTCATTTTTTAAGGAAGCCTTAATGGCTTTGACAAATTAATATTAATTCAGTTTCAGCATGAATATTTATAGTAAAGGTTCCATAAAATAAACCCTAAAGATGAATACATTAAGCCACCCTAGCTATAGTCACATACTCATATTCCTGGTCTCTACCGCCACAAGGCTAAGAAAGGGACAGTTATGTCTGCCTCAAACTCGAGGAGGCATATTTACAAGCCCCTATCGCCACAGGAACATCACTTTTTTCGACGATCCTGTGGTGATATGGGCTACGCCTTATTTACAAGGCAGCATTAAGCTACATAACGTGGCTCAGCGCTACCTGGTAAATAAGGCTATACTTAGCGTGAAAGGGGTGGGCAATGAGTGTTGTGGAGGGCGTTCAACCGCAACACCCATTGATTTTGACAAGGATGGTGTAAATAACGGCCAGCGCCAAAATTAAGACCAGGGAAAACCTGGTCTTACCCTGGTGAAATGAGGAGAAATGCTTTATTTTTTGCCTAGTTTTTGCTGTTCCTTGTGTGCTGAGTTGTGCAGCACACATAGAAACAGCAAAACACCATTCATTGTTCATATGCAGGAAGGTGTACCTTCCTGCACATAAAAAATCATTTTTTCAAAATGACGAGTTGCAACTTCTATGTGTGCTGCACAAAGCAGCACACATAGGAGTTACAAACGCAATTTTAGATTGTTTGATGTGCATGAAGGGACACCTTCTTGCGCATAAACAATCCTTCCCCTCAACGCAAGCATACTTGCACTATGGTGCAAGGGTACCTGCGTTGGCGCTAGGTTGCTAAATTTAGTGCCAGCGCAGGAAGAAATGTAGGTCGGTACCGTATTCTTTGAAATAATGTGCAGACCTGCATTGCAGAAGTGGCGGAGCGCAGCGTTAAGCCAACAAGACTAACGCCGCGCTTCTTAGAAGTGGGCCAATATATTTCTGTATCCATCATTTCTGAGTAACGGGCTGAAGCAGGGTCCTGCACAGGCTGAAAGCACTAGTTTTAAATACAGAGGAAATTCAGTTGCTTGGCAAAGGCAGATGTAGCACATATTGTCACATGGAATGCTTGCTGTGGATGCACACCGTCTGTATATAGTGTCTGAGAAGGAGTTGTATCTCCCTATTGAAGTGGCCTTTGACCAGGATATTAATGTTGAAATCTCTTTTTGGCCGGACACTGAAACACAACTCAATTGGAATGCTTCTGGGTCTTGTGATGTTCCACCAATATTTTATGTAGATGGCAAATCAGCAGCCTCCAAAGGGGTCCTGCTGACACAGGCTGCTTCCGAGGATTAAGAATGGTCTAGTATGTATGCAGTTTCCACATGAACCACACCATCGCTAGACATTCTTGGTGTAATTAATGCCCCAGAGCACAAAAGCCATCTATATGTATAATGTGTGGATATCAAATATTATAGTCTGTATTTAAGAGGCAGCAGAGAGGGCATACTTCAAACTTCGATAGGCTATAGAACTCATTTCAATACAGTGCGCCCTCTATAACTTTTTTTCTCTTTGGCAAGTTAGTTAAATGAGGTGCCAAGCTACTGTAAAACTGTAGTCATGTATTAATTTCCAGCCATCTCCATAAAAGTCTATACTAGTGTATAAGCCTTGGGAGAAAATCATTGTGAAATAGCCATAACTTTGGGTAGTATCTGTCTGAATTTATTCCAGCCAACCACACATCCCTTCCTGTAGTGATCTGGCTCTTAGCACCTTGGCTGTAAACACAGCCCTAGTGATGGTGTTCCATATGCTAGCAGGCAAGTTAAAATAACATCATCCAAGTAGGTTCCCGCTCCTGCCATCATGACATTGAGCAGATGCTTAAAAGTGGCAATGATGTTCTACATACTGTGGAAATGTACCCAAAAGTGAGCACACTGGTTCAGGGTCACCCTCTCGTCCACGGGTCCAAAGACTAACAAAATAGAGTTCGACACTAGAGTTGAAATAAAAAAACAAGTTTATTAATCACTCATGAGTGGGACCACGTCCACACAACACACTCGAGTGCTGCAGGAGGAAGTACACTGGATTCACAAACCATCGTCCTTTTTATACAGTTTTGTTGCAATGTAAGCATGTGGACAGAAATGGAAGGAACAAGTTTAGAAATAGCTATCAGCAAACAAGGGCAGATAGATGACTATGTGGTCAGCAAATAGGGAGGGGGAGCAGGAATGCTTATGGCAGCAGTAAACAGTCAACAGATAACTTTTAAGATCAGGTGCACTGGCAGCTACAAACCCCCAGCACGTACATTGCTTAGCCATGTCAGGAGGTCAACTAAAATAGATGACACAAGCAGAGTGAAAAGGCGAACAGCAGGGGATGAAAGAATTACGGAGGAAACAAAATGGACACCACAGCCAAAATGGCTGTTGCTTATGCTAATGAAAATATTATACGTTTTCCACAGACGCCCTATTAGCATACGCTGTGACATTTTCTTATTTCTTCAAAGGGGTACGATACACATCATGAATGTCAATTAACATCATTTCACAGATTTCTCGTTCTATTGCTAAACAGGCATTTGCATTTTGGACATTCGTTTTAGATGGTAAAGAAGTAGAACAAGTGGAAATACAGAGGGAACAGAGCATTGGCCCAAATTGAATACGTAAAAAACAAGAGAAGAGAATTGCAATAATTATGAATAAGGCCGACAATATTTTCAGACCCCATACAGAAAATATGTTCCAGAACTATCCAGTCCAAGTCCATGTTCCTGAGTCTTGATGTATCTCAGTGGCTATTTTATGCATTTTAGAAATGGCATCATAGACAGAAGGGACGTGGTCAGGGATGAACACGCAGCAGTTACACCTGATAATGCGACATGCTCCACCACGATCAGCTAAGATTACATCTAGCACCATTCTATTTTGCAAACTCACAATTCTCGTAATTTGGAGTTCTTCTGTAATATTTCCAAGAGCCATTGCTGTTTGATTAGTCACTGCCTCTACCACTCGGGTCAAGCGTCTAATTTTTCTACTGTTCAAAGCCACACCAACAAAGAAAAAGAGTCCCAAATTAAAGTCAACATATTGCTGTAACGCAGTGTCAGTTTGATTCACTTCATCATTATTTATAGTTCTTTTGAATCAGTTCAAGGAAATGTCATTAAACAATTTTAGATCTTTATGATAAGATGCAGGTGCTAAGAACACAGGAGGACGCAAGAAGGACACATTGCATATTCCAGACCATCCAATTGGTAGATGATAGTAACCTTTACTTCCACAAATTAAATAAGTATTGTGTGAGGATAGAAAACTGCTATTGTTCGTTATAGTGATATTCAATACTGTAGTACAGTCACCTTTTCCCACTGGGATACTGCCAAAACTACTCACACAAAGATTTGCTTGGGCACTAGTAACAGCAATACCAGGAGGCCCATTACCTTTGGCTGTTCGAGTGTTGGGGAAAAGTTATCTTGTGGAGGAATTTCCTTTGCGATTCCCATACAGTTCCTTTGGCTTGTGGGTCCCCTTCCTCATCGGGTAACAAATCTTATTCAGCTGCGCATTAAGTCCTCCTACATCAGCTAGAGTAATATTACTAATTTCAGATGCCCACAACAGTGCGAACCAGGCTCTACAGGAGCCATTATGAGAGAATGGCAAGGGAATGAAAGGTGTTCTTCCCTTCTTCTGATGGGCTGGCATTATTCCACATACCCAGCAGTTCTTCTGATGGGCTGGCATTATTCCACATACCCAGCAGTTGGTAGTGTTTGTAGCATTATGAGTATGATGCAGCATTTGTATGAAAGTGTTATTAAGATATGACATTCGATGCTTCTTTTCATGATAGGGAAGAGTGAAGTAATAATGTTCTGTGGGGACAGGAGTAGTAGCAGACAGTAAGTTTTGAGCCGGAGTTACTTCCTCCACAACCCACATTAAAACAGCAATAATGACAGCAGTCAAAGTTAGTCCAGTGATGAACATTGTGCATTTGCTACAAACTTTTGCAGCATTCGATTTCTACTCCTCAGGCATGTCTATCTCGTTGGCAAACAACAAAACAGATGATGCCTGAAGGCGTTGGTTTCTTCACTAACGTTGAGACGAGTAGTCACTAAAAGGCTACCCCCCTTTGTAGTCAGTCTTTACCCACCAAGGACAGTGGCTCAAACAGTCTCTCTTTGCGATGAAATGTCTTTCTTCCTGGATTGAAGCAGATATCTAGATGCACCAGGAAGCGTGTGGTCCGGGAAGACTTCTTCAGGCCCTTCAGATGACGCTGCTCGTCCTTTCTCGGTGACCAGGATGTCACGGTGATCTGTCAGCACAGCTGGGCTCACGAGGGCATGCGAAATGTTTTGGCAATGGCTGGCATGGACCCAATTCTTCCAGTTGGTCGCTTGCACTGCAGTTCTGGTAGCAAGGAGGACCTGCTCTGGGCTAAGCCACCAAGGTGCCAAAGAATTTGTCAGTCGAAACGATTTCGTCAGCATGAAATCGCCAAGCCGCGGATTGTGGCCCTCACCCTGCGACCTGTCTGGAACAGCTTCCCGCACCTGCTGATAAATAAAAGACAAGCTGTCAGTTACATCATGTATAGGGCGAGGCTTAGGGACCCCCCAAATATTCATGGGCTTTCTAAAGACAATTTCATATGGCGTAAGGCCAGATCGTGTATGTGGTATCGAACTGATAGAAAGCAAGGCTAGGGGCTGTGCATCAGGCCATTTCAAAGACGTGGAAGCATATATTTTAGCCAATTTCAATTTCAGGGTGTAGTTGTAACTCTCCACCAAGCCTGATGATTGTGAGTGAAAAGCGGCATGAAATTCTTGCTTAATCCCCAACCCTTTCATGACATATTCTACAACTTGCCCAATGAAATGAGGTCCGTTGTCACTCCATAGGGCCCAACAAATGCTGAATCGAGGAAAGAACTCCTTTAGGAGAACTTTTGCTGTTGTGAGAGCTGTTTTATCCTTCGTAGCATACGCCTCCACCCATTTACTGAAGGTACAAACCACTACTAGGACATATTTTAGATTATTACAGTTCTCAAAGTGAATGTAATCCATTTGCAGGACCTCAAAAGTTGCAATTGGTGTCGCAAACCCTCCAGTTGGGGTTCGCGATACCTTTCCAGGATTATACTGGAGACAGACCAGACAAGACTGGACTATCTTTTTAGCAGTGCCGGCAATATCAGGATGATCCCAAACTTGCATAAGTTGTTTTGCCATTGAGGATGCACCAACATGTGCCTGCCCATGTGCCATGTGACTCAAAGGGTATATGTATGCTGTGGGTAACTTCCATTTGGTCATATCTTTATTCCTCCAGCAGCCCTCATCATCCAGTGTTCCCTCCTTAGACCATTGGTCTAGTTCGTCAGCGGAGGCAGATTGTTGCATGTCCAGCACCTCTTGCCTGGCATCATGCCAATGTTCAGCCTGTGACTTCACCACATACATAGATGTGGTACTTTGCTGCATTCCGGTCTCACAGGCTGTGTGAACCGCAACTGCGTTACCTGCTCCTATTTTATCAGTCACTTTCTTGTGTGCACTACACTTAACAATTGCCACTTTCTTAGGATAGGTTAGGGCAGTAAAAAGATTATGCACTAATTCTCCATGCACTATCTGTGTCCCATGTGAGGTGAGGAAACCCCTTTCTTTCCATAAGCGACCAAAATTGTGTGCCACCCCGAAAGCGTACTAGCTGTCGGTAAAAATGTTGACAAGTAAGTCTGTACTAAGCTCACATGCTCTCGTCAGTGCAATCAGTTCAGCCGCTTGGGCCGACTTCTGTGGGATGGGAGCTGTCTCGATTACTGTCCTAAGTGTCGTAATAGCATAGGCAGCAGATGTAGTGCCATCAGGTAATTTTAAACATGAGCCATCAGCCCATAACTCCCCATTAACACTAGAAAGAGGTGTATCTTGTAGGTCAACACGACCCTTTGTTTGCTCTTCCGTGAGAAATATACAATCATGTGGCTTTTGTGACTGTGGCTGGAAATGGCAACAATGTGGCAGGGTTTAGTGTCAGGCATCTTTTTAACTTGATATGGGGGGCCAAAAGTGTCAATTCATATCCTGCCAAACATGCACTAGTCAAATGTTGCGTCTTTGTTTGATTTAGCAAAGCCTCAACTGAATGGGGCACTAACACAAGCAATTTATGTGACAAAACTATTCCTCCACTCTGGCGTATAGATACAGCCGTTGCCGCCATCGCTCGGAAACATCCAGGCAGCACGAGAGCGACTGGATCAAGGACAGCTGAAAAATATGCGCACGGGCGTTGTTTATTGCCGTGTGTCTGTGTTAAAACCGAGAGAGCACAACCTTCCCTTTCGTGGACATAGAGTGTGAAAGCTTTAGTATAGTCTGGAGTTCCTAATACTGGTGCAGAGCAAAGGGCTTGGCGTAACTGTTGTAAGGCATTCTGGCACTCAGTAGTCCATGGGAGGGGCATTTGAGTGTCTTTAGTCAATAGAGCCAACAAAGGTTTAACAATATGTGAAAAACTGGGGATCCACTGCCTACAAAAAGAGGTGAGGGTAATCAGTGCACGGACATCCTTCTGAGTACGGGGCACAGGAGTATCTTAAAGGGTCAGAATGCGGTCTGGTGTGAGTGCACGTCCCTCCTTAGACAGGAGGTGACCTAAATAGGTAACCTGCTGTCTACAATATTGCAATTTCTTTCGCGAGAATTTGTGACTATGAGAAGCAAGAAATGATAAAAGTAACAACCTTCTTCACGTTGCTCAGGAGTGTCAGCTGCTAACAAAATATCATCGACCTACTGAATGAGGGCCACCCCGTTTGGTACAGGAAAGGAATCAAGTTGTCTTTTCAAAGCCTGACTGTAAATACAAGGACTCTCTGTATAGCCCTGTGGAACTCTGCAGAACCGGAAGGGTCTATTTTTTAGTGTACATCCAAATAGATAGCAGCTTTCAGGGTGAATGGGTATTGAGAAAACTGCGTTCTTTAAGTCGATCACCGAAAATGTAGTGGCAGTGGGAGGGACCATAGTGAGAAGGGTTGTGATATCAGAAACTACTGGATATTGGGGCACTACAATTTTATTAACCTCCCACAAATCAATAATGAATCTGTACATTTTAGTATCAGTGTCTTTTTTCAAAATAGGAAAGATAGGGCTATTGCAAGTGGTATAGGGGACTTTTTCCACTCCCCCCACTTTGATCAAATCTTGAACAATGTGTGCTAATGCTTCGTCACCTTCTCGGGATATTTTGTATTGGGGCAGTCGAGGCAATGAAATACCTTCCTGTTATAATGAAGAAAAGACCACACACGAGGTGAGTGTGACTCTGTTTATTCCAGTCATCCGCTCTCCACACTAAATCAGAACCTTCGTTTGTCAACATTCAATAGTGAGCTCCCACTGCCCAGCCGTACCAACAGGGCCAGCAGGTAGGGGGCATGGGCTATACCATTATGCAAATGATGGAGATTACAACACATCTCCTTATGTGGGGAAACGAAGGAAACAGCTTTACGGTTGGGGTGAGACCACCACTCTGTCTTTGCTCCAAGTCTGTCCATTATCCAGGCGAACTACATTGCGACCAAACTTTTCCACACATTGATGTGTATGGTACTTGCTACAACCTGGCTGAACATAAGTGGGCTTCTTAACCTGCACTGTGGTGCCAACCTTGTACTCCTGAGCTTTGACACCATGCATCTGGTCGTACCACCCCTTGTACTTCCGTTGGTGTTGGGAAATCTTCACTCTGCTCTTCACCTGATCAGGGACTACCCTTTTTCCACCTCCCAGCCAACCCGGGTTCATTTTTGTACAGGGTTCCCTCCCTCTCAAACACACAAAGGGAGACACCCCTGTGATAAGATTGGGCGTGGTATGGTAAGACCAGATGCACTCTCTTAAAGAATCTTCAACATCAAACCCACTGGTGATGGCCAATTGGATGTGTTCTTTAATTAACCGATTAGCCCTTTCTACCAACCCATTTGCCCTGGGGCAATAGAGAGCAGTTTTTTCATGCTTTATGTTGAGATTCCCTAAGAATGACTTCATTGTCTCTGAGGTAAACTGCACCCCATTGTCTGTCACCAATATGGCTGGGATACCCTCATACACAAAAACACTCTTTAAAAATGAGATGAGGTTGCTCGTTGTGGTAGATGAAGTAAATTTAAAATTCACCCAATGAGAGGTATAATCTACAAGAACGAACATGAACCTCCTTTGTATACCTAGTACATCCATAGGACCAATAATGTCTACAGCTAATTTTGTCCAAGGAACCTCCGGAACCTCAACAGGGGATAAGGGAGCATTGCGTGTGATTTTGCTTTTGTCACTATTTGCACAGCTAATGCATTCCTTTACTTTGAGTTCAATCATGGAGTCCATTCTTGGGAACCAGAAGCAGCTCCTAACTTTGTTCTTCGTGAGGCTCCTGCCCAAGTGACCCTCATGGGCCAGGTCGATAATTTTGTTCCTCATACTCTTGGGGGGAACAGCTCTGTTCCCTCGATGTATCACATCCGACTGTATAGACAATTCGTACCTCACCTCCCAAAAGTCTTTGACCGAATCTGGAACTTGTGAGCGAGTCTCAGGCCAGCCATTGAGGATGAATTGTTTAAGGATGCTCATCTCTTTGTCTTCCTTCACGCTAGCATCCCATTCTTCTTTTGTTAAAGAAGGGAGATGCATGGCTAAAATGGGGACATCCAACTGCTCCTCGCTAGAATAATCCACAAGTGGAGACCTGGATAAATAGTCAGCAATTACATTCTCCGGACCTGGGAGGTATTCCACTTTAAAGCAGTAGTTTTCTAGGCCCAGGACCCATTTTGAAATTCTCGGAGAATTGTTATGTACACTTTTTGACGAGAACATAAATGTCAAAGGCTTGTGGTCAGTGTGTATAACAAATTGTATCCCCCACAAGAACAATTTAAAATGGTTGACAGCCCAGAAGCACGCCAACGCCTCCCTTTCGATGACAGAATAGTTTTTTTCCGCTGAATTGAGGGTCTGTGATGCAAATGCTATAATGGTATCTTGGCCTTGGTCCTTCTGAGAAAGCATCGCACCCAAACCTTTGTTGGATGCATCCGTAGTGAGGATGGTTTTTTTCCGTGGGTCAAACGACCCTAGTGCAGGTGATCCTAGGATACGATCTTTTATGGACTTCACCATCATGCTGTGTCTCTCCTCCCACACAAATTCTCTGTCTTTCTTTAGGAGCTCACGTAGACCATCACAAAGATCTGCAAAACTTTTTACGTACTTAGACATGTACTCAACTAGGCCTAGAAAAGATTTAAGCTCCTCTTTGCTTGAGGGGTTTGCTGCATCCCTGACAGCTTGAATCAGGCTGTGCTTTGGTTTGAACCCCTCCTTCGATATGGTGTGACCCAAATAATCCACCGAGGTCACTTTGATCTTGCACTTATCAAGTTTGACAGTTAATCCTGCATTAGACAATCTTTGGCACATTTTGTTGAGGATAACATCATGTTCTTCCTCCGTCGACCCATACATTAGTATGTCATCCTGAAAACAAAGAGTGTTCTTTATGCCCCCCAGAACTTTTTGCATGACTTTTTGAAAAACAGACGCCGCCGAAGCCAAGCCGAAAGGCATCCTGATGAACATGTAGGCCCCAAGCGGCGATGAAAATGCCGTCAGGGGTCTGGAATCAGGATGTAACTCGACTTGATGGTAAGCCATCGATAAATCTATGACAGAGAAGTAACACCCTTTTCCCATAGTGCTCAGCATCTCGTTTATGTTGGGCAGGGGGAACCTCTCCACCCAGATGTTGTCGTAGAGGCTGCGCAGGTCCACACAGACGCGGATACCATTACCATTAGCTTTAGAAGCAAGAACTAGAGGGGCCAACCATTCAGATGCCTCTATCGGTTGAATGACGCCCATGTCACACAATTTATCCAACTCACTTTTGAGGATTTCTCTCAGACGGAAAGGAACAGGACGCGCTCTGTGGACCACAGGTTTAGCGCCCTTCTTCACTTTAATTTTGTGTTGGAAATCTTTTAACTTTCCCAATTTTTCAGTAAAAAGATCAGGAAATGCATCTTGTATGAGCTTATTGCCATTGAGAATGTCTACTAAGATGACTTGGTTCTCATCGTTAGGGTCAAGGATAATACCCAGATCTTTCTGGTGTTTCCACCCCAACAGGTTCGCACCCCTCTCAACTACATACACTTTGCCTACAATGGTTCTACCCTTGAAGTCTATGTGACTACTAACCATCCCCACCAAAGGGATGGGGTCTCTGGTGTACCCTTCAGGCGATATATCAGGGGGAACCAGCATACCCTTGTCGCACCCCAGGAAATTCTCAAAATCTGCTAGGTTAACTAACGTAAACGGTGAACACGAGTCCGCATACACCTCAAGGGGTTTGTTATCAATGAGAATGACACATTTGGGATAATTTGGCCTGTCAGCTTCATGACTATCTTTCACTTGAAAAATGAATCTCGCTTGCGATTCCCCGCTGGTGTTGACAGCCCTAGCAGAGTTACTTGACCAATCCCTGCATACCCTGGCTAAATGGCCTCTTCTATTGCATTTTTTACACAAAACCCCCCGTGCTGAACAAAAGGGGCTGTTGGCCAGGTGGTTATTGCTGCCACACCTAAAACATTTCAACCCTTGGCTCTCCCTAATGGGACCACTAATGGGTGTGCTTTTAATACTTTCTCTATTGTTAACCTTAAAAACTTCTCCCTCAGAACCTTCACACTGAATGGCTGCCACAACTTCCTCTTTAATTTTCATTTCTCTGACACACTTGGCGGTATGCTCCACAGATTGTGCAATTGAAATGGCATCCTTTAGGGATGGATTTTTTGCCAACAATTTCTCTTGTACCTTCCCACTATTTGTACACCTCACAAGTTGATCTCTTATAAGGGAATCGTTTAAGTCACCAAAATCACACAATTGTGTAAGACCTCTAAGGGCAGCTATGTAATTATTAATCGATTCCCCCTTTCCTTGGGTACGACTAAAAAACTTATGGCGTTCAAGCACCACATTGACCTTGTCACCAAAATGTAACTCTAACTTCATCAGAGTAATGTCATACACATCAACATTATCCTCCTCTTCCAACTCAGGCTCAGGTAAAGTTTCATAGACTTTCCGTCCATGAACGCCCAAATTGTGTAACAGGATATGTTGTTTGCGCAACGGAGAGAACCTTTCACCCCCCATAGCGATTAAATAGGATTCGAATAGCTTTGTCCAGTCCTTCCAATGAATCTCTGGATCACCACAGTCATTGAGGAAAGACGGAGGTTGACTCATGCCAGGAGTGCCCATTTCGTATCTGTGAGGCTCACAAGGTTATATGACTATGTACCTGAACATCCCGACTTTAACAGAGGAAGTGCAGACTTTGAGGCCCCACTCAACTCATGCGAAGAACATTGCAAGATTTGACACAGGATTAAACACCAAAACCCATGCCAGATGTGACACAGACAACATAGCACACCCAATGTGAGCGTGTCACAGTAGATTTAGGCACCTAGAAAATGTAGGGTATGCACGCAATATGTGCACATCACAGTGTAATTTTCAAACAAAACACGGAAAGTATAGAACGTCTAAAATGTGTGCGTGCCACAGTGCAGAAATACACGCAAAAGCATAAGGCAATTGAGATGCACACCTCCTGTGTGCATGTCACAGTGAAGCAATGTGCACACGATGAGTATGGCCTTGGGAGGATTTTGACAACACGGACTTTGTGTGCGCATCACAGAAGAAACAGACGAAAAACTGAAAGTGAACTGGTTGGATCTTACTTGCTGATCCGGAAACTGCTGACCGGCCCAAGGAGGACTGGTGCGCCGGCAGACGATACCCCAGGGCGGAGCCAAGAGCCTCCGCAGGAAGACAGCTCCACAGGAAACCGCCGTTGGAAGGAGGGAGCGAGCGCCGGAGCTGACAAGAATCAGGCTGCTGTTCCGACGCGGCTCTCGGTGGGCACCTATACTCCGCTGGGTAGAGAGAGCACTACGGGACCACCAAACCGGTGCTCACACAGGAGCTTGCACGAAGAACAGCTGGGCACCGTGGATACCGGCAGACGGGGCTGACCTGCGCAGCCCTCACAGGAACGCTGAGGCAAACTGATGTCAACTCTTCGCAGGGTAGCAGTAAACGACAACTCCAGAATTCGCCTCCCACACCGAAGCACTACACACAGGTTGACAGCCGTCCCAGAGTCACTTCCACGCCGGACAGGCTCCGTGAGGGACACGCAGCACACTAGGAGCGGAACAACGCCACAGCTGGGAGAAGCAGAACAGCATTCCAAACACGACCCTTGACCCAAGTCTGACTCGTATTTGAGCCCGTAGCAGGAGAGATCAACACAAAAAGGGGAGATGACCAGCTGCCCCCTCCGCAGTCGTCGCCAGTGTTATAATGAAGAAAAGACCACACACGAGGTGAGTGTGACTCTGTTTATTCCAGTCATCCGCTCTCCACACTAAATCAGAACCTTCGTTTGTCAACATTCTATAGTGAGCTCCCACTGACCAGCCGTACCAACAGGGCCAGCAGGGAGGGGGCATGGGCTATACCATTATGCAAATGATGGAGATTACAACACTTCCCTTACTTAAATATGCACAGGTGGAATAACCATTTGACCCACATCAGTATCTGATGTAGCACACAAAGTACTAGGTAAGGACGCCAGAGCGACATCCTCATTGATAAGACAAGATCTCTCAACCATTGGATAATTGTCATTCAAAATAACACGCACACCGTCCGGAGAACAACGTATTGTAGAACGAAAATATTTAAGCATATCGATATCCACAATGTTGTATGGAGTATTAGGGAAAGCAAAAATGGACATGCTGCAGTGAATTTGTCAAGTACAAATTCAAGTGGCTCTGAAAGCGGGCTAGGTGTAGGTGTTCCATCGAACCCTATTGATGTTATCATTGTGCTGGACAGGGGAGCCCTAGGAACCAATCTTTTAGACAGAGCACTACCGGTAGCCCCTGTGTCAACCAGAAACCGATCAGTAGATCCCAAGACATTTGCATCAACATAAGAACCCATTTGATCTACTGGCACCTCAACCGCTCCCTTACCCCATCCTAGGCATCCCTATGCGTAATCGGAATCTGCAAGTGCATCAGCAGAATAATCAGACATTTGGTATTGATGACGTCCATCAAAAGTATTAAAGTAATTTGGTCCTTGTTCAACTGCCTCAAACCTGGGACGAGCTCCTGTACCTCCCCTGTTTCCTGAATTCCCTGGGCGTCCTCCCATACTTTCCCCTTCCCCACTGGTACTGCTGACCTTGCAAAAGAGGGCACTCAGAACGCCAATGCCCAGTCTCTTTACAATAAGCACACTGATCAGGGAACAAATTTGCTCGTGGGAGAGGGGGCACTCCAGGTGTATACATTGCACGTCCGCCTCTTCCACCTCCCCTAAATGGTGGGCCATATACTTGAGCCAACATAACTTTTGCCTTTAACTCTTTAACTTTCTTATCCTTCCTGCCTTTCGCTTCCTGTTCCTGTCTCTCATAATATTGGGCCATAGTTAAAAGGGAAACCAGGGAAGACGTAGTCCAAGAACTCACCCTAGCCTTTAAGTGACTAGGTATTTCCGGTAACATATTAGCGACAAATTTGTCGACAAACAAATGCTGACCCGTATCATCGGCCAATGACTGGTCGCTAAAATCATGGAATGTCTCTTCATAACTTGAAAAGAAATCAGAAACGAACTCATCCTTTTTCTGTTTGCAGGACGCTAACATAGTCCAATCTATTTTCTTAGGGGGTATGAACTTAGTCACAATAGCTTTAGGAAGGTCTAATATCACCTTCTGAGGTTTCTGCCCAGGCCCCCGTTCTGCATCTATTTCTTCAAAATGTTCCCAGGTATCACCATATGCCACATTATCATCTATTTTACTTATTGTTCTCCACATATCAGGGGGAAAAATAAGCCCAAAGAACATATCAATATCTGGCAAGGTCATAGTGCAGGAGCTGATGGCTCCTTCCACCTCCTCATAAAAGGCGGCAGGATTTTTCCGAGGGTTGGGCAAAGCAGCCTTAAGAGCCATAACATCTGCTCTACATCAAGGAGTGTAAACCCAATTATATATAAAATATCCCTTTGCATCACCCGAAGTTATATCATCATTTGTTCCCGCACCCTTCGGAGGAACATACAGAGGTGCAGCTTCACGCATTGGTTTCATAGTAATTTCACTACTACTGGGTTCATTCTCATCCACCGGAGCATCTACTTTCTGTGTTTGGGATTGAACTGTTTCTACAACTTTATTTTTTCTAGCTAATTCTGGCTCCTTTCGTCATTTCTTAACTTAGTCTAATCATGTCAGGTAAGTTCGAAAAAAGGAAAGTCTCATCTACTAACTGTTTATAATCAGTACTTATATCATCTGGCTTTGTTTCATTAGAAATTAGCCGCCAACCATATATTACCTCCCGAAAGAATTTTTCTACAAAATAAAATTGGTCCAAATCTTTCCACTGTTGAACCATAGCTACGAGGATCAGTGCAGTGGTAGTCCGGCGAGCTTCCTCTCTAGCAGCGGTTTTCAATGTATCTTTTTCTGCTTTAGTCAAAGTGGAGCTAGTCTGTCGCCCAGCTTGCTTGTCTTTATCTTTATCCTCTGAGGAAGAGACCTCCTCGTCAGAGGCATCCATCTCAGGAACACTTGGAGCGGGAAATTTATACGGGGGTGAGGGTCGGTCTAATAGGATGCAATCATCCTGGGTTATTAAGTATGGGATAGATAGGGCGCCTAATAGGGTCCTGGCCATTTACCTCTAATCGTCATCTCCTATCTTCTTTTTTTATTCTTTCCTTCATTTCTTTATCTTTTAATTCCACTGCTTTTTGATATATCATTTTCCACTGCTCTTTCTCTGCTATAGCTTCTGCTCTCTTCGCTCTCTCCCACACTTCTTTATCCCACATATGTACACAATCAAACATATCCTGTCCACTCTTTCTTTTAAATAAACACTGCTCTACATATTGAACCTTTTTAGAATCGAAAGACCCATTCACTGGCCATTGTAAATTGGACTCTTTCTTTGTGTATTTGTTCCACAATAAACCGTACATTATGGGACAAATACCATATTTTATATACATCTCTCTAATGGGCGTCCCTTCTGGAGGAGCTGGCTGACATTGCTCTAAATTTTTCTTGGTACCACAAGAGCAGCAACACCACTTACGGAGTGCGCTGAGAACAGGCATGTTTTCACAAGTATATGTAAAATATTACTATTCCAAACAAATATTCCAAAAGGAGAAAAATCTCCACATTACCTGCCTTCAGTATTTGCAAAGAATGAATACTAAAACCAAACCAAAAACCAATCCAAGCAAATCAAGAGTGCTGCTTCAGCGACCCTACCAAACAGAAGTCTCCAACTCCCACCTGCCGATCTCTAGTCGACCTAATGGTCACTGCAGATTTACACCAAAGAAAACCCTAGTCGAGACCGGCCACCACCCGGAGGGTCAAATCAGGAAAACCGGAAAAGTCACGTCGGCCTGCAAAGACAAGGGTCTCCTCATGCAGTGCTCATCCTCAGTAATATTTCGATCCTCCGTCGAGACCAATCCTTCGGATGGCCGCGTCTCCGATGGGGCCCCACGTTTGGGCGCCAACTGTGGAAATGTACCTAAAAGTGAGCACACTGGAGCAGGGTCACCCTCTCTTCCATGGGTCCAAAGACTAACAAAATAGAGATCGGCACTGGAGTTGAAATAAAATAACAAGTTTATTAATCACTCATGAGTGGGACCATGTCCACACAACACTCTCGAGTGCTGCAGGAGAAAGTATACTGGATTCACAAACCGTCGTCCTTTTTATACAGTTTTGTTGCAATGTAAGCATGTGGACAGAAATGAAAAGAACAAATTTAGAAATAGCTATCAGCAAACAAGGGCAGATAGATGACTACGTGCTCAGCAAATAGGGAGGGGGAGCAGGAATGCTTATGGCAGCAGTAAACTTTCAACAGATAACATCTAAGACTAGGTGCACTGGCAGCTACAAACCCCCAGCACGTACATTGCTTAGCCATGTCAGGAGGTGAACTAAAATAGATGACACAAGCAGAGTGAAAAGGCGAACAGCAGGGGACTAAAGAATTACGAAGGAAACTAAATGGACGCCACAGTCAAAATGGCTGTTGCTTATGCTAATGAAAATATTACACGTTTTCCACAATGCCACTGCTTTCTAAGAGACTCGCAAGTTCAGTGAAAGGAAGCATCTCTTATGGGCAGGGCACTGCTAGTGCCATCTGATTTTGTCCATGGTGGAGTTGAAGTTGATGCACTTGGGATTTCCAAAAAGCCATACGTTTTGTGTAAGATGTACAGATTTCTTTTGGTAACTATGGCGAACGGTGAGTAGTCAAGAAAAACATATTCAGTCTAAAATCAATCTCTTCCAGGTAAGGTGAGGTTGGGTTGAGAGCACATTTTTACACAGTGGTGTCTTCTCTTGAACATCAGTTAACATCACTGCTTTGCAGAACCTCACACTAGCACGACCGCCACTTGATTTGTACTACATCCACATCTTTTGTTTCTTGTTCCATATTAGAAACGAATCATCTTGGTGTTGAATGTCTGCTCTTATGGCTCTTTATTATCATATTTATAAAAATGAAATCATACAGGCTGGTTAATCTAATAAATAATGTCATTATATTTGTAATATTCAAAAACAATCACTTGCAAATGTATGCAATATTTTAAAGAGTCTACATTAGCCCAGTGCAAGCATCAAATCAACATTGCAAGTGGTTTTAAAAGTACATTTCACAAGCAAGCTACGAGTCTGACTTTAGTACAAATCGTCCTTACTTGCCAGCTTACACTACACAGGATTTCATATTAAACAATGATAGTTATTGGAAATCTGTAAGATTTCTGCAGGACATGCCCAGCGTGCATAACTAAAAATACAGTAAATTATTCTGCAAGCCCTATGTGTGCCCCCTACTTTACAAAGGAAAAATGGCCCTCTAAAAAAAACTCCTGACACTAACCAAAACAGGTTACTGCACTTGAATCAGATTTAATAAATAGGAACCACTTACCACTGATAGCCCTATCACCTTAAGCTATGGGTAGATGTTTTGTTTGAAACTGGTGCATGTCACCAAATTCTCACCAAATCACAGATTTCAAGACCCCTTGGCTTAATTCAGTTTTACTAAATAAGCTTGTTTGCAGTCTCAAAAATGTGTTGCAACAACATTGTCTAGGGCTCCCAACTTTTATTTTCTAGAGTCTTTGTATGATGAACATCACACTTGATTAATTGTAACAAATATTCAATGCCTTGTTTTGTCATGCAAAAAAAAATACTTAAATGGCATGCAAATTTAGGGCGAAACCACAGGTTGTGGCCCAATTACTTTAGTGATTGTTGTTAAAAATTGAGTCTCTAGTTAGCAGAGGTATGCACCCTGTCCAAGTAGGGACCACAATCCTAGTCAGGGTAAGCTAGGTAAACACTAAAAGGTGACCTGTGCTCATCCTCTGGTTGCTTGGACAGAGCAGTCAGGCTTATCTAAAAAGGCAATGTGTGAAGTATTTGTGCAACACACACACACAGAAACACAATAAAAACAGCACACAAATACTCCACACAGGTTTAGAAAAATAGAGAATATTGTAATGAGAAAGTCAAGACACAAACTAAAAAAATCCAATTAGTAGAAACGGAGTTATGAATTTGTAAAGAATAAACCAAAAGTAGTGCTTAGAAGTCATTAGCGCTAAAAGGTTACTAGAGATCACACTAGACCAGGGTAAATTAAAAGTTTAGGCTGAGCACGATGGAGGGCAGACCGGCTATAGGACTCAAACTGGTCCTGCTGACAAAGTATCGAATCAGAGCTGCATCTTCATCGAGCTGCGCAGGGATGTCTTTGGACTGGCACTGTGTCGGCATCAAAGGTCACTGTGTCGGTTCCAATCGATGTAGTGGTGACAATGCTTTGGTAGCAAATAAACTGCAAAATGAACTTCTATGGCCAAGTACTGGAGGAGGCACCACAGGCAAGGTAGGACTCACAGATGGCAGAGCCCAGCAGCACCAGTTGCAAGAAGTCTTTTATGACCCAGAGACTTCTGAAAACAGAAGGCAAGCCAGCAAGCCCTTGGAGTTGCTCTGAGTTCAAGTGGGATGGACCCAGTCCTTGTCCTCAGCACAGTAGAGATCAGCAGGGAGCAGGGGAAGCTCAGAACAGGAGTGAAGTAGTTCTTTGCAACAGTTTGTAAAGCAGAGAGGCAATCCTTGTAGCACAGTCATCCTTTCTTCCGGCAGAGTTCTTCACAGGTCCAGTAGTGTACTGTCTTGGTTGGGTCAGAGCCCCAATACTTATACCTAAAATGTGCCTGTGAAGTGGAAGATGACTTCAAAGCAACTCCTTGAAGTACAAAGGTCCCCTTTCTTTCCAGCCCACCAGGCTATCTATGGGGGTTATCAGTCCTTTGTGTACGGACATGACACAGCCTAATCAGATGTGTCAGCTCCCACTTCCCCTTCTTCCCTAGGAAGGCTATAAGAATACAGATAAATGCAGATGAGTCCTCTGTCACACTCACCCCTCCTGTGTTTGTGGCTGTCTGGAGTGTATGCACAAAGTGTAGCTGTCACCCAACCCAGACAGGTATTGGAGACAAGATGAAAGGCACATAGAGCAGTAAGAGCAGAAAAATGTCCACTTTCTAAACGTTGCATTTTTAAATAGTAATGTTAAATCAAACTGTACCATTAAAGAACATTTATCATTACCATTCCAAAGATATGAAACATAAAGCAACTAACATAATGCAACTACTCCTTTCTAATCAGGAATTACAGCTGTAAAGTTTTTTAAGGAATTCCCAATGCTAGCCTATGAGAGGAGCAGACCTCACAGTAGTGAAAACAAATGTAGCTGTTTGTCACTACCAGGACATGTAAAACTTAAAAGTACATGTCCTACCTTTTACTTAAACTGCACCTGCCCAGAGGGGTACCTAAGGCCTACCTTAGGGGTTAATTATGTGTAACAAAAGGGGAGTTTAAGGCTTAACAAGTGGAAGTGGCAATAAACTGCACACATTGGCCTTGTAATGGCAGACCTGAGACAGGTTTGAAAGGCTACTTGTGTGAGTGGCATAATCACAGTGATGCAGGCCAACTAGTAGCATTTAGATTACAGGCCCTGGGTATATGGTATACCACTTTACAAAGAACTTACCTAAATATGCCAATCAGGTATACACCAATGTTACCATTTTTAGGGGAGAAGCACATGCACTTTAGCACTGGTTAAGAGTGGTAAAGTGCTCAGAGTCGTAAGTCCCACAAAAAGATACAGCAAAAAGTGAAGGTAAAAATTGGGGGAAGACTGCTGTAAGGATGGACGGTCTAACACTTGTGAATAGGTGTAGTCACTTAATAACAATGCAGACAAAACCTTAGATAGATAGCTATTACCTCTGCATAGGCCAGAACAATAAGGGTCCGATTCACAAAAGCATTTATTAGTATGGGAAGTAGTACTAAAGAGTACTCTTTTACAGTCTCTTACTTGCCTATTAGAATTAGCCCCAAAACATCAAAATTCCTATTAGTAAAAGTGCAAAAAGAGCAACGTTCTCCTCATTTGTTCTACTTTTAAATTAATTACCTCAATAATTTCATTATATTCCAATTATCAATGTTTTGGACCCAATTCACAAAGACATTTAAAAGAATGTGAAAGAATACTACAGGAGTACTTCTTTACGTACTCCAAAATAATTTGAGAATAGGCCTCATAGAGTTTTTCTTTTAGTTCCAGTTTGGAACCAACAATAACACCTTCGACTCCAGGGTGCATTGAGTGTCCTTGGCACCTTAGTGAGACAAGATGTGCTCTGGAGTCCTGGCCTCACCAGGATATGGCATGTGCAGCCATATTGGTTCAACATCTGTCTGAAGTTCAGTACAGAAAAAGCTGGCTGGGATTCTGCTTCATCACTCTCTCTAATCAAAATCACTGTCCCTTTTGCATACCTGCTAAACCTGAGTTAGCAGAGACTTATTCCTGTATTGTCCTCTATTACAATTATTCAATAGTATCTTAAATGCATGTAGACAGGAATCTTTCCTGTTGCCCGCAGTAGGCCATTGGACTGTGTGTGAAAAATGCTGGGATGGATGGATCTACTGGTGTAACACTGCATCTCGTGTCTTACAAAAAGAAATCCTAAATTGAGACCATCTTTCCTGGTCAATTTGCCTGCTAAACCCACCCAACAATATCATCCACAGTCTTAGGCCCTGTAACGGAGTGCAGTGTTATTGCCTCCAGTTATCAAGCAAGTCTCAATGACCAAGACCTACTGCTTGATAATAGTGCTAGGTGGTTGAAAGGGATTTCCCAGATCCACTCCAATTTTTACAGTAGAGTAGACACTGCAGGCAATGGTACCGTTGTAACTGTATTCTATTCTCCCAGTTTGACAAGCCTGCCTCTTTCTGGCAATATATTTTCATATGAGCTTTAATGCTGGGTCAGTAAACCAGCCACAAGTTCCTGGACAGTTTGATCATGAATTTGTTTAGGCCTTGAGAATTATCTTGCAGTCTATCAAAGCATCTCAATCTGTATCATCGAAATTCAGTTCTTCCTCAGCCTGGTCCTTCCGTTCTCATTTGGCGAGTCTCCGAGTAAGACCTTCCTCCTCCTTGGTGAACCCACTAAATTGGGGAGTTTATCTGGCCACTGGCCTCCATTACTGCTGCATGTCTCTAAAGTGGGATCCTGCCACAGGGCCTCTTAATAGCCTTTCTGATTAACCACTTTAGGGTTGAATGGGGTTCAAAAATTGGAAAGCGAAGCTTCTTTCTGCTTCTCTGTAAGTACCCCACTCTCCAAGGACCTGCAAATGCTACATTCTTTGCACACTGTGATGGCTGAATTGGGTGTCTGGTGAAGCATTGTTGCCAATTTAATATAGTGTTAGGGAGACAGCTATGGCCTGGAGCTAAGTGCTTAATTTGTAAAACAAATAAGTGCCAAGGCTCAAGCCAGGAGTCCACTGCAGCTTGCACTACATATTGCCCTTCCCAGAGCTGCCAATGGCAGTGCCAGCACAATTACTATTCATCACACTGCTACAGGTGGGACAGTTCAGACTATTCCAGGTCCCCGGAGCTATAAGAATGGCATGGGCTGCAGTCAGTAGTCATTTTTAATGTATATTGAGTTAACAAACAACTGCTGTTGTGCTCATCTTTAAATAAGATAGACAGCGCCATGATGTGGCAGACTTTTACAAGCCCCTGTGTTAACAATTTAGGTCCAGATGTACGACCCTTTCATTTAGCACCTTGCAATTTGCCACACATTGCGAGTCACAAATTGCAAGGCGCTAAATGAAATGTAGAACAGTGTGTTTACACTGTTTTGCGATTCCCAGTGGGGTTGCAAATTGCGAGGTTCATTAATATTAATGAGCCTCTCGCAATTTGCGAGCCCAGTGTGAATGCCAGCCCTCCCAGGGATGGGGGCCTGCTGGGCTCAGCAGACCACCATGTCTGTGTCTGCTTCTTAATAAAGCAGCTTTTTTTTTTTTTAATTCAGCCCGTTTTCCTTAAAGGAAAATGGGATGCATTTAAAAAAAAAAAATTGAAACGTTTTTGTTTCATTTTTTAAGGGCAGGCTATGGGCCCTGGTACCACTGCCTGCCCTTACAAATTTTTTTTGCATGCATTTGGAAAGGGGAACGGGACCCCTGGGGACCCCTTCCCATTTTCAAATGCATTACCGCCTACTTGAAGTAGGTGATAATTGTAAGTGTTTTTGCAGTCGCAAAACATTAGTACATTGTTTTGAGACTTGCTATTTGAAAGGGAATGCCCCTTCCAAATAGCGAGTTGCAAAACCTATTTAACGAGTCACAAAAAAATTGCGACTCGCTAAATAGACTGTCATGGCCCAATATGTTTTTGCATGCGCTAACGGGTTCACAAACCCGTTTGCGCATGCAAAAAACGGGTCGTACATCTGGCCCTTTGTGCCGTTGCTGAGCACCGGAAACCGCTGGCTCAAATTAAGCGCTGCTGGAGCTCCACCTCCTCCCTTATAGAGAGAGATTAGTGAAAAGGAGACCATGGAGAGATGTCAGCACACATGCCTGGCCGTGGTGCAGTACCCCCAACCACAGTGCCCAGACAGTCTTTGTATTTAACTTTCCAATCACCAAAGTAGGATAAATCAGTTTCTTTAATCCTCCTGCCAATAATACCTCCCCATGCTCCCATTGTAAGATTACTTGAACAACAAGAGTAATGTCCATCAGAGAACATGATTTTTCCCCTGAAATGTAACACACAATTCGTTGACGGACTCCAGCAGTATGCGTGGCTGTAGAGCAGTACACCAGCCAGGGTGACCAGAGAGGCCTCTTCTCTGTCCATTCGGTCACTTAATGGTGGCATACCACCCTCTAAAGCAGCAGACATGATGTTTGCCAGCAAATAATACCTTCCTACTGAAAGATTAGCCCACAAACCCTGGACTGACCACTGGAGTTACCCAATGTGGGCAATCAGCTCCCTGCCCCTGTTTACTTCCATGAATATTGGTAGTGACAGTGAATTGCACTAAATCCCCTAGAGCAGTGGTTTGCCAATGTTTTAATGCCACACACTATCCGTCCTTTTCGTGTAAAAAATCCAGTCGCCCTCCCCCAGAATGCCAAACATATTTTTTTACTATTATATAAAATTAGCAGCTCTAAACAGATGTAACAATTCAAACATTGCAGTTATGTTCAGTTATTCCTTTTACAAATGCAATGAAATATATTATCAACACTCCAATGTTGCCATAATGGGCAGCACTTATTGATTGCTCCTCATTGATTGACTCTGTGGAGCTTAAATCATTTTAATCAACTCAGACCATGACTATAAAGTGCATTTACATGTTTCATTCGTTTAGGCTCAAAAATCCTCAAACATACTATGAACATCCTGATTTAAATGAATCTATTTGGGTCAACTTGAATCCTCTTATGGGCCTGAAGATGGTCTTGCGTACGACTGACAATTGAGAGCGAAAGGTCGACGGATGCTCCACTTCTGTGCATAAACCTGTTGGATTTCTGGATGAATTAATGCATACAGTGGGCTCATTCCATACATAAAGAGAGTGGATTCTTCATACATTAATCTCTGATGTTAAAAATAATATGTTTTCACTGTATTCTGTTTCACATGATTAATGTGTGTAGGGTTTATTGCTTATGTACCATACATCTTGTATTCATTATTAATTCTGAACATGAAGAATATATATATATTTGTCAAATCAAGCCTTACATATGCCTTTTCCCTTCCTGATTAATTTATGTGACTAGTAACTTAGAATTTCTGCCTCCAGGTTAGTTCTACACTGTCACCATTCTGGGACTTACTATCCAGAGTTACTTTTTTTTTTTTTGAGATCGTAAACTGATCCCCTTGTTCGCACATTACTTTCAGGCTGTCAGCACTTGAGGCAGCACCGCCGCTCTGGTTGCTGCACTGCCTGGCATCAAATATTAGCTGATTTGGGCCTGGTTTTTTCACAAAAAAACGCAGCACTGTGTTGATGCTTCTTTTGGCCAGAGCCTGGCTTCTGTCATTATATCAGATTACATTCCTTTTGTAAAAGGAAAACATTTATTTTCACTCATAGTATATTTCTTCATATGTGCTATTGTCAGCATACCCCTTCATAAACCAACCAAATAATAAATGATATGATTCCTGGGTACACACTTAGGGGCCTATTTATGAGGTGGTTTGCATCACTCCTGCACCACGCAACATGGTGCAAAGCGACGCAAACCTTAGGACAGATTTTTGAAGCCAGGTGAAACGCAATGCAGAGCACATTGCTGCTTTGCATTGCTCTGCCCTAGGAAGGCGTTGCGTGGGTGTTCCCATGCATCTCCCATAGTTTTTGACACATTTTCAAATTTACATAAACTTGTAAACCTCAGAATGTGCCACAATGGTATACCTGTCCAGGAGGGGGGGAAATGAGGAGAAATATCTCTATTTCTCCTTGTTTCTTCCTCTGTTATGCAGCACACATAGAAAGAGGAATGTGCCTCACGGGATTGTTTTTGTGCAGGAAAGTGCCCCTTCCTGCACAAAAACAATCCTGCAGGCACTCTTGCATCAAGGTGCAAGGGCACCGGCGTAGCTAGGGGGGGGCGGTGGGGGCGGTCCGCCCCAGGCGGCACTGTTTTGAGGGCGGCGGCCTCGCGGCACTGGCCCGTTGCGGCTGCCTTTATAATTTATTTGGGTACACTGACTGACAGTCAGTGTACCCAAATACATTATAAAGGCCGCCGGAATGGGCCAGTGCCGCGCGGCCACCGTTTGAAGTACAAGCACTGCTTACGTGACGTGACCTGCTTGCAAAAAAAGCAACAAATTGCTGCCTGCAGCGCACGCACCACATTGCCAGATTGGACTATTTGGCGCGCGGTAGAACAAGCTCCAGTGCTTGCACCTCGTGATGTCTGAGCAGCCCACTACTTCCGGTGCAGCCAGGGAGAGGGAATGCAGGGGTTGGGATGGATTCCTGCACCCCTACCACCATTCTACGATGACGGTGGTCGGTGAATTAATCAGCTAATAAAGTGTACATTAAAGGTAGGAGAGCAGAGTGGGTCTGAAGAGGCAGTGTTTAAAACCGGAGTGTAGTGCAGGCCCGGTTCTAGGGGGTGGGCCGGGTGGGCCAGGCGCACCCAAACTTGAGCCTTGGCCCTGGAAATGAATCTTCAACCGATGTACAAGAATAATAAAAAATGTTCAAGTAACTGGTGATTTATGATCTTGCTGGAGAGCAATCATTTGTCTGTTGCTAGTTTTTAAATGCAGATAAACTGTATTTTATGTGGGTAGCTCGGTGCCTTTGTCACAGAGATCCTTGTGTTACTTGCCGTTCAGAAGTTACAATCCTAAATTAGGACAGTGACCTCAGAACTGTCATCAAAGAGCTGCATACAAACTTCACCTTTGTTTGTGTTGTGATATAGTTAGAACTTCTCCAGTCTTTCATTATTCTGATGTTGCTAAAAAGAGTTTGTTTGGGAAGTCATACATTTTTATCAGTAAAGCCAACCTCCAACCACTGGAGTACTCTTTAAATCCTGAGTTTGTGCTTCTCCAGACCAAAGCCTTGTAAAATATATTGCCCACCAGTATGGATGACATGTTATTCCTACACATGTAATCCTCATTGGCCTATGTGACATTCCCCGTAGGCTGATTTATTGTCTCTGTGCAATATGTGAGTTCTGTAAAGTACTGTGACACCCTACACTGATGTGAGTAGCGCAATACAACAAATGGAATGCCTATGAGAGAGGGACAACGGAGAGTTGAGGGGCACTGGTTAAGGGTGGCAGTGAGGGAATCCGAGGAGGTGATCATGGGGTGGGGGGAACTACAGAGAGATGAGGAGCACTAGTGAAGGGTGGCAGTGAGGGAATACGAGGAGCTGGTCATGGGGTGGGGACAACTACCGAGAGATGAGGGGTGCTAGTCGAGGGTGGCAGTGAGGGAAGCCGAGGAGGAGGTCATAGGGTGGGGTGGAACTAACGAGAGATGAGGTGCACTAGTGGAGGGAGCAGTGAGGGAATCTGAGGAGGAGGTCATGGGGTGGGGGGGCTACAGAGAAATGAGGGGCACTATTGGAGGGTGACAGTGAGGAAAACCGAGGAGGAGGTCATGGGGTGGGGGGGAACTACAGAGAGATGAGCGGCACAAGTGTAGGGTGGCAGTGAGGGAATCTGAGGAGGTGGTCATGGGGTAGGGGGGCTACGGAGCGATGAGGGGCACTGGTGGAGCGTGGCAGTGATGGAGTCTGAGGAGGAGGTCATGAGGAGGAGGGGCTGCGGAGAGATGAAGGACACTGTTGGAGGGTGGTAGTAAAGGTATCAACGGAGAAAGAGGTCATTGTTAGGGCCCCAAAAAAGACTTTTGCACCAGCACTAAATCCAACCCTGTCATGGCCTTTCTGTTTTTGTATATTTAATTAACAGTCGGGTGATTAGGAAAACTGTGAAGCATACTTTAAAGTGCATGCTAATTACATTTACTGCTATATTCAATGCTTCAAGTTTGAAGGTGATTTTACTAATGTTTTTTACCAGGAATAATGAAAATGTAACTGGATGGTGGCTCATATGGGGCTGGGGCCAAAAGTCAGCTGTGAGATAAGATGCACTGAGGAGGGGTGGTAGAAAGGTGGATAATCAAGCCTGTAAGGGAGTGCGTTGCAGAGTCTGGGGTCAGGTGGAGGTAGTAATGAAGAGGCATTCTCCCTGAAGACTCACACAGAGGGAGCCTGTAAGGGAGTGCGTTGCAGAGTTGGGGTCAAGTGGAGGTAGTAATGAAGAGGGATTCTCCCTGAAGACTCACACAGAGGGAGCCTGTATGGGAGTGCGTTGCAGAGTAGGGGTCAGGTGGAGGTAGTAATGAAGAGATATTCTCCCTGAAGACTCACACAGAGGGAGCCTGTATGGGAGTGCATTGCAGAGTCCAGGGTCAGGTGGAGGTAGTAATGAAGAGGGATTCTCCCTGAAGATTCACACAGAGGGAGCCTGTATGGGAGTGCGTTTCAGAGTCTGGGGTCAGGTGGAGGTAGTAATGAAGAGGGATTCTCCCTGAAGATTCACACAGAAGGGAGCCTGTATGGGAGTGCGTTTCAGAGTCTGGGGTCAGGTGGAGGTAGTAATGAAGAGGGATTCTCCCTGAAGGCTCGCACAGTGGGAGCCTGAGTAGTGTTACTTGCCTGATACTCCCACCTTAGAAATCTCCTCTTCCCATCAAAGGGACATTGCAAGGGAAAAAAACACTTTTTGAGAGTGATAACATTTAGAAAGAAATTTGGAAAAGAGTGTGTTATACTGGGCCTTGGTAGACTAAGAAGAGAAAAAGGAGGGCTGGAAGCAGGCCTGGCTAGACATATAAGTGACAAATTGGGTCTGTAGTGGCCCACCCGAATGCACCCTTGGCCCACCCAAATAAAAGTTCCTGGAGCCGGGCGTGGTGTAGTGTGTGAGTTTTGGTGATAAAATGTGAGGGTAGAAGGAGTAATTTAAAGGTTGGATAGTTTAAATATAGGATGGGTTAATATAAGGCAGAGGTAGTAGGAGTATGAAGTAGTTGGGTGTTGAAGGGGTAATTATGTTTGTGTGCATTTACTGATCTAGCACGTTCTAAATTCAGTACACTTGTGAGCAGATTTACCAAGATTCACACTATGCAACTATGTGCAATAGTCTCCCTTGCACAACCAAAATTAGCATTGCATTGTATTTACTGCGCATTGTGCCACAATGATGGCATCAGCCACACACATGCAAATAACTCTGTTATTTGTGACAAATATGATTTTTAATGTATGCAAAGACAGAGAAACAATACTTTGTATGAGTTTTGTGTTTTGAGTAAACCCTTGAATGCAATTCTTTTGTGCAGACAGCCTCCTAAGGGTAAATTGGGCGCTGCGTGTAATTTTAGCAAATATCACACCTAATATGCTTTGAAATATTTTGGCATTTCCCATTGTCTGTTGTTTGTACTGGGCTACGCTAGTTTCTATGGCTTTAGTTTAGTTGATATGGATTTGCCTGGAGTTCTAGGGGGGTTTTGTGCTACGCGACTAGAATTAGATTACTCAACATTATGTTGTTACATATATATTATAATTTATGGAATAATAAAATGTAAGAGGAGAGAGGATGAATTTCAATATCAGTAAATAAGACCAGTTCTAGAAATCCTTGGTATAGTGAAAGCGAAGGGGCATGGGGTATTGAGGCTGACATTGTGACATCGAAGATTTGCTCAGGTAAAATGGGTCATGCTGAGTGCGCAGGGTAAGTTGATACTGGGAGACTGAGTATAGGAGTAGTAGGTAGGAAGTGGGGACAGTTTGAAAGTTGGAAGTATTTAGAGGTCAGGATGGATGTGACAAAATATAGGGTAGCTTCGGTGCTGGGGAGGAAGTTGGAAGGGAATAGTTTACAACTGGAGATAGTTTCAGCATTGGAGGGGTAGTTTGAAGGTGGAGTTCGCATGAAGGTAGGGGTAGTTTGTTTGAAGGGGTGGCTTTGTTGTAGAAGGTAGTCAGTGGAGATACTCTGACTGTAGGCAGAGTTCTTTGACAATAGGAAGTAGTTTGAGTGGAGGGGTAGTCTAAAAGTATGGGGTAGCGAGAAGATGGGGTAGTTTTGGTGTTGGAGAGGTTGTTTTGTTGCAGTTTGGGTGAAGGAGGTTAGGTTGAAAGGGGGATCATTTGAGCATAGAAGTGCTAGATTGAAGGTAGAAGGGGACAGTGTGAGGGAAGATTCGGATATCTGATGGTTGGGAAAGTTTAAGGGGCAGTATCGGGTAAAAGTGCATTAGCCCAGGCTGTGTATTAGTGCCATTCAAAATTACTTTTAACCACACTGCAAAGCATCTGCACTGCTATACAGCATGGCTACAAAGCATTGCCAAAGCAATAGCCCTCATAAGCAAGACCTTTTGGCTTTGCCAGTTCTTGTTTTTCATTACAGCGTCAGCTCAGCAAAGTAAGTCTGTGCTGAAGTGGATATTTACAGCTGAAGAGTGAATTTGGCAAGCATCACCTGTGTGTTCTTAGTAACACACACAAAAAGAGTGTGGGGCGATATGAAAGTGCAGAGACCTTGGCATTACTCACGTGCTAACGAGAGATGTTTGTGAGGACAGGCACATACCGTGATATCAGGACTCACATTCAATTACTTTGCTTTCTAAACTTTCAGGAATATTGAAACAAGGCACCTTGGGTGCAATTTATTTTAATATTACATTGGGAAACTAAACTGTTATTAGTATACATTGCCACGGTTTCTTCTGCAGATTCCGTGGGTTGTCCCCTCCTAATATACTCTTTCCCCCCACAAAAATATGGAAATATTTCTATAGATTTTTACATCTTTTTTGCGGGCATGGGGCTGTCTGTAGTGACAGGTGCAGGGTCAAGGCTGTCTCTACGATGGGCCACGGGTCAGATCCCCCTTCTGGCCTGGTAAAAACTGAATTTTTCACATTCTACTGCATTCTCTGGCCTGACACTCCAGCTTATTGAAATGCTTTCGGAGCACTGACAGTCTTTAAAAACTCACACTACTATACTGTAGTGACCGTAGGCGACACTGAGTTGGTGTTGAATGCTCTCTGGTGGGAGGAGGAGTAGAAGGGTTACACTGCTCTCTCCTGGGATGGGTGGGGTCAGGGTATGTAGTTCTTCTGCTGCTGGGGCAGTGGATGGCTCCAGTGCTCTCTCCTGGGAGGGGCACGTGGGATGGTTTCTACTGAGCTCTCATGGGGGCTTGGGTGGAGTGAGAAGGCTTCCACTGCAGGGCTGGTACTGCCCCAACTGCAGAATTCAAGTTAGTCTAGTGATCAGGTGCATTGGACTCACCTGTAGTATCTTGAAGGTGCTGCCAGGGGAATCGTGGTCAAACCCAGTTTGGTGGACCGGTCTGCAGACATTGCTGAGGTCACGGACGGGGTAGATAGGGGACAGGGGACAAGGGTCCTGCACAATCTGTGATGTTATGAGTGAGATGTCACAAACAGAGTAGGTAGAACTGATGTAAGTTTTGGGTTTCCTTCTGCTTTTCCTTCAGCGGCGTAGCTAGGTGGGGGCTGCCCGCCCCGGGCGGCAATGTTTTGGGGACGGGGGCAGTCTAGCCCTGGACTGTGTCATGTATGTGCATGTAACTTGCATGATCGAGGTAACTATTAGCGGCAATACTACGTGTCTCTCGGACCTCTTTCAGGTGCTCGCCGTCCTTTTTCCCCAGCACCCCCCCCCCCCCCCCCCCGGGGGGCGGCAATCCGAAGGGTAGCCCCGGGCGCCACAAGCTCTAGCTACGCCTCTGTGCAAGGGTGCATGTGTTAGCTCTAGGTAGCCAAAACGGCGCCTACACAGGTGAAAGGACAGGAATGCGCCATATTGCCTTAAATACTGCGCATTCCTGCCCCTTCCCTGTCACGTACTACAGCACAGCAAGGTGATTTGCTGCACAGCACTGCATGACTTCCCCATAAATGGGCTCTTAGATGTGGTAGCTGTGTGTTTCTCTGGGCATTATCCTGCCCAGTTTTAAATAAAACTGTGGTCATATTCCAGTCATATCCATAAACTGTGTCGTGAGTTTCTTGGACCCTAAAGGGGGGTCGGGTTTTACTCGATGAGGCATTAGGTGCGTTGTATTTTGAAGAGCTGGCTAGGCTGATGAGATTATTTGGCAGTGGGAACATTGTTGATGGAGTGCTGGTTGGGGGCTGTGATTCTGAAGAAGAACATAAGACAGCTGGATGTTCAAGGCACAGGAGCAAGATTTTAGAGTTGACACCTGATGTTATTGTACAAGGTTATTTGGCAATTGAGGAGGTGTTGGTCTTATCGGCACCGGTTTTGGGTGTTTGTAAAACTGCCTGCAGTGGGATGTGGCCCTTATTGCAAATGTGTAGAGTTTCTCTGGAATTGGCAGAGGTGTATGTTCCTGAGGCACTGGATCAGGAAGTTAGATTTCTTAAACAGCGGGTTTGCATGTCAGGTTGGTCCACTCGTCTCAGCAGAATGAGAGTGGGAGCTTTTGGGGTTCTGATGCAGTGGTAGGTGTATTTGTGTTTTTGGGAGCATGGGGGTTGTGGGGTTCAAAAACATGAGGGGGGTGAAGTGCCTACTTTAAATATGTGCTGGGGATAGAAGACAGTGGGTTTCTGTGGGGGCTTGAAAAGACAGAGGGAACGGCCTCCTCTCCATCTTTTCTTTCGAGGCAATATCAGCCCTGTGTAAGTGATACATTCCTATCAAAACCCTTCTTCAGGGCATATTTACTAGGAAGTGGCAGACAGCAGCGTTGTGGCTTAACGCCGCGTTCCGCCACTTCCAAAATGCAAGGCTTAATTGTATTTACAAGAATACGGTGCAGCCCTGCGCTTCCCGCTGCGCTGGTGCTACGCTTAGCAGCCTAACACCAACGCAGGCACCCTTGCACCATGGTGCAAGGGTGCCTGTGTTGTAGGGGAAGATTGTTAATGTGCTGGAAGGTCCCCCTTCCTGCACATTAACAATCTTTAAATGGCGTTCTGTAACTCAAAACATAATTATTTTTTATTGATTGTTTATGTGCAGGAAGAGTCACCTTCCTGCACATAAACAATCATTGGCCTTTTGCTGTTTCTATGTGTGCTGCACAATGCAGCACAGATAGAAACAGCAAAAACGAGGAGAAATGAATTTCTCCTCGTTGCACCTGTTTAATACGAAGTTTTCCCTGGTCTAAATTTTGGTACTGCCCTATATTTACGCCACCCTTGTAAATGTGGGGCGGTCTCAAAATCAATGGGTTTTGTGGTGGAACGCCCACCACAACACCCGCCTTTCATGCTAAGTATAGCGTGAAAGGGGACCTTATTTACAAGGCAGCGTTAAGTAGCTTATAAGCCCATAGCCCCAAAGGAAGGTCACTAAAATTGACGTTCCTGTGGCGATAGAGGCTTGTAAATATGCCCCTTTGTGTTAGACACTCCAATAAAGAGATGACCACTAAATAGCTTGGGCGATGGGTCACAAGGGAGGTTTGCGCTGCCGGTGGAGCCAGGCTGAGCCATGCAGGGAAGGAAAGGGCTGGTAGAACTGACAAATCTTCTAACCCTGGAAACGAAACAGCCATCCGGAAATTGCCTGAGATAGAGTAGGCCCCGCCCGCCAAAACGCTTCTATGCCGAGTGCTAAATCCCATCGCCGCCGTGACAAGGTAATAAAAGCATAAGTCGAATAAATAAAAAGCCTGAAAAATTAAGCTCAGATTAGACCCTTGAATGTATGTCCTCTGTTTGAAGCTTGACAGCGGAGAGGTGGGCGCTCAAGCAACGCACTAGCAGCCTGACTAGTACATCTCAGACAGTTTTCTGCTGTGGGTGAGGAGGGAGAGACAGACTGTACAGACCCTAAGAGCACGGCCTGCTTGGATCCGAGGACAGATTTTGCCTACCTAATTTACAATTTTACATGGAACATTTTGAAACAATTGCAAATAATTCTGAATTATTTGGAAGACTTTGGGACCGAGTTCATCCTCATTTCGTCTTTTCAAATTATTTTATCTTTGCCTATAATTTGCTTTCTGAGACACAGCTGACTGAGAGAGGGCTTGCTACAACAGAGGCATTAGATTTTGTGATCTCCGAGTGGGAGGCAGGGAGCCTGAGGGCAGTTCCACCAGCTGTTTGTTTCTTCAGCATGCACTAAAGGTGTTTTGGGACTCTTCAGCATAGGCGGGTGTGTTGGGTTTCTAAGGCACCGCTGCATTGTTCGCTTTAGCAGAGACTGCAGAACTTTTTTTCTTTTGAGGTAGGTGGGCTGGAGAGATGGATTTCAGAGGCAGCGTAGAGGGGGTTTGCGAGGAGACTGGTGGGTAATCTGCTGTTCGTGACACCCAGCCTGTAAATGGTTTCTGATATGTGATGTCTGAGTGGATGTTTTTGTTCCTTCTAATCATGCCGCTTTCCTTTACCTCCTGTGTGTGCAGTGCCTACGCCGGAGGAGATGTGCAATCTAACGCCAGAGTCTTCCCCAGAGTGAGTATGCAGGAGTGCCACCCTCAGCCCTACGCCTCTTCCTAGCCACAGCTACACAAACTCTCCCTCAGTCACTCTCACCGCCTCTCTCCCATGTTCTCGCTCCTCATTCGCTTCCTTGTCTCTTCCTTCTTCACTCTTCATCTTTCTACTTGTTTTCTGTCCTTCATCTCTCTCCCTCCCTTGTTCATGGTCACTCACTCCCTCCTGTTTTTGTTTACTGACACCCAGGGTCTTCCTTGTTCCTCGCCAATCACTTTGTCACCCAGTGGTAGGCTATAACCGTCCACATCCCTCCCCCGTACTCTCTTACAGTTTGTCTTTGACTCCCCATCATCTCCCCTCATCTCCCTTCTGTAATGTCCCCACCTCTCCCCCTTCCTCTCTGTGCCCTTGTCCTGAAACAGTAACGCGTTGTTGCCTCCCTGACTCCCTCTTTCTTTCTCTCTCCCGCCTGTCCTTGTATTCCCTGCTCCCTGTAACGTCCATGCACCCCACTAGTCTCTCCCCCTACTATCTCCAGAATCTTTCCCCTCTCCTTCAACCCACCTTCATCTTTCTGCAGTCTCTTTCCACTCTCTTTTTCTTCTCTACTGTGTACTCTTCTCCCATCTCCCGCTACCTCAGCTCGCCTCCCTGTCCGCCACCTCTATTGTCTCTCATGTTCCACACACCTCTTCGTTAGCAAGACTGGTTCTTTCCTCTGCTGTTTCTTTCTCTGTTTTTCTTTCTTGCTTATCCTTACGTCTAGATAATGACAAGCTTGTCTCTACTGTCCCAGTCACCTCTTCATCACGACCTTCCCTTTTCACCCCATCTGCCATCTTTTCTTCACTGAGATCGACCCCGCCTCTCTGCCTTTCTTGTCTCGCTGCACCTGAGCCTTCGGCTAGGGCACCAGGAGGGCAACTTCTACCGAGGGTGCAGGGATATCTGTTGTAACTGAAGACCCTGGCATTACTGGATCCTCTGGCACTGCTTGGCATGTGGTACCCCCACGCCATTCAAATATCAGATGACGTGCCTAACCATCTCTTCCCCAGTACTCCTGCCCCCTCTTCTTTCTACTGGTCCATTCTCCTCTGTAGATATCCTGTATAGTCCTTATGCCCCTCATCACCTAACGTTCGCCCTTTCATTTCCAATTCACCCCATTCCTCTTAGTCCCATTCTCCACATCATCTCTCCTCCCCATCCTTCTCTCGCCTCTATTTGTCAGCCTCCTCCTTTCCCCATCACGCTCCTCTCGTTCTCTCTTCCTAAGGACTGTCCCCAGTTCTATTCTCCTTTCCTCTTTTTCATCTCTTCACTCGCCCAGTCTTTCCTCTTTCCCTCCTCATTTGCTTTTCTCCATCTTCTCACGTTAGCTTTTCCCCATCCCCTCCTTTCTCCACATCTCTTACTTCTCTCTCCTCCACCTCTCCTGTTCTGCATGTCTTCTCTCCCTTTCACTCCTCCTGCACGATTCGTCCTTTCTCTTCTCTGTCGACTCTACCCCTCCCCCATCTCTCCCTCCAAGCTCCAGAATCAGCCTTTGTCTTTTTAGGCAGTAAAAAAATAACCCCCTCCACTCCCCACAGTTTTATGATGTGACTTTAAAGGCTTAATTTGGCCTTCTCCTCTCCAAACCGGTGAAAATAAAAAAAGCCATAAAAGATAATTAACTGTGGAATATCTGCACTGGCTTTGCTGTACGGATTCCAATAAACCAGTGTTCTGCTTCTGCTCGCGTTTTCATTCTGTTTATTTCTCTTGTTATTTTTACATCTTTCTCGGTGTTGTTTTTACTCTATTTAATTTGCATTCGTTTGTTTATCATTTCTTTTCCAACCGACATCTTTATTCCTGTGAACATTACTTTACACAATTTACCTTCATTCTTTGCCTTTCGTCTTCCTTCTTGTTTTAGCTTTTTAAAATTTATAATAACAATAAACCCTCCTGGTCTATTACTTACATTATTCGCCCTTCTTTCCTATTTTCTCTATGCTTCTTTAGTTTATTGTTTTATTTGCTTCCTTCCCAACCTTTCTAATCACTTTTCTTTTTCATTAATTTTATACCGTTTGTTGTTTTTTTTCTTCATGCTACTTACATCTGTGTGGTTCTATCACTTCCCCTTTACTTTACTTTCATCTAATGCCCTTTTGTGCTGCCTTTTCTGCCTCTTTTTGTTTTTATTGATGTATTTCTATTATCTCATTCTTTTTGACTTTCCATGTATCACTCTCCTCCTGCACCCTTTCCTTCCACATTCCCAGTCTATCACCAACGAGGTAAATCCAAAAGTAGACATTCCCACCTCGCTCTATGTTCTCCCTTGTTGATGTGTATAGTGATGTGAAAGTTAACAGATGCTTTAGGACACAATACACATATACTACTGTTTTACTATTAATTCAACGTTATTGTTGAAGAAACCCCTACATAGCACTTTACTCTCCACGGATGTTTTAACCTCTTCCGTGATGCTTATCAAGGAAAATGTTTATCTCACAGAGCCCCCATTCAAATGCAATCATATTATAAAAAGGTATACAAAACAATGCTAATTGTAATTTGTTTCAGTTATCCAAATAAGTACTTTAACACGTAATTTAAAAAAGTAATTATACAAGTCATCTTTCCAAGTCGATGAGCAGCTTCTCAAGTCCTCACTTTTATTACTTAAATTGAAATATATAATTAATCCATCAGTCAATCATTCAACGTTGGCATAAAACATAAATAAAATTAAAACAACCACAATTTGATTATTGTATACCCTCTCCAACAAGATGTAATTAGGATTGCATGACAGTTACCGCCAACCTATGGTATTTTTACAATCACTTTATTCATCAAACTTCATTTTGGCTATTGCTCGAATCACACATCACATTAGCAAATCCAGGACTGGTGAAATGCTTCATTAGCCAACAACTAGCAAATGGGGCATGGCATAACCTCTATGACCTATAATTGTCATATCAAGGGGCCGATTACGATCCTGGAAAAACCCGGTACAAACCGTGGGTCGGAGCTTTTTCTCCGTCCGACTCGTACCGGGTTGTAAAACTTTACAAACATGCAATTACGATTCGTACGGAAACACCATTTCCGTACGAATCGGAAAAAAGACCAACCGACAGAAAAATACATACAAATGTGATCCGGGACACCGCGGACGTGACGTCCGGACGGAGTTAGGCATGTTTTTACGTACCAGCAATTACGATTCGCACCGACTGCAGTCCGGATGGGAAAATTTTTACGGCACCTAAAAAGTGCCGGAAAAGCTAAGTACGCAGCGATGCGAGCTGATTAGGGGGCCCGGTATGCGCCGTACACCCCCCCGCCCCCCGTATGTACGGAGCGTACCCCCGTACCCCCCCACCCCCGTATGTACGGAGCGTACCCCCGTACCCCCCAGCCCCCCGTATGTACGGAGCATACCCCCGTACCCCCAGCCCCCTGTATGTACGGAGCGTACCCCCCAGCCCCCGTATGTACGGAGCGTACCCCCGTACCCCCCAGCCCCCCGTATGCGCTGGGGGTCCGCACCGTACATACGGGGCTGGGGGTATGCTCCGTACATACGGGGGGCTGGGGGGTACGCTCCGTACTTACATGGGGCTGGGGGGTACGGGGGTACGCTCCATACATACGGGGGGCTGGGGGGTACGCTCCGTACATACGGGGGCTGGGGGGTACGGGGGTACGCTCCGTACATACGGGGGGCTGGGGGTACGCTCCGTACATACGGGGGGCTGGGGGGTACGGCGCGCCCATCCGCGGGGGGCTGGGGGTATGGCGCACCCATCCGCGGGGGGGCTGGGGGTACGGCGCAAACATACGGGGGGCGGGGGGGGTACGGCACGTACCGGGCACTTGTTTGGACATCTCCATGGTTGCTATGGGAGTTCGCTCCGGACGGTCTTTTTTCGAAACAGTTGTACAATCGGACGGATGGGACGGATCGTACTTGCGCATTTGGACTTCAGTTTTCCCATTTGTACGTAAAAATGTCCGGGGACGTGTCGGAGACTTTTCCCGACCCGAGGACGTGTGGGGGAATTTTCCCAATGCGATTTGTATGGACTTTTTCCCATACGAATCGTACTTGGCAGTTTGTATGGCGCTTTTACCATTTGTACGGAAAAAAGTCCAGATTCAATTCGGTTGGGGAAATTTTTTCCAGGATCCTAATCGGCACCCAAGTATTTTGGGAGACCCTGGCAAGATTTAGTTTAGGGGCCCCTGTCCGTAACAGCTTTGAATTGTATTACCCCTCATCTGCTACTTCAAACGCCACGATGCCAAACATTATTGAATGATACATCAAAGATTGAGGTGGAGAAATAGACAGATGTGAGATAGAGAAAGGGTTCAATTTCCCGGGGAGGTGGAGGTCCTGGGGAATTTCCCACTTTGCCATGCCTTAAAACGTCTCTGTTACCTATGACTTCATTCTCAAAGTGAAATTTAATAAAAAATAGCCTTACTATCCAAATACCACTATTTGCAGAGTAAATGAATATGAAAATATCACTTAATTGCAACAACCTGTATCAAGCAATTGGGCTTGTGCCCACATACAGAATGCTCTGCACAAAGCAGTCAGTGGCACTTTGGTACGGTCTCAGATGTATAATAAAGTGTGGAAGTACACTCTCCTCTTCACAAAAGTTGAGTTGTTGATGGGACTTAGCTATAGTGTCTATGTACCTCTCTCTTCTTGGCATGAGTAGTGTTCTTGGCAGGCTTACCTACCATGCCTCTCTATCCCTCTCCTCTTGACATGGTTTGAGTTATTGTCTTTAGCCATGTTGTGTCTGTATTCCTCCCCTCTTGACATGAGTTGGGGTCCTGATAGGCCTTAGATATGGTGTCTCTCCACCCCTCTTCTCTTCCTCCCGTTTTACCTGTCCATGAGGTAAGCATAGAAAAAGGCTTGTGTATCTTACCCTTTCTTTTGAAAACATGTCCCGAGAAGTGCAATCGTGTATGCTAACAGAATGCAGACCTGGAAGCATAACAGCCTTGAGTCACCAAATTCAACTCATGCCAAGCAAAATGTTTTGGATAGTGACAGAAGTGGTAAAAGGTGAGCAAATGCTTCCTCCAAACCGTGTTTTTTCTAACCTTTGACTTTATTTCCCACCCTTTCTCCTTCACACAGACTTGCCAAAAAATCTTGGTTTGGGAATTTTATCAACCTGGAGAAAGAAGAGCAGATATTTATAGTGATAAAAGACAAGCCTTTGAGTTCCATCAAAGCTGATATAGTCCATGCCTTCCTCTCGGTAAGCTAAGCCTGGGTATGTATGTTGGGTCTTTTTGTGTGTCACTCTACTTATGTATGCATTGATGTGCGCGCAACACCGTGTGCGTGTGTACATCTATTTATCCCTGAACATGTGTATTTCTGAATTCCTGAACTAGTGTGTATGTGCTTTGCGGGATCTGTTAACACTGTGTCTGCGTAAGTCTTTTCAGTGTCTCTGTGATACTACCACATGATCATGGGTGTCACGTTCATGTGTGTGTGTGTTTACCATTGCATTTCACTTTCTGTACCTGTGAAACATTCAGGCAGATTTATCAACACTTTGCTGCCTGTGCAAAATCACCAACTGTGACGGAAACCAGTGTAAAATATTGATTTTTTTATTTCATTTCCAGCACAAACCTTTTTTTGAAACCGAAAAATTGCCTAATAGCAACTTATAGTAGCACGTTGTACTGCTTTGCATTACTTTGCATCAAGGGGCATACCATGGGTGGGACATTGACACCCCCAATCTACCACCCATGGTTTTTCATTCAAAGCCCTATCTACAACATTGGTAGGTGGGCATTTGCACCAAACCCTTACGCCTCCTTGAGGCAGGTGTTAACTTGGAGAAATGTGTTTATTTCTCCAAACTTTTCAAACTTCACATGTGCAGCACTGTACAGCACACATATATTTGGAAGAGAGGTCCCTTCCTGTACACAACTTGTGCTAGACATGAAATAATGTGAAGTATGTTAAACAAGATGTAGTGTGATTTCATAATATCTGTGATTTTTCTTGTGTGCAATCCCTTGAAAAAAAATTCACAATTTTACAAACCCAAAGTTAAGAGCAGAAAAAGACAGAGGCACCAGTGGGTCATGGGTGTGGTAATGAAAGCAGAGGGGGACATGCATAAGTTTTGACTTTATAAAAAAAAATCACGTCATAACACAGAGATGCGATCCAACAAGTGGTACGAGTAAGCGTGTTTTTGAGTGGGTGGAGAATAAACCACCTTTATATTGTATGTGACTGTAGCTGAAGTTTCACTAACCAAATTTATCTTTCCCATTTATTAAAAAACACAGGTTTAAAAAAAAAATACAAGAGCAAACGAGTTGCAACTCTAAATCAGTGAATTTGGTTTAGCGTAGACTCTACCTGGCATTACTTGGAGTTATCTGGCATTACTCCTGGGAATCTAGGAAAGGAGTTGCAGTTGGGCATCCTCCTGCTCGCATTTGTGAATACTTCGTGCATGGCTCCATGCCCTGTCAAGAAATGCAAACAGCTGGCACTCCTCAAGTCAAAGGGAAGATTGAATCGACATCTTGGCACTGATTCTGCACAAGGGCGACAACCTCTCTTTTAGATTCCTGCCATTTACATATGATTATACATTTCTGTAGTGTCGCCTCTAGCAAGACCTTGATGGAAACCCTTTCCCCTGAGGAAAGAGAACAAAATTGACAGAAAATAAAGCAGATGTATTTAATATTTCTCAACAGTCCATGTGGGGGAATCAGAATAGCATAATGTCCAGGGACGCATGTGACGTTCATGTGCTTGCTGCACTCCAGACATATGGTACCCATATTAACAACAAAGCTGAGTGTCCACAGGGGAGTTTTAGAGAAGTCGGTGTGATTTGACAAAAAACTAAGGGGCATATTTACAAGCCCCTATCGCCACCACAACGTCACTCTGGTGGCGATGGCGGATTTGCCTTTTTTACAAGGCAGGGTTAAGCCACTTAGCCTGGCTTAACGCTGCCTTGTAAATAAGGCCCCCTTTCACGCTGTACTTAGCGTGAAAGGGGACGGCAGTGGGTGTTGCGGTGGGCGTTCCACCACAACACCCATTGATTTTGACGCTGCCCCCTATTGACAAGGGTGGTGTAAATAGGAGGCAGCGCAGAAATGAAGACTGGGGAAATCCTGGTCTTAAGCAGGCGAACCGAGGAGAAATGCTTCATTTCTCCTTGTTTTTGCTGTATCCAGGTGAGCTGCATTGTGCAGCACAGATAGGAACAGCAAATTGCCATTGATTGTTTATGAGCAGGAAGGTGACTCTTCCTGCACATAAACAATCAAAAAACAAATACGGATTGCAACGTCTATGTGTTCTACATTAACAAATTACCATTATATACATAAAATACATAAAACTAAGCAGCAAGTTACAATAAACAATCTTCCCCTCAATGCAGACACCTTCGAACTCTGGTGCAAGGGTGCCTGCGTTGGCACTAGGCTGCTAAGTTTAGCACCAGCGCAGTGGGAAACGCAGGGCTGCACCATTTTGTTGTAAATATGGTGCAGCCCTGCATTTCTGAAGTGGCGGAGCACGGCGTTATGCCAAGGAGGCTAACGCCCTGCTCCGCCACTTTGTTGTAAATATGCCCTTTAGTATCCCACCCGCAAAGTGGTAACTGTATATCCACAGACATCTGCCAGTCCACCGTTTACACTCCTCGAGGCACCTGTCTCACACATAAACGCTTCTCACATATGTGGTGTATTTCAATACACCAGCTATTACAGTGTTTTCAGAAGTGTGTTGTGGGTTGCACTTTTGTTGCAAAAGAAAAACTTTGCATCATTGCTGTAGGCATCACTTATAAGACATAAGACACGTGTAAGACACAAATATAGTTAGAAATTAAGCTATTCATTATGAGCGTATATATATATATGTGTGTACATATATATATATTTATATATATTCACTTAAAAAACCATAGGTTTCACACACGGTATAGTTAGGAATTAGCATTTAAAAAACCTTGCAAATTCACTTAAAAAACCATAGGTTTCACACATGTTATAGTTAGCTGAACATTTCACTCGTAAAAAACCATTGAAATTCCCCCCTTATAGTTAGTTCAGATAACTATAACTCGCGCGACCGCAATCCACTGCTCATGACGTCACATATTACATCACTCATGACATGGTCAGTGGCATCACTCATGACATCACTGATGACATCATCCTTGTGATAGAGTGGCGGTCGCGCGAGTTATAGTTATCTGAACTAACTATAACGGGGGAATTTCAATGGTTTTTTACGAGTGAAATGTCCAGCTAACTATAACATGTGTGAAACCTATGGTTTTTTAAGTGAATTTGCAAGGTTTTTTAAATGCTAATTCCTAACTATAACGTGTGTGAAACCTATGGTTTTTTAAGTGAATTTGTAAGGTTTTTTAAGTGCTAAGTTATGTATGTTTTATTATATTTTATATATATATATATATTTTTTTTAAGGTTTTTCACTGTGCGCGCGGGGTGCGCGCACAGTGCGCGCACCCCGGGTTTTTTTTGAAAAAAAAAAAATGTTTTTTTCACCCTTCGGGGTCCTTCAGGGACCCCCTGACAAAGGCTAGGGGTATTGGAACACTCTACCCTGCCCCCTTTTCACGTTCTCCACCTTTCTTTTTCCCTGTCACACACACAACACACAAAATGGCGGTAGACACTTCCTGATTTCGACCGATTCAAACGTTGACTGACATGAAACCACCAATCAGAATTACGCTCGCGCACGTTAAGTTGTGCGCACTGTGCGCGCACGGTGCGCGCACGGTGCGCGCTTATAGATATTTATGTGCTTTTAACTGCAATTTTCTCAGGAACTACTGAGCAGATTGACTCCATATATGCAAAGGGCACATCCCTGACCTGAGGACTACCTCTTTGCCAAATTTCAAGTAATTCTGTTCAGCCGTTCGGGCTGTACCTTCGACTAAAGGTCCTATGGGAAAATGCATGGGGAAAATGCGTTTTGGGACCCCTCTTTTTTCTCAGCCCCCGCTTGACGAATCACCCCAAGACTTTCAGGGTAGGAGCTGAGCCGAGCGCCCCATTAGTTTTGAAAATTTCGCGAGGATTCGTCAACCGGCGCCAAAGTTATTCAAAATAGAATTTTCAGATTTCCTATGGAAACTCGGTCCTAACTATAGCTATCTACTGGCGACCGCCAGTAGATAATATATATATACATATATATATATTCTGTACTAACGAATAGCAGAGTAATTTGTCTGAATGTCACTTATGGTCCTTCTAATGCACACAGGTAGGCACACATGGCATATGGAGTAATTTGCATGTTTAAATCCTATCCTATTTCTTTGTACCTATCATAGTAGAGAAACTTCGAGGGACCCTGAATAAATGAGTAGGAGGGGAAAGGAGTCAGGGAGTAATCAACAACAAAGAACAGAAGCACAATCCCCCCACTAGTATAATGTAAATAGGCAATAAGTCCATAGATATAAATGTGTGCACAGGCCGAAACAAATTTTTTTATAAAAAGATTATTTGTCTTTCATTTTTCATTTATTTTATAAAAACAATAATACACATAGTAGAATCATATTAATTAATTACATATAAAGAACCAAACATTCTGAATACCATCGGAGTACCATGGGTGATAAAGAAAACATAATCAAATGCCCAACATTAAATACTATACAATACAGTACATGAATCCACTTCATACATATACAAAACACAACACAATGTATTATATATAAGGTACAAAAGGTCAGACAAGAGAAGCGCCGACGCGCGTTTCGGAGATCCCGAAATATTCTGTATATATGAACTCCTTCCTCAGGGTGCAATTGTCATATGCATCTTAGTCACGATATCCAGAAAGTTAATTGGGAGTATAATTTATTATTTCTATTTGTCGGGCTTCAGGTACATAAGCACATAATCGGTCTGTGGAACACAACAAAACATTTCTTATTAGAATGATAGGATAATCCATAACACAACAAGACTAATATAATTGTGACCATGGATACAATCCCCAATGGAAAAAGAAGAAAGAACCGTCACCAAAAAATTGTGTGGAATATAAGATATAATGACAATGAAACATACTGTGTTGAAAAGACCAGAGATGTGAAAAGTGTAAAGAAAAAAATCATAAACATAAAATAATGCCAGAAAAAGTCTCCTACTTAAGGGGAGAGAGATATCTCACCAGGCGTGCTTCTGTTCTTTGTTGTGTTGTACCTATCATATACATGGGTTCAGTGTGTCTCTATTACCAAATGTGTCTCTCATCTCTCTGATTCTCTCTGTAGACTTGACTTTGTTCTATTATCTTTGAGTGTCTCTGCATTCTCAGTCACTCTCTTTTGCCTCCGTCTACCTCTGGCATCTTTCAGTGCCTCTATCACTATAGTAACACTCACGTCTCCCTTGACACTGACCACTTACAATATCTTTGTGTGTCTCTTTTTTTTACAGTGAATGTTTCTTGTCTTAATCTGTCTCTGGGTGCTTCTGTTATCTCTGAGCTGTTGCTACCTGGTGTCTCAGTGACTCTCTTGTCTTTCTCCCTGTTATCTCTAACCAGGGGTCTATGTGTTATACCTACTGCAATACCAGTGTTACAGCAGAACGTCATGACCTAAATAGCGTCTGACAAAAATATTGTGTGATCTTGTTGTCAAACATATCACCCAGTAGGAAGTAACATTTGATAAGCATTATTTGAGATTTAGTCATAAAGCACATAGAATATAAACACATGCACCAATAAATAATACAATGGTAAACTAAATTACAATCAAGTATGAGAACCGAAGCATCGCAGGATACAATATTAAACTGTCTTAAAATATAAAAACATTGAATTTAGTTCCCCTGATAAATGGAAAGTGATTCAATACATACAGGGGGTGAAAGTCAACATAACAAGCTATAAACATATGGCATAATACTTTAAAACAGTGAGACCTTCATTGCTTGCCACAGATACACTGGTAAACAATGGTAATTAAGTGAGGGTCTACTTTTAGGGACCAGGCAAAAAAGGATAATCTTGGGGAAAAAGCAATGTGATTGTGTGCCTTTATAAGTGTGATCAGTTTCTGAGAAAGGAAGAATCATATAAACAACTAATAACACTTGCATTCCTTTAGGACACACCGAACAGTCCTAGCTCTGATGATACATATCCAGCCCAGAAGCGTTGCAACAGCGCATTTGGATCTGAAATCATAATTCTGAGTGCAAAAAAGCTATTTTGGGTGCCAATTAATCTGCATAGTGGTTTAATCCATTTCTGACGAGGAATAACATTACCCGGGTGGGCGAAAAGAACATGGCCAATCGATTCTGTAGCTATCTTGAAGGTTGGATACAAGAGATCACCATTTGGTGCCCATTTATTCGTAAATGTTTTCACAGGAAGGGTGCCAACCCTGGACTGGAAATATAATTTCCTGTTCAGTGAAACAGTAATGGCATCCCAACAGGGCTCCACAAGGCTATTGGATTTGAAATCTTGGAATTTTCCTGTTAGGGATGAGTTGACAACTTATTGTGCCTCTGATTGTCTGACCCACATCCAATAATGTTCTTTTAGCTTAGCTGCTGACAAAGATGTAGCAGATAGAGAATTATCTTACAGAGGTCTAAGGTCGCTGTTTAAGAGTTTTATTTATTTGTTGAAGCCATAATATTGTATTAAATATATCAGCCTCAATTCCATTTCTAGGGCCAATCTATACAGGGTCACTTCAGGGTTGGACTATAACCTTCTCCAAAATAGCAGGGGCCGAAGTCTAGCTTTGTTGGCTACTGACCTTCTGCCCACGTCGAGCATTAGTGGGACCAATGGGGTGCTGGCAACTGGCAACCACAACTCATACAACACAGAGGAAACTGCTTTAGCATTAAAAATTTGTAAAGCTAAGGTAATAGGTTTGTAGTAAGAAGAGGTATGCTCTTTGATTATAGCACCAGCAATCTGATTATGTTTAAGGGACATGAGATCCACCTGAGCCTTCCAGGCTAAGGTCGAAGATAGTGTCGACGTCTACCTTTTACTAGTAGTTTACCGCCCAACTCAAGCCTACCCTTGAAAGTCTTATGTTTATTAAAGATCATAAGCTCAGTTTTTGATGAATTGATCACAAGTCTGCGGGTATTGCCAAATTCTTCAAAGTGGGATAACATTCACTGCAGCCCACTTGGTGTCTTAGATATTAGTAAGGTGTCATCTGCAAATAGTAAAATAGAAATGTTGTTACATGCTAGAGTAGGAGCATCCATGGGGAGACCAAAGAGAGAATGGGCAATATCGTTCAGGAACAGGAAGAATAGAGTGGGAGCCAGCACACAGCCTTGGTATACTCCTTACCGAATGGGGAACTGGTCAGTCAACTCTCCCTGACTTCTTCAGCGTACCTATGCATAATTGTCATTGTGCATTTGAATTATCACAGTCATAAGATGGGAGGGGATACTCTTATCAGAAAGTACCCACCATAGTTTCTTACGTGGAACCAGGTCGTAAGCTGATTTAAGATCAAAAAAGGCGACATACAACAGAAAGCGGAAGACTTAGTCCATAGCGCCTACCTTCCTACAGAATCCCACTTGATAAGGTGATAAAACATTATCTGCAATCCAATCCTGAATCCTGCCCAAGAGTGGACATGCAAAATCCTTCTGAATACAATCGATCAATCTAATTGGCCTATAGTAAAATAGCAGTGATTTGTCTCCCTTTTTTAATATGGGAATGACTTCAGCTCCCTTCCAGGACTCTGGTATAGGAGCTCAACTTACAACAGCGTTAGCCAACAAAAGAATGTACCTTGAACAATTATCCCTATCCTGAAGGAAGACTTCAGCCGGTATACCATCCTGTCCTGGGACCCTGCATCTGGTTGCTGCATCTAGGGCAAGGGTGACATCTGCCAACTCGAAGAAAGTTCAGTGGCCAGAGTCATATCATCTGAACAAGAGGCACTCTCTTCCAGTGAGAGAGCAGGATGACTAGGGGAATTTAGAGCTGAAAAGCGTTCAACTCATGCAGAGGGAGCTCTATAGCTGTGTGGAGTAGACATCCGACCATCCCTTCCTCATTTGACCATGGCCAGAACTTAGTGGAATCTTTGCTTGAGCAGGCCAGTTTTAAATTCCGCCATCTTCCTTCATCCCATTCCCTTTTTCTGCGAAGCTGTGCCAATTTATAAGAGTTCCTTGCTATGCGTATCCGGGGAATATCCATCAATTTCAGTGCGTTTCCATGGGTTGGTAACAGGGGTAGTGAAATGGGATAAAAATGTATTCAAAAAAATTATTGTGAATCCCATCAATAGTATCAACCCCCCCCCCCCCTGGTGCTGGAGGTGCTCTTAGTCATCTCAGCTAGGCACCCTTGCAAGTCAGCGCTAATTGCATCCAAATGGTCAGAAGACTCTAAAAGCTGGCACCATTTAATACGACGGGAGTCGCTAGTGCAACAAATGTCTCTGGTGATACGGGATTAGATTGAGAGTTTCTCAGCTTTGGAAAGAAATATTACATAGTGAGGCACAGAGGATTGTGGTCACTTTCAACCCTAGTCCTGTCAATCATATCCTCAGTGGTGCAACAAACCTTGAGGGGGGGCCCGTGCAAAGTACATGGAGTGGCCCCCTCCTGACTCTCTCAGGAGCTCTCAGGCCTGGGTACTGTGCTGGGGGGCTCTGGAGCTCGCCCCCGCACTGCAGGGGCTCTTGCTACACCACTGCATATCCCTAAAGTGCAACCACAATTGAAGATTTATTAAAATATATTTAATGTGATTGGAATGGGATAAATTGTTACAGGTGCTAGCCCCACTCCTATCCGACTCGGATCTTCCATTAGGGGATCCCACTCCAAATTCTACTGGAGTAACAGGAAGTATACACCCAATGGAGGTATGTTTTTCTAAACGGTATCCAGGCACAATATTTCTTGAAACTGCATCCATTTACATAGCACTTATTACCCCTTAAGAGGTGTTGGAGCTCTTTACGGCGTGTAGCACACTGTCCGGGAGCCCAAAGTTAATGGTCAGTCCATTGTTTGTAGGGGTTAGTCTTGCATGCTAAAGGGCACCATTCCTGGCATGTATCCCAGTTTCTTTGTGGTACATTAATTACTTAGGTGTGATCATTACAGGGGACTATGTGAGAAGCAAATGCTTACTGGAATAATAGATGTTATTGTGGTTTCAAAAAAGAGCTTAAGACAGACAGGTATGAGATTTAGAGAGCTTTATGTACAGAAGAAGCATGCAGAAAGTAGATGGGAAGCAGAGATGCATTAGAAATCAATAAGGTAGGGAAAAAGTACAATTTAATTCAAGGTAAATGTTTCATGCAGGATTGTAAAGAATATAGCAGGTTCTTTCTTTGGATATGTTCAAAAGACCATTTTTGCTTTTTGTTTATTTTCAAACACAATAGATCGCTTTAGTTTTGCAGTATGAGGAGGCTTTGCTGTAGGTTTCGTTCTTTTGTGTACAACAGGACCGGTTCATCTGTTTAGAGCAGACAGCTATCTTTGTACCTTCTAGATTTTATTGCGGGCTTGGTCATTCTTCTAGAGTGGTCATGTACATGTCTAATTGGGTTAGACTAAGGCAACCCCTTTAACTCCTTTTCCTGTTTCAGTGTGTCTGACGAGGAAGTATTTATTGTTTTGTTGTATTTTTTGTGAGTATAGTGCCTTAATTATGTCAAATATATTCTAATCTATTCCTCTTATAGTGACTTTTATCTGTGTGTCAGAGTAGGTCAAATCTTTTAAGCATTACCTTATTTTCATTTTCTGTGCTATTTCTTTGTCAGAAAGTGTAAAATCTGTCTGTGGACATATTTCAGGTTTTCGAGAAGCCTGTATCTCGCCCACTTGCGCGTGTTCGTTTGTAACTATCCCGGTGCCCCGACCCTTGTACACATTTTCTGTTCAATGCTGCCATCTGCTGGCTGAAAATAAAAAGTTACTGTGAATTGCATTTGCTCTGTTATGGGCCAGAACATATTTCTCCAATACACACACATTGTGTGTGTGTGTGCAGGGCTTTAAGTGGGAAAACAAACTGGGGGTGCTCTAAAAGGGGCGGGACAAACCTTTTAAAGGGGTGTGGCCTATCCAACTAGGGGCGTGGTCTGAATAAATATATGTATGGCCGGTGCTCAGACCCGGCCCACTTAAAGCCCTGTTCTTACTGATTTGTGTGCGCTCTAACGTTTCGCTAAAAAGAACTTTATGCATTCATTTGACATAAATGACTCGCACATTTTACTCTGGCCACATCCCTGACTTTAAACATATCTTCACTTTAAGTGTCCTCCAGATGGTTGGTGGAAGCATGTCGTAGAAAGAAAACACACACCAGAAATGGGTATCGATTTCATTTATACCAACCAGCATAACTCCTCAAAATTATTATGTTTTAAGTCAAAGAGTGAAATCCCCCAGGTTGAAGAAACTGACGTGTACAACATCTGCACCTCTATTAGAGTGACAGAACTGCCTGTTGAACTGTGCAGAGTGTGGGGCATTTCCGAGGTGTTCTTACGTTTTGAAAGAGAGGGCTGGTAATTACTAAAATATGTTCGAAACTATAATCTTGCAAGGGGATTTTTTTCTGATCTCATGGGCCACTCTTTCTGGCAATGATATCACAGTAAGTCATGGTAACGACTCCTATATCTAAGCAGCATTCGTTGTTATCCTGCTAAGGAGCTAACCTGACTGCATGCTGTGCCAATCGTATGAATGATGAATCTGTTGTGTTTAGGTGCCTGATCGCAGAGTATTGTTCTTGGAAATCAATGGGCTTTCTTTGTCTTATTTCCTTGCACCTGCTCTGTTTTTGAAAGTGTTGTAAGCAAAGAGCAAAGTCTGGATTTTTCTTTGCCATTTCGTTCTTCTTTCCCATCTTCAACACTTCAGATTGTCCCTAGAGCTGGCTGCTGGTGTGTAAAAAAAAAAGGGAAAGTGTTGACTGGTAACACAATGGGATAGCATGCTACGCCATTTTTCTAAAACACGACAATAGTAGTGTTTACAGAAACATAAACCCCGTAGAAATATCAATTGAGGGTGTGAATAAGTGTGATAAAGAATCAAGGGACAGTGTGAGAACTGAAGGGAACAAAACAGGCGTGGAAACATTGAGAAGCAAAGGAAACAAAACAAATCCAAGGGTTAAAGAGAATCAAAGAACAGAAAAAGACTTGGATAACAATCGATTCTAAGGGCAGAAAAATAACTGAATAGGAAAAGAATCTAAGGTGACAATGGCGGAAGATTAAAATAAGAGACAAGTAAAAAAATGAATAGAAAGAACAAACAAAAACTGGAGAGAAAGTGGTTCAAATGTGATAGAAAGAACTGGACAGAAAATTAATCGAAGAAGAGGAAATAAATCAAAGGAGAAAAGAAAGTAAAATAAAAGAATCAAAAAGGTGAAAAGGAACCCAAACCTTGCTTGGTAAAAGAATGAAAAGAGGGAGAAAAATAATGAAATACGCCAGAGAAGTGGTTATGAACAAGTTATACTGCAAGAGTAGCAGAGCACACTGTTTAAAGCTTAAGGTGAAGGCAAAGATTTGATTCATTACTCCTCCTTCACCCAAGAGACTTCCGTCTATTTGAGACAGCAGTAAAAACCATGAGAAAATAAGTGCGCATGAGCATTCAAACTCTGTACAAGGAGGGGTGGAAAACAACAAAGCCTTGTTAACATATATATGGTCTTTTAAAGACCTGTGAAGTACTCGAGCATGGATGTGTGTGTGCCGGGGAAGCTGTCTCTGCCCAGGCTGCCACACACGACGGGGGGAGGGGTGGGAAAGCTGAAGCCCTTTCAGTCCAATGGGCGTTGCGCGCCTGATCTACAGCGTGCACAAAGGTCAGCGGCCTCAGGATCTAGCCTGGCAATTCCAGCTAGAGCAAAATAAGTTTGGTGCAAGAAAAAAAAAAGAAAACGGACTACCTCTGCGAGGCCCGAAAATCAAGCGTGATAGAGACGCATTTCGCGGCCCCCTGAAAATAACTGCCGGTGCTCAGACCCGGCCCACTTAAAGCCCGGTGTGTGTGTATATGTATTACTTGTGTGTGGAAAGGAGTCGCGGCTGACGGAGAATTTAAGCTAGTAGTTCTAATGCACCACCACCACCTTGGGATTATACTGCAAACAAGGAAACCTTTCAAATAGGCAGACGTTCCTTAGATTATCCACCATAAGTGGGCCAAGAATGGCTGTAGTGTACGGCTTTGCCTATCATTACCACATATGTTTAATGAGCATCACTCACTGCACTGATGCATCCAAGTAACGCCCCCTTCACACAAAGCAGCGCTACAAAGGTTTGTGCACTGAAGAAAAGGCACTTTTCCAATATAGTAAATAGCCGTGCAAGAATTGTTGCTTTGCGTCAATTTGCATTTCTTTGCGCTGGTGCAAAGCTTCAGTAGGTTTGGGCCTGTGTCTGTTGTGCACTAGGGATGATGTCAGTTTACCGTAAGTGTGTGTGACCCTTTTTGTACATATAGTGGCCCCTGAAGTGATCATTCAGTTATCAAGCTGAGTGGACCAATGGAACTCATCAGATGCCTGCATACTGGCAATGTGCAGATCCTGCCCTGGCAACAATCCCCTGACACAGCCACTTTAGGTGCTCAGCACTTTGAATGAGTTAAAATGAATGAAATGGCACGTTCGAAGGCAGCGCTTTCTCCTGCGAGAGATATGCAACAACATAGTTGTGGGAAACTAAACATATACCACAGGTGACATTCCTGCCAACACCTTGCATCTTGCTGCTTTTACATGGACACCAGAGATGAGGAGTGCGCTTTTTAATAAACACAGTACATCCTCCCCAAGGCACAGTGACTAGCACACTTTAGGGGCTTAGCCTGCAGATGGGCACAGAGGCAAGATTGAAACATGATCATAGAGCTTCTGAGCATCTTGGGAAAGAGGTGGTCTGACCAGCTGGGATCCGGTAGGAATGGCTCCTGAGACACAGGCCTACTCTCCTACCCACATACCAGTCACAGAAGGGCAGCCTGCTGAAACACATGCAGTAATGGTGGCCGTGATGCAGGCAGGGCTGCCCCTTTGGGAAGACAGGCAGTCTTAGAACTAGCCATGCCTCTGGAAGGTCATAGGTCTACGCAGTCAGTCCCATGTCATTCTTGACTAAAATAACTGCTGTGTTTGTGCTTTTATGGACTCTCCTTACATGACATGTAAATGATTCAGCCTCCGCCCTCCCTCTGTGCCAAATGCAGTAGCCAACTTTGGTGGACTCTGCATCTCACCTTAGAGGTGATGTCCCACAGTGCACCGTGCCAGGCAGCCATATTAGGTGACAATCTGAGGGGATGGACCCATGTCTTTTTCTGGAGCACTTAATGCTAAACAAAGTGAATGACGTTGGAAGGAAATTGTCATGCGGAGCACTCGTGTACAAATGTGTAACCAATGGGCTGCCTGGACAGCAGAGCAGCCTCAGCACTGCATAGCGTCGGCAAGCATGCAGCAGGTATATTAGATATCAAGTATCCAATGGGCGTACATCATGTTGGGATGTTCAGCAAAGTGCACACGTTACCTTATACAGCGTCAGTGAATATGCCAAGGTTGCATAGATACCTTCAGATTGCATAGGTTTTATAGTGGCAGACCTTATGCCTGACCTTGCGCTGATTTAACATTGCCACGAGCTAGTACGTCTAGGACCCCCTCTCACCGCCAATCCATCAGCGCCAGGATACTCCTCGCGGAGTGACAGTTAGCGCTTTATAAATGCCAATTTACATTACATTACATTACACGCAGCCGAGCTGTAACTCCTATCAGAAAGCTTCCAGGCTCTGTTCATTGTTCACCAGTCAGGCCTTCCACAGTAGAGCTATAGCTGAGGTTACACAAACGCCACAGATTCAGGTTTTCCCACCTAAATTCAGACAGCAGAGCCTCATTCAGGTGACGCATCGGGCCTTATTTATGAAGGACTTGCAACACTTTTGCACCACCGTTGCATCACTCTTTGTAACACAGCGGTGGCGTCAACAATGCGCCACGTTGTGCCATATTTACAAGGTGACGCATCTTTGCAGATGCGTCACCTTGTAAAGCCCTGCGCAACATTACACCTGCGTCAGGTATAATGCATGCAGGGTGGGCGTTCCCCCTCAAGAAAGCCTTGTAGAAGTGTCACACTGAAATCTATGAGATTTGACTGCCACACTTCTAGGACGCCACTGTGTCAAAACCTTGCGTCTGCCTCATGGCAGGCATATGGGTGACACAGTGTCATAGGCACATGCCTACCCCATGCATTGTTGGTGTTGCATCATGCTTGTGACACAACTCCAGCATTGCGTGACTTTTGCGCTTATAGATACATCAGGATTCCTGAAGTATCTGTCATTCCTTGTGACATGGAGCGCCGTACATTAAACACGGTGCATCCATCATGTCGCAAGGAGGGCTCAGTAAAAACTGTGGCATCGCTGTTTTATCGCAGTGATGCGACAGTTTTCATAAATGAGGCCCAGAGTTTGTAGGCCAGTTGTCACTAAACGTTAGGCATAGTTTGCAGACTCACTCCTGGGACAGCGCGGTCCCTCTGGGTACTTGTATGGCTGAGATGAATTGTCAGTATATTGCTGATCCTTCCTGCCCCCTTCCTCCCCTGCAGATTCCAAGCCTCAGTCACAGTGTGATCTCACAGACGAGTTTCCGGGCAGAGTACAAGTCCACGGCAGGCCCCGCCGTCTTTCAGAAGCCAGTGAAGTTCCAGGTGGACATCACGTACACAGAAGGAAGTGACGCACAGAAGGAGAATGGGATCTACTCTGTCACCTTCACACTGCTATCAGGTGAGATACAGGTCACACTGCTGCAACGCCTCTGTGTCGCATCAATGCCGTGCCAGCATCAGATCATGTATGACAAGACGCGACACTGTCACGCGACATCATATCACTGCCACGTATTCTGCAACCATCTCTGCCACATGACCCTCACTGTCATCGTGAAACTTCAAACTTTTACACAGATCCCTTTCAAACCACTAGCTCACCATGTGCTACATCTGTACCAGTGTCACACACATCACTGTTACACACGTGTCGCTCTACTGTCAACATTCAGTGTCGCACATTTGTCGAAGCACAGGTACACCACCGTCAAAGCACCACTGACGAGCCATTGTCATCATCCCTACCAGGATTGCCTCGCCGTGAGAGGGTAAGCAACCAGACTTGTTAGTTTCAGCTAGGAGGCAGCTAGTTCTCTCAAAACACAAGCGGAAGCGACTAAGGTTGTGACTTTCAGTAGCCCTGTCCACCCCTCCCTGTGCCTTCACACGTGTGCAGCCCCGTCAAGTCTCCCATGGGTGATGTGCTGCTCCAGCCCAGGGTTCTTCATTGAATTCTGGGGACTTGTAGTCTTGTGAATTCCATTACAAAACAGATCTACGAGTCCCAGAGTTCAAAGAGAAAACCTGTACTGGAGCAGAGCATCGGGCATGGGCCGGGGAACCTTGGCAGCTGTACTTGTGTGTGAACCCGTGCGTGTCATCACCATGGGTGATCCTTGCTCCATGACGTGTCAGGAGATACGTCGTGTACATAGGAGCACTACTTACGCCCAGCCCTTTCAGATGTGGAGTAGTGATCTGTATCTACACTAAGACTTCTATCTCACACTAAGGTAAAAAAATCCATACATCTATTGCACACTGAGGACGTTATCCCAGTTACTTAGCATCAACATGTAACGTTGTACCACAAGCAGAGTATCTGTAGCATGTGCTCCAGAGTACAGCGGAACTCTTAAAGACTCCTTCTGTTGAGTTCCCTTCATGTGCAAAACATTTCTTGCCTTTCATACATATTTGCAGAAACCTTAGAGAATGTTCCATAGAATCTATATTTTTAATAGCCATACAGGCGCTTCTTTCAAATGCTCGCTTCTCTTCATGACCCTGTCCTCATCTGATATGGATGTAAATATATGAGCTCTACCTATCCTTACTGGGAAGAGAGACACCCATTTCATCCTAACTCAAGGGGAGGGGTGACTAACCCACCAGTATAATCAAATGTACTTACAAATCAAGGGACATGGCCTGGGGCAACTCGTGGCGTTCAGTAATATATCTATGGCGGGTAACAACAAGTTACAGGAAGCTCCCTTATTTTACTTAAAGATCTGGCCATTTACACCCCCAATGAGCAAATCTTCAGACTGCCTAAAGTGGACCCCACACTAACCCTATGGGTCCAAGCACGTGTCCGTATACTTGCACAGCCATACATACCTTCCTACCCATCAGTGTCGCTGTACACATTCTTTTTTTATTATATATTTTTTATACATATTATTATCGTTTTTCCACCTAAGGCAACATGCAGTTCAAAGTGATATATAGTGTAAGACCATCATTTAAACATATCACCCTAGATTTGTTTAGATTAATTTTTGTCGACATATCCATTGATCGGGAAACAACCTTCACAACGCAGTCATTACATCGCACTACCTTTACATAGCAGTCATTACATCGCAACATCCTTTACATCGCATGTCATTACAACTGAGCCATTACATCGCATGTCACTACAACGCATGTGATTACAACGCATGTCACTACAACGCAGGCATTACATCGCAAGTCATTACAATGCATACCATTACAACACATTGTACCCTTACACTATCCAACACTTACCCTACTGTTGCACTCACTGGAGTTAGAATAGTAATTTTTACCCCTATACTATCCAACACTTACCTTCAATGCGATGTAATGGTATGCATTGTAATGGTATGCGTTGTAAAGGTATAATGCGCTGTTATGGAATGCGTTGTAAAGGTAGTTTTTGAAAATGCGATGTAATGGCATGCAATGTAAAAGAATGCGTTGTTAAGGATGTTGCGATGTAAAAACTGCGTTGTAAAGGCCTGCGTTGTAAATGTATGCATTGTAACGTCATACATTCGTTTATTTCAGTTTGTATTACATCTTGGGATATTACATTTCATATCAGCCAACTATGTTTCCCAAGCTCCATATATTTTCCTGTATTTCTTCAGGCAGCCTCTGCTCTCATATGCATACTTTTTGTTAATGCAATACTCATCTATATCCATTCCTCTAGCACTGGTACTGTCCCCCAACTCCCACCCCAAATCAGACCACAGTTCTTCTTGCATCCATCAGTGCAAGCTTATAAAGTAGTTCCACATATTTGGACAGTATTTCTGCATTTCATATCCCTAAAACTATTTTGAATTCAACTTCAATGGAAATTCCTCAGTTTTCTAAAGAGTTGTCTTTACTCCCCCTCTCTCTTTTTGTGAGCAAAAGAATGATGAGTTTGAATGCTATCCGAGTGATTGCCAATGGTTTGAATTATTGCAAGCATTTCTCCCATCACCTTTTGTGTGTTTGATGTAATGCCCTAAGTGGAAAGGACATGGGTCCCATGCTCACTGTGACGCTGGAACCAACCTACACCCGACTTATAATCCCCAATCAGGGTGTAACTGGTCTTGGGTTGCTTGTATTTCGGCACAGGGAGGACCTGGCCTAGCAGTTCAGGCTGGACTTTTCCTATTGGAACAGGGCCAAGACTGGTGCACATATGGCCGGGCTCAAACTGAGATGGCACAGTGAGCTATGAAAGATGGGTGGGATGCCACCCCAAGCGATTGCCAGTGGTTAGACTTATTGCAAGAATTCCTTCCATCTACTTTTGTGTGTCTTATCATGACTCCTACACAAGCTTTGGCTGCCTTTTTGGCATTACTTTTCTTACAAAACAATCATTTTAATATGGCATTGTGACATCGCCACCCATATACACTTTACCGATGTGCCTTTGAATGGTCAGTTTAAAAAGAAAATGTTTTCAGTGACCTCAGCCATGGCATGCTCATGCATCGTGAAGCCATGACTTAGGCAGGCATCATGACACCCATTTGTTTTTAAATTTGTTTGCTAATAATTCAAACAAGCATTTGCAAAGCAAGTAATACAGCACGCAGCAATTTAAAATGAACTTTTCATTGGCTTTGGAAATACTTGTTTTTTTATTATTTTGATAAAATAGCCATTGGTGGCATGCCCTAGACCACCATCAAGCAATGATGGTTTTCATATAATTGTATCTAATGCGTTTTATTGCTTTTCCTATCAGGTCTTAAATTTATAATCAAATGGCGTGAGTTGATTCCCCCATGATTATTTTTTGTAAAAATAGTATTATACTTGATTCTCTTCTTAGGCTTGAACTTTCAATATTGAGAAAAAGTTAATTCTGCCACTTACTAATTTTCACAGTTTTAACAAGAGAATCCTTTAACAAAATCTTAGCTTTTGCATAGTCTTGATTAGTGCCTTTTAGGCATTCCCAAGTGTTAGCGCCATTGCCCCTCTTCTCTTTGAGGTTCATTTTATTATGATATTTGTTTTGCTGTCTTCATTAAATGATACTAGGATTTTGGTCTTTGTTCCCTAGTCATTGTGAATCTCATCTTGCCTATGGAAAAAGGAGCAATTAAATAAATACCTAATCGAGAAGACATAAAAATTAGATGCACTTTATCGGATAACATCTGAGAAACTTTAAATAATGTTTTTAATAATTGCATTAAATATACAACCAAGACTGAGAGCCTTTCGAGAAGGACAGTGCCCCGTACTGTCCCATGAACACACAATCTTAACATTCTTAATATATAAGGTGCTGGCGGTCCAGTTCACGGCTCTCCAGGGGTGCGTGTAGCTGCTGAGAACATTTACAGTGATGTGTGCTAATGCTGACTACATTTCCCCAAGCCAGACTCGTCATCAAGCCCTAAGATGAAAAAGAATACAAGTAGAATAAAACAGCAACTCACCCAAAAATTTGAAGAAGTATTTTTATTTTGAGAATGCATTATATATTCAAATGATACATTTTTTCTCGGGAATTTACTTTAGCCTGACTCCAAGAGACTAGATTTTCCCAATCTGCTTCTAATTAATTAGCATCGCGGAATAAGGATTTCCTTATCAGTATTCTACCAGGTAAATAGTTTTCTTTACCTTTTAAAGATCTTTAGGTAAAATATTATTGTGCTGTGCCTCACTTTGTTGCTCAAGTTTATTTCTGAATACATCTCAGCACTTTTATGTCCCATGGAAACCATATTTGAATTTCAGGTGGAAGTCTTAAAGCTTCACCCTAGTTTGCACGGGGCATGTGCCTAGTGCTGTCTGCCTTTATGTCTTCTGACCTTTCAGAAACATGAACACACAATTCTGCCGTTTGTCTCCTCTGTTAGCTAACTAGTTTATTTGAACATTTCTGAATTAAATATACCTATAACAGTTTGGGTACCGTGTAAAACTGTTTTTCTAATGGCAATTCACGTAGGAGTTTGACATTGGCGTTCCGCTTTCTGTACGATATAGTATCTGGAGATGGGTGAGCATGCCACTATCATGAGAAATATGGTTGACTAAATGTAAAGTAACCTGGATTCATGTGGTTACCCCTGGATCATTCCTCAAAACTGGCATCGACAAAGGAAGAAAGAATAAAACTCCAAAGACAAAGGACAAGCGGACCCTGCAGACATTAAGTGTTTCATAAATTATGAACATGGAGATGATGAAACATTTGTGCACGCTACTGTTGCACGCATCTTACATGCCTAACATCAGTGGAATACATTTTTCTCTTTGATAAATAGATTGGTTGTTTTTTTCACCCACTAAATCTATTCATATTATTGAAGTGCTCTCATTTCAACTCAAAGTTACCTTATCCATTTTTTCACCCAAAAATATTTTTACCTTTAGGCCACAGACAACCTTAGCGGTCTGTTGGCGGCATTTTGTTTCCAACACATTACATATGCATTGAAAGAGGTTTGATTCAGCCCCTTGCTTATGATTGCAAGGCTGTTGTTGACTATCTCACTGCCCTGATTAACCGGCCTGATGCCCCGATGGTCCATCTCATCTATCTCACGTCTCTGATAGTCTGTATCCCTATTCTGCATGCATCACTCCCCGGAGCATCGCGGTATCACAGTGTTCTGGTTGAGTGATGTATTCTTCCACTGCTGACAACAGACCTTCCATTAACCCCTTCAGTGCCCATGACGAGCTGGACTCGTCATGGGCTGCGGTGGCGCTGTGCCCATGACGAGTCCAGCTCGTCATGAACTCCGCCCGCTAATGCAAAGTGCGGCACTGGGCGGGGAAAGGGGCGGGCATGCAAGGGGTTAAAGTATAAGAGAGGGACTAGTTTGTCTCTCGACTCTCTCTTCTCCCCCTAACTTCTGTGTTTTAGCCCCGTTCCCCACCTTTGTTTTTTACCCCAATCCCTTTACATACCGCCCAACTAGTGTCCTTTTGCCCCTCCAGATCGTTTCTGATTTTTTACAGCTTGCAGCACAGTTGGTGGATGACTATCTTAAAATGGCGTTTTAGCTATTTTAAGATGGTTGCCCGCATGCGCCCATGTATATTCACATTGCTGGAATTTTTAAACGGCTTGTTTCTATTTTTAAATATCTCATTTGAAGATGACCGCTGTGGATATGTGTCCATCCACATCGGCCATCTTTGAACGGGATTTGTAAAAATAAAGTAAAAAAATGCATTCGAAATAGATGCATGCACACCTGCAGCAGCCATCTGGGAATGCATTCTATTTCTACAAAACCTGCTGAAAGATGGCCGTCACGGATATGCACACATTCACAGTAACCATCTAGAATCATTGGCAAAACCAATGGATTTCACAGACAAGACCTATTTTCTTTGCCTCTGCTTGTTATAATATGCTTCTTTAATATATCATTTGAAACTTTTGATATCTCATATGTTAATTTGGGAGTATGTTATTCACTGCTGGACACTGCCTAATTTCCAATCATTATACTGTGCTTCCAAATTTTAAACATCAGCTGATGTCTGAAAATACTCATCATCCCTTTTAATGGCCTAATCATTTGATTCTGTTCTGTGTACATGTACCGCTCAACATAATACACTTAAAACATATAGGAAGGAGCAAAGGCAGACACACACAGGCAGGTGCAGGCAAACACTGGTGTCTTTAGGGTAGCCACACACAGAAGGGCAGGCCCAAAGCCAGTGACAGAGTATCAGGAATTAGATAGGATGTAGGCCAGCACACAGCAGCCCTGCTAATGAAACATACAGGCTGGCACCGAACAGCTACACACACAACAAAGCACAAGGCCAGATTTTGAGTTTGATAGACCGGGTGGACCTAGGGTATGTGATGTGGTATCTTGTCTGCCAAACCCTCAGTCTGCCTTCCTCATTTATAGTCAGGTGGGCCATCAACTTTAAGTCGGTGAAGCCCCCGTTAGCTCTGCTGATGGAATGCTTCATCTGAAGTCCCAACAGAGTAGGGGGCATTGGAGGGAAGGCATTACACTGCCTGTTCTATGTAGGGTGAATGGTGTAATATCCATTTTTTCAGTCCCTCTGGTAAAACCTGGCAGTGAGCAACTGAAAACAAAATAATGACCCCCCACACCCTGTGAAAAAAACTTCCTGGGTGTTGGGAATATTTGTTTATTTTTCAATAAGAAACTTCCACTTTGGGAGTTTCTTTTTGAAAAACAAAAGCCTTGTTAAACTTTGGTGAATGGCTGTCAGAACTGATGGCGCCCATCCACCATACTTTTTGTACCTTGGCAGAAACTGCCATGTTGAGGGTTCCTGTCGTGGTCCAAAGGTCACCACTGGGCTAGCGGAGATCTGTAAATTTGGGGGACGGTAGTCCATCAGGGTGGCAGACATAATGTCCTCCACCCCCATCACATACTGTCCTCCACCTGCCAAACTTTAATTCTGATTCAGAGTCTTCACAAAACATCCACACACGTCCTGTCACAACACTGAGATCCACAGTCTAACAAGGATAAAGAATCAGTGATCACACATATACAGACCAGCCACACATGGGCAGATGCAGAGCAACCATGGCACAAAGACACAGCCTAGCCTCAAGCAGGAGGGCAACAGCAGCCAGATGTCCCAGATGTCCCAATGGCTTGCTTCCATACTGTTACTCCTAGGAGCATGCTTAAATGTACAATTCACTAACTCTACTGACCGTCTCCCCCCGTTAGTATTAATATTATTTTTGTTACTGTTCTTGTTATAATTCCTATCATTTTTGTTGTTGTTACTAATTTATTACTACTATTTTTTCCCTGACACACAGGTCCAAGCCGGCGCTTTAAGCGTGTGGTTGAAACTATCCAGGCAGAATTATTAAGCACAGATGAGCAGCCTTGCGTGCAGCAGCTATCAGGTGAGACTGATGGACCCTCAGGGTCCTGATGGTGTCTGCAGGCATCTAGCTTGGAGGGGCATGATGGCCTCCATCCTCGATGTCCTAACCTCTTGATGGTTGCGATGGAAGTGGTGGGGTGCATCTGCATGGTTTGGTTGTCAGAGGGTGGTGCCCAGTGCCCACTCTTGCTGTGTTCTGTTTAGTTGGTAGCAACCACCACTTGCCTTCTCAGAAGTAATACCACTGGATGTGTACATCCAAAATGAACAGAGGTCATTTGATCTATTTGGACATTTTCAGGTTTCCCGACTGGCCACTTTTGCAGCAGACACCGTAATGTGATAGGCCTTTCAGGGGCATTTTCCATCTGGAAATGTGCTTTTGCCTTACAGGCTGGCCTGGTTAAAAATGGAGGTTTCCGTCGTCACTGTCTGTCAAAGCCTACCACGTTCGAATGAGGCCCTTCACAGAGTGGCCTGCATCCACCTGTGCCCCATGTGGTCTTTTGTGTAAATCACCTGAATGGCACTGCACACTGGCCCCCACCCAAGATAGCATGCCATCCTCTTCTCATTTCCACACATGTTGTATTTGTTTGTATAGTGTATACTGTGCTGGCATATTCAAACTTTAAAGGGCATGCTGTGCCAGCTCATAAACTCAGCTCAAACAGACAAATAAATAAAGTGCTTAAGGTACAGAGGGCCATGGGTTGGTAGCAGGAGCCATTCCTATCCACACAAAGGGCCTAATGTGGAAGCCTGCATCTGCTGGACATGGCATGGAATGGAGTGAGTCATAGAGCAGCCTCCATCATGCCATGTCTTAGAGCTGGAGCAGCAATGCAGTGGTACAGCAGTGACACCAAGTGGTAGTTCAAAGGAATCTGACATTTTGTCTGAGGCTTTCTAGGTAGCAGCCAGAAAGTACAGACTGCATTAACACCGAGTGATCAACATATCTGCATGAACCATTCTAAAAAAAAAAAAGTTGATCTAGTTTGGGTTTTTTATGGTGTTTCATGTGACTCTATTACACGAAGGTGGTGAGGGGGGCGCAGGGGGGGGGAGAGGAGGGTACCCTTTCCATTTCCAATTTAATTCTCATAGAATCATTTTCTTCTTGATACAGGAAAATAGCTGAACGGATTTACACCAGGCCTGACATGAAAATAACATTTACAATTTAGCCATACCTGGACCGTTAGTTTGCAGAGTTCCATAAACCCAGTTTGCGGACCTCCATGGACCCAACATTTAAAAATATTAAAATTTGATTGGACAAGAGATTTGTTTTCTCTTGCCGTCCATTTCAGGTCTACAAACCCATATCCTAATCTGCGAATCCAAACCATCTGATTGGCAACAATTTCGAGGAAAAAATTGCAGCCACCAATACTGAGCCTCCATATCATGATATAAAGAAAGAAAGGGCCCAATAGGGTTACATTGAGTACCCCATGCCTTCCCCAGCCAATGAGGTAGGCCCCATAGGAATACCCCCAAGGATTAAAAAAAGAGATTAAAACTTTGCAGCTGGGTTTGCAGCCCCCAAGATCATCGAATTCTATCTTGGGGCTGTAGACCTGGTGAAGCTTCTCGGGCAAGGGACCACAAACGACAGCAAGCTTCAGGGAGCCATGTCTGCCCATTTTAGGGTTCCAGTAATACAAAATCAGGATTGTGGTCCTCAAAAATGGCCCATCATAGGTCCACGGGCTGGGGATGGTTCAGGAGTCTTGTGAAAGAGCCTGCTTAATCTATGAAAGGATCTGTGAATCTTATAGCAATAAAAAGAACGAAAACCAGACTGGGATCTGCAGGATAGACTACCTGAAGCCAGTTGGGCACACACCTATCCATAGGCTTGGGCCTGCAGCCAGCCCCCGCTCCACACACAGTTGGGTTTGGGTGCCCACAGTGAGTTCTGAGCCTGGCTGTGGCCACAGTTGAGAAGAAGGCACCAGAGCAAAGGACCTTGTGAGATGTGGTTCCTTTTGACCTTCAATGGGTTGCAGTGATGTCCAAAGTAGGAGCACTGCCAATATCCTGATATTTCTTGTAGGGCACTGACTAGTCACAGGCTGCTAAGCCTTCATTGGTGGAATGAGTGCATGCCATAAAATAGAATACTACTTGTACTGGCATATCTGAAGGGGCTAGAGACAAAGCTGTTCACGTGGAGAGATAAGTGGTCTGTTTATACAGATCAGAATTATTGAGAGCTCATTGCTCAATCCCACTGCTGTGATATTTCAATATTTCAGTATTGACTGATGGATTTGAAACAAACTACATTCGAGTAGCCCAAATCCAAAAGGTCCTACACACATCTTTCTGGCGGTATAGGCAGATCATGCAAACAGAGGTTATAGAGTATACTGCGGCACACCGTGACAGTGTTTATACTACACATATGTCGTGCTGTGTATAGCTAGCTGACCGACCATGGGCACACGACGTAAAGCAATATAGTGTATGAAGTATCAATAGGCACAGATATGTACACACAGCACACATATCTGAGTATGCAGCAAACATATGCCAACAGCATTGGTACAGATGCTAACATGCACATTTGAAGGGAACGGATTTCTGGTCAGATTACGGAGTACTCCTTTACCCAATTGAACTATGTCTCTGACAAGTGTGGAAAAGTAATCCACATTTTACTGTCGCTTTCCTAGTAAATCCGAGAGGTCATATTCTTCTCTTGACTCTCATTTTTCTTCTGACATGGAATGCCCAAGTACTACCAGCAATGAGACAGAGTAGATCCACAAATGCATGTAGCCCATAGTTCATATTTGCACAGTGCATGCAGACACAGCACAGATACATCTACAAAGCACACACACGAGCACAGTGCATGCAGACGCAGCACAGATACATCTACAGAGCTCACCCATGAGCACAGTGCAAGCAGACACAGAACAGATACGTCTACAGAGCTCACACATGAGCACTGTGCACGCAGGCGCAGCACAGATACACATCTACAGAGCTCACACACGAGCACAGTGCATGCTGGAGCAGCCCAGATACATCTACAGAGCTCACACACGAGCACAGTGCACGCAGGCGCAGCACAGATACATATACAGAGCTCACCCATGAGCACAGTGCATGCAGACACAACACAGATACATCTACAGAGCTCACACACGAGCACAGTGCACGCAGACGCAACACAGATACATCTACAGAGCTCACACATGAGCACAGTGCACGCAGACACAGCACAGAAACGTCTATAGAGCTCACACACGAGGACAGTGCATGCAGGCGAAGCACAGATACACATCTACAGAGCTCACACACGAGCACAGTGCATGCTGGAGCAGCCCAGATACATCTACAGAGCTCACACACGAGCACAGTGCACGCAGGCGCAGCACAGATACATCTACAAAGCTCACACACGAGCACAATGCACGCAGACGCAGCACAGATACATATACAGAGCTCACCCATGAGCACAGTGCATGCAGACACAACACAGATACATCTACAGAGCTCACACACGAGCACAGTGCACGCAGACGCAACACAGATACATCTACAGAGCTCACACATGAGCACAGTGCACGCAGACACAGCACAGAAACGTCTATAGAGCTCACACACGAGGACAGTGCATGCAGGCGAAGCACAGATACACATCTATAGAGCTCACACACGAGCACAGTGCATGCAGGAGCAGCACAGATACATCTACAGAGCTCACCCACGAGCACAGTGCACGCAGGCGCACCACAGATACATCTACAGAGCTCACCCACGAGCACAGTGCACGCAGGCGCAGCACTGATACAGCTACAGAGCTCACCCACGAGCACAGTGCACGCAGGCGCAGCACAGATACATCTACAGCGCTCACCCACGAGCACAGTGCATGCAGGCGCAGCACAGATACATCTACAGAGCTCACACACGAGCACAGTGCACGCAGACGCAGCACAGATACACATCTACAGAGCTCACACACGAGCACAGTGCATGCAGACGCAGCACAGATACACATCTACAGAGCTCACACACGAGCACAGTGCGCGCAGACGCAACACAGATACATCTACAGAGCTCACACACGAGCACAGTGCACGCAGACGCAGCACAGATGCATCTACAGAGCTCACTCATGAGCACAGTGCACGCAGGCGCAGCACAGATGCATCTACAGAGCTCATACACGAGCACAGTGCACGCAGGCGCAGCACAGATGCATCTACAGAGCTCACTCACGAGCACAGTGCACGCAGGCGCAGCACAGATACATCTACAGAGCTCACACACGAGCACAGTGCACGCAGGCGCAGCACAGATACATCTACAGAGCTCACCCACGAGCACAGTGCACGCAGGCGCAGCACAGATACATCTACAGAGCTCACCCACGAAAACAGTGCACGCAGATACAGCACAGATACATCCACAAAGCTCACCCACGAGCACAGTGCACGCAGGCGCAGCACAGATACATCTACAGAGCTCACCCACGAGCACAGTGCACGGAGACACAGCACAGATATATCCGCAAAGCTCACACACGAGCACAGTGCACACAGCACACAAATATGAAACATTCGGGCTTATAAAGCTATGAGGAACCCATTGTGGGAATAGAAAGAGGAATGTTGGTAACGTCTGACATTCTACAGATGAGACTCCACAACACCCCGATCAGTTGTTACCAATAAGTGTGAGATCTCCCTTCTGGATTAAAAGTGATGAAAAACCATTTGCTAAAGTTTCTTGCCTTTTCAGTGATATTAGCAATCCCACTTCAAGGTTCTAGTCACAGCTCGCAGAGTGGTGGCATTCAGTGCTCGAGAGACATCAGTGCACGTCGTGGGTGGCCATGAGGCGGGAGCCCCTGGCACTGCCCTCCAGATGCAGGCTACTTGAGGCCCCTTTGTGTGGTATTTTACATAGCATGGTGAGCCTAGAAAGGAGGTGTAAGATGTTAGTGGGGTCAGTGGGCTTTTGTTGTGTGTGAGCTGCTGGCTTACAGCACAGAGACATGTTGTGACACTGGAGAAAACGTTGGTGATGCTCATGTGTGCACTTAAAAGTTACACAGTGTCAAAACAGACTTAGCAGACAACGTTACATTGGCATATAACATGGCATATAACATACCCATGTACATGAACTACATGTGGAGAACATTCTAGGTCGTTCTGCAAAGATGGCTGAACTCATAATATGGCAGTAGCTGCATTTTTTCAAGTTTTGTCCTTGAAGCAGAAACACACACATGAGCAAGGCGTATTGACAACTTACTCATTGGCTGATGTCAAAAGTCGAGAGTACACATGGACAACAAGACCCAGGGATCAGGCAGAAAGCAAGTGTATCCCTTTAAAAAAAATACAGCCTGAATTAGAGATTTGCAGACAGGTACTCCATCATAAATGTGACATATATCCAGTGCCTGTCTTCTTAGGATATAATGCACTTGTAATAAGGTAGACAGGGTATCCATCACCTTTGTGACTGACTGAACCGCCAAACTCAGTTGGTCCCATAGTGGGCAAGGTCACAATGCACATATCATTGCTATACATAACACACGCGTATAGAGTGTACATAGAATTCACACATGTGTACACCCTACCTAAAGTTTACATATTTATAGTGCACTTGCATACTCACTCACTGTTAACACAGATGTACAAGGATCACACAGTATGCACAGAAGACAGCAGATAATTTACATATGTGCACATTAATGCACTGTACAGGGTAAGCATTGCACTTAGAAGTACAAGTTTACAAAGGTTTGTGCATACGATTGTGCGACACAGCCGAGTTTAGAGCTGTGACTGTGGTAGATCACCTAACCTGTTTTCATTGCTTTGCGTCACTCAAATGCCCGAACAAATCATTTGTGAACTTGAGCCAGTGAAGCCAGAATCTTTTCACATACTGTGCATGCAGTGTAGTTAGGCCTTTATTTATGAAGGGGTTACGCCACTGTTGCGTCACTTTATTGTGGCACTGCGGTGGCGTAATCAATGCGCCACACTGGGCCCTATTTACAAAGTGACACATCTAGGCAGGTGTGTCACTTTGTAAACCCAAACACTACATTACAATTGCTTCAGGTATAATGTATGTAGGGTGGGCGTTCCCCCGTGAAAAAGGCTCGTAGAAGTGGCACAATGAAATCTCTGAGATTTAACTGCGACACTTCTACGACTTCACTGCGTCAAATCCATACTCATGCTTCAAGTGTAAGGACTGATGCAGGGCCTTTCACATGGGACTGGCCCCATGTGTAATGACACATTGCTGGAGTTGCATCTGTTTTCCGGCACTGCACCAACAGATACGTTAGGATTCCTGATGTATCTGTTCAATCCTTGCGACATGGAGCGCCGCAGAGTGAATACGGCGCACCCATGGTGTCGTGAGGAGAGCGCAATGAAAAGTGTTGCATCGCTGTTTTCAACCAGTGATTCGACACCTTTCATAAATGAGGCTCTTAAAGCCTTCCTCTTACTGGGCACAGGGTGCTCCTTGAGATTTATCACAAAGAGGTCTAGTTCTATGGAAAGGCAGAATCCCTGGGCAGAGGTGCCACACTGCCTTCACTTGCAGCATAATGTGGAACGCAGCACCACTGGGCCTCTTAGCCAAACAATATGGCCGGAGGTGCTGGAAGTGGCAATCCCCATGGAAATGGAAACATTGTAAGCAGTGGACTGATTCCTCTTAGTGTCGCCAGTAGACGTTTCACCCTCAGACGTTGAGTGGGAGTGGGGTGGATAAGGGATGTGGATGACATGTAGCAGCAGGTATCTGCTCTCCAGGTGTATGTTTAAACTCCAGCTCACCTCTTAACCCCCTCCCTCCTTCTTCCTTCCACGCTGTGATCCAGACACCACTAACTGTTTGGAGCTAATGACGGCCCGCCTGTCAAAATGCGGTAAGGACATACTTCCTTCACAGCCTCTCTCGTCCCTCACTTCTTAACTACCCTCCTGAAAACCCTCAAAACTAGTCTTATCCTATCTCTCCCTTTCACATATTGCCCCTGAACACGTGACTCCTCCTGCTCTCGCTGTGCATCACCACTTGCACGCACATGCGCCGGCTGTGCGCCCTTTGGCTGCTTCTCGTCTCCGTTCCTCTGTCCTCTTAGCTTTATTTTAGAGTATTCTCTTTTCTCTGCTATGCTCTGTTTTCCAGCTCTGGTTTTCTGCTGCTCGCTAAATCACTTTCCTGTAGCATTTGCCGCACCTTTTTGTATCTTGACCGACCTCTCTCTTTGGGTTGCTTTTATGTTTTACTGTTTAATGGTGAAAGGAAGGGAGATGGCGGCCAATGGAAGAATTTGGGTACACTGCTGCACCACGCCTGCCTGAGAGAGGGCTTTCAAAACTTACCTACACTTGGATACCCACTCGAAGATCTTTATCACTTTTTTTTTGTTGTGGTACATGCAGTTACAGAGATGGCTGGCTCGACCAGATCTGAACCGAAACGTTCAAATCCAGCCTTCCTTGTTAGAAAAATCAACAACAAAGTATTCATTGTTTTCTGTAGTTCTCCAAAGAACATCTCTTACAGCTCCAATAGAGTGATGAAGTGCAAACACAGGTTACAAATGTACCAATATGCATGCATAGTATCTGCATGGCTGTCCATCCGCTGCCTGAGGAAGCACCTCTGGCTGAAACAACTCCACCATCATTACCATTGATACCATACAGCTCAAACAACCCTCTCAGTAATTCTGCAACTACGTTTTTTTGTCAGAAGTTAAATAATATATCCGTGGTACTAGGAATTTCGAACATCAATTCAAAAGGTATTTAGGAATAAATAAAAAAAATCAATTAATGGAATAGAAAATCATAACTTATATTTTCTAGCATTAGATCTTTCTTAGAGTCACGTTTCCCATAGTCAAGCTCGGAATCCTCATAAGAAATGTTAAAATAGTAGTAACAGAATTGACCAATTAAAAAAAATTCTATATGAAGCTATACTTTTTTTTTTTTGCGACTGGGCAGAGAACCAATGCGGTGGTGAAGCTGCAACCTCCGTTCCTCTAGGTGGCAACTATAGCCTATATTTTCTAACACACATCAATTGAGAGGGGAAATCAACAGAGGCTCAAAGGCTTCTCTCCGCAGCTGCCTATGGGTGTTGGACCCACGGGAATGTTCTTCTTAAGCAATCTCATTTTTCTGTTTACACAATGTCTGAAATGGTACTAGTACTAAGACACATCTTGAGAGTGCCAGGGCAGCATTAAACACATAAGTGAAAAAGATTTTGCATCTAGGCAAGATCAAAGTGTTGGAGTCCTTTATAGATCATAATTTTCTACATGTGGCCGACCTCAACCCACATGAGATCCAAACAGCTGTAAGAAGAACTCATGGGACCTCCACTTAAAGTGGTTCACAGGGTGTGTGTGTGTGTAAGTAATTGAAACAGAAGATCCCCTTCCCACTGGCAATACAATGAGAGAGAAGGATCTGTGAGACATTAGCTTTTGGTATCAAAGAACCATGGGGCATATTATCAACCATGGAGTTAAAATTATCGCCGCTTTAGCGGCAGAAAACTGCCGCTAAAGCGCCGATAATGGGCTTGATAATATGCACTTGAGAATTCCAATAGAAGCTCATATTGTCACCAAAACATGGGCTTCTATGGGAATTCATATTATCAAGCCCATTATCACCGCTTTAGCGGCAGTTTTCTGCCGCTAAAGCGGCGATAAGTTTAACTCTGTTTCTTGATAATATGCCCCCATATCTGAATATTCTCAAAGAAAGGTTTGCTCTTAAAATGATCCCACGCTTCATCCCAACAGTACCCATTGACTTTGACTTGTACCAGCAAGTCGGATTCCCCACCTGTTTTTCTACGCCAGGGACCCGCCGGAGAGAAATGTTTACAAACTTTAGGCTTTGAGAGGTGTTCTAGATTCTAGTTCAACCGGGCAAAACATTTTACAAGACCAGTTATCTGTTTCATTTGGTAAAGCAAAAGCCAATCCTTATCAAAACAGGGCTTGCCCACTGGGTTACAGCCTGGATCACCTTCCATCACTGCACATCTGGAAAACCTGGTTGCGATGCTCTAGGAGCACTAAAACTAAGGTAACCAGGGCGAGTGTGAGTTTTCTATGCAGCTGCAATATGGCAGTGCTATCATACATACCCACAACACGTCCGCCCGGAGCTCCAAGCGAGATCGGTAGCAATAGGGGAGCTGTGGAGGCTCGTTAGCACCTTCCTCAATGTTGTCTTTTCCAGCTGGGAGTTGTAATTCATTTAGGTGAAACTGTGATCCAATGGTGGAGGAGATATTACTTACCTATAACTACAGTTCTCCGCCGTTGATATCTATCATAGATTCCCATGTGACGCGACCTCCGCCTGTTGGCATGAGGCTTAGCTGTCCCCTTTCATATGAAAGTGCTAACAGCCAGAATTGGCATGTCCTTAACCTTAATCTTCTGGAAGAAAAGCACAAAGAATGTTTAAGATAGTTAACATACGCCTGAATTGAAGTAAAATATTTATTAATTCTGCAGCCATGTCCGAATATATTTCAATCCTTCTAACAAAACCACAAAAATATTGAAATACAAGGATCATCAGGTGCAGAATGCAAAAGAACATTAATGAAAACACTGCAATCTGGTCTGAGACATATTGTTAAGGAAACCTTCACCTGCTTACACCTCATACACACTAAAATGTGAGGGTCTGATTCACAAAGCACATTTCCATGAGTAAAATATGTCTTACTGCTAGGAATTGAGGAGTAAGTCTCACTTAAGTCGAGGTAAGACATGACTACTCACAGAACTTGCATTTGCAAAGCCAATATGTTTCACCGTTTTGACCGATTGGCTTTGACCATGCTTTTCAGTGATGCTTTGGAGCATCAGCAAAAAAGCTACCTTGCCGCTACTGTGCAGCATCGATTACAAATGTTTTTTTCAAAAAGTGCAATTCCGCCGCCACAACTGGAGGTCATGTCATCTCGTAGGCAAACACATGGATGATGGTGTATGTAATGTACATGCATTTGTCATGAGGCATGCACGCACCTATTGAATGACACAGGTACCATTTGCTGTCATTGTTTGATTTACAGATCCAAGATGTCGAATGCTACTCGGATCTATAAATAAAAACATTCAATTTTACTTGTGCATAACCGCATTGTGACACACAGTGCCGGCCGGCAGCAAATGACAGCTGTTGAGCACACCAAATACATAAAATTGAAAACATTTACAAAAAAATGTAAAGAACATGGGGTGCGAGCGCAATGGAGGAGTCATGGGGGGAGCAGCGGGGAGTGGGATGGGGTGAGGTAGCAACAAAGGTGCTGGAAGCTAGGAGAGAAAAAATCTAAAACAATCAAGCCAGATTGAGGAAAGGGAGGCAATGGCAAACCTGGGAGAGGCGAGGGAGCAAGGCGGAGTATGCACAGGGGCGGATGTTTCCATTGGTAAGCAACACAAATGCAAACACTTTCATGGAAAAAGATAAAAGTAGTTCCCTAAATGTGAGCGGAGGAAGGTTACGAGTCAGAGAATCAAAAGGATGGTAAAGTGGCTATGCTGCAGGGGAGCAACAAGCACAAGAAGAGGAAGGCAAGCTATTGAATAAGGATAAGAGTGACAATCAAAATCAACCAATGGTAAGCAGTTGCCGGGTACTAAGCCTACTGTACGTTTTGGCATGGTCTACTGGAGGACGTCCAAGAAGCTGCCTGGTAGGCAAGACCTAAAAACCTTTGCAATTTTGGCTCGTATGTTTTATACTTCTGCAGCAGTGAAAAAATGTGCGTGATTTTTTTTTCATCTTCTTATTCTCCAGCCAAGGACTTCACTATATAAAATACCTGAAATAATTATAAAATAATAGTAATAATTTAGGGATTGTGAAGTTCACACCCAGTTCGGGTGAAATACACAGAGCTAAAGCTAAATGTATGTAAGTCAGAATGCAATAAACATTGTAATTTTCATAATAACCTTCAAACCTGTGCAATAACAAAACCCAAGGCGATCAACATCTTTGCACCCATAAAGCGACTATAGACAGACAGTACCCAAAATGATATTTGGTATTTGTCTACTCCGTTGGAACATAAATTATTAGCATTTTATGACTCGTATAACCACTTATACACTTTCCAGTGTCTGCGAAGCATAACAAGAGGCAGCCCTATGCTCCCTGTTCCAAAAGCCCTATGCTCCCTGTTCCAAATCTTTATCTCTGATTTCCCCTCTTCTTTTGTTAGGCGCATTACCAAAAGGCAGCCATCTCGCCTCCACAGAAACATGTTTTCGTTATCGCTCTACTGGAACTTGGACACAAGGTGGAGCCATTGTGAAAGAAATAGTTGCATGTACAAAATTGTAGTCCATTTCTTCTTGTGTATTTGACAATGAGCAGATGATTCTTACTTATAGAAGCTACTGAAACGATTATCTACAAACACCATAAGCAAATTAGAGGGCAAGTAAACGTGTTTGCACCTTACTGATGTGCAGGTCTTCTCTGACAGCTCCCTCCGCCTCCTTTCAGATCAAACTTGAATATGTGCAGATAGAATCCGTGATTCCTACGAGCACAACCTTTCACCTTTGTTTTCCAGTAACACACATGCTTCCTGTTTGCCTTGATAGAAACATTTGTTGATTGGGCACACAACTATCAGTGGTTTCAGCAACTCAGTTTATGACAATGCACCCAGGACGGGCAGCTGCCTGCATGCAACCCAGCAAAATCTAAATGCTAAACATTGTTATGTTATGAAGTTATGTTATGTGTATTTGTAGAGCGCACTGTCCCGCACAAGGGTACTGGCAAGGGGTGTGTGCCTAGCCCTACCTGTGCATGGCTTGTTAATTGAAAAGCCAGCTCTTCAGCTTCTTGCATAGCTCATGAAAACAGGAGGCGGCTCCGGTGTGGAGTAGGAGGCTGCGTCACGCTTCAGGAGCAATGTAAGAGAACACCTGTCCTCCTGATCTGGTTCTGTGTTTGCATGGAATGTGTGCAAGTTGGAGTCTGGACCAGAGGTGTCTTGGTGGTTGATGGAAGGAGATGCGACTGTTCAGGTAGGGAGAGGATAAGTTGTGTAGGACCTCGAATGTCTGTGTGTGAGGAGTTTGAAATTAGCACATTTGTGTATCGAGAGCCAGTGGAACTCCCGAGGCGTGGTGTGATGTGAGTTATGTGTGGGAGGTTGAGAATGAATCTGGCTGCTGAGTTCTGAATGGTTTGCAGTCTTCTAGTGAGTTGCTTGGTGATCCAGGCATAGAGTATGTTTCCGTACTACAACTTGCTGGCGACGAGGGAGTGACCGTTTTTATAGTGTTGCTTGGGAGCCATTTGAAGATCTTCCTCAGCATCTTCAGGGTGTGGAAGCAGGATGCAGTGACAGAGTTTACTTGTGCGGTCATGTCCAGTTTGCTCTTGATGATTCTATCGATTTTCCTGTCATGGCTGCTGGGTGCAGGTGTAAGTGCAAGTTCGGCCATTCACCAGTTGGAGCCCCACCTGAAGCTTAACCGCACAAGGACCAATATGTTGGTGGCTGGTTGCCAGCCTCCCCATTGGCACTTAATAACCTATGTCAGTGTCCAAAGCCTGCTTTACCATTTTGTTATCTAGGATTTCTTTTTTATCAAGACAACTCAAGATGGCAGCTGTGTTGAAATCTGCATTGCTTCAGTTATGGTCCATGCATAAAGCATTCTCTGGCAGCATAGAATGAAAGGATCAGTACCGTGTTCCCTCACAACTTTACCAAAAGCAGCTAGTTTGATCTAATCCAGGAACCTTACTTACGAAAAGATCTACAAAGACTTTACAGTGCAGCCACTTAGCTCCTGGTGTAGCTGAAAAAAAGAAAACCAGTCTCATCGATGAACAGCTCCTCCCATTGACTGCCTCTGTTCGGTCGAATCAGGTTCAGAATGCTCTCATATCACCAAATAACCCTTACTGTGAAATAAGACCCATTTTCCTACAATACAAATGAGTGCAGCATACCCCTTTGAGGTCCTTGCAATCATCTACATTGCTGCTACTGAAAATCCCATTTAATAATCTCCCTGTAGGGCAAATCCTTTAATTGCTGGACCCCACAGAGTGAAATTCTCTGCCTCTGTGTGGAATTCAATGTTCTTTATGAAAACAGATGAAACTATGTCTTCATCCTCAGCCACCTCAGTACAGGGCTCAGAGGTTTACCATTGAAGCCCCTCAGTCATATTCACACTTACAAATTTCAAAGTGTAATGAGAGGAAAATGTGACTACCCTTTCTGGTCAAAACATAGGATTCAACATTTCTAGCTGCTAAAATTCGTTTTTTCATCATTGACAGGTCAGTTTTACCCACTGTTAAAAATACTGTAGCCCAGGATTAAAACTGCATTTTTTTGAGGCGTCAGCGACAGGAACTTTCTATGACGTGAAAACCTCTCCTTCATCACCTCAGTTTAACGACCTTGCACAGTGGTCAATGCTACCGTTTTTAATTGTCTTTCTGCCTGTGACAGAGTTATATAAGCAATTGTTACCCACGATAGCCTGGTAGAGAGATTTTCACTTGTAGGTGGTGGTTTCCCCTTTGCAGCGGGTGGCATCTACTTGCCGGTGTTGTTTTTCATTTATCATCAGCAGACAAGCAGCACCATTTCCGGCCTGAGGCCCTTGCTCACTAAATATACCCTTCAATGAAGAGACTATTAGAAAGCAAAGTGCGTCGTGCTTTAAACACTCAGAGCAATATTTATGACCTGGTTTTTGCGATGCAAACCTCAAGTCAGATTTTTTAAGCCACGTAAAGGCACTTTGAGTGGCTCCGAAAATCTAGAGTAACATAAGGCAGCGAAATCGATGCATTGCGTTACTCTGCCCTGGGAAGGCGTTGCATGGGTGCACCCACCCAACTCTCATGGTTTTTTATACATTCCCAGATTTACAAAACATTGTAAACCTGAGAATGCTCCAAAAAGACACTCCTCCCCAGGAGAGGAATAAAGAGGAGAAATATCTTTCTACGTCCTCTTTCTATGAGTGCTGCATTCTGCAGCACACTAGAAAGAGGAATATGCCTCTCATTATTATTTTTGTTCAGGAAGGTGTCCCTTCCTGCACAAAAACAATTCTGCATGCAATGCAGGCACACTTGCATCGTGGTGCAAGGGTGCCTGTATTGGCGCTAGACTGCCAAATGTAAGCCAGAGCAGGGGGAAAAGTCAGACATGTGCCGTATGCCTTAAATACGTTGCGTTCCTGCCCTTTCCCATTGATGCAGTGCAGCACAACAAAGTGACTTGCTGCTTTGCATGAAAGGTAAAGGGGAGAGATGCTCTGCATTTAATACAATACAACGCATTCCTGTGTTTTCCATGTGCTGGTGCCAGTTTGGCTGCTTAGCGCCAACGCAGGTACCCTTGCACCATGGTCCAAGGCTGCCTGCAATGTAAGCAGGATTGTTTTTGTGCAGCAAGGGACACCTTCCTTCAGAAAAACAATCCTGAGCTGCCTAATGCAGCACACATAGAAAGAGGGAGTAACAAGGAGGAATAAGGATATTTCTCCTCGTTACACCTCCCTTGGGTAGGCATAACTTTTTGGCACATTCCCAGGTTTACCAGTGCTGGTAAATCTGGGACTGTGCCAACATCCATGGGTGGTTGCGTGGGAACATCCACGCCCATGGAACGCCTTCCCAGGGCAGAGTAACATAACGCAACGATTTGTGCTGAGTTGCATTACTCTGGATTTATCCAGCCATGCTGGGCCACGCAAGATGGCCTTGCATGACTTGATAAATTCAACTTAGGATTTGCGTCCCCCTTGCAACGCAAAACCTTTATAAATATGCCCCTAAACATTAAAATGCAGTTTTTGATGTCATGTACTTCAGTGTTAGTTGGCTGAAGTTCAGGGTGTAAATTACTATTGTGATCATGTATTAAACATGGTGGTGCGTCATGTGGCTGTGGCCTGATGAGATGTGCCAAGTGCCCTGTCCTTCAGGGGTCTGTGAGGGCTAATCAGGTAGCTCTGTACTTGAGGTCAGTGAGCGAGTGTAGAGGTCAGAGCATATAGGTGCTCCACTAACGTCGAGGTGGTATGGACAGTTTGAGCTGCATACACAGTCACAAAGCCGCCTCCGGCACTGCAGACCTGGAAAAGTGCTTGTAATGACAGTAAACTGTTCAGAGCAACTAGTGAGGCTTACCGCAGGCAACCAGCCCATGGGGGCAGACACCATTACACAAATAGGCATAGTTACCAAAAAAGATTCACATATCAGGAATATTTAAATATCAAGACAAACAGGCAAGAGAGAGAGTCTTCCCTACACTGCTATAAATTCAAAACACCAGGAATAAAGTCGCTGGCAACTTAACAATTTCAGTGAAAGTCTCTTGCTCCATATTGGGAAGAAAACAAAGGAATCCTAGTTTTTTATTTTAAAGAACCCTCACTCACCAACATAGTTGGTGACAAGCTCCATCATTGGGTTCCCACCCTGGGTGCAGAATGCCTCCCAGGTGTGCTTTGATGCCAGATTTACTGTGGATCTGGGATTTTTTTTAACATTGTGGGAAAAGTGCAAGTGATATAAAGTTGACTCAAGGCCATCCACCAGTTCAACCACTTTTTAATGGTAGTCTTGGGCAAGTTTAAAAACAGTGGGGCATATTAACAAGGGCCGGCGATAAATATCGCAAAGCGCGCTTGCATATTTATCGCCGGCTATCTCTGGAATTTATCGCCCGGTTAGCGCGTTATCAACAACGCACATCGCCGAGGCGATAAAAATTCCAGAGATGGTGTGGATATCGCTGTTTTCCATGGTGGAAAATAGCGATATCCTAGGTGATAGGGCCTGTGGTCTTAGCCACAGAATCCACCCCCCATGTTAAGTATGAGTTAGTCAGGAATTTAACAGACGTTAAATTCCTGCATTAAGGCATACTTAACGTGATTTAAATAATCGCTACCCTTCCTTGTTAATATTCCCTGGTTGGTTTCACAGCCACGCTTACTTTGCATCTCATTAGCGATGCAGTTAGGCGTGCTGGAAACGGGCGCTAAGTCAGCAAAACACGCGATAGCGTGACTTTGCTGATAAGGCGATAAAATTATCACCACGTTTTGGCTGAAAACGGCCGCAAAAGCAGCGATAATTTTATAGCGCCGCCTTGTTAATATGCCCCCACGTAGGGTGCCTTCAAGACTCCAATGGTGCTGTGCATCCCTTTTTCATCTGGTGAACATGTTTCAGCCTTTTACCACTGAGGGCCCTTAAGGGTCAATATGGCTTTTGGGAGGACCAAAACCTGTGATGCGAATCCACCCTAAGACATGCCCTGCAAACTTGTTTTTCAAACTTACACACAATGAATCACTTCCTGTGACTGTTTCTGTTGAATAAAGAATGAAATATAAGAAGAGAGACACTTGCAGTTATGTTGGTAGGATTCTTACAACTGAAACACAGGGAACAATAGCATAAGCCCAGGCTGGGAACAAAAAGGGCATGCATTATGTCCCACAGATGTTGGAACCTCTAGCAAACATTAATATTATACAACTGCATACTGAATCATGCAGTGGCTCACTCGCAAGCCTTACCCAAAATAGTGGTGGTGACTGCGCAATATGTTTGGTTACATAACACGTGAATGAAGGCTTGTGTCACACTCGTGTACATAGGTAAATAAATAAATAAAATCTTTTGATCCACTTGTTGTGCAGTCTTTCTTTGCAATATGGTGGCCCCGAGGGGGTGGATCCTGTTGTCACACTGCAATATTATCCATATGACGACTTAGATTAGCTTAAAAGCGTCCATGCTATGGTAGGTGTGGTCTGTGTTGCCCCCCCATTTTCCTAACTTACTTCGTCAGGGCATTTCATTATTTGATACATCTTCTATGTCTCATCTTGAGCGTCATATCTTATTGTGAGTGTCTTACAGCCAACATTAAATACCCTCCATCGGGGGATTCACTGCACTTCCGGGGATGCACTAATTCAGCTCTGCGTCTGATGGGTACCAAGGATTTCTCAAAATGTCTGACAGGAGGGGAATGCCCTTGATGTGATGCCCCTGAAAAAGACTTCCTATATGAAATGCAACTTCATGAATTACATGCAGCCATTCTCGTATTCTTTTATTATGTGTATTGGGCCATTCTAGTAATGAACAACTGTACATGACAGAACGTCCGCGCGGTTGGGTTATAACTTGTACTGCATTTCTATGCCATCTCCTCGAAGGGGTGGGGGAGATCCTGCTCCACCCAGTTTGCGCATGTAGCGAAATTAACGTAAACTTAAATCTGCTTGGAAAATTCCTTGTGACGTCTTGACCACTTCATTCAGATACTATAAAGGTGGATGTGTCATGTGAGTCCCTGCGTTCATATATACCTATACCAAGGTCTTGAGAGAGCGTATACTGTACAGTGGGGTTGATTCGGCTTGTATTGAGCCAATATTGCACTCGTTCTGTAGTCTCCTTATGTATAGTAGATAATATGGGGTGTACTCTTCGAGTCAGAGGGGAGAACACCATTTTTGACAAAGACCCTTAAAGTATCTACTTTGTGTGATGGGTGGATAGTATTTGTGTGATGCCCATAAACCTAGCAAGATATTGGGAAGGGTTTTATTTGTGGAAGTTATTTTCAGTAAATTTGTATCCCTTAAGTCACAAGCAAAAAATATCTCTGGTAATTACAAAGTGGCTTGTTTCCAGGATGCTGTGTGTCAGGCGGCAGCTTGAAAGGGGAAAATGACATACTAACACCTGCAGCCTGTATATATATTATAAATTCAGTATACTTCTGATGTGCTTGGGCTGTTACATTCTAGTATGTGTTCACCAAAGCTCATCGTTGTTGAAGTACAGTGTTCCATGGACTATTGTCATTGAATACAGTTTTTTGAGTGAACATGCGGTAAATCCACTGTTGTTCTTTTTCCAGTAGTTCTTTTTCTCTATTCCTGGCTGGTTGTTCAATCTGTTCAATGACCACCCATCTCATGCCATTTGTTGTATGTCCGCTCCACAGTAAATGGTCTGTCATCTTTGTTGTGTATGTCTTGCATCTAATATTGCTGCGATGTTCGCAGATCCGTGTTTTGACTTTTCTGGTGGTCGTCCCTTCATACAATAGGTTGCATGGGCAGGGAATGAGGTATACAATTTTGGTAAAATTACAATTGGTGTGTATCCTTATAGTCCATGTCTTTCCTGGTTCCAAGTTGAGTGTCTTCGTTGTACTCTTAAGATAGTAGACACTGCACTTTCCAGATGCATAGTGGCCCACTACTCCTGCTAGTCCCCAGCTATCGAGGACAGTGGTTCTTGTAGGTATGGTTTTATACTTTGGCCGTGTTGAGACCAGACAGTCATTTAGGCTCCGTGACTTTTTGAATGAAAATAGGAGTTTCTCCCAGTTCAGTTTTCCTGTATACATGATCTTCCAATGCTCATTCACTATCTTTTTCATCTGATTACAGATAGTGTTTTATGTCGTTACACATGTCAAAGGGACTCTGGTGTCACTGTGGGTAGTAGGTTGGAACTGAGCGCCCCTGTTTTGACTTTCTGCCCGTTTGTACACAGTCTTTATGATGTTTTCAGGATAGTTCCGTTGTCTGAGGTTTTTTTTTCAGGGTCTTAACCTGAACGTTGTAATCCTGAAAATACCATAAACTACATGCAAACGAGCAGGAAATCAAAAGAGAGAAGCTCTGTTGGAACCTGCTACCCACAGTGATACCAGTGTTCCTTTGACATGTGTAACGACATACCACACCTTCTCTAATCAGATGAATAAGATAGTGAATAAGCACTGGAAGAGCATGCACACAGGAAAACTGAACTGGGAGAAACCCCTATTTTCATTCAAAAAGTCACGGAGCCTAAAGGATAGTCTGGTCTCAACACACCCAAAGTATAAAACCATACCTACCAGAACCGCTGTCCTCGATAGCTGGGGACTAGCAGGAGTAGTGAGCCACTATGCATGCGGAAATTGCAGTGTCTGCCATTTATGAGTATCACAAAGACACTCAACATGGAATCAGGAAAGATATGGACACTAAGGAAACACACCAATTGGAATTCCACCAAAATTGTATACCTCATTACCTGCCCATGCAAACTAGGCTATATAGAGATGACCACCAGAAAAGTCAAAACGCGGATCTGCAAACATCGCAGCAACACAACGAAGATGACAGACCATTTCCTGAAGACCAGACATACAACAAATGAAATTAGATGGATGGCAAATGAACAAATTGAACAACCAGCCAGGAAAAGAGACGGACAACTACTGGAAAAAGAACAGCGGTGGATTTACCGCATGTTCACTCAAAAAACTGGATTTAATGACAATAGTCCATGGAACACTATATACTTCAACAAGGATGAGCTTTGAGGAACACATAATTGAATGTGACCGCTCCAGCACATAGGAAGTATACTGAGCATATATTATTTTATTTATTTTTATTTTATTTTATTTATTTTAAAAGTTTTAGATAGCGCTAGCTTGACCTGTAGGTATCAGGGCGCTTTACATACACACTGTAAAAACAGAAGGAAATTGCATTACAAAATAGGAAGGCAGTATGGAAGCAAAACAGATAAAAAAAAGCACTACATGAGAAATAGGTAAACAGTGCAGGGGTGGGAGAGAAAACAAACGAAGGTGGCCAACACAGTCCGGTCACCAACTATCCTTGAATGTCAAGAGAGAGAGGAGTCAGCTTGGATAATGAAGTCTAGGTTAGTTGACGTTGGTCAGGAAAGTATTTGTTAAGGAGATGGAGTTTCAGGTCCCTTTTGAAACAGGAGAAGGAGGGGTTGCATCTGAGGGCTCTAGGGAGAGCATTCCACATCCTGGTAGCGTTGCCAGAAAACGATCGATATAGTGTGATTTTCTTTTTTCAGTTTTGGAGGGATAAGAAGGAGTGAGTTGGAGCTTCTCAGAGTTCTGAATTGACCTGCTCTTACCAGTTTGTTGTTCAAGTAGTTGGGGGCCGGAGAGTGAAGGGATTTGTGTGTGATGCAGACCAGCTTGTAAATACACCTCCCTTCCATGGGAAGCCAGTTGAGGGAGTTGAGAGCTGGAGTGATGTGTTCAAATCTTTTTACTCCAGATATGAGTCGAGTGGCCATGTTCAGCACTGCCCTTAGTGGGGCTAGGTGAGCTTTTGGAGTCCCAGTTAGGATGGTGTTACCGTAGTTGATTTTAGAGAGAACTAGGAATTGAACTACTGTCTTGAGGTCATCATGGGGAAGAAAAGGTTTCAATTTCTTGAGGTGTTTTATTGAGTAAAGCTCACTTTTTGCAGAGTTTTTGATGTGGGCCTCCATTGCTAAGTTCCTGTCAAGGGTGATGCCTAGAGACTTAACTGAGTCGGATAGGACGAGGGGGCAATTTAGGGCAACCAGATTCTTGAGCCACTCTTGGATTGGTCGGTGGTTACTTTTTGGAGAGAATAGGATTAGTTCCGTTTTATCTGGGTTGAGCTTTAAGTGGTTAGCGTTGAACCAAGTTTGGATCTCGATTAGAGTGACATTGAGGTGTCGGATGTCACTGGGTGACTTGATTTTGAAATAGATTTGGGTGTCATCAGTGTAAAGGGGGTAATTCACTCCAGCTTTTTTCAAGATGATTGTGAGGGGCTCCATGAAGAGATTGAAGAGTGACGGGGAGAGGATCGAGCCTTGAGGGACCCCAAGTGTGACTTTTGTTGGCTTCGAGAGACAGGAGTTGATTTTAATTTGTTGCGAGCGGTGTTGAAGGAAAGAGGTGAACCATTTTAGTACTGTGCCATTAATGCCGGAGCGCTTCGTCAAGGTCTCCAGAAGAGCTGGATGATTTACTGTGTCGAATGCCGCAGATTGGTCAATAAGGATGAGTAGGCAGGCATCACCTTCATCTAAAGCCTTGTGAATATCGTCAGAGATGTTGAGCATAGCTGTTTCAGTGCTACAGCCTTTCCTGAATCCTGATTGAAAAGTGTCGAGGAGGCTGAACTCATCAATGTTTTTGTTGAGTTGGTGGAGAATACATAAATATATTATGTATACAGACCACAGGTGTTAGTGTGTAGTTTTCACCTTTCAAGCCACCGCCTGACACCCAGCACCCTGGTAACAAGCACTACGTAATAATCATACATATTTTCGTGCTAGGGACTTAAAGGATTACAATTGACAGAAAATAACTTCGACAAATAAAACTCTTCACAATGTCTTGCTAGTTTTATGGGACATCATAGAAATAATATCCACACAAAGTAAATACTTATGGGTCTTTGTCAAAAATGGGATTCTCCCCTCTGTCTTGAAGAATGCACCTCTTTATGCCTACCATACATAAGGGGATTTCAGAACAAGTGCAATACTGGTTGGGATTCGCCAAGCAGAATCAACCCCACTGGACAGTTTATGCTCTCCTATATATAGGTATATATGCACCCAGAGACTCACATGACACATCTACTTTTATAGTATCTAAACGAGGGGGTTGAGACTTCTTAAGGGATTTTCCAAGCAGATTTAAGTTTACATCAATTTCTCCACACACGCAAAAGGGGTGGGGCATGATCTCAACTCCTTTGAGGAGGTGGGGAAGAGATGAGGTACACATTGTCACTCAACCATGCGGCCGTATTATCATGTGTGGCTGTTCACAACTACATTGGGCCAATACGCACGACGAAGGAATATGAAAACAACAGTATATAATTCATGAAGCCGCATTTCGTATAGGAAGTCTTTTTCAGAGTCATCCAATCACTTCAATGGCATTCCCCACCTGGTAGACATTCAGGGAAATCCTTGGGACTAATCAGCAGGTGTGGAGCTAGCGCGCCCCTGGTAGGGAACATATAAAAAGCTGAGTCAACGTGTTCCCGGAGGTGCCATGAATCGGCCGATGGGGAGTGTTTATTGCTGGCTGTAAGCCACTCACAGTAAGATATGGGGCTCGAGAGGAGACAATGAAAGTGTATCAAAGGGTGAGATGCCTTGACAAAGTAAGTGGGGAAAATGGATTTGGGGCAACAGAGACCATGCCTACCATACTATGGACGCTTTTAAACTAATCTAAGTCTTCAGATTGTGATATTAGAGTGTGACAATAGGGTCCACCCCCTGAGAGCCACCATCGTGTAAAGAAGACTGCACAACAAGTGGGTCAAAACATATTATTTATGTATTTAACTATGTACACAAGCCTTGATTCAGATGTTATGTAACCAAAAATATCGCGCCGTCACCATCACTATATTGTGCACAACTTGCGATAGATCCACACCATGATTCGCTATGCAGTGTTATAATATTAATGTTTGCTGGAGGTTCCAACATCCGTGGGACATAATGCATGCCCTTTTTGTTCCCAGCCTGGAGTTATGCTATTGTTCCCTGTGTTTCAATTGAAAAAATGCTACCAACATAACTACAAGTGTCTCTCTTCATGTATTTTAATCTTTATTCAACAGAAACAGCTGCAGGAGGTGATTCAACGTGTGTATGTTTGAAAAACAAGTTTGCAGCGCATGTCTTAGGTTGCATGCGCATCACAGATGTTGGTCCTGATGAAAGCCATATTGACTCTTATGAGCACTTAGTGGTAAATGGCTGAAACATGTTGACCATATGAAAAAGGGATGCACAGGACCATTGTAGTCTTGAAGACATGCTTCACTGTTTTTAAACTTGCCCAGGACCACCCTTAACAAAGTAGGTGAACTGGTGTATGGCCTTGAGTAAGTTTTAAATCACTTGCACTTTTCTCACTCTGCTAAAACAAAAACAGCTCCACTGTAAATCAGGCGTCAAAGCACACCCAGGAGGCATTCGGCACTCAGGATGGGAACTCAATGGAGAAGCATGTCACAAACTAGGTTGGTGAGAGAGGGTACTTTGAAAAAAAACCTAGGGTTCCTTCCTTTTTTCCCATATATGGAGCAAGAGACTTTCTATAAAATTGTTAAGTTGGCAGCGAGTTTGTTCCTGGTGTTTTGAATATTTAAATGTCACTCATACTTTATGTGAGCATCATGTGAATATTGGCATCCACAGGTTCATGCCCTGCTGTCCACAGTGGCCTCTAAAGCCACAAAAGCTGTAATGTTGTATCCTCCACTTTGCAAAAGTTGTTAAAGTTTGAGAAGCTGTATATGGCTAAAATTAGTTGGGAAATAGGTGCTATAAGGATACCACAGGTTTCTGTGGTACTTGCTGTGACTGAGGTTTCCAATGGTATGAGAAGTGTAATCTCTTCTGCTTTTAACTAGTATCCACTGTGAGCAATTTTTCTTGTGGTATATAATGTCATGTGGAGATTTCCTGATGCTTGCGAAACATAAAAGAATTTGCAACCCTCGCCAGCATGCACACGGGCAGAGAAGAACCATACACCTTTGGCAATGGTCAACAAATCAATAATTTAATTTTTGTGGGTGTATACATGACCCACAATGGAAAACTTACCTGATTAGCTCATGCGCATATTATTGAGTGATACAGAGCCTTGTCTCTGCTACCTCACACCATAAATAAAGGTAGCAGCACTCATAGATAGTGGGCAGTCACCTTTAGACATGTGTATGCAACGAAAAGTGAGTATTGGCATTTGGCTTGTCTAAGGACATTGTGGAAGACAGTGCAAGCTCTTCCCTTCAACAAGCAGTGCCTTGCCAGACCACAGAGGGCACTGAGGAAAACACACTTTCTTTACTATTGCCCATTCACAAAAATGCTATGTACTATTTATGCTCATAGGTCTAAGGAAAAGCACCGCCTTGGCTAGCCTGCATGCATCACTGAAAATAAAGCATGCTCTTTGTGTGTGCATGTGCAGTACAAGAGGAATCCCTGCCTGTGCTGGCATGGGTGCTCAGCAGAGCATGGGAGGACAAACTGGGACTTCACTTGCTAAGATCGTGCTGCAAAAACATGGTGAGCCACCGCACACGTGGGATTCGTATTGAAATCAGGGGTTGTCTATTTAGAGGTAAGGGATGTCTGGAGAAATATGGGATGCTATCTTGAGTAACAATAAACATTAGAACTAAAACCCTAATGCTTCTGTCTCGAGCACTGCACCGTACCCCTATGCCAGGCCCCCAGTAATCAGGGGATCACGCATGAACGGAGACTCAAGTCTTGTGGGCTGGCCAAAATCAGAACCTATTGGGAAGTTTGACATGTGACTGAGTCTGAAGCCCAAACAAGTCCAAATAAAGCCCTAATTTGTAAGTAAATCTCCCTATGTTCTTTCAGCCCAGTCTGCCTTTGCGTGGAAAGTGCCATTTGATTGGAAGCGGAGTTGGCCGGTTGAGTGAACAAGAGTGTACCATAGCCCGCAACAGCAATTGTTTGTTCCTCTTTGATTGTCATGTGGATGATGTAACATTGAAACACCCCCTTTACAGCTCTGCTTTTCTGCTCACCTTCTGTAGGGCTCCTCAACCTGCTGAGCACCTGAGCCGCTGGAACGGGCTGAGCCTCCCCCTCCTGCACCCGCACGAAGCCTCCCTCCCAGGCCAGCGGGACTTGCTTTGGGCTTTTCTTTGGTTCTTTTTGTTTGTTTTTTGTTTGTTTGTTTGTTTGTTTCCCCATTTGCTGTGTCTTCCTGTCCATCCGTTCTGGCAGTCAGTTCTGTTCTTCGATAAACCCAATATCTTTTCCAGGCTCAAGCCCCCAGCTCAGAAACATTGCTGGTCAGTACCATCTGCTGATAGGACAGTAGGCAAGTGGTATGATGCTCATCTACCAGTGGCACAGTGGTCTACTGCAGAGCAGATTTGGGTCCGATTTAGAACTGGTGCCACTCTGTCGAGTTGCTTGTCCCCTGGTAAGGTGCGTGTACAATCGTAGGTTCACTGACCCACTGGCGTTATACTTCTCTACCAGTGGTATGTTGGTTCAGTATATGGGATGCTAGTCCTAAAGTGAGATTCTGGACCTCTAGTGAGATGCTTGTCCAGCAGTGTGTTGCTAGTATTCTGGCAGGACCTTGATCTAACAGTGGCATGCTGGTGGATTGGTGTGATGCAAATATACAAGAAGGACACTGGCGTAAGAGTTGAAGGTTGCTCTGATGTTGGGATACTGATGCAGTTGTGGGATGCTACTGATTCAAGTGAAGAATGCAGGCCCAGAAGTAGAATTTTAGCCCACTGGCAGTATCCAAGTCTGCGGTCACGACAGTGGTCCACCAGCAGGCTATGGCTCTACAGCAGGGCGCCTGTCCCCTATGCTCTTCCACCTTTAGGGACTCAGAGTATGTCCTGCTCTGAAGTTTCTGGATTACATTTCTTGCATTCTGTACAGTGTCAGGTACCAGGAATTCCAATTGGTACTCCTAATTTGCTCCAAAAGCTCTGCCCTGCCATCTTTATGTGCTCAGCATGGGGACATTGAAAAGATGGCTACTGAGAGTGAGTAAACCTGCCAACTACTCATCTGCGCTGAAAGGAAATATGCTTCACAGACCCGATTTTTTGAGGCATAATAAAGACAGTGTTTTTTGCCAGCCTTCTCGTCCTCCTAAGTTCTGCTCTCCCTATCTTCAGTTCTCCCATCAGCAGCTCCCAACCGCAATGCTTCACTCTTCTTTGTGTACTCTCCTGTTTCCAACTTTACCCCTTTGCTTTAGCAGCTTCCACCATCCTTGCTTCAATCTCCGTGGCCCCAAAATATCAAAGTCAGCAAATTGTTTGACATGAATATCAGGTCCTAAATATTATTATCAAATTATTCCCAATTTGAGTTAATAATAGAAAATCTGCACTTAGTAGGAAGAAATATTTATAAATTTAGGACCAGATATTTATGTCAGACAATATTTCTGCATATGATACATTGACATACAATCTTTCACCATGTTTGCCCTCTCTCCTCGGCAGCTCCTGCCCTCCTTTATCCATCCCAGCTTTGCCCTGTCTCCTCTCAGCAGCTCTTATTCTCTCCTTTTTCTACCTCTATCCCCTCTGTAGTTTCTACATTTGCCCCATCTCTGTCTTTGATGGTTTCTCCTCACCCTTCTCTCTTTGTTTGACACACTCAGTTTTTGTTCCATCTTTTTTCTCACCTTATTGTCCCTCATCCCCACAGGAGATTCTGCCCTTTCGCATTTTACACCCGCTTGTCCAGTTTGAAGAGTCCTCTGCTCTCTGTGACTGGCCTTTCTTCCAGTCTCTACTCTCCCTGTTTTACACTCTCTGTGCTAGGTACCCCTAAAAAATGCTCCAGTTTCCCTACGTTCCCCCGTCCGCACATTCAGAACCATAACCCCCCCCCCACCTGAAGTGGCATAGGCCCCCCTGAAGTGGCATAGCCCCCCTGAGGTGGCATAGCCCCCTGAAGTGGAACTGCCCCCCTGAAGTGGAATAGCTCCCCTGAAGTGGAATTGCTCCCCTGGAGTGGCATAGCCCCCCTGATTGTTTTCCAGGACTGGGAGCAGCTTTGTCAAGGCGCCTGGATTTGTACCTACACCCGCGGTCGTACACCCTGGAGGGCTGGATTGATCACTCCTCTTTCTGGCCACTCCATCAAGGCCTCGGTGTGCGTGATCACAACCCTCCTTTGTTCCCTCATCAAGGCATGAGAGTCTCCAGCAGAAGCAGCAGGTTAATGCTGTATTAACATCACAAATGGTAAAGGCATTGCAAGGATCTTGGGGGCATATTATCAAGCACGGTGTTAAAATTATCGCCGCTTTAGCGGCAGAAAACTGCCGCTAAATCGGCGATAATGGGCTTGATAATATGCCTGTGAGAATTCCAATGGAAGCCCATGTTCGCACCAGAACATGGACTTCTATTGGAATCCTACACCATATGACTACTTTTATAGCAGATTGAAAGCAAGTTTTTGTCATGTCTGGATACAAATCTTCACCGTCTGTGGAGTTACACAAGTCTCAACCCATTGCTGTGTAATTTTGACATCATGCAATTATCCCAATTAATTTGATTACACAGGCACAACTTTTATACACAGGATGATGTGACCCAAATTGTGTCAAGTATAGCAAGCTGCTAGGCAGATATTGCTGCCAGTTTCACAAATTGTGTCAAGAATAGCAAGCAGCTAGGCAGATGTTACTGCCCGTTTCACAAATTGTTTCAAGTGTAGCAAGCAGCTAAGCTGATGTTGCTATCCGTATCACAAATAGTTCCAAGCATAGCAAGCAGCTAAACAGATGATGCTACCCGTTTCATAAATTGTTCCAAGTCTAGCCTGCAGCTAAGCAGATGTTGCTGCCAGTTTCATAAGTGTATGCTTCATATTGCAAGTCAAATGCAATTCCAGACACCGGCCTCCTTGCAGCCTTTGTATTCTCTTGGGTGATCCCCATTCAGCCTGCATGTTATGAGTAGGGGTGGGCGGAACTCGCAAAGTTTCACTCAGCGGAATTCCGCGGAGTTACCTAAAAACTCAGAGAGATTCTGCTGGGTTCCGCGAGCAGCATAGTTCAGTGAGTCACACTGCTTGTGATGAATTTTCGTGCCGGGAGCTTGTACCACACTGTACAATCAGCATCAACGGCACCACGAGACACACTAGAGGGCTCTGCTTCTTTCTGCTGCTGCTCGAGTAGATTTTCTAATCAAGCAGCAGGTTTCTCAGAACGAGCGACAGCTTAATACGAGGGGTAAAGACCTGCTGCGACCACCCATGTTGAGAAATCTCGCCAGGAGGCGGTCTAGCTCTCGATTTTCTCGCTTGCGCTTGCCAACTTAATGCACCAGTTGGCAGACTTCTTCTAAAACTCTGTACTGCAAGCAGAGTGGGCAAAACTCCACCCGAGGAGCAGAGTCTACCACCCACCCCTAGTGATGAGTAGCACTAGACAACATCCCACACTTAGTACAAAGTAGTCAGACCTCAGTATGTTTTATACTAAATAAAGCACCGGGAGACAGTTCAAGTGTATACCAAACTTGGAATAGAAATGGGAAAGGCAACACAAGGCAAGCTCTTTAATGCACCGACCCAGGATGACAAAGTTCACTCTGCCATTCTTATGACTCCTTTAAAGTTCATCTATCAATGTCTAGTGATGAAACAACCATAAACTGAACTACCACTCTCCTACCTCAACTTCTGCCCTTCCCTCTCCCATGTCATCTTTCCAACCATTCATAGAATTCATTACCTACTTCACCCATCAGGAGGTGCTAATGGCTGTGGTGGGGATGCCTCACAGGGCATCTGGGGAGGGGGGTGAATGGTCTGCTTGATGGAGGGAGGTTTATTGGAGTATTGTGGCTCTTATTGTGCTCATACTTTTCACAGCATGGCCCAATTTATTGTTGCATGGGCTAAAGACTAGAATAGTACAAGTAGTGAGCTCTGGTGCCACAGGCTCCTCAAATTCCCATACTCTGACATATAATGTGGCCAAATGTATGAAGGAGGACCAACATCAGAAAGCAATTCGGTATATAAAACAGATTCCTCTGCCATCCTCTAAATAGCATCTCAAGCTGCTGCAGTCGGTGTTCTACGATTTTAGATCCCTGTCTTGTAATGCAAGGGATTCTAGGGAGCCAAGTCAGGCTTTTATCATACAGACAAAGAACTACGGGGCATATTATCAAGGACGGCGTTAAAATTATTGCCGCTTTAGCGGCAGGAAACTGCTGCTAAAGTGGCGATAATGGGCTTGATAATATGCTGCAGAGAATTCCAATAGAAGCCCATGTTCACACCAGAACCTGGGCTTCTATGGGAATTCACAGGGGCATTTTATCAAGCCCATTATCGCCGCTTTTAGCAGCAGTTTCCTGCCACTAAAGTGGCGATAATTTTAACGCCGTCCTTGATAATATGCCCCTACAATCCTCATCAGTTACAGTATTAGATGATATACTTTGTGATCTTTTTCGGCATGGCTACCCTGTCAATTCAGTATATTTTGTCCAGCTGTTCCTCACCTGCTCCAATGTCTATAAAGGGAAAATGTACACATGTCTGGTCCCAGAAACTAGAAGGCTGTCCCATAGAAAACAACCAGGTTCTCTTGTGGACAGTGGAGTAGTGGCAGAAGGTGGTAAAGAAGGTCCCAGATACTACCCGAAGACCACTTCGGTACTATGAGAAGGTAGAAGAGGGTGGCATATCATTCTCTATGGTATTACCCTTTTCTTTAAAACTGTGTTATAGTTTTTTACTAATATTTGGCAAATGGCACAATGCAATGCAAAGCATTGCATCAATTTACTTACCATTATAAAAGTCTGCAGGTGCAGCACAAAATTGCACAGTGGCAAATGAGCGTCCACGCAACTTAGCTATTAATCCCTCTTGTATGTAAAAATCTTCCTTTTCTATGAGCAACTGACGTAAAAAATCATGAAAACATGGTTTATCCCTCCTAAGCTGTGGTGAATCATTTTCTCATATTGCTTTGTAATTGGGTATAAATTCAGAGCTGACGGAAGTAAATTGTGTGCCACGCTGACCTCTATGAATCCGTGTGATTGTACATAACTGTTCAGAGAACCAGCTACATCGTCAGTGTAGGGGTCACGTTGATGGTTAGTGACGCAGAATTGACACATCCTTTGCCAACATTTTGATATTGCATCCTCTTGCCTCCAGGTCCCCTTAACAAGCCACTCTGTTATCTTCACTCTATAAGACTGTCTTGCAGTTGTACATATGTGAACACTCCGCCTAAATTCTGTTGGGGATAATCCCAATGCAGATTAGGTATTCTGGATTAACTTCTATCTATTCTAAAGAACCAGCTGTCACTCTATCTCTAACAGTAAGAAGACCACCAACTTCATGTAGAGTAGAGATTCCAGTTTAAGAGGGCCGGATGGCAGATGACCTGAATTTACTGAACCCCAAAGAGAAAGGGGAATAGGAAATGAGCAACTGGCACCCCCCTCCCCCACAGTGTGGCTCCAGTTAGTTCAGGTACCTCTGGTAAGAATGAACATCAGTGGAGGCTAATGGTTTCACAAGTAGCATTATACCCCTCTCTTCCTTTTATTCAAGCAGAGCTTGCCATGTTGACTTCTAGGGTGCTAGTTTGAAGAAACATCTGAATTTTATTGGCCACATGGAGACAGCGGGTAACTACGACAATAATGAAGGGAAATTGCATGTTATTGCAGTCTCTGAGGGGTGAAATAGAACTGTCGCGTAGTTACATTATTCTGGGATTTGTTTGCATTCTGAATATTCACAAATTTGGCATGATCCTGGGAGGATGGCAGCCACGCCCCCTAAGGCTGCATTGAATGGCTATGCCCTGTTGCCTTGCACCTCTCTACATTCCCAGCATGCAGCTTCCTTTCATAGTGTTGCCTTCCCTCGACCAATTCCCCATGGTTCATTTGTGTTTCTCTTTCCTTTTTCCCTCTCTGCCTCCCTCGCCCCTTTTTCTCTTTTACTCCTCCCCTTCTTTTTTCTTCTTATTTTTTTTCTACACCCAGGCCGTCCGGTCAGTAACTTCTTTGACGTAATTAAACAACTTTTTTCAGACGAGAAGAGCGGGACGGCCGGCCACTCGCCCGGCAGCCCCACCAAGCCTAAATCCGGAGGCAAGCGAAACGAACCGGGCCCGCACGAGCCCGGGCACCGAGGAGAAGCCAAGTGCCCAGGGGGCGGAAGCGGCAAGGAGAAGGCAAAGGCTCCCACATCCATCAGCATTCCAGAGCGGCCCTAGCAGCACCATGTTGTAACGAGCCAAAGCAAAATGAGATTTACCAGTCTCAGGGGAGGGGAGGCAAAACATGAAATGCTCGCTGGAACGATTAATCCTTAAGGGGGGGGAGCAGGTTCTGAGATTTAAAAGCATGACGGCTTGACCCCCCTGCTCATGGGTAGACTGGTTGTGTATGATGGAATGACTGTTGATATGTATATATATTTATTTATACATATATATTGCATACTACATAGTTAAATATACATTAAAGCACTAATATGCGACTGGGCACGTAATCAAAGTTTTCGCCACACATGATGATGCCGTAGCCCTGGGTTCATCACCTACATGTGCAGCAAAATCTTTTACTCAGGCCCACTTAGATATAAGTGTTCTGGAGAGGGAGGATCACCTAGATTTGTAGTCAAGCCCCAAACCAATCGGACTAAAAAGACGTTTTTTAAAGGCATCCAGTTTTTAACTACTCTTATTTCTGCCTGCTGATAATCCGGAGCATGCCTAAAGGAACCTGCTTTGCATTTTTCTTGGGTCGGGTGTGTCCTGTGACCCAGTAGTCAACTGGTCAATAAAGTTTGCCAATGCACTATTCCTGGAATGCACCACAATGGTCCTGTCCAGCAAAGAGTTTGGGCATCCCGCAGCAGAAGCATGCGTGAACCCAAAGAACCGGGGTGTTGGTACGGTAGGGATTGGTCCTGACTGCCAGGTATACAATTTGCACTCTTGCAAAGTTCCTGATTAAAAGTGTCCCCACATCTATGCTTATTGATGCATTAATATCCTGTCCGCTTTAGGAGACCCTCTTTCTTTCACTCCCAGTCATGTTGTCTGTGTGGCAAAGGGTGATAGGCATATAGTAACATCTGGAAATGGTCTGAGAGACTGGGACCTCTGGAATTCTGGTAGGACCAGCCTTTAGAAAGCTGCTTGTCAGGCAAACCTCACAAAGACGACTGTCTCAGTCCTACCAACCTCCCAGAGGGGTCAGCTTATTAGGAACTATATCATAGCTCAGTCTGCCTTACCTGTGAGTGAAATGTGTGTTTCCTGTTTGGGTCCTTGTTTTCTTAGTTTTGTCTTCCATGCATCACCCCTTCTGACATCATGTCTCTTCCCATCACACCCTCTTTCACTGTCTTCAAGCCTTTCTAGTGGCAGGGGAAAGCCTGAGGGATGTTCCAACTCTGGTGAAAGGGGTGTTCTGCTCACCAAGCCACCATTGCCTGCAGATGAAGACCTTCAGGAGGAAGATCAAAGAAGTTCCTTTGTGATAATTCAGAACTGTCCATCATCATCACAAGTTCCTTCTTGAAGGTGTCTGCTGGGAAGCTTCCACTTATTGACGTCAAGAGAAAAGGGTACACATCGCTCCATTCTCTAAGCTTCCTACAAAGTTGGTCAATGTTTGGGAACCAAGCGGCGAAATGTCCCTTATTTTGAGAGCTCGTTCTTCTTTTTATTAAGACATTATCTAAGCCTAAGTTCTCTGATGTTCCCCAGTGCAGTGAGTGGTGGGTGCACTAAATGGGCATGGTCTGTCTCGAGAAGGGGCTGGCGATAATTATTTTTCATTTGCTCTTCTTCTTGACACTATTGTCTGAAAAGAACTTCTGGTGCCAGTCAGTCGCCAGCCCTATCACACACACCCACAATGTCTTGAAATTCCTCTGATCCACCATAACATGAGCAGCAAAATCACTACATGCCATGGAGGACTTCACACCGCTGTGTTCTCAATCCGAGACTTTTCTCAAGCGTTAAAAGGGGGCATGCCAAGTACACTTTAAAAGGAAGTTTGACTAGGCAGATCCTTGTTTTGCAAAGCAAGACAACAGTTCACAGAAGCACTTGCTGCGGGTTTCTAAACCAATGGATTCTCCAAGTCCAATTTCCTTGGTCACCTCAGAGTTTGTGGTTTTTGAAGAAGGGGGGAAAGGATGCGGTGCAGCAGGCTGTTGGGGCTACAATTGTGGTGTCCTTGAGATGATAAATATATAAGCTAAAGCATCAATTTCATAGACTATGAAAACAAAGAAGAGGCTCTTTTTTCTCATGGACAATCTCTTCCAGGAGCTTTTTTTTGTAAAAAAGAAAAAAAAACAAAGATGTATCTTTTCTTTCGTTTCCATGTTATTTTTGCTGCTGACAGGGAAATGGAAAATCCTCAGCGAAAGAACAAAAAAATACAATTGACTTGCAGCCAAATTTGATCTCCATGGAAATTCACAGAACTGGACTATTCCTCGCTGAAGAGGTTGAGGGTGATGCTGCTGTGACCTCAGTCTGTTTTTGTCAGACCTCTCTGCAGGATGGGAGTTAGGAAGTGTGCCCATGAATGGGACCATTCTGCCAGCTGGGTGCGGGGTAAAGATGCCCCCGTGAGAGTGAACCAACCCAGTCGAATTGTGTCTAGGGGGGGATGCTAATTTCCACATGGACTGCAGCCCTTCTGACTTTGGATGGAAATGAAAGGGGAAGGGTGAGCGAAATTGCATCCCAGAAGCAGCAAAGCAGCAGGAACTAGTTTTGGACGTAAGTGGCAGAAACTCAACGCAGCCATTTTGTCATTTAACCGCAGTACTGCTTTCTGCCTGTAGTGATCCCCCACATCCCTCTGTCTGAGGCAGGATTGTGCACAGCCAGTAGCAGGAAGCGAGTTGGTCACATGCCTGTGGAGGACCAGGACGGCCTCTCTCACAGAAATCACACCACCAGTGAAGGTGGGGAGGAGAGTCCAGGCTGCCTCCTTCCCATTGGCCAGACAACCTTGAATGCAACTGAGTTTTTGCTGCCCAGTGCTTCAGTGAATGTATACCAGTGTTATTTATTTGCGACGTATAATTATTTAATTTAAACGCTTATTTATCACTTGTGTTTTATTTTCTTTATTTTTAATGTTGGGGGTCAGGGCCAGGGGATGCTATTTATTTCCTGACACTGTTAAACATTGTCCATCTTACTGTAAAAGGAAAGGGATGGTATGAGGAGGGTAGTTGTGGGGGGTGGGTGGGAGTTGGGATGCCCGGGAAATGTAATCTCAAAGATATTGTAAACTTAAAAAAATGAATGCAAAACATATTTTTATAAAGTTTTTTCTGGGGTGGGAGCGGGAGGGTAAAAGGGATGAGCAAGTGGCATTATTGTGATGTTTGGTTTAAGTTATTTTCTCGAACTGGGTATTTATATGCACATATATGTATCACATCCAAGACCGTTCCCGGTTGATTATGCGGGAAAGGTTTCATAAGTCCATGTCATGACAGAGGAGGGGGCGCAAGGGGATGGAACACTGGCTTTAAGAATATTTTAAACAGTGATGTTCCTGGCCTTCCACATTTTGGCTTTTGCAGATCAAAAGCGGCCTGTCACGCCTTTGCACCTTGATGGCTGGTGCTGACTTCAAAAAGCAATACCAGGCAATGCAAAATGTCGACCCAAATAAAAAGAAAACGTTTAAAAATAGCATGACTTCAAGATTTTCTTTAACAAACGGCCTACATAAAATTTGCCTTTTGTGTTTTTTCCTTTTATCAGTTATTGAAAAAGTGTTTGTCTGAAGACAATTATTCCCATATAGGGTGAATATTTGCGTTTGTTGTACAAACAAGCATATGGTGGCAGTTTAGAGGTAAATATACAAAGGTTTCACCCTCCTGTCACGCGGCCCTTGAAGGCGAGGTGCTAAGTATCTCCAGACAAAAACACCTTACTGCCTCCATTTTGATGGTCAACATTGTGGGACCTTCAAACCAACCCAAGCCCTAAAAGATCTTGACAACAGATGGAATCTGGAGGAAGGTGGTGGAACTTGAAAGATAACCAAGCTACAGTATTTACTTTTACATCTTGCCTGTGACAAAATGATTGAAAACACTTTTCCTTTTAACTCTGATTTTACCCAAATAATGTCTTTACAAATTGCAACCAAATATTTATGAAATGTAACCTGTCTACCACCTGTTAAATTCACGTTCTCTGCTGGGAACAAGATCCAATGCTGGTCATGAGTTCATTTCATCTTTGTGGATTTTAATTGATGCAAGCCATGCAGTACCTGAATAAATACATGTATGCATTGCCACCTACAAAGGGGCAGAGAATAATCTGGTCTGCTACAAGTGATCAGCAATGCAGTATGTTTTCTGTTTCCATTAACTAGCCCGCGTGTGGCATTCAGGATCCACACCCTTGTGTCTTAGAAAATCAGGTCAACCCTGTTTTGCTCCACTGGAGGCTTGTGGGTGGAAACGTTTTCATTGCAGAGAAGATATTGCTGTGGGGCAGGATTGAGGCGAGAGAACAGAGTAGGTAGCATGAGACAGGAAGGGCATTTCCTCTGCTACTCGGTTTTTGGTGCCTCCTTTGCTGCCATAGTCCCGGGAGTTGTGTGCTAGTCCCAAAGAAAAAGATAGCGATGCTTCCATGACACCTGGGTACTACTATAAACCAAGGAGTGTTTTGTGTAATACATACACTGTAACCATGTCTCAGAGTTCCTGTTTCCCTTTACTTTCTCCACCCATCCTCCTCCCGCTTTTGACCCCATTCCTTTCTTTCCCTTCTTTAATAGTACTGATTACTTGGTTTTAGAGTGTCCATTATGTTGCATATTTGTTGTCTATATGCACACTTCGTTTGGCTGTTTTTTTCTCCTCTCCTTGCTCCCTCCGACTTTCCTCTGGTTGCTCTTTTACAAGTTCCCCTTTTCCCCCCTCTACTAACACCTTTCTTTTCCTCATGTTTCCATTTCCTTCTCTCACCTGTATTGCAGTTTCCCTCCTTCCCCCTGCTCTGCTCCTCTCTCTCTAGACTGCACACTCTCTGCTTCGCCTTCTCCTCCCCACTTCCCTCATGCCCTACGTCATTTCCGCCACACATACCTGTTGTGTTCCGTCCAAGCTTTACAGAAGACGGGACGTAGAATAAGCTAAACACATGCACGAGGAAACTCTTCAAAGTTGAAAAGGTGTCGGCTGGTTGGACAATGGCCGCCCAACTTCACACAGTGTTGGTTTGTTTCTCTTTTACATGATAAAACAGAATTAAACGAACTGTTCAGCAATACCAAGAGCGAGCCTGATTTTGTACATTCTCTCCAAAGTGAACTGATACGTTGATGTTATAAAATGGCGCGAAATGGATAAACAAACGGACTTGTTGACATGGAGGCCTTCCTAATGTATAAAGATTACACTAAGCAGTTCCAACGGCGAGTCGAATAAAGATGTCTAGTAAAGATGCTGCCTGACCCTCAATTCTTTGTACAGAGATATGGTGGCGATCCCTTGAGGCACATGAAGTCTGTGATGGGGGATGCAGGGATGACTGTAAGTCTGGAATGTATGAGGCCTGTGAGTGATACTCCATTGAAGCCAGAGTTATGGCAGAACCAAAACCATTAGTTATTTAGGACAGTTTGGTCTGAAAGAGTTTTTTGAGACAAAGTCAATTAACGTATACTGTTTGTATCTGTGTTTTGTTGCAAACCGTGACAAATTGAAAGAAACAACTCCAAAAAGATTTTTTTTAAAGGGGAAAATTCAAGAAATGTGGTCCTGATTATATGCAACACAGCATATAGCTCCCAAATACAAGCTTTTTCGCAAAAGTGACTTCCCCATCCAGTACAATGGTGGATTGCATGCAGACATTCATCCCAACAACATACAGTCAGTTAGTTTATCCTGAATTAGCATAATCTACGCCCACACCCGATTTAAGCATCACGGATTATCACTATATCTGGCCACATATTGGGAAAGGTAACAGATTTCTCTCGTCTGCTGAGGCCCACACTGGAATGTGGCTGAATTGGGCAACTAAACTTGCCTGGTCTTCTCTGGCTTCTTCTGCAGATGTGGACTGGGAAGTACCAATTACTACTTTATCTGAATAATTCAGGATTTCAAACTTTAAGCCAGCAGTGACTATTGATAGTTTCTGATCATCAGCCACTGTGATTAAGTACTCATATACAATACATATAACACTGGGAAGGGTAGACAACCCCGACACATGTGTGATGCAAAATGATCCATACGGCAATCCATAAATGTAGAATGATACCTGGTGCTGGTGCTGCTGCACTTGAAGACATTTAGTGCATTACATTGGTATAGCCATGACCTGCATTGCTGCCCGAAGGAATGCCCACTCTGTCCAACCGAATGCTTTTTCTGCTTCAGTTAAGACCAGAGCCTGTGGGGCATTGTTGACATCTGTCCAAACTAGAAAGGTTATGGCTGAATATAAAAAGTAAATTTTAAAAAAAAGGCTCAATGCACCTGAAGATCCAGCAGTCATCAAAAGCCCTCACAGTTTTCTGCATCTGAAAGTGCCAGAAAGGCAGGGTATAATGTCAACCTTGAGGCGACGTTCTCATACATACCCCAATATCGGATTCCAAAACCAAACTTTCTTGCCTTTTGTCTTTTTTTGTTGCCATTTTGGCCTCTTTAGAGTTCGTCCTCAGAGCAAAAAATGTGAGAAAGCTTGCCATCTGTGGAAATTAGACTTAGAAGAAAGTTGAGGGGGGTACTAAACTTAGTAGAGTAAAAGTTAGGCTGATTTGGCAGCTTTACATGCTCTCAGTGGTCTCCACATCAAAGAGGGAATTACTAGGGATCCTGAGGCAGTAGGAGGGGGAACCTAATGTATACAGTTCCTGAGACAAGAGATTAAATCCTTGGTGCCCACTCCATTCCACTTTGTCATTTAGCTGTGGATAGCTCCCTGCTGACAAAGGCTATGACTTTCTAGCAATCCTAGAGAAACAGAGACACCATACAGAGATACCATACACCCAAAGAAGAACATAATTCAGACTGACACTGTGTTCTGCCTTTAGGCATACTGGAACCTGTGTATTGTAATAAAGTTCTTCTCAATTATGGGAATTCCATGATTGGTCAGTTGAAAGACTGACTGGTCAGGGATGACCACACAAGTATTGTTACCTTAATACAGACTCTACCTTTACTAGCATGTCTCTAGCATATAGAACTTTAAAGTATGTTAGCAATGAGTTAGCCAACCAAGTACTTGACTGAGCCCGATGGTGGTAAAGTTGAACTCTGTGCGAAGCAGAGCATTTGAAGATTAAGTGTTGGACATCTGGGAGCACACTGAAGACATTTTGGACCGCCTATATTTGACTGAGTGCGAAGCAGACCCACTCTGGTTCATCGTCCAGAGGGCGTGCGTGTTTCATTTGTCTCAAGTCTGCATGAGGGCAGTGGCCTTTATCGGTTGGAAAAACCAGCCTTTTAATTTGAGCGGCAGCCAACAAGCATTTAACCCAGGACTTAAAGTCATATCTACCTTAATGCATCTAACGTGTGAAGAATGAGGAGAATACATTTTTCAATTAAACGTGTTGTTGTACAAAGCGCATGTCAGTGTGAGGACACTGTGGCCATGGATTACAGCATTTCTCGCACTGCATGTTGTTTGTGGAGTGCGTGGAAGCACTAAGACACCGTGCACATTCACATGAAAGCTGCGAGGAGAAATGATCACACCACTCCGCTCGCCTTGAGTGTAAAATGCTGCTTTATTTATAACTGGCAAGCAGATTACCTAGACCTTTGCTGAGCTGCACAAGCTACCCTGTCAACTGGGGTATCAAAAGGTTGTAAACCAGCCAGCTTCCCCTCAGGAACTCTCACCCCCAACATCATGACCCCAAACATTTTCTGAACTGCACACAACCTTTGAAATTCCATGCGTCCTTGTGGTCCTCACACCAGAACCCACAATAACCATCTTGTCAAGCCTGTCCACTCTTGGATGCCCCAAATCCTGGCTTCATTATTCTTTGCTCATTCTTGCACCCCCCCCATGTTTTCCCCAATCAGCTGAACAGTTTACCTTTCTCCACTTGTTCTCCAGCAACAACAATCTACAACATTATTAGCACTATAACAATAAAACACCCATTCCCAATATCCACCAATATGTACCAAGGTGGGTGGTGGGCGTCAGCTTGCTGGTAGGCTCAAAGGAAAATGCGGTGATTACAGCGTTGTTCCCTCTACTTTCTATAAACCCCCCCGAGTGTTGAGTGTGCTGCGCCACTTGCTCTTGGGGCTCTGATTGTGAGGAAAGGATCACACCACTCTGCTTGCTTTGAGTGCAAAAGGTCGCTCTATTTACAACTGGCGAACAGAGTACATAACCCTTTGGCTGAGCCACACAAGCTACCCTGTCAACTGGGCTAACTAAAAGTACTTAACCAGCCCACCTCCTCTAAGTAATTCCCACCTGCTATCATCCCCACCCCCTAAAGACTTCTAAGCTGCACACAACTTTTGAAATGCCATGAGACCTTGTGCTTCTTGCACGGGAACCCATCATTAACCCTCGTGTTGAGTCTGGCCGCCCTTCGACCAGGCCCATGTTCTTGCCCCAGAACGTGGCTCCAGGCAGGTAGCTTGTCCAGTAAGATGGGGGGTGGGAGAGAGATGTACTTCACGTTTTCTAACAATCATGCAGGCATTCCATTTGAAAATATATTATACCACAAGCAGGGTGCCTAAGAGGAGGTAAAGGAGCAGTGGAAAGGGAGAGGAATTCAGGTTGGTAAGGGTACTGAGAGGGAAAACATTATATTTTGTAAACTAACCAACATTTTAAGACTTTCAAAATAGAGAGAGGGAGAGAGAGTGTGTGCATTTTTGTCTGTGTGCATGTCAAACGTCCTGGTGAAATCCAACGGAAACATCACCGTACCCGACTGAAAGCACCTGTACCCAACTATTTACCAGAAAATACATTTATTAGGGGGTGTAACACCCCAAACACTCCCACCGAAGCTACGCCCCTGCTTGGATTAATTGTTCATTCTTGCACCCTCCCCCATCATTCTGCCAATCAGTTTGCCGTCCTCTGCCATCAGACACTCTCCCTGAGTTTCCATTTCTGTTCCTCCAACTCAGAGCTTCTTACCCTTCCACTGGTGTCGTCAGTCCTTCCAAATACAGGTTATTGCTCTGATAAGACATGTGAAGCCCATCAGCCTGAACATATGGGGCACTATCACCTGCACCCCTCTCACATAGCAGAAACCAGTTTTCTCTCTATTCAGCTCATTCCTGGCTCTATTTATCACAGCAGGCTGCTGTGTGATCTTCCACACCCTTCTAGGCAACAACTTAGTCCAGAAAACATTTGTGGAACAGAAGCTGACCTTCAGCATTTCCAAGTCCCGCTTCATGGACTTCAGCAAATCCAGTCCAGTGGATTGCACCATATCATTCTCCTCCAGATGCCTGTCTAAAACATCTGGGTTGCCCCACTTTGCATGGTACTCCCACAAGGCTGACACCAGTTGCCCCAACGGATCACACCAAGGCCAAACAAAAGCATCTTGGCATCATCTTTTTTGAGCCCCAACTGGTTGCCTCCAAATTGCCTCTTTGCCTGCACCCAGACCACTTCACCAAGGAGTGCCCACAGATCCATACATCCCGCCAGGAAGACTCCGCACAAGGAGCATCTGCCACTAAAGCAAACAACCTGTTAGTCCTTTTCCCACTGAACATATCTCCACACTAAATTACTCCACCACCTACTCAAACTCGTCAGTCTGTCTTTCCCCATCCCCAGACCAGAACCCTCTGTCACTTCCCCTATCCGAAACAAGAGATTGTCAAAGTCTAATTGCGGCAAGCCCGAAGCCCATAAACATTTCCTCAACACTCCCACCAACTGCCCTGATCTTTCTACAAAATCATTCTTGTGCAAGGAAATGGGACCCTTACCACAGCCCCATACCTCCAAAAAGGCCCACGACTGCAACTAAGGGCAAACCCATGCCTCACCTGAACAGTATATGTGCACCAGTGCCCCCCTACCCTTCTAATCATTCTTTGACCTCCTCAAACGCATTTCAAAACCCTTTGTACGCCACACAAGATCTGCCAACACCATACCTAACTCCCTTTCCCGCCTACCAACTCTGAAACCCTAAAGGCGCAAAAGTGAAACTGAATAGTGCTCTAAAGAGCTGTGCCTCCCAGGCAGAAGCACAACCAACTCTTGCCTACTCTACTATAGCCATCAGGACGCCTATCGAAATCACATTACATGGGGCACCTTGCCATGCAGTTGCGACCAGCCATCTAACTCTCTCCGAACCAGCTTTCCTCCACATGGGTCATACATCCATCACATCTTTCCATAGAAATCAATACCAGCCAGCTTGATCCCTATGTTCATTGCAAATAAACCCCTCTCTTTCTGACCCAAAATTACTTCCAGCATGTCCCCATGTCTCAACCATAACACCACTCTGTCACAGCCACGCCATCCAGCGGAGTGACGAAACTTGAGGGGGCTCCTCTGGACTTAATCAGAAGCTCTCAGGTAAGGGTACTGTGCTGAGGGGGCCCCTGGAGCTTGCCACCCGCTCTTCATGGGCTGCGGGGCCTATGTTACCCCATTGACGCCATCTGGCATGTAATGCTATGTACTCTCTCTAGCCCTGTTGACACATCTTCCTTGTGGACTCTGCCAGAAAATATTCCACTAGTGTGTATGCTTTCACAGCCCAATGACCTTCCTTAGCTGCATTCAGTGCTAAACCACAGAACCTCTCCCACTGTGAATGAGAAATTAAACCAGCCAGGCCGTTATCCAGACCCACAATGTGCTTAGCTCAAAAGAGGATGTTCCTCTCCAAGCACAGTAATATCAACTCTCTCAGGATCTTCAACACTAACGTATCTGAAGTAGTCATCTTGTTCACCGACTGCACCCATAATCGCATTGTCAGACACAAACATTACTCTCCTGTTCCTCACCAAATCACCCCACAGACGCACTTCCAGAAGTCATGGACAAATTCCAAAAAGGCAATACTGTGGTCTTTGACCTTCCAAGATTGGGGACAGCCCTCTAAACACCAAGACCCATCCAAGAACACCTCAGTAACCCCTGCTCCCGAGGCATCCCAAAAAATCTCCACCTTCAATGCTATTGGGTTATTTTGTAGCCACATGGTCGGTCACTCCATTATAACACACAAAATAACGCTTTCAAACCAACATGTTATCCTTCACTCATCTGGACAATCAAATCCTGTCATGTGGCTTCACATCCTTCTCCATCGGAAAAGCAAAGCTTCTGCAAAAGGCATGCCCTGGGACCACCATCCCTAATTTCAAAATTCAAATAGCCCAACACTTTGTGGGCCAGTAGCAGCTCACACTTCCCTTTCTGTGTAGTATCTCATCAATCATAGCAATCAGCACCTCAACTTAGAAGCTGCAACACCATTGCCACTGAGTCCACCTCAATCCCCAGAAATATAAGCATAGGTGCTAGTCCCTCAGTTCTATTTGGCTGCCAGTGGCATGCCAAAATAGCCCCCGACCACTGCAATGTCCTATCAGTCTTGCACACTCTCTCATTACTACTGCTGTCCCTACTAGCAAGAAATCATTCAGGTAATTCTCCAATCAAATGCTGCAACAGTTTGAACCACCCATTCCAGGAAGGTGCTACATTGTTTTAAACACTGCACACGCAACTGATCATCCCATAGGCATGTACTTGTCAGTAAAGTAACCGAACTGAAACTGTATTCCTAGCAAGTGGAAATAATCCCGTTGCACTGGCAGAAGTGAAAAGTCAATTTAGTATCTGCCTTGGCCAGTTTCGCTCAGGCTCTCATCTCTGCACCAGCTGAATGGCCATGTCTACACTGGAATATTACTCCACCTGGTCAATGAAATCATTCACAAACCCCATTCAGGCCATGACAGATGGTGCATAAGCCTGAACTCCTCTGGAATTGACTTTGGCACTACCCCTAGTGGGGACACCAGCAGATCCCAGAACTGCAGAATCAGAAATGGCCTTGTCATCCTTCACTGACTCAATTCTTTCCACAGCTTCATCCATACTTCTGTCGCTTTGCAGGGCTTCAGATTGTCTGCTTGACGACACACCGAGGGATCTGTGTAAGGCAGGCAAAAAACATAATGAAAATCCTCCCACAATAAAGCCGCCATTGCACCATCAGGATATCTCTTCAACCATGATGGATACTCCGGTTTGACCAGAGAATCCGCCTTTTGCCAGCACTCCTTTGCCATCCCTACTACGCTGTCCTGCCAGGAGCGTGTTGCCTCCTGCTGTCACACCTTGAACAGACATGATATTTTTTAGGGGTATCTATAACAGACTTCCTTGTTACAATTCCAGCAAGCCAGCATAGGGGGCTGCTTGCCCGCCCCCTCCCCACTCTGTGTGGGACAGATTGGAAAGGGCAGGTAAGGAATAGGCAGCCCACTTGCTATATGTGCCATTTTGCACTGATCCCATAGGTATCATGTACTATAGCCAAATCTCCTGGTCAATATCGCCAGTGCTATCATCAGCCGGACACTCTTCCATGCCCTAACCTGCAAATCATATCTTAACCACGCTATTCCCCCAAAACTGATGCTAGCTATCCTAATGCCATCCATGTACTTTCATAAGGCCACACTCTTCTCTTGGAGCCTTTCCCCCTCAAATCAAAATGTGCTCACTGCTTACATGGGCAGCCCTCCTTCCTCCCAACCTCCCCAAGTGTGCTGTGCTGTCCGCACATGAGGACCTGATTGTGCACCGGAAAGACTGACAGATGATTTTTATTTACCTTGTCAGTTCCGGATTACCAAATAGGCAAAGTAGACACTGGCCTGTGGGCCTCATTCCTTTTAGGGGCCAGCGACAACGGTTTAAAATAATATTATTTGAATTTGAAATAAAATTACAGTTAAACTTTCTTAAATTGTTTCCAAAAGATAGAAAAAAATGTATCAACTCAAAGAAGCGAAACCTTTACATTAAAGACTCCACTGAATACGACGTCTTGTAAAAGGTAGACTTTCAAGATATCCTGAAATATTTCACCATAAACAAATTGAGGTAAGTGAATATTTAAAGTTTTGCTGGTTCATTAAAATTGAAAAATTGTTTAATAACAGTAATAATTGTTAATGTTGAGTTTTGTGTAATAAAATTGGTTTATTAAAATTGTTGGTTGGTACAATAAAAAACATATTAGGAGATAATTTGCGAGCGGGGCAGGAATTTTCGACTGCCTAGGGGCCTCCATAGGGTTTAATCCAGCACTGAGCCTTGAGATCAGAGATCCAGCGAGTACGCTGGCTTTAATCGAGGTACTGGCATATGAGCTTCTGGCTGCCTGAAATTGGAGATACTGAGGGGCAGATTTACAAGCCACATGCGCCACATTTGTGTCATTTTTAACATGGGAAAAGTGACGCAAAAGTGGCGCAAGTGGCTTGTAAATCTGCCCCTGAGTGTGAGTTGCCTGTGACGAAGCTCCTGTGATCGCGGGGGTCCCTTTGTATGAGGAGTCCTTATTTGAAGAAAGCATGTTAGTAACCTCCCATATGATACAAATGCCAGGCTTCCGTGTGTCCCCAGCAGACTTCTTTATCGGAGCAGTGCTTACTTGATCAAAGCACACTGGCAACCACTCAGTGTGACATAAAAAGCAGACTTTTGTGGATTCTCGGCAGACTACTAATTATGCCATCTTTATACAACATTGGAATCTGTTCATGAAGTATTCTTATTAAAGGAAAGTAACTTGGCAACTTCCAGTGCTAGCATTTACAAACAATATTTGGGAATGGGATATCCGCAACTGTAGAGCGAACCGTAAACCTACTGTAGGACTGTCTTTCACCTACTGGAGTACTTTCAGCACTAAGAATTTTTTCCTGTATCGTAATGTTCACTATGTCATTTGCAATTTTCAACATGGAATCTGCTGCTGTAATTCCCAGCGGCGGCTACTCCGCTGGAAAGGAGGAGCTTCGTCTCACTTAAAAATCCCCCAAGTCCCAGAAAGAAAAAAGAAAAAGGTAATTTATTACCATTTTATTTTTCAAGCCCCGTTCAGAACAGAGCGTCAGGATAGGGGCGGGGCCGCTCTTGACTGACAGCAGCAGGGAGGAGGGTGGGCTGGCTGTGCACTGTTTAAAGTGTGCATGTCTTTTTGGCTAGCCGTCTTGTGGCGGCCAGCTACACATGCGCTCTTTCAAAAGCTCTAACTGGCTTACGACAGCTGGGTTAGAGCAAAGCAAAGCCTCCCCGGTGCTGTGTAGTGCCGAGTCAGTCCGCTCCCACCAATCCTACTGCTGCTCTCATGTCTTTAAGGCATACTGGAACCTATGCATTGAAATGTGAGTTCTGCTCAAGTGTGGACATTCCTTGGTTTGTCGGTTGAGAGGCTAACTGGTCAATGATGACAGAACAAGAAGCCTCATATTAAAAAAGACTTCTACCTTTACCTCCATGCATCTAGCAACTAGAAAAACAACAAAAATAAAGTGAACCACTCCCACCATACATTGGCTTGGAGGGTCGACTTTATACCTACATTGGAAGCTACTCTATGTATTTGTTCACTAATTGTCAATTCCTCGGGGGACACAATATACTGTTTCAATTGAATTATTGTTTTCTACTATGACTATATACATTTCTGTTGTCTTTACCTTATACTGTGTTGTGTACAGTCCTTTTCTCCTTCTGACATCTCATTAACCCTATAATTCATAGTGATTGCGTATTATAATATCACAATCCTTTTACACTTCTGTCCACCACAGGAACCATTGTGTCTACATATAATACTTATAGGCCCACATGCATCAAAGCAAAAACCGGTCACAAATGGGCAGATTCTCAGAATCTGCCCCTTTGCGACCGGTGCTTTTGCATTTGGGATGCATCATCCCAAATGCGAAAACACCGGTCGCATTCATGGTAATTTGCAAAAACTTTGAGAAATGCACTAAAGTGCATTTTTCTAAGTTCCATTTTACACACACACATGCCCTTGGGGCATGTGTGTGTGCAAGATGTACTCATATGCAGATTTCAGGGGTGCAACAGGGTGTCCTTTTGACACCCTGGCACCCTTGAAATTGCGTTCTCAGTTTGCGATTCTCTAATTGAGAATCGCAAATTGAGAATGTCTTCCCATTCATTCCTATGGGCCTCTAGGCCCATAGGAATGAATGGGGAGGTATTCCTTAATTGCAACTCGCAATTTGCGAGTCGCAATTAAGGAGTGTTTAGAAATTGCTATTTTTTAAGAGATTTCTACATGCATAGCCTTTTGCTATTCCTTATTAGCGAATCCTTATTTTTCGCTAATAAGGAATCGCAAATGGCATTGTTGATGCATGTGCCAGATACCCTGGTGCCACGTGAGTAGGGTTCCCTTGTAACTTTTTTTTAGGTCTGTCATCAGGGCATATATAACAAAGGAGGTAGTAGTGGTCTAAAAATTGCACCTTGTAATGGTATACCAATTGTAGTGGATATAAAGTAATTATGAAAGGCACAGAATATTGTTTTGAGATGGTGCTTTTGAGGTTATCCCACACACTACTACCAAAGGTGTGAGTTAAAGTTGGATCTAGAGATCACATGTGTAAACATGAATAAAAAAAAGGGAAAACCATAGCACTCAATAAGTAATCCAAGAAAACATGTTAGGTCCAAACAGTAAGGACTTGTGTTGAGCAGGAAGCTTTCTTTATTGTGTAAATACGTAGTTTAATTGTTCTTCAGTACATTCATGTTTCACAAATTCATATTCTTCAGTCCTCAATACTGGATAACAGCCTCTACGTGTTTCGTCACACAGTGACTTTTTCAAGGCTTGATTTTGTATTGAGACTCATGGTACTGAGAAAGTATGCCGAACCAAGTGGCAACAGGTGTTTGTACTATTTCAGAGGGCAGCACTTTGGTGGAAGGCATTAGGATAGTGTGATGTGTAAAGATGTAAAGAGAAGAGAGGAGTATAAACAAGGCAAAAGGTTTTTCAAAGTGTCTATCCTTACTCATAGCTGTCAGTTGTTGACCTTCACAAATTATGATTGCAGTAAATGGTGCTTGGCCACCACTGACACACTGGAAACAAAAGCACTTCTCTCAAGGGTATGTTTCGGATCAGTTGCCTTTACTAGGAAGCATGCATTTTTAGTATCCACCAGTTCATAAATTGGGGGAGTTTGCGGCACCAATGTGAAATTAGCACCTTCCTTCTCAGGCTCTCTTTGGTGAACTCAAAGAAGTTGACCTGTTTTTCATCATGGACGATCCTGATCACGTTAGGGTTCATATCGTTTCTAGAGTATACAGTAAATATTCTGCTGGCCAATTCAGAACAAGACAGGATCTACCATGGGATGCACACATAGCCTAAAAGCAGCATTCATCAAAAGGTCCCATCTGTGAATGACACCATGGGACCTATTCGCAGGCATTCTGTAGCACGTAAGGTAGAACGCCTGGAAATACTCTTTTATGTACTCTTACTTGCCTTTATGAATTGGGTTCTAATCTTCAAAAAATGGGAATATTCAGGGAATATCTATATATAATTAGTACAAACAGAAAGGACTGTGCCCTTTTTGTACTTTTATTAACAGTGAGTTGGATGTTCTGAACCAATTCACATAGGCATGTAGAAGTACAACAGAAAGTAGTCCTCTAGTGATACTTAGTGTACTTATGAATGCATGTGTGAATGTGCCGCTCATGACTTTTGTCAAAGGAAGCTTTCAGGGTAAAACCTCTCTCTGGGTTGCTGGTGCCTAAAAATATGATACTGATGAATTGTTGATATTACACAGCAAATGGAGCACCCTCTCAAAGGTGACTGTACCTTTAGCACAAACCACACTTTCAATCATCAACTCCATCCCAAACTCCATTTTTTGATTCAGTGTAAGGAAATTGATATTTTCTTGTCTTTGGGCTAAACTGAGGATCACAGGTGGTTGGCAGAAGAAGCATGAGTAATTTGAGTAATGCCATTCAGTCTCTAAAATAGCAGTGTATGGAGAATTGAGGAAGGACTCCCCGCCATTACTGCCTCTGAAAAACAAAACCGTTATTTTAATAACACATTTTGCCAATTGCTTGGCCCCTTGATGCTTTAGGGTTCCCAGTCAGCAGATGGAGATCTTTGAATTCTTGTTCTTCCCATCAAAGAGCATCAGGGCGGGAGGGTGCCAAGGGATAGAACATACAACCTTCTCTTGACCAAGGAGTGTATGCTATGGTGAGAAGGTGGGGTATTTCCCTGTTGTGGTTTTTCACTGGGGAAGGGGTAGAAGGATGGAGAGAGCACATCTTGAAATTTTATGACCGAAGGAATCTGAGCACTGCCTCTGCACCTGGTTTTCCCAAAGAGATGTTATGTATGGTTGTTGGTCCAGGTTTTTTTGTCGGAGTTATTTCTACATGAGTGGCTAGTCATGGTCTCTCCCTCATAAAATGTAATGTATATCAGAGTCTCATTCTTTTGTGTTTCCTCACCTACATGTTTTCAGTGCGGGTGTTACCCTATGTTTATATTTCACATCTTCCAATTGTTTGTTCTAATTAGTCCTCAACTCCATATGCTCACTAGACTTATAGGACACTATTCACAAATAAAATTTTGCAGTACTTTAGTAGTACTCCGTAATGCTACTGAAGAACTACAAAATGCCATTCACAAACCAAGAAGTATAAATCTCCAACTTTCCTATCTTTTCTATGGAAAGATCCTAACACGTGTAAGTTTACTACTTAGGGCCCGATTCTGATGTGGTTTGGAAAGCTTCCCTACCGAATGGGTTTGGGAATGGTTTCCGATCAGATCGGGAGAGTCTAACCGACTGAGTATGATGCATCTGGATGCTTCTAGATACGATTTGGTTGGACTCCCATTGACTTCAACGGGAGACTTTGTTCCGACCGAATGCATAGGCTTCCATTGAAGAAAGGGGTGGCTTGGGAAAATCGAGCACCCTGTGATGGGCACCACCTTGCGCCTGCCACACTGTGCATGGCTGGTATGGGGGACCCATGGGTACCCCCACGGGCCCGATTGGGAAGGCTCCAGGTGCAGGGGGCCCACTACGTGCCCCCAAAGTCTGATTCCGACTGCCGATTCGAGTTGGACGGCACGATTCGGAAAGGCTGTCCAATTCCAGCATCGTACTCGGTCATTTGGAAACGCGGCCCGAAGAGACATACGATTCTGCCCCGTACAGCTCGGTCATTCCAAATGCTGTTGGGTTCGGATTGGGATATTCCTAACGCCTAACTCGCATTATACTTGGTCGGAAAGAAAAGTTCCCGATCCGATTTGGACAAATGCGGTTAGGAGGCCTTCCTAGCGGCATCAGATTCAGGCCCTTAGTAGTAAATATTGGAGGGACAAGTGGGAGTAGCTGGAAAAGGGGCAGACTTACTATTACATGGGAGGGTTCTAGGGAGGAGTAAGGAGGGGTTTAGGAAGGGTTAGAAACAGGTTTAGGGAGGGACTTGCACCCACTCACAAAAAAGTAAACCCACTGTTAATCATAAACTTCATTCTAATGGTCCTACAGCCACAAAAAGGAACCTTAAACAGTAGTATATTAGTCTAGCTCTTAACTTCATTCTTAAATAAATCTTTAATTAATATAAATATATTAAATTACTCCACCTCAGAGCTGGAGTATGCACAGCACCACACGTGACCAACTAATGCAGCTGCAACACCCTCCCATTGAAATTAATGAAGGTAGGGACTTAAATAAAACCCCATTGAAAATACCGTTAAATTAAATGAAATGATTTTAAATTGTAAAAAATATTAGCAAATTTAATGTTAATTTCCTCATTTAATTGTAAAATATTTTAACAACCTTTTTTAGATTATAAATTATTGTAACCTCTTTTTTTATTAAAATTTAATTGAATTACTTTCAATCAATGTTATACATCACTTTTAATAATCATTAATACTAAATAAATAATGTATGATTTGTACTTTAGTTTGGAATTTATTCTTTAATTATTTTGTCACTTTATGGGCAGAGCATTTTCTGCATGATTATAAACTTTCCGCATTTGCCACATAATCCAGCATCTGCTGTATAATTTGCAGATTAAAGAAAAAATAAAGATTCTAGCTCAAACAGATCAAAAGTTGACTGGTCAGCTTTCAGCAATTTATTGCTGTATTTGGGTGATAAAAGTGGCACTAATGAGGTGAAACCTTTGTTAGCATTGCATAGCAATGGTTTGCCATACTTTCAAACCTTTTTTCAGTGGTACACTCCAAGGGGACCTTGAGATCATCCTCCCTAATAAAACCTGTTTTCTCCCAGATTTTGCAGGTCCAAATGGGTCGATCACTCCTTCTCTGTGGCAGCCGCCAAACTTTGGATCTCCTTGCCCCCTTCCATTTCTTTTTTTTTAATATTTTTTTTTATTGAGCTGAGCATTTAGTACGTAATAAACATAAAAATTATACATAAATCCATTAACTTCTACATTTCATGACAAAAGTTTTTTTGAATGTGACTGTATGTATGTTCTTATATAGCACTCGACTTCCCTTGGGCATCTCGGCGTTTGCATTGGGAACCCATCCTGGCTTTTTCCCTGTGAGATAACCCGTACTGGGCATCCCCAAGGTGAAAGCCAGGCATCCCACCGCGGGGGGGTGGGCCGTAGTGGAGATTAAGCAAGCTATTGCCCAGAGTTGCAGAGTGTGAACCCATGATTCGAGTAGGCACCAAAGTGAGAATTATCGAGTCCGTGGACACTTGGGCTCAGACCCTGCCGCGTCGGGACTTGAACCCTGGTCCCGGGTCTGACCTCTGCTTCAGGGTATGCCTTCTCTAACCAGTGAGCCACACTTCTCCACTCATAGCATAGACTATAGCAGCTAGTAGCATTCCATCAACATGACAATGTGCAAAAACCTGCAATAAAGTGCGATAAAAAAAGTGCTTATGCATCTAAAGTGCAACAACCAGAGGAAAGTGCTAGTGCTACTAAAAATAAAACAACAATAAATGCTGGTCTACCTAACCACGATAATCACCTAAGTCATATCATCCATACCGAGTGTTAATTTCCCTCCTTCAGTTTTTCAAGATTATCAAAAAACTTCCAATTCTTTACAAAAGTTTTTATAGCTCCCACCCATCTGGCATAAGCTTCTTCAAAATTCCGTGTCCTTTTCATTTTACTAAACCATTTTAAATGAGAGGGAACATCACTAGATTTTCAATTCTGCAGAATTAAGGATCGGGCTTCAGTATAAGAGATAAATAAGAAAACTTCTTCTGCCTTCATTAACATTGTTCTACCCTTATGTAGTCCAAACAAAATGGCCTCAGCCTCAGGCTGAACTCTCTTCCCTATTGCTAATTCTATGTCGGCAAATATAGCTACCCAGAAGGGCTCTAACCGTGGGCAAGTATAGAAAATGTGATGCCACCCACCTGCTCCATTGGCCTGACAGCGAAAGCATTTGTTTTTGTTTTCAACTTCCGGATACCTTTTTTGCAAAGCTGCCGGGGTCATATAGGAGAGCCATCGTGATAAAAAGGCCAGCCTTTTAAAATTGGCCGCGCGCAAGGATTTGCTTCCTAGATGGGATATAACTTCCCAATCCTTACAAGAAAATGTACATTGTGTCTCACGACCTATTTTAGCCAACTAGGCCTCTATCAGAGGTACTTGTCCCTGGCGATGTAACAGCCGGTACCAGTTTCCTACACCTTTTATTTTGACCCCATAGAGTGCCACCACAAGATCATTGGGCACATCAAAAATGCCATTTATATATATTTTTTTAAATGAATACTTTGCAAATATTCAAAAAAGATAGGTTTCCTAGGGTTTTCTACCCTTGCCATTACCTCTTCCCAGGTGATCATCCTATTCTGAATGCCGAAATGTCTTAGTTCCTGTAGCCCACAATCTTCCCAATTTTTTTAATGACTTTCTCAAAATTGTAGACCAAGACTAGTACATTCTCTTAATCTCAAGTATTTCAGATACGAGGAGCCCATTTTTTTAAAAAAAGGACTGAAGTCTAAAAGAATATTCCTTTAAAGTCTTGTACCTTGTTTTTTTAGGAAGTTTGGAGGTTTTTAAAAACACTCGACTCTGAAAATGAATTTCTTGTAACATTTGTCCAGAAAGAAGCTATCTCGATTACATTTAGATCCCATCAGGCCTGCCACTATATCCATAAATGCGGCCTCATAATATGTTTTAAAATGGGGGAAAGCTAAACCCCCTTGTATGGTTGGTAATTGCACTACAGTCAACTTCACCCTAGCTATTTTCTTTCCCCAAACAAATACTCTTATCATTGTTTCCATTTCTTTAAAAAAGGACATATTTACTTTTATAGGGGCATTGCTAAAAAGAAATATAAGCAACGGAAGTATAGACATTTTAATTAAAGAAACTCTACCAATTAATGATTAAGGGAGTAAAAGCCATTGATCCAAAAGTGTTTTGATTTTATATTTCATTCTTATATAATTAAGTTTATATAACTGATGATAATGGCTGGAAACATATATCCCAAGATATCTAACTGGGTCTTGCTTAATAGCTTGAGCCCTCAAATATTGTGGTAGAAGATTAGGATCTGCATTGAGGGCTAGGACCTCGGTTTTATTAGAATTTATTTTGTAACCACCAATTAATTCGAAGTCTCTGAATTCCCTCAATACAGTTTCCATGTTATCTTTGTCAGGCATCAAGTATAAAATGATGTCGTCCGCGAAGAGTTTCAACTTTGACATACCGGAAATGGGGGGTTGAATAGCAGCATTATTCCTGAATTTGATTGCCAACGGCTCAATAAAAAAAGTAAAAAGTAATGGTGAAAGCGGGCAGCCCGGTCTTGTCCCCTGGTTTATTTTTATATTTCCTACTCGTTTTGAATTTAGAAATATCTGAGCCGAAGCTCCTTGGTAAATATTGTGTAACATATTAATAACCTCAGGGGGAAAGCCAAATTGACCGAGGGCAAAAAACAAAGTTCTCCAATTTACTGAGACAAATGCTTTCTCTGCGTCCACCATTACTATACAAGCCGAAGTAGAATTAGAGTTAAAATAATCCAAAGCATGTATTAAAAACTCTATATTAGCTGCCTTTAATCTACCCGCTATGAAACCGGTTTGGTCTTTAGGAATAGTTTCTTGGGCGGCAAATGAAAAACGTTTGGCCCATACTTCCATTAAGATCTTATAGTCTGAATTCAAAAGACTAATGGGCCTGTAAGAATTAAAGTCCGCTGGATTTTTATCTTTTTTCACAAAGGACACTATTATCGCATCTTTAACAGATGGGGGAACCGAACCTCAATTTTTAATAGAATTGAATAGTTTTTTCAAAGGTGGGATTAACACCTTTGAAAACACTTTATAAAATTCTATAGGAAAACCATCCTGTCCGCATGCTTTTACTCCAGCTGATGCTGTAATAGCTGTTGATATCTCAAGAGATTCTACATCAGATTTTAATTGACTCATCCGGTTTTCTGAGAGTTTAGGTAAACTCACGTTAGAAAAATAATCTTGGATCAGCTCTCCCCCCACCGAGTATTCTGTCGAGTAAAGTTGATAAAAATGTTCTAGAAAGACCTGTGGGATCAAATCACTACTAACAACTTCAAGACCAGTCTGGGGGTCGAACACATTGGTTATTATAGCTGCTTCTTCTTTTTTCCTGGTAAGGTTAGCCAGAAGTTTGCCTACTAACTGGCTATCTTCATAAACTTTTTGTTGATACATTTTAGAGCTGGAAATCTCTTCTAATATGAAAAAATCCCTCAGAGCTGATCTTGATAGTTCGAGTTGATTGGGGCATTGCTGGAGCTGAAGAGCGTATTCTATTTCGACTGCAGTTTGCAGCTCAGCTATTTTGAGCCTCCGTGCGTTTGATCGAGCATTCGTGTATGCAATTATTTGCCCACAGGCTGCCGCCTTAAACCCGCCCCACACCGAAAATGGGTCTGCCGTATTTTCATTAATCTCAAAAGATTCAGAGATCCAAGCTTCAAAACTTTTTACCCAATCCTGATCTTGGAGGAGGAGACGGTCCAGCTGCCACCTGGGTCGTTCCCTGCTCTCCCCTTCAAACCTAAGTTCGAGCCCTATATAAGCATGGTCAGAGAAGGGATTACACCCAATTTCTGTATCGACAATCTGAAGGGGTCTAGATATACAAAAAAAATCAATTCAAGATGCAGTTCTAAAACGATATGAATAACAGGTAAAAAAAGTTTTGTCTGGATTTCTATTTCGCCAAGGGTCTATTAGTTGGTACTCTAACTTGATGGCCTCCATCATTTTTTTGTATTAGGTTTTAATTGTTTTTTATTTTTATTTGAAGTGTCCTTTGTTAAATCCTGTATGTAATTAAAGTCACCTCCTATGATAAACTGTCCGGGGGCTCCTCTCATAAGCTCATTAATTTTGGCCAGACTGGAGGCATCATCCGAAACCGGACCATAGTAAGATATAAAATTTAAAATCCTTCCGTTTAATTTTATTGCCACCCATATCCATCTCCCATATGGGTCCCTATAAACTTGAAAAGGATCACATGGCATTTTTCTAGAGAAATAAATGGCAACTCCTTTCTGGGCAAGACCAGCAGATGCAAAAAAAGCATTAGAAAAAATCCTGGGTAAAAATAATTTTGGGAAATTAGTTTTCAAATGTGTCTCCTGTATGAACAAAACTTGAGGATCAAGGGATGCCAACCATTTTATGAGAGCACCATACTTTTGCTTATTTAAAATTCTGTTGGCATTGACCGATAAGATCTTATATTTATCGATTTCTATTAAGTTTTTCATAGTAATTTATTATTTGTACCTTTATTTGTACTTTTTGCTCTTGCTCTTTTCTCTGCAATAAACTCCTTTGCCTCTCCCCTTTCCCCCCCAAAAAGAACCCACCCCTCGAAATGTGGAAAAAACCCCTTTAACCATGCTAACCACATTTCACCCCCTTTTCCCTGTCTTCTGGGTGTCTTGGAATTACACCCCCGGTGATCCCACTATCCCCCCTTCCCCAAAACAAAAACAAAATAAACAATCATCATTCCATGGACTTATTGAGGCCCCGAAATTTCCTTGAGAAGATCTTGCGCATCCTCTATATTGGTGAAAATATGGAATTTCCCTTTAACAAGCACACGCAGTTTTGACTGCTGGCCAATTGTCGCCTGCGCGCCTTGTGCTTTAAACAAAAAAAGCAGCTTGACAAACTCCTTGTGTCTCCGGGCCGCAGCTGCTGACATGTCAGGGAAAATTCTACAGTTAGAAGTTTCATTCACCGGGAATTGCCTTTGTTGTATGGCCTTGGCAAGGATTTCTATTTTATTTGATAATCTGAGAAATTGACTAGGATTGTGCGGGGCCACTCATGCTTGTCAGAAAATGGAAAGGGACTCTATGGGCCCTGGTAATTGTCAGATCTCCGCAGAACTCAGGAAGGACTTTTTACTGGATGAAGGACTCCACCCATTGTGGTGTCTGTGCACCCTCCGCCCTGTCGGGAACTCCCACTATATGCAAGTTAGAACGGCGTGAGTGGTTTTCCAACTCCTCAAGTTTATTTTCTATCAAATTCCTATCCTTAGTTACTTTGCGTACTTTAGAAAGTATTCCAGTCATCTGGTCCTCCAACTGAGAGATCCTGGTCTCGGCTTTCTGTATTTTAACTGGAAGGCACGCCACTGCATCTTCAATTATTTTCATTCTCCTGAGACCTCTTCATGTCTCTAATTTCATCGAGGATGAGGTTGAGCAACGTTTTGATATCCAGCTGTTTGTTAGAAGTTGTAACTGTTGGATAGTCTAATAGAGTTGCTGAGGATTCTGCGACAGGATCTGCTGCTGACAATTGTAAAGTATCAGTGACCTTCTGATCCTGGTTATAAGTCAATTGTAATGTTTTTGAGATCTTTGACTTCTGAGTTGGAACCTTTTGCTGTTTTTGCTGTTCCTGAGGCCCTGGAGAAAGTGCCGGGTTGCTACCACTCGAAGTCTGGTTCTGGATAGGCTGGGTGGATGGCTGCAGTACAGAATCTGCCAGGGGCGGAAGGACAGAATCCAGAAAGTTGGCGTTCAATTCTTGTGGCAGGAAGGTTGAGGCTAGAAAGTTTTGGGCGACTGGGGGTACTGGAAAAGCAGAGGAAGTGACAAGAGAGAATGAAGAACTGAGGTCCAATGGAAGCTGGCAGGGGGAGGCAAGATCAACAACCGCAATCTTGGATAAGTTCGACTGAGGAGGGATAGGCTGTGTTAGTTTTTTCACAAAGAGAGGAAACTCCTTTATACTCTTCCCCTCCTCTTTGCTACTTTTAGGTGTTCCTGCCTTATCCACTATTAAGCAGCCAGTCTCACCGGTCTCCCTTATGGGCACTATGGGCGAGGTTCTACCCCACTGAAGTGTCCCGGAAGGCTCTGCCACTGGTACTGCCGCTGGTTCTTCTTCCGAGCTCTCAAAGCTGGAATTGTGTTCAGGGCGATTTCCCAAAAATCCTGCCCTTCCTCACCCTGCAGACAATACTTTGACCTGCGCCTGAGCCAGGCGCGTCTTCGCCTTTAGGCCAGTTGCTGATTCGACTTTGGAAGTCAAATTATTTTGTTTGTTATGTCTCCCCATGATGACTCTTACAGGGGGGTGCCAGCAATCAATGGGTGCAATGAGGCAAAGATCAGGGCTTCTTCCTACCCTAAGACGTACTGTAGCCACTGATCAGTCTCTATATTTTTTTCACATAACCACCATCTGGACTCCTGGCCTCCCAATTTCCTCGCCAATCCTCACCTCTCTCTCCTTCTGAATGCCAAGTTGTCCTCTCCAGCCTCTCCAGCCTAGGCGATTCAGCACAAAGCCAAATAATCCCACGCCTCCTCCTCGCAGACCGCCTTCAACCATAAAAGTCCGGATCCACTCCTCAAAGCACAGAAAAGCCGCTCCAGCATCCACCGCAATTCTAACCCTGGCGGCGGACTCCCGTATGCAGACATTGAACAACACGTGTTATAGCTGCTCTGGTCCGCCAAACATTTCCCCCGTCCAGCGCTCAAAATCAGGAAGCCGCAATATCAACGAGCGCGGACCTCAAAACACCAGAGCTGCCGAGGTGTGCCGCCAAACTTCTCCCCGTCCAGCGCTCAAAATCGGTAAGCCGCGATGTCTACGAGCGCGGACATCAAAACGCCAGAGCTGCCGAGGTGTGCCACCATTACGGCGAGGGGATGTGGTCACCTACGGCTACCCGGTGGCGTGGTTCTCCGGCATAGCCTCCGGAACACTATTCTGTGTACACTTGATAACCGCCCCCTTCCATTTCTAAGGTGGACTCTCTTCCGGTCTTCAGGAAACTTTTGAAGACCTGGTTATTTGCCTCCTATCTGGATGTTGGTGCTCTCTCTCCTCCCTGTTCGCTTAGCCCCTTGACACCCTTGGGTATAAGTGTGCTTTATAAATATTATCCTATCCTTTATAAATATTATCCTATCCTTTGTAAATATTATCCTATCCTTTGTAAATATTATCCTATCCTTAAGATAGGGCTAACAGGGGTAGAAATGGCAAAATGGTGAAGTAATACTGTTAGAAAATGTCCTGCATCACACTTAGTAATTTGGCATTTCTTGATGCATAATTTAATCAAGCCTGCCCAATAATTTGGTCCTCTTCTGCCACATAATTCCAGTAGCCATGTTTATATTCAATTAAAGACAGCACTGTTATCCTATAAGAAGACGTTCTGATAGCCCTACTTCAGGTTTTCCCAGGAACAACAGCACAATGTTAAGAGGTTAATGGAAAGTTGCTTTTAATTGTAAGAAGTTCCTTTGAATGTAGAATATGGTGAAACAAGGATGTTTCATATGTAACACTGTATTCAACACAGTTCGTTTTAAAGAATCGGTACATTGCTCTAACTGCAGCGCAGTTTCCTGACCAGACCATCATCTGTAAGCCTGCTTTGACTCACTGTCATGGTTAAAAGCAGTACCGGACTGGGAGCCAAAAGCAACCCTGGCAAAAATGTTCAAACCAGTCCCACTTACTTTCTCCTCTCTCGTAGCCTCTCCTTTTTTCTCACCTCTCTCTGCCTTAAGGCACCCGCTAACTCTGCTTTAATTACCTGGGAAAGCTGAAGAAAGTGGCAGAGGTGGTAGTAGCAGCCCTCATCCTTCAAGAACTGGCCTGCAATGCCTTTAGCCCACCAGGGAAATGTCCAGTGGAATAAATGGGCAGTGTGGGCTTTTTTAGAAGCACCAGCCAATGGGAACATATCCAAATTCTGTAATCTTGCAGCAGTGAGTAACATTTTCTGGTGCCTCTGGAGTGACAAGAGCTTTCCGTTCAGGATTAGGGACACATGACAACTAAAACGCTCCGTAACTCAGAACCTAATAATAAGTAGGGATTTTTCATTTACATCATGGTAAGGTACTTAATTTGTGCAAGCGGTTGCAAGTGTTGGGCACGAATATTTATTTTGAGAATAGGGATTTATTTTTCATCACCAGACTTTGACCCAGAGAGAAGGGCTATAAAAAGAAGAAATACAAAGAGGAAAATAGGAAAAGAGTGGCAAAGGGAGAAATATGGGTTCAAAAATAACCTGCAAGAGTGAGATTTAAAAAAAAAAGTAAAGGGTTCTTAAAAAAAGAGGTATGAGGTGGAATCAAAACTAGGCAAGCTAGGTATTCGGCATCCCTGGCATTCATCAGAGTCAGTGAAGGCTCTGAAGAAAATCTTTCGGCCCCTGCATTTATATTTTTTGATATAAATTCAACTCTGCCATGAGCCTATTCTTCTTCGCAGGAAGGAGTCTTGGAAATGTGGTATCCTAGTTTTGGTGAAGATTTCTTACAAATTCGCTGTTCCTTCCTTCCTTTGTGGGCTCTTGGGCGTATTCAGAGACTGCAGAGGCCAATTGCCAAAGAGGTTTTCAACAGTGGGCAACTGTCAAAAGAAACTTGTCTTCATACTAAACAATTTTGACGTTCACAGTCGCTGCCCATATAACTCGCAGGTGGGGGTGCAGGGGGTTGCACAGGGAGCAGGAGGTCAACTTTAAAAAATACCTTACCGTTGCATCTGGTCCCGAATTGCGTCTTCTCTCTCTGCTCCTCACAGGAAGCAGGCAACCTCCCTCTCCTCCCCTAAGCCAATCAAAACGCTGCAATGGCAGGGTTGTGATTGGCTGGGACGCTGACCGCAAAGGCACCTATGGGGAGGCCGTTTTCTCCATGCAGGCTGAATGCAGCCTACATGAAGAAAACGGGAGAGTGCCTATAACTGGGTTGGTCGGCCCGGGGGTTGACCAAACATTCAGTGCCCACAATGGTGGGCAAGCCACTCCTCCTCTGCCTAGACCAGGACCGCCCACCCCCAACCAAACCCTTCTGCTTTCTCGCACTGCGAGAAGCAGAAACATAAAATGGTATTCGTAATACCATTTTATGTTTCGGCTTCTCGCACTGCGAGAAAGCAGTGGGGCGACGCTCCTCTGCCCACATGGAGGAGCCACTCCTGGACGTTCGATACCCCATTTGTGTCCAACAAAGATGAAGCTATTATAAAGTGTGCCTTTAGGGGACCCACTCACGTAGAACAGAGTTGGAGGATCATGGACCCTAGCATCGCAGTGTAGGTAGAGCAGGAGTGCTGTGAGAGGTGGACACCCATTGAGGTGTCCCTTGACTGAAAAGGTTGGTGTCTGGTAAGTCATGGTATCCCTTGAGAAATCCTATGCTTGGGGAAAGTAAATCACTGGCATCCTGTGTGCCTGCTCAAATGCATGTAGCTGCTCAAAAAATATTTCAGTCAGGCAGTCCAGGATTGGTAGTACTTCAAAACAATCATCATTTTTAATTTCCAAATTCGTACTTCAAACGTTTTACTCCCCAAAAATATTAGTAACCATCAAAAAGACACAATAAAAAAACAGCAAGAAGAGAGAGAAATTGTGAAAAAGAGCAGGGTAAAATGCTACTGAAAGTCATAAGATTAAGCGAGTCTGGGGGCGGTCTATCCATACTGAAGAAAACAAAACACTCACGTTGCCAATAGGTCTAACTTATGAATGAAATTACTTTTTGTGTCATTAATGGGTTTAAGCACCCAACAAGTTATCATACATACACTCTGTCAGTCATATTTGCACTCAGTAACCATTGACTAACTCATTCGTGCCTTCATCCTCTGACACAACCACAATAAAACATACGAAAACTCAACAACATGTGAAGATAAATTAAACAAGCATTGGCATAGCCAATAGGTCTCGCCTTTGGGACCTTATAAGTGTTTAGTCATGCAACAGTTGCATAACTAAATACTTAAAAGGTCCCAAAAGCGAGACCTATTGGCTATGCCAAGCGGCCGTGCGGCCGCAAAAGTGATCGCGATCAAACATCAAAGCGGCCGCAAAAGTGAAAGTAATTGTGGCCAAGCGCGGCGCGCGTGCCCGCACACATGCACTGTAGCTCTAGGCTGGACTGGTAGCACTTTTTGGAGCCCTCTCAAAAAGTCTCGCCAGTTCAGCGCATGCGCTGGGTCAGGCGAGACCTAAAAATTACAAGTAGAAAAAAGAAAGCATGCTACCTCCTAAACATGGTGGGGATATGCTTTCAATAATGACATTAAACATAGCAGCTGTTGCCCATCTTGCAGTGGTATTGTTCATAGTCAACTATTCTTTTTAAGTTCCAGCATGGCTGCCGTGTTAGAACCAACATGCTGGCTATCTTGGAATGGTAAAACAATGCAAAACTATGGGTAACAGTATTCCTTATGATTAGCACTGCATGGGGAGCTGTACTATACTCCTACATAAAATAAAAATAAAAAGAGAAACAAAGAAATGAAAGGGGTACTATAAAAGGAGAAAATTGAAAACTAAAGGAATGATTAACTAGTGAAAATGGAGCACACTCACATTTACATGATGTGCACATGTGTTCAGAAAATGCTGTAATTCAAAGGGCAAGAGAGACAATAAATGTATGTGTTATTTATTGATTTTTTTATTACAAGATTCTGGCAGGCAGCCAAACCTGTCTGACCTTCCGAACAGATTCTAACAAGAATTATTACAGTTCAAGTGTTCTACTCCTAGGGTAGTGTGGCAAGTGAGGAGGTGCATAAATAAAAATGTAATTTATAAGTATGACAGAATAATTTTAAGGTGATGTGTAAATTATAAATAAAAGTTATAAGTATGACAGTAACTTGAAAGTGGTGTGTAAAGTATAAATGTAAGTGGTAACTATAACTTTACCATTTCTAATGTTTGTATATTTTTATTTGGATTTGTATAGAAAGAAGAAATAAAGTTTTCCAAATTATTACTTATCCTTTACCTTTGATTTTTGGTTATGGAATTTTAATGGTTTTTTATTTGTTACTACATTTTTGGGAACATTGTAGTTTACTGTCGTTGACTGCAGTGGTATTAAGTGGAGGGTGGTACACTAGAGTGGAGGAGAGTGCTGTGAAGTCTACTGTCATACAGTATAGTGTCATACAGTGGAGTAGAGTGGAATGTGTTACAGTGGAGTGATATAATGTGAAATAGGGTACACTGGAGTGGTGTAGGTTGGAGTGGCATACAGTGGAGTGGTGTACAAAGGAATAGCGTATAGTAAAGTGGCATACAGTGCAGTGATATAGAGTGGGCTAGCATAGAGTGGCGGATCGCACAGTGTAGTGGGGTACAGCAAAATAGTTTAAAGTGGATTGGCATATAGGGTAGTGGGGTACAGTAGAATAGCATAGACTCAAATGTCGTACAATGGAGCGGCATACACTGGAGTAGCGTGCAGTGGACTGGTGTACAATAATGTGGCGTAGAGTGGAGTACACAAGAGTGGAGTGGTGTACAGTGGAATAGCATTGAGGGAAGTGGCATAGTTTGTAGTAGCATACAGTCGAATTGTGTGGAATGGCATAGAGTGGAGTGGTGTACAGTCAAGTGGTGTACAAAGGAGTGACGTACAGTAGAGTGAGATACAGTGTAGTGGCCTAAAGTCGAATAATGTAAAATAGACTGGTGTTGAGTATAGTGGAGTACAGTGGAGTATCTTGTAGCTGAATAGCAAATAGTGGAGTGGGGTAGAGTCAAGGGGTGTACAGTGTAGTGGCGTAGAGTGGAATAGTATAGAGTGCAGTGTCTTACAGTGGACTAGTATACAGTGGAGTGGCGTAGAGTGGAGAGAGGTTCAGTGTAGTCACGTACATTGGAATACATTGGAATAGCATAGACTGTAGTGGTGTAGAGGGGAGTGGCATATATTGGAATGGCATAGAATGGAGTATTTAACAGTTTAAAATTGAAGAGAGGGGTTTTGTAGAATGGAGTGGGGTAGAGTGTACTGTGGTAGACTGTAGTGGTGAATAGTGTAATAGTGTACTGTGGACTACCGTAGAGTGAAGTGTTGTAGAGTTGAGTAGTATACAGTGAAATGGCATAGAGGGTAGTTGTGCAGAGAGGTGTTGCATACAGTGTAATGGCGTATAGTGAACTAGCATAGAGTGGAGTGGTGTACAGTGGAAAAATGTAAAGTTTTGTGGCGAACAGTCTAGTGATGTAGAGAGAAGTATCGTGGAGTACCGTACACTAGAGTGGCATATAGTGTGTTGTCAGGCAGTAGAATAGAGTAGAGTGTAGTAGTGTAGAATGTAGTGACACACAGTGGAGTGGTTTGTCATAGACTGGAGAGGCGTATAGTGCATTGGTGGTATAGAGTCCAGTGGCGTACAGTATAGCCGCATATAAAGAAAACGTTCATAGTAAATTGTCGTACAGTGGAGTGGCATATGATATACAGTGGGATAGAATAGAGTTGAGTGTTATATAGCAGAGTTGCGTCCTGCAGAATAGTGTACAGTTGATTGGCGTACAGTGTAGTGACATACAGTGGAGTAGCGGAGAATAGAGGGTCATACAGCAATATGACATGCACTGGAATAGCATACAGCAGAGTGGTGTACACTGCAGTGGCATACAGTGTAGTGTGGTACAGTGGAGTGGTATACAGTGGAATGGCATAGATTGTAGTGGTATAGAGTAGAGTGGTGTACATTTGAGTGGTTTGCAGTGGAGCAGTGTATTGTAAAGTAAGGTACACTGTAGTGGCGTAAAGTCAAATAGAGTAGCGTGGACTGGTGTGGGGTGGCGTGCAGTGGAGGGTGGTGCAACAGATTAGCATGCAGTGAAGTGGGGTACATTGGAGTGAAGTAGAGTACAGTAGTGCACAGTAAAATAGCATAGAGTGCAGTGGCGTACAGTGTACCAGCGTAAAGTGGGGTCAGGTACACTATAGAGGCATATAGTGGAATAGCATACACCGGAGTGTCATACAGTGGAGTGGAATACAGTTGAATGGCATACAGTGGAGTGATGTATAGTGTAGTGCTGTACAGTGGAATACCGTACAGTGGAATAGCACTGTTATACCAGTATACCGTGGTACATGCATAACAGAAGTCAGTATATGATTGGCTAATGCCTGTATTTGCTAAACTTAAAAGGCAGCCATGTCGTTTGTATCCCTGATTTGCTGCAGTCTGTCTTTTGCTGTATTCTGGTTTAGTGTCTTAGATAGGGAAACAGCTTTTACAATGAGGTTTTTACGACGCTGTGCCTTTACCACGCATTTATTACCACACATGTTTTTACCATGTATATGCCTTTACAACACATGCCTTTACCAAGCATTTAAAGTAAGTTTTGAGGTTTGTGGGGGTCTCCCCCAAACATACATATAAATATATATAAACAATGTGTGATAATGGCTTGCTTTGTCAAAGCATATGTGTTCTATAAAAATATGCTTTGTAAAGGCATGTGAAGTATTTCCCTGCTTTCTTCCCTCATACAGCCTCTTAGGTGTAGTTAAGTATTAGGTTTTATTGTTGCTACCTACCTCTGACCACTTTATTTAATTGGTAATAGGTAGAGAGTTTTATTTACAATTTCTATAAATTGTTATAGCAGTCTCTAAACAACAGAACTTTTTTTTCTTAAATTGCGCGGTAATTTGTAGGTATTTCAGTGCTACTCCATCTACCTTTTGTTGCATATTGAAATTTGTAAAAATTAGAAAATACACTTCAGTATACTATATTTCTAAAATGTAGTGTATTAAAATGTATTTTTTCATTTTTAACATTTTTTTAAAATGTAATTTTGGTACTGCAGTAATTCCAAGGAAGTACTGTGGTAATCCATAAATGTAAAATAAATACATAGAAAGTTGTAAATATTTTTCTCTACCTATTACCTCTTTACTTAAGTGGTAATTGGTAGGGGAGAAAATACCAAACCTAATACTTACCTACTCCTGAAAGCATAACACAGAGCACAGCCAATCTGGACCTAAAAACAAGACAGCTGCCTTTAAATTTTGTAACAGCAGTCTTTACCTAATCACCTAATGACTTGGCATCATTATGCACTGCGGTAGTAGAGGGAAATACCGCAGTACTATCATGACAACAGCTAACACTACGTTATATTATCTTATTACGTAACAACTAAATGAATTTAGTTGACGTATGAAAAAGGATCTACATACTGTACCTACCTGTGAAATTTCAGACTAATCCGTCCTGCCATTTTCATGCTACATCCAATACAAAAAGTCTATGTAAAATGCATTGGGGTCAAAATGTGTTTCTGGACCGCCCTTTCCTCTACGCTAACTTTGCATCTAAACATATATATATATCACCTACTGACTGTCGTCGGTAGTTAGTTATAATTATGACTTAATTTCCATAGGAAAAGGTTTTTTAGTTTGCTTATAGCTTTGGTGTAGTTTGATGAATCTTCACAAACTTTCCACAAAAAAGTGCCCTCATTTGCATAGTTCTGCATGGAAAGTTTCTGAGTGATCCTCCAAGCGGGGGTTGAGAAAAAGAGGGGGTAAAAAAACTCATGTTTCCCATTCAATTTCTCAAGGAGATTTTAGGCACAACTACAGCCCACACCGCTGCACGGAATTACAACAAATTTAGCAGAAGGCTTGCTCTCGGTCCAGAAACAGTGTTTTTTTTATTTGGTAGAGAAGCCATTCAATACTTTTAAAGTTGTTAGAGAAAAAATATTTAGAGATATCTAGGGACACAGACCCTCTGTGGATCCTACAGATCTCATATTGAGATCTGATTGGCTGCCAACACTTCAACCAGGAAGTGTTGGCAGCCATCCTGGAATTTGGACTCGGCCGAGTACCAATTAAAAAGTTAAAAATATAAGTGGACATGGTAGAAATACCCTGATCCCATAGGCCTGGTGGTGGGGTCCCCCCAGGGACCCTGTCGGGGGCAAAAATGTTATTTTTTCAATTTTGCAAAATTGCAAAAACTAGCGCAGGCTCCAACTCGTGTTTTTTATATCCCTCCCCCCTCGCGTCCCCTGGGTGGGCCAGGTCCCAGGGGTGGATTCAAATATATATCTTTAGACTGTCCTCTTTACACCTGTTACCTGAAAAACAAGAAGGTTGCAAAGCCAATATTACCCATAACCCAAAACTCTGCTGAGAACCATACAGGGCTATTGATGGTCACAAAGTCATAGTGTTCAGTAGGTAGCTGATTAATCTTCTACATCTTCCAAAAGAACAAAGGTTTAAAGTGACATGGTCAGAGGGCAGTAGAGGCACATCACTACCAGTAGTTTAACACACCATATAAAAGTCCTTTGTGTTACACATCTTCTGACTGGCCAGATCCTGATCCGTCTTCATTACTCAGAATGATGTGTGAAGGAAACTGAATAAATGTTCCCCATGCTCCCTCGAGACACTGAATAGAGGCAGGCCCCTGAGGGTGACGCCCCTCGGTATACTCAGGTCTTGCTCTGAGGACGGAGGAAGCACTGACTTTTTTTTTTTTGATGCCTGAAATTAAACCCATTTTGCATCAACATTTGACTCATTCCTTGTTTATCTTGGATCTGCAGGCTCATCCCCCAAATTCTTGCCTTCATACCTGTTTTCTGAACTTGTCGTTGCTGGCCTTTAGGACTTTGTGCACTTTACCATTGCTAATCAGTGCTAAAGTGATTGTGCTCTCTCCTCTAAACATGACAGAATTGGTGTTGGAAAACGAGGCAGTATCTTTGAGGCCTGCACAAATAACATGACTACATTTGTTCTTCACTGGGAACCAAACACCCAATTGTAGCGCCTGACTCTCAGAGGGTAGCGTTGCAGAGCAGTTTGAGGCTTACTCGTGTGAGGTGTGTGGGCTATTAATCGCCATTACGGGTGCGCAGGAATAACACTCAATAATTGATTGTCCAGTCTGTACATTTATTAAACACACACACTACTCAATACTATGCACCAATTTACAAATATACATAAGCTGATGGAATTACTTTGTGACATTGCATAACATCTTCACCCCTCCCGCAGGGGGGTGAGGTCTAGTACCACCACTCCCATGTATGCACATTATCTTGCCCCCTAATGCAGGTAGTTGAATATAACCTGGAGCGAGGGCCCTGCGCACTGGCACCTCCCAGTGGCAACCCACCCCATTACCTCAACAAGCATTTAATCTTGTCTTCTCTCCTTCGGGCCAGGGGATGAGGTCCCGGGACCCTTTTGCATATTTTCATGGGGTGCGCATCGGTGCACCTCGACTTTGGCGGGGCCCGGAGTTAGGATCCCGGGCCCCTCCCCCTCCACATCTTCACGGGGCGCGAGACGGTGCTACCCGACTTCATTTTTGGCGGGGCCAGGTTGGGCTCCTGGCACCCCGCGGGGGCACCCTCACGGGGTGCGTGACGGCGCACCCCGACTTCACTTCGGGAGCTGGAGTTGGGATCCCGGGCCCCCAGAGACCTCGCCCCGGGGGCGCAACGGTGCCCCCTCCTTTTACTTCTTGTTGGGGAAAGTCCCCGGGATCTGACCCACCCCGGGGGCACATCATGGACCGGCGGCGGAGCCCCACACGCTTCATCGTCGGTCCTTCCAGAGGTCAAAGTTTGCCTACCATCTGGGGGGTGTATCTCGGCCCCCAGGGGTCCGATCTTCGCGATCTTCGTCTCTTCTTGCTCCTGGTGGCACACCCCAGCCACTGGGAGTACTTTCCTTTGCCCTCCTGGTCACCTGGAGGGTGGATTCAGCAGAGAGCTGTCTACACTGGCTCCCTGCGCCAGCCTTTCGCCTGGCTCTCCTCCTGGGCCTCTCTTCTCCCTGCGCAGAGGCCCCTGCTTCTGCGCACAGGTCCTGCTCTTTTCTCCTGGCGCTGATCAGGATCCAGGGACAGTCAGGGGGTTCTTCCTTCCAACTGCCCATTGCCCCAGGCTCCAGCACCCTCTGCCTTAACAGACCACACCCCAGAGAGAGCTTCTCTTCCTGTGCAAACACTTTTAAAGAACTAGGGAGGGGGCTGACAGGAAGTCTCTGTTTGCCCTATCACACAGCAACACATCACTTCTCTGCACCTGCTCCCTCCTTCCTGCCCAGGCCTCTGGGTTGGTTGAAGATGGCGTCATCCAGGGTCTCCTGCCACATGGTTTCTGAAAGGCCCTTCCCCCCAGAGCTGCCTTCTCCCTTGTGCAGCTAGGTGCCTGGCACCCAGTGACAGCTGCTGATGGATTAGCCTGTAGCTCCACCCATCTTCTCTCCTTGGAGGGATGGTCATCAATCCAGGCTGCTGAGGTCAGCCCCCGGCAAGGCCCTGGTTATGAGCTGACTCAGAGAAATATAACATTTCTGGATGACCCAAAAGCAGTACAAATATGACTTTGGACTCTGCAGAATACTCCTCCTCACATAGGTTACAGTGGACTTCGATGCGTGCCTGGAATTTGTAGGCCCTAGGAAAGTAAAACTATCCCATGTGCTCTCTATCCCCATAAGAGAATAATGGAATAAATACTGTTAAGCACACTGACTTTCCCTAGCATGTTTCTTCCCACTGTATAAAGCCTATTCCATGTCACCACCCAATTCTGCAGAAGTCCTGCCACACCATTCACTTTGTAGCTGCTCCTGGACTGTGCACGCAGGAATCTCCCCAGCGCAGCCCACACACGTGTGCACACGCATGTACACATGCGTCTGCATGTAACCAGCCCAGTGCCCCTTACTCCAGCTGCTGTGCAGCGGCCTAGTCAAGCTAGGGGGACACCAGTAAAATCCACAAGCAGTCTCTTCCATCATCAGTTCACTCTGGGTGAGTCCCACCTTATGAGGCTCTACCACAGTAAAAGCTCAACAAATAGGTGCTCAAAAAGCGAACAATCCGGGCAACTAAGAGTGTCAGAACCACCTTCTAACAATTGGATTAAACACAATTGGCATATTTAATTTATTTGTATGTCCCTAGCAAAGTGCCATGGGCCTGTAAATAATTAAATGCTACCATGGGGCCTGCAGCACTGATTATACCACCTTCTTAAATAGCTCTTTAAACATGTCGTGGGCCTGCCATTACAGCATGTGTGTGCAGTTTTGACCTAGCAAGATTAACCTTTTGCCAGGCCCAAGTCTTCCTTTTTAGGTCGAGCCTAGCGCAGAGCAAATGCGCTGCTCTATGGGAGGCTTCTTGTGAGCACTCAAAACTTACCCAAGACTTCTCCTTGTGGGTCTGGCAACTCCCACACATTCCATTGGCCTTTGCGTGTGGTTTTCAGTAATGTAAGCACGCAACTGGCCAAAGACGGGTGCATGTCCTGCCTTTTCTCTAAACGTTCACTCCCACGGCGTTTGGGTCTCGGGAGAGAGCAGCGGCAGGCAGGCTGGCAGCTGCATTCCTCCCTTGTTGTTGTGTATCATGTTACTAATTAAACACAGCGTGGTTGCTTACAGTTTTGCGGACGTGCTTGATTTTTTCAAATTGTTTCCTGCCCGTCGACATTCTGTATTTATTATTCTACCTACATTTATACAGCACGGTGGCTTTCAGTTTTGCCACTGCGCTTGTTTTTTTAAAAAAAATTCCTGCCCATCGACATTCTGTATTTATTATTCTACATACATTTAATTTATCATTCTGAGATTTGTTCCTGAGCCTGTTTGGGGCCAGATCGCATGATGCTGCGGTGAGTACTGTGCTGAAGCTTGTTATATGTGTTGCCACCAAGCTTATTATGAGTCTGTTTGATCAGAAATTGGCAATCGCCTTCATTTTGTCATAATAGCACTTCATTAATTTATATTTGTCTAACGCTGTTCAGCGCGCCTCCTCTTCCACGTCCTGCTTCTTGGGCTTCTCCTACTCTCTCCATACTGTGGACCAGTCTGGGTTCAGTTTGGTTACAGCTGACCTCCCCTTAACAATTCAAAATGGGATGCCCGGTCACACTATGAGTGGTGGTGCGACATGCAGCAGCCAGGTGACCTGTAGTGACCAAAACGCTCCACAGCGAGGAGTGCAGGAAAGCCCATGGTGACGACGTCACTGGTGTCACATAGTGTTACTTTTCCAGTATCTAGGGAACATCCAGTGTGCAGTGCCACTGGGATCAGGTTCGTCACCGGGGTTTGGAGTTGGAAATAAAGCCCTCTTCACATGAGCTGGGGGCAGAGGCATTGTTGCCCTTGAGAGTTTACTCCTCTGAATGCAGCTTGGTGTCAGCTCCTCAGTGGCACAATGGGCTGGAGTGTCCGGCCCCTTGTCTCTGAGAACCACCTTAGATAACAAACAGGCTCCGCATTTAGCCATTTTCACATTTGACCCTCTGCCTACTTAAAACGTCAGAGTGAGGGGAGGCGATTAACTCAGCATTGTGACTAGAGTGGCGAGTAGCGCGCGTTCAGATGCAGGGAAAGTCTTTGTAGACTCGTGACCGCAGCGTGCGTTCAGAGGCAGGCCTCAGTTCTTACTCTTTCTCTCCCCCTTGCTATGTGTGTGCATTAGCACCTACACCCCCCCCCCACTTCTGCACATGGCATGGCGTCTGCAGTAGTGTTTGACTTGTGTGTTTTAATGTCACCGTTATAAACATCTTGTGATGTCACACCTACACTGCCGGTAGCGCCGAGTACTTTGATTTACAGTGGAGGGTAAATGGTGCTGTTTTGTCCGGCAGCTGCCATGGGTTCTGACCCCATTCGGTAGTAATCAGAGCTGCCAGGTCAGTGCCTCCATATTGCCCACACAGTCGTCACTTCTCGTTGTTAGATCGAGCACACATGCCAACCGCTTGGACGTTTCCCCGCATGTAAGACACCTTAATGATTATCCAGGCACTCTATTCCTGGTCCAAGGGAGTTGTCACTTTCAACATGCAAATTCGCTAACTTCCACTTTTATTTTAAATCTCCTTTCCGACTGCTTTTTCCTTGTGCCCTCCTCGCTATTTCTGCAGAGCTGCAGGCTTCAGAACTGAGCTGTGCGAACTGCTGATAGATATCCGTCCTAGTTTGCTTCTAAGCGCTGTGCAGTTTATGACGGATTAACCTAAGCGCACTGTTTATTTCCTAATTTCCTGTTGTTTTACTTTGATCCTGCCCCCCTTACCGCCATGTTCACTTTGCTCCCGCCCCCCTTACTGCCGTGTTCACCATGCTCCCGCCCCTCTCCCGTTGTCTGCATTTCCTTTGCTCCTGCCCCCCTCCCGCTGTACTTTCGGTTCCAGTTTTCTACTTTGCTCCTGCCCCCTTCCCGCTGTGTTCACTATGCTCCCGCCCTCTTCCCGCCGTGTTAACCATGCTCTTGCCCCCCTTCCGTTGTATGCATTTCCTTTGCACCATGACTCTGATCGCTATTTCTGCAGAGCGGCAGAGCACCCAGGATAATGTGCTGCATGACTAACCACTTATAAGGTCCCAAAGGCGAGACCTATTGGCTATGCCAATGCTTGTTTAAACATGTAAATCACTCCTAGGGTAGGCTCTGTACAGCACAGTGGGCAGGGTGCAGTGTAATTAATCACATTGAAGTTATGTTATGTTATAAAGATTTATACCTTGCACAGCTATTCACAAGAGTGTCACGGCTTTAGGGCATGGCACCATTTACAAATAAGACTTATGCTGATTGTGTGAAAAGCCAAGTCTTTAGTTTCTTTTTGAAGGCAGCAAGGTCGTGTGTTAGACGCAGGTCCCTAGGGAGCATGTTCCAATTATGTGGCCCTAGATACGAAAAAGATCGTCCATTCCTTCTGAGGTCGGCAAATGCGGGGGACTAGAACACGATGTTCAGAGAAAGAACGCAAGGTGCGGGCTGGAATCTAGTTGCCCGTCTGCAACAAGGGATTTCCCAACAAAAAGGTACTTTAAATATGGGACCAAGCTGCCAAGCAGACGGAGGGCTTAAGGAAGGGGGAAGGCAAGGAAGGTGGGTGCATATTTTAGTTGGTTTTACTGTAAAGATTTTAAATAATCGAACAGTCAAATTTACATTCAAGACTAGTGGTGAATTCTTTCTCTCAGATAACCCGCCCTTGATCCATGCAGAGATTTATGCATTAGAATAATGGCCTTGAAACAAATCCAATTACTCACTGGGAGCCAATGGAGGGCCTCCAAGTGCGTGGTCACGTGTGATCTGGGAGGGGGGGGGGGGGGGAGGGTTCAGTAGCAGCCAAGCAGTTGAGTTCCGAACCACCTGGAGTTTGCACAGAAGGTATTCTGGGAGGCCAGGATTAAGGGCATTGCCGTAGTCTAGTTTTGAGACTATTAGCGCCTGGAGTACCATTTTCCTAGCCGCTTCGGACAGAAGGAGTAGAACTTTTTCAGCATCCAAAGCTTTCCAAAGCAAGAGCTTGTCATAGCCTGAATCTGTGGTTGAAAAGAAAGGGCACTATCGAATGTAATCCCTGGGTTCCTTACAGAGCATTGTTGGGGTCCCAGAAGCTGGCCCCCTTTGGCCAACAAGATCTCTAGATGTTCAGGTCAGATGCCCCAAGGATCATGATCTGAGTCTTATCCGGGTTGCATTTCAGTTGGTTCTTGGCCAGCCACTGATATACCTTGGAGAGGCAGTTAATAATAGCCTCCCCATTGATCTCCTTTCCCTTTTTTTACTGGAAAAAAGGAGCTGGGTTTCATCTGCATAAGAGATTAATTCACGCCCAATGACTCTGCTAGTGCCGCTAATGGTATGAGATAGACATTGAACAGGGTCGAGCTCAACGCAGAATCCTGAGGAACCCCCACAGCCAGTGTGCGAGCTTTGAACCAAAATGGAGGCAGCCAGACTTCTTGACTTCTGTTGTCCAAAAAAGAGGAGAGCCACTTCAGAGCTGTGTTCCTAATCCCTACAGTTTTAAATGAGGAATGGTGCCAAAGGCTGCCGATAGGTCCAACATAATCAGTATGGTCTTGTCTCCCCTGTCCAGGATGTCTCTGACATATTCAGCGTCTTCAAGGAGCCTTGTTTCTGTGCTGCATTGTGGCCTAAAGTCTGATTGGCTAGCATGCAGAAGCTTGATCTCCACGAGGAATTACGACAGTTGTCCATTGACCAATTTTTCCAATACTTTGGAAAAAGCAGGAAGGAGGGAGATCAGTCTGTAGCTGGATGGTTGTTTCGGATCAGCTGCTGCTTTTTCAGCTAAGGCAGCACTTTTTTCCCTTTTCCAGTGAGCTGAAACCTTGCCCAATGACAGAGAGGTGTTGAGTATACTGTTAACAGTAGGAGAAATGACTTGAGCGACCTTAGTCAGCATATCAGTAGGGCATGGGTCTGAAGGAGATCCTGACTTCAGACTTTTAATTGCTAACAAGGACACATCCAAGGGTGTCTGGCCGAAGCTGTCCAAGGTAGAGCTTCTCATAGTAGAAGTAGGGGCTTCAGTTAAATCAGGAAGGATTAAAACAGGTTGGATGTTTTTAAGGACGTCTGCCTCAATGGTGGCGATCTTATCATGGAGAATGATTCCAGTTCCTCGCACCATTCTGCTGTCACTTGGTAGTCTCTGGAGATTACATCCTGTCTAAGAATGGATTTCACAATTTTAAAGATCTCCTTTAATTTATTACCGGCTTCATCTATTTTTCTTCCAAAGAAGGCCTTTTTGGCCTGACGCGCCTTTGCATGATAATTATTTAGTGCTAGCTTATAGGTGGATTTATCTTTGAGATTGTAGATATCCCTCCATTTCCTTTAAAGGAGTTTGTATTGCTCTTTGCTCATTCTAAGGTCTAGATTAAACAAGGGAGCAGTTGGTTTAGTACAGGTAATATGGTGTGCTGAAATGGAGGCAAAGTCATTAATAGACACTTGGATCCAGCAGTGCAGGCATGCTGCATCGTCTTCAAGAGAGCCAGACAGAACTGCAATTATTATTGCCAGAGTTTGAGTTAGGTCACTTTGTTGGATTTTATGAAAGGCCCGAGAAAATGTCTGTGTATTATTCCGAAGGGAAGGCTCATTAAATGCTCAAGGCCATGTGATTGAGATTAGGTGATGATCAGACCATATCAGGGGTGTTGAGTCGGTTACCTCAAGGCTTATGTTGGAGAATATCTGGTCTAGTGTATGGCCTGCTAGATGAGTTGGGCCAAAGACCTGTTGCTTGAGCACAAAGGAGCCCATGGTGTCTAAGAGAGCAGAGGTTGCTGGATCTGATGGATTGTCCAGGTGGACATTGAAGTCCTGAGGGCCCATAAAGCCCAGGCACTACCTAAAGATTTCAAGCATGGGTTGGCGTGACCTGGGGGTCTATAAATTAGGGCACCAGTGATATCTTTCAAATGAGAGCAGGTAAACCATTCATGTTTTTTGTCTTTGGAATTGTAATAAAAATCATCTTTATGGTAAAGTTGGATTTTTGATTAAAATGTTGAAAATATCACTTTTAGAAAATTAGCATTATTCTGCCAAAGGGGCTTATTACGAGTCTGGTGGTCTGTGGACCACCAGACTGGAGGGGATCGGGGCAGTGGTGGTGGTCTTCCGACCACCCTAATATGATCAGGGCGGTACGGCCACCCTGGAACCACAGCAATCAGTGGCGTGGCGGTCTTGAGGTCGCAATATGCTTAGCGGGGTGCTGCAGTCCCGCCAAGCATATTACAAGTTTCCTCACCACCACACTTTTCATTGCAGTGCAACTGCCATTAAATGTGTGGCAGTGGGGAAACAAGGGGACTCTTCAGGCCCCATTTGTGCCTCTGTGCCATGGGGTACATGCCCTGTGTGCATGCACCCAGTACCTGCACGGCATAGACTGCAAGCAGTCCATGGCATACAGGTACTGATTTCATAGGCACCGCCGTGGGAACACCAAAGGACTTCCCGCAAGACAGAAGAAAACTCCTAAACTGGTGGGTGGTTCAAACATGGGTTTGGGGGTGCGGGAGCGGGGCAGTCCTGTGCCGCCAAACTGATAATAAGGCCCTTAGACATTTAGTTCCTTCAGCCTGTCTCTGGGTCACATGACTGGGTGTAGTTGGCAATTATTTTTTGTGTTTCCTCCTAGACAGCCACACAATAGAGAGCTTAGGTGTGCCTGGATGGGCCATCACTGTCAGGATAGGAGGGCAGAGCTGGGAACAGTCCTACATACTCTACAAGTTTCTTCCACTTCAAAGAAAGCCCCAGGCATGAATATTGGACATTAGACACCAACTCTTCAGTAGACTTCTGGACCTGTGGAAGACTCTGCCAGGAAGAAGGACTGCTGCCTGTTGGTCTGACCTGCTGCCTGCTGCCTCTTGCTTGGGTGAGAAGGACTAGACCTGTAACCTGAACCTAAGACCACTATAATGAATCCAAGCTTGTAACCAGCACCTGGACTCTATAACAGTCAATCCTGCCCTGTCAAGTGGTGCCATTCCAGTCCTGGTCCTTGGAAGTGGGCCTGAAGGTGCTCTGCTAAGCCCATTTGTGGATCCAGCAGAACCAAAGCATATCCCTTGCTGCTTGGTGCATGGAAAAACAGAACCCACTCATCGCCGCTGCTGCAAGGGTTTTTAGTGCAGTAGTACCTTACACCGATGTCAAAATTAATAGCGGAATTGGAACCTCCGCTGCACAATGCATTCCCCATACAGGCCCTCGCATCACAAACCTCTCGTTGACAGAAGCCTCAACGAAGACCCAGGACTTCACATCCGCAGTCTCTTCCAACCTGGCCACCATGCGATGCATCCTCAGTGCAAGACTTTGCATCGCAAGCTACCCTCATCGACGTCCTCCTCAACAGTGACACAAAACCTTGCATTGCAGTCTCACAGCTTCCCGGAATCGATGCATCGCTTCGACTGTGCGACCCATCCTTAATGTTGGACCTCGCAATGCTCCACAACCAGGATTTAAGGTACTTTTGTTCAGCTGGCCTAACTGGTTCCCGGTACCTGGTCAGCCTGAACCCAGGAACATCTTAAGGACTTATATATTTTGATTTCCCTGTTCGGAACAGCTTTGAATTTACGATCCAATTTCAGCTTGTTCATGCTCTCTTTGGCCAGGTCACTGACAGTGCAAAGAATCACTTGTCCAAATTCTAAATTCATGTTTTCAATTTTCTAACACAGCAGCAGCTCGCTAATATTACTGCAAATAATAAACCATGACCCCCTCACTTATACTACATGTGAGGTCCTCTTTTAATCTAAAATATTTTTTATGGCTGTTGCATGAACCTTAAACACAATATTTCTCTGCAAAATGCCTGTAATAGATTCTCACACATCACCCACATTAAAATTAAATTAAAGGAAATGGTATTTAAAACAATCCGTTCAAGAATTATACACGGTCATCAGGGCAAGACTCTGCAGAATAGATCTGGCTCTATCAGGGCACCCCCTTTGCCCATGCCTTAAAACCTCTCTGCCTGAACCTGTGTCTTTGTCTCGGTCCGGCGCAACCAGATATCCACAGTTGGCGCTTTGTGCTTTTGGGGCTAATTTCACTTAAATCTTTAAAATGTCTTAATTTCGGTTCAACAAATTGGATTTTTGTTGTTTTCGTATTGATTTATTTATGAAAAATGTCCCTATGTTTCTAATCTGGTGATAGATCCTTTTAGTGGTGTGTAGTCACTTTTTTACTGTTTGCTGTGTTGCACAAATACCTTACAAATTGCCTCTGAGTTAAGCCTAACTGATCTGTGCCAAGCTATCCAAGGGTTTAGCACAGGTTAATTTAGGGTTTACTTGCGATTTCACCCTGACGAGGATTTCGGTTCCGTTTTGAGCAGGGTTTCACCCCTCACAACCAATCACCTAATTTCTTACAATGCTCTCTGCTATACAAATGATATGTGTGTACCAATCTGCTGCCTGGTAAGTGTGAGAAGTCAGACTAATTTTGTGCAACCTGAAATCACACTGTATGATGGCGTGTCAGCCGGTGTTTGTCTAGCAATTGCTCTTGGGAGCACCATGAATCAGCTGACAGGTCTCTCAAACAGAGGGATGTATCAGGGCCAATCAAGTAGTAAGGGGTTGCCTGGAGATGAAAACCATTAGCTTTCAGATGAGCATCTGAAGGGTAGTCAATAACCTATCGATGAACAGCAGCCCAAATCGAAAGCAGATGGCCACAAGGATCTTGTTAAAAAGAATCAATACCCTCTATAACTGCTCTGACAGCTCCAAGATGAGAGTAAACAGTCTGCATATAATATGCAGACAGGGGATACAGGAGGGACTGACCATTAACTCAATAGTGTGACCATGGGTGCTCTAGGGTGGTGCGATCGGTGCCATCACACCGGGCGCTGACTTTGGGAGGGGTGCCATGTTTTCAATGACAATATGGTTTTAAAAGCACCTGCTGCCATGTTCCTTGCCTCAAGCAATTTTCAGACAAACAAAAAAATGTCAAGATAACTCTGGTGATTTATGGACCTGCTGCAGACAGATCAAAGTGTTAGCTAGTGGAAGATTTGACTCGTCACAAAGTAGCGCAGGATGTTAATACGCCTGCTGCAAAGAACGTATACCGTGCAGATCACAAAGTGCATACAATGTAAATAGGTCAGCACGTTGCTGCTTCTGTCAAACAGAGCCCCTTTTGTTACTTGCAGTTTATGAGTGTAAATCCTAATATAGAACAATGAGTTATTAACTATGATCAAAGAGCTGCATGCAAACTGCAAGGTATAGATTAGAGTTTATGATTTTTCCCCAATTCTTTCATTCTCCTGATGTTGCAAAAAGAGTTTACTTGAGTAGGCACCAATTCTTATTAGTAAAGCCAATCCCCAACCATGGTGTTAAGTTTTAAATTCTGAGTTTGTGCTTCTCTAGACCAAGCACTTTTAAACTATATTGTCTACCAGTAGGGATGAATTGTGACTCCTACACCTTGTAGTCCCTCGTCTGATGTAATATTTCCTACACACTGATTTACACACTTATGATTCCTTTTCTTTCTGTAATGTGTAAGTGATGTACAGTGCTCTGACACCTTACACTGGTACGAGTGGCGCTATAAAACAAAAGAAATGCATGAAAACGAAAGAGTGAGTATGGAGACTTGAGGGGCACTGTTAAAGGGCGGTAGTGAGGGTATCAGTGGTGGAGGTGGTCATTGGGAGCACCAAAAAACATAGTCGCACTGGGCGCTACCAGCGCTAAAGCCAGCCCTGAGCTGTAAAACCTTCAATGACTCCGCCTCGCAGCCAGAATAAATTACTTGGTTATTTTTAAATACAGAAATACAATCCAGGGGTCAAGTGCCAGATGTATGACCATGACAATTTACGACTCGCAAATTGCGCTCGATTGCGAATCGCAATTTGCGAGTCGCAAATTGCCATGTACAATAGTGTGTTTAACACTGATTGCGATTCCCAATGGGGTCGCAAATTCTGAGGCTCATGAATATTAATTAGCCACTCACAATTTGCGAGTCCATTGGGAATGGCTGGCCCTTCCAGGGATGGTGGCCTGCTGGGCTCAGCAGACCTCCATGTCTGGGACTGCTTTTAAATAAAGCAGTATTTTTTTATCAATGTAGCCCGTTTTCTGTAAATGAAAACGGGATGCATTTAAAAAAATGAAAATGAAACATTTTTGTTTCATTTTTTAAGGGACCACTGCCTGTCCTTAAAAAATATTTTCCCCTTGCATTTGCAAAGGGAAAAGGGTTCCCTTTTGTGAGTGCTGACCACTCTCTTGAAGAGGGTGGTAATTTGCGAGTGTTTTGCGACTGCAATTGCGGTCGCAAAACATTCATACATGGGGTTGCGGTCGCTATTAGGAAGGGAATGCCACTTCCTAATAGCGACTCGCAATTCCTAAATGCGAGTCCCAAATACATTGCGACTCACTATTTAGGAATTGTACATAGCACTTTCACATTTTGCATGCGCAAACGGGTCGCAAACCCGTTTGCGCATGCAAAATAGGGTCGTACATGTGGCCCCAAGTGTCTTTTCGTTCAGTGCAGTAACATAAATGGAAGAGGCCAAAGTTATCACTACCACTAGATCCTCTAGTATGCCTGACAATATTTGCCCTGCTTGGATAATGAAGCCTGCTTTAATGATTCCAGGCCTGGTCTCCCTTTTCAACCAAACCTTACTTCAGGGTAACATTCTAGACTCTTAGAAATCAGTCATTATGTGACCCCCTGCTGAAAAACCCTCACTATCCCAAGGGAATCCTGGTAATCATCACATGATTTCCTTCCTTACTTCTCCAGATAAAATCTATACTCACCCATTTGCACTTTCCTTCTCAATATTTTGGTCCTTGATATTTTTGACACACTATTCTGTCCACATGGTATTTGTGTTTCTGATCTTCTGTCAGTGATCCAGATATTTAATAGTCAAAAAGCATTCTCACAAGCATTTTCTTCTACGGCAACCCCTTTGTTAAACTTGTTCCCACCTAAATCCATACTGATTTTTTAGAGAAAAAAAACTAAAAACGTTTCTCTTCAAATGGTTAATGCAAGACTGTTCTTTTTGTCTTGAATACATCATCAATCGAAGATCCTGCCTTGGATATCTTCTCTCTCCCTCCCCTGTTCCTCATACATTACTCAAATCATCCACAATGTATTTCATGATGATATCATACTATTTAATGTTTAACTACATAAACCGCAACCTTTGATATGTACAGCATACTGATACGCTTGTGCATACAGCGCTTTATTAGAATGCATAAATAAATACATTTCAGTGCCTGCAGCTCATGCTGCTATTTCCAGCCACTCTTTCTGCTGCCACTGTTTTCCCTCACAAAGACCACTAGAGCTTGTGTCACAACCTAACCTCCCTTACATTCTGCCTTCTTTCTCTCATGCCACTGTTTCTTACAGACAGTTTCTCATCTCTCGGTCTGTCTCCTTGTGGACACACACATGCCAAGAATAGTTGTCGTTCTTAGTCACTCCATATCACCAGTGTAAATACTGAATGATCACTTTTCAGACTTACACTGGGGATAACAAAGCTGTGTTCCACAATAAGGCAACAAGAGTGTATACAGCCTACCAGCGAGGTCTAAAGAGAAACTTATTTGTGCAATTGTAAATTCAAGCAGTGATGATTTCAAGATGAGATACCAATATTTAGTGTCACTTCAACACCTCATCCGGGGTCGTAAGCACTAAATTAATGCAATTACAATTCAATAGAGTAGAATGCAAAATGAAACAGAGGCTTTAGGACATTTTCAAACTGCTAGACCTTGTGGTGATGCTTTAGTTTTCCGCCTATTAAGGAAGAGCAATCATACATTCCATCAGACTTTTCTGAAGCAGCCAAACTACACCCATGATTGCCACCTTCTTTGGAAAAGTGGTGGATGCGTATTCCGCAAGCATCTTGGGAACTACCCCGCAGTCCTAAACCGAGTTGCCACTGTTCGGAAACTGCAGTGCCCCCAGCGCCGGACTGGCCAAAGCGGGCACCGGGTGTTTCCCCGGCAGGCCGCTAGGGTGGGGGCCGGTTTTGGGCCCCTGGGGGGCGTTTTTCTTATCAGGGGTCGGCAATATCAGCCCCCGGTAACAAAATCGGCCCAAATCGGTCCTCACAAACTGCTCAGCTGCACTCCCTCTCACCGCAGGGGGGGCGGCTGAGCAGTTTGCCAGGGCCGGTTTCTGTTCCCAGTCCGGCCCTGAGTGCCCCCATCACCTAGCTTGAGTGATTCAGTTTAAAGCATTTTAGTCATTTATTAACATGGTGCAGGTGCTATTTCTTACACCACTTTAGCCTCCTCCCTTGCCCTCTCATCTCCCTTTTATATGGCCAGGTATCATCGAGGCCCAGTCATTCCCATGGAAAGACCCAGACCCCCCCCATCTGCCTTCTAGTCTCCCCTACTATGACAGACAGCACATAAACATCACTTTAAACTTTTGGGATAGGGGTCGTAAACCCCTGGCTGTATTTATTATGATGACAAACTACAAAAACATTAAAATGCACTCAAATCATTTCACAAAATTATACGCAGAAACACCATAAAGCAGAGTCATGACTATTTACAATTTTTGATTGATGGGTAACCTGAACATACACTCTAATAGATAGCCACTCCTAACCATATCTAACATTGTCCCGGCATATTCAGTGGTGAGATCATGACTGGTCAACCTGTGAGGGCCCCTCCCTAAGGTGAGAGGCCTGCCTCCTTGGCACACCTCCCCAGACTAACCTGTGCAGGAGGCCCGTCTGCCCGCCAGGCTACATCACTTGGGAACCCTCATACACCCTCATTATTCCTCCAAGGGCCTGTGCTAGATTGGCACCCACACGCCCGTGCGGGAATTGGCTGTAAAGGCCTGTTGGCAACAAGTACATACACACCCCGCAGCCTCTAGCTGACTTGCTGCAAGCAGCCCCAGGAGGGTCGTGAGATCACTGTCCCACCTATCCCCAATAAAAGTATGCCTTCTATGGACCCGAAGTGCCCCAACAATCATGACCTCACCCGTCACAGACCAGCATAATTCACCCAATATCTGGCCTACCCACCTACACCCCCCCAAGACGGTCATGTCCAGATGGCCGATGCTTCATGCACCTGGGGACATTTTCACGAAATATCTCATTACCAGTTTTGAGAGGTTGTACCCCCCCCCCCCCCCTGGACGAAAAGGTGCTCCCCTTGGATGTACCCCCAGGATAGCCTGCAATTCTTGGCAATCTGAACAGCTCATCGACCTTCTTATTACTGTGCTTGACAGAGCAATTGAGGGGCCTGACCGAGTCACTTCCTTCCTTTTGTAACCTCAGGACGATGTGGGATCAAACGATGGTTGTGTGCAGGAGCTTTTTATCCAACCAGCCCATTTCTGTGATCAGTAATTCAAATAATGCCCTCTTGCCTAAGTGCACCAAATCGTTGCCACCAAGATGCACTACCACATTCCGAGTGGGCGTACACCCCTTGAGTAGCCATGATTCGAGCTTTTACCTCCAATGTACTGGGCTTAGCCCTCCTTGCCCATGGAAGGACACATGGTAGCCCGCCTAGGGGGCCCGATCTTCAAAGTTATCCTTGGGACAAACATGCTGAACTCTCCGTTCAGAAGGATAGCTTAATACCCACCCATCCATCAACTCTCGTCCTCACTGCGTGCCCTGGATTTACACAAGGATCTGGCAAAAAAAATGTGTCTCGCAGTAAGGCAGCTGCCATCCAGTCCTTTTTTAGCAATGCAATGTAAACAGATGCAGGATGATCAACCATTGCATACTCACAAACACATGGACCAATATCAGCACCACTGAAACACCCCTTGTCCTGTGTTGACCGAAAGCAATGAAGTTCCCAGCTGCCACACCACCATAACCTGTCCTCCGCCTACATTGACAGAGAAATATTGTAAAGATGAAAATTAATGGCAGGACATACTTGATCTCACAATGGCACCTAAATTACAGTTGACTCCTCGCAGCAGTCATTGAGGTTCATGCAGCAGTCCGCGGAACAGACTGCTGTCTTCTGTAAAAGCATGGTTTGGTATCTTCCCAAATAAACAGTGCTCAATGTATGTACCTGGTATTTCTATGGCGCTAACCTAGTCAAAAGACAGCAGAGCCCTGTATAATGCCCTGGAAAAGGTCAACGAGAAAAACTAGGCAGTGGACAATGAACGCATTGTGCTGCAGTGATAGTCCTTACCCCCCCTCGCAAATTGGAGCAAAGCGGCATTGGAGCTGTCCTGATGAATAGGCAAGGATGAAGCTTTCGAGTCTTCCTGTTGGAATTCATATATGCTCTTTACAGGTTGTGCCCAAATTTTAGCACCATGAACTTCATTCGCTGATGCATGTTGCCATTAATCCCCCTACAGCCCATAACCAGGTACCGCAGACCAGAATTCATATGTGCTCTTTGTTGTGCATGAATGTCAGCACCACACGCTTAATTTACTGGTGCATAATGCCATTGGTCCCCTACTACCCATAAACACCAGGTACCACAAGACCCATGCGGCACCGAAAAGGCCGTCAAGAAGTTGAAACAAGATGGCTTGAGAACACATGAGATGAAAGCATCTACTGTACCCAAACTCCCTGGCGGCCAGGCATATAAAGAAGCAGCAGCCCCCATGGTATGAGCAGAGGGGAGCTGCCATTGGTGCAGCAGGTACTAAGGCCTTCCGCATTCATCTTTCATAGCCCCCCAACATCAGGTGCAGGATTTCATCTATACATACCTATGCATCCCTCCCACGCTATTAGGCACTATGACCCCACAGTGCACAATGAAGGCGCATTCAACAGCAAGTCACCACATGCAGCTACCTTCAGTGTGATTTTATGACGATCAACTCCCGCCAACAAAACTGAGCCCTGGCTCTGAGCTAAACACATGCCCATGGTAACGCTAATTTACTCAAGAAAATTGGTAAAGTTCCATGTGGCAGGGACTCTTGAAAGGTTGTGATTTTCTGAGTAACACCCAGCATTAAATACCGCCTTGCAAAACGAACCTACTTACATCAGGCAGTGAACAACATCTCCCGAGGAGATGAGCTTTCTGATCCCAGCCACACTACTCTGAGACGAGTAAGGGAGCACAAAGGACTGTGGTCGCGTCTTCCTCCATCACAGAGTCTTGCTCGTGCTACACGCACCACTGCTATACATAACTAAAGGAAAACTATAAACGCTTGCGCAGCAGCAAAGCTACCGAGATGGGCGTGCAGAAGACCACTGCCTATGAATTCCAGGGCCCTAGCTAACCGAGTCTCAGCAGACGCCCGCCTGATCGGGAAGGAGGCCCCTTTACTCCAGCTCGTTCTCTGTCAGCCCCTATGGATTGCAAGAGGTATCCTTTGCAGTGACCCCCGCATCACAATAAAACAGGATACAGTCGACCCGGGGCAGCCAAGCCGGAAGTTTGCCGCTGCACAGCACAGGGAATGCTAAAGGTGATGAAAAAACATGCCGCTCGTTCGGCTAATACCTAAGAAACAGCACACTCACTCATGGAACCTAAAACAAATGAAGGTGCAAGTCAACTTTCAGCTACAACCCACTGAGCTGCAAATAACTTCCGGGAGGGATTGAAACTCCATTTCATGACTAAGATGGCATTCAAGGTCCACTGGGGAAGTGCACTCATGAGAAATAACATATGGACGTAATGTGACGTTTATAATGTCTGTCAGATGCCCATTGACCTTCAGCAAAACTATTCAGAGGTTCCAGTCAAATTTATTGAACCTAAATCGGCCAGCGCCGACAACTTGCACGTGGTATTGTAGCATATGCGCACCATTCTCCGTACACCCGGCCAGGCTCACTCAAATACCACATTGTCAGAGAAAAATCACCGAGCATCTGTACAATTAAAATGTCAGCAACTAAACCTTGCCCGCTCCCATCTCTTGACATTACTCTGTACTGAGTTAACCTTCGCCCTTATCACTCAGCTATAATCATGCCGGAACCGCTTCAAACACTGCAACATGATGGCAATGGACATTTCTCACAACAGCAGATGCATTTGAAATTAAAACCTTTCATGGTGCGTCCCAAATTAAATCACCACAGCAAATTATTGACTCAGAAAATAATTTGCCACAGTTTTGAAAAACGCAAAAGGAACAATGGATAGACGGAATGCTGAACAATGCAAGCATTCACCCACAGTCACAAAGATCTGGGCTTAATCTATCGTTCTTTTGCTCACCACGCCACCCCCAGTTTGGACCCAGCCATATGCAAATCAGTCTTGACTCGGTTCCTCAGGGGAACACTCCAGCCTGAACTGCCAAGCCTGGTCCTCTCTGGACCGGAAACAAGCATCCTAGAACCGGTTTTTGGGGCATCACCTCTTATCAGCTAGACTAGCGTGAATCCAGTGGAGCAGTGAGCACGGGACCCACATCTGGGCATACCCTTCCCACTTCGAGCAACAAATGCAACACAAAAAGACTGGGCTTGAGGAACAGGTTCAAGACTGATTTGTATATGGCTGGGTACAAACTGGGGTGGAGTGGTGAGCAAAAGAACGATGGATTAAACCCAGACCTTTGTGCCTGGGGGTGAATGTTTGCATTGTTCAGCATTTTGTCCATCATTCGTTCCTTTTGCATTTGTAGCCCTAAGTGGCAACGGTATGCCCAGACTTGGGTCCCATTCTCACTGCACCACTGGATTAAACCTAGCCTGGCTGATGTGGGGGGATGCCCCGAAACCAGTCCCAGGATGCTTGTTTCCGGTCCAGGGGGGACCTGGCTTGTCAGTTCGGGCTGGACTTTTCCCATGAGGAACAGGGTCAAGACTGATTTGCATATGGCTGGGTACAAACTGGGGTGGCGTGGTGAGCAAAAGAACGATGGATGAAACCCATATCTTTGTGACTGGGGGTGAATGTTTACTTTGTTCAGCATACTGCCCATCATTTGTTCCTTTTGCATTTGTCGTTCTAAGTGGCAAGTGTATGCCCAGACGTGGGTCCCGTGCTCACTGCGCCACTGGATTCAAGCTAGCCTGGCTGATGAGGGATAATGCCCCGAAACTGGTCCCAGGGTGCTTGTTTCTGGACCAGGGAGGACCTGGATTGGCAGTTCGGGCTGGACTGTTCCCACAAGGAATGGGGTCAAGACTGATTTGCATATGACTTGGTACAAACTGGAGTGGCGTTGTGAGCAAAAGAACAATGGATTAAACCCAGTCACTTTGTGACCGGAGGTGAATGTTTGCATTTTTCACCACGCCGGCCATCATTTGCTCCTTTTACAGTTTAAAAAATAGCACTTGCGATGCAGGGATTTTGAATAGGAGAACAACTCGCTGTGCTATCACCTCTCATCCTTCCGATCACATTGCAAGAACTCACCAAGTCCTGCCGGCCCTCTGATAAAAACGTTGTTAATTTTATTACCCTAGCTCCTCCTAATCAAGAGATACAGCGACATGGCCTCTTTCAGTCAGAGATGACTCGTTGGAGAGTCGCCAGCCCCTGCACGTTGTATCTGTCCACTACCTTCCTTAAACACAGCACAGACACCGAGAGTTTGTCCCCCACCCACCTCCAGCTCCTCGCGTGTGCCCCATCAGCAACAGGAGGAGGTCCAGGTGCCCAACTTGCCCTCAAGCCCGCCTAACAAGTCCCCACCCTGTCGCCCAGTCTAGGAAAAAGGCGCCCCAGCATGACCTTGAAGTGAAGACCAACACTCCACCCGAGCCCAGTAAGGAGTCCACTCCTGGTCCACAGCAACTCTAGTGATTACAGGAATTCCCCAACAGAAGATAACCTGATGCTACCTTGCCATGAGACAGCCTTACTGCCCCCTCCGCTCCAAAAGATCCCCCTGAGCCACCACTGAGAGGTCACAACACTTCCGGGTCCGGTGATAAAAAAACAACTCTCAGCACGTGTGGCTCCCAGAGGTCTGGACATGCTGGACAGCCAACAGCAGGCCGGGCTGTGGCCTCCACAAGGAAAATTTGGGAAATGCAAACAGGGCTCCAAAAATAAAACCTGAATTTGTACTCCGGCAGGGGGAGGACCAGCAGCTTCCCATCGGCAGAGCGGTGAGTAGTATAGAGGCCACTTCCCTGCTGTGTTGCCCCTTTAATCTGTGGGACCCGACGCAGACTGGATCGGTGTAGACCTGGAAGTATTAAACCACTTCCAGATCACCGCCCGGGGCCCAATCACTGGGGCTGATATTGCCTGTTGGCGGCGTAACGCACCGCTGCCCCCAAACACAATGAGATGGCCCCTGACACAACCGCCATAGGCGCAGCAACCCCAATTTAGGAGCGCCTTAGCACTCCCTGTGGCCACACTTCAGCATCCCCCCAACAAACTACCAGTGTGATGGAGCTAAGCTGTGAGGGATTCAGGTGAGTTGGCGAAGGTGCTGAGATATTTGTGTTCAGAGTCCAGTCACTGCTTTGCCTGGGAACGACCTGCGAACACAAAGTGGCGCTCCGGCTGCCTCATTTTATTCACCACTAGCAGCAGTGAGAGTACCAAATTTCATTCCGCAAAAGCCAAATCTACTTTTCACATGCCTCCTCATTAGGTTCACTCAGGTAAAAATGCATGCTTAAAGTTGCATTTAGCAAGACACGTTCTGGTTTGCGGCATCACCCTCCCTGTTTACTTGTAAACAGAGCCTTTCCCACAATGGGCCCTTCTTCTCAGCTTATTTGTGTTCACATTGTGTATAGGTCCTTAAGGCCAGGCAGGGTCTTACTGGGAATCCAAAGCAGCCCTGGTAAATGTTGTCACCAAAAGACTCTTGAGAGGTGGGGTATTGGCAAATTTTGTCAGACCAGCACCTGTATAGTGTGTAAAGCGAGCGCAGCGAGTGAGCCTGACCACTACAATGGGGGGTGGGGAGAATAGTTCTCATAAGAGAATATGGGAAACAATTACAAAAATGGTGAATTATATATTCAATTGTATTCGTTTTTAAAGCCTAGTAAATGATTACTTTACAGTGCACAAGGATACCCAGTCATACCCACAGACATTCTCACAGAGAACACAAAAAATAAGATGTCCTGCACGAAACATGAATTTAAATATAACACAAGTGTGCACATGCATTGCTACTCACAGCCAAGAAGCTGTGGATACAATGAAAGACCATTTCGAGGGATGTTAGCATCCTTCACCCAATAAGCAGCCCGCTGGTGATACCCGGTGCAACATTATTTTTGGGTCCCCCAATGACCTCTTTCTCCAAAGAATCACTCACTATCACTCTCCAACAGTGACCCTCATCTTTCCATAGCCCCTCTCCCACATGTATTTAATTTGTTTTGTAGCGCCTCACATACCAGTACAGGGTGTCAGAGCACTTTGCATCACACACACATACAAAGACAATGAGTCATACGTGTGTTAATCAGTGTATAGAAAATGTTCCATACGACAAAGGTGACCACAAGGTGTAGGATTCAAATGTAATCCATACTGGTGGGCATTTTTTAAGAGTGCGTTTTTGAAGAAGCACAAACTGAAGATTCAAAATGTAACACAGTGGTTAAGGTCGGCTTTACTAATAATAATTTGTTTCTATCTAAACAAACCCTTTTTAGCAAAATTAGAATAATAAAAGACGGGGGAAAAAACTTTTTAACTTGAATCATTCAGTTTGCAGGCAGCTCTTTGATGGCTGTTCAAAGCTCACTGTGCTATATTACGATTGTAACTTATGGACTACAAGTAACAAATGGATCTCTATGACAAATGCAGTACTCCACTGAGCTATCCATAGAAGGTACAGTTCTATGGTCTGCATTTTACACATACTTTGCAGCAGGCATGTTAATCATCTACACTACTTTAGATGAGTCAAAACTGCCACTATACAAAACTCTGATCCCTCCACAGCAGGAACATGAATCCCCTTAGTTAGGTTTGTATTTTTATTGTTTCACTAAAACTGCTGGATATAATAGGGTTCAGTGGGTGCTTTTAAACTCATAACAATTTGAAAACCACAGTACCCCCCCAGCTCAGCAATATAACGGCTCCCAGTAACAAAATGGGCCTTCAGGGACAAAACTGAGCCCCACACTTTCAGCTTTCAGGAGAAATGCCAGTTGTCCAGTCCAGCCTTGCTTAAGGGACATCCAAACAAGGCATTTCGAGTGACATGTTGAGGGGTCTGCTCACAGTTTCTCAATCCACCCATTTAGAGAGGTTAGTTAGTCTCTTGCCAACAATCAGTAATAGGCTGTAGATGAGCCTTATTTACCTCAATGGGCTAATGCTGCCACTCATGATGCGATAGGGGTATCCTGTCAGGGCCGCTCGAGCTTCCCAGTCAACTTCTGCAAGTAAATAAGTAGTGTCATCTTTAGGATTTTGGGGGCCTGGGGCAAGAAATATTTCGGGGGCTTTTCTTACAACAACCTTGAATTTAATTCCCAATTTTCTTCATATGTACACCTCAGAAAGCCAAACAATGTAGAATTATATGATAATGGTTGAGAAAGAGAAATAAACAGAGATAATGTAGACAAAAGGTTCCTTCTCCCAGAGGACCCTTGGAAGGTGAGGGCCCTAGGCAATTGCCCACTTCGCCCAGGCCTTAAAATGTCTCTGTAATTAAGCACCATAAGTCAGAACAAAAACGTCTGTACCCTGACAAGGAGCCTCAATAACTAGCGTACTGAAACCCAGAATGTAGCACAAATAAGTTCATCTACTGATCTCAAACTGCATTTAAGTCATTCATCCCATCCCATCTAGGACCCAATTGACAACCCATTCGACCACTTTGACCCCCCAACCTGCTCGTATCGACCTCCCGACATTACATTAGGCCTGTCGCTGGCACACCATTGAGGCTTCCTCCCACCCCTTTTTCAGTTATTACTTCTAGTATAACTTCCACTTGTCCTCATCCTCCATTCACTGCACCTATAACACCCCTCACCTCTTAACACCCTTCTGGGGTGTTGAACACTACCCTCTACCCGGGGAGACCACACTCGCCTCCCTTCCCAAAGCACCACTACACACTCATCTATATTGTTGACCCTCCTTCCATTGAGGACAAGCTAACTGATCTCAAACAAGACCTTCGGCTAGTTACACAGATTCTCAAAACCATTTACCCATCACGTCGAAGCTTGAGATGATTTGGATTCCTAAACTGACCGCTGCAATTAAAAGAACCCCTCACTCCAAACTATATATTTCACCCCCAAGAAAAAGGTAGAACTGCTCCTGGCATGGGACATCGATCATTGAGACCCATCCGATCTTGCACTGGAGATCTAGACCTCATCACAATCCCTCCTCCAGACCCCAGAGGGTTACAGACCATTTATCTTTACACTGTCATCATATACCACTATACAGAAGGACCCGACACCCTTGACACACACTATCCAAACTTTTCCCTACAACCCACTCAGAGAACCTAGCCTTAACCACAGAACCTTGTACAAACACAATCTATTGGATGTCCCTATAACACACCAAGAGAAACAAAAAACTAAATCTCATATCAAGTCCTTGCTTCATAATTGCAGGTCTGCGGTAAGACACGCAGCTGACATTACCGATCTCATCCTCGCTCATGTTCTCGTCCTTAACGGAAATGTGGCTCAATGAATCCTCCTCACTCATTTTAGACATTCTACTACCTCCCTACTATGACATCATCAGATTGGAGAGATCTGGTAGACTTGGTAGCAGCCATCGCTTGTATCTACCTTTCCACACTCACCTTGAAACCGCAACAAACGTTTTACATTGTCCTCATGTGAATACCTAGTTACTGAAATTTGGAACAATGACAAGTCTGTATGTAACAACACACAATCTACCACCCCCGAAAAAAACGTATCTTTTATCGAACAAATAATAGAGCCCATCTCTTCTAACACAGACCAACACACCAACCAGACCTTCTTGGGGATTTCAATATTCTCTAGAATGACTCAAATTACTCCATACTGAAAATCTCTGTGGCCTTCCTCTCAGATCTCAACCTTCAATGAAATCATTGCCAAGGACAATGTTATACACCTGAGGGCAGATTTATAACGGACTTGCGCCACTTTTACGCTGCCGTTGCGTCACTTTTGTGACGCAGCTGCGGCGTAAACCCTGCGCCATGTTGCGCCCCATTTACAACGTGACGCATCTAGGGAGATGCGTCACGTTGTAAAGCCTGCGCCACATGTGGGCATACCTGCACAGGGGGGGGGCGTTCCGGCGCAGGAACGCCTCCGAAAAGTGGCTGAGTGAAATCTACAAGATTTCACTCAGTCACTTTTCCGGCCATACTGCGTCAAAAACCTGCGCCTGCTTGAAGCAGGCGTAAGGATTGACGCAGCATTGTAACGATAGGGCACCCCCGAGCCTTGCTGGAGCTGCGTCGCGCTTGCGACGCAACTCCAGCAATGCGCCAACCTTCCGCCATCAGATGCGTCATGCATCTGTTTATCCTTGCGCCACGATGCGCTGCATTGTAAATGCGGCGCATCTATTGTGGCGCAAGGGTAAACTTTCGTGACGCATCTTCCCTGGCGCATCCATGCTGATTTGCAGGGATGCGCCAGGGAACATAAATCTGCCCCAAGGAATTACCGTGATTGGTAAGATCCATACCTAATCTCCTTCCTCATCTTGAAAAAGGTTCTTATTAGACAGGGTCAGCCTCATAAACGTAGAAAATGTCCCTGAGACTTGTGAAATATTAATCTAACCGATTTATCTTCTGTAAGCAACAACCTCCTAACTCCTCCCATATACATGACAAAGGTGAAAGATCTTACCAAACATTACATACAATCCATGTCTGACATTGGTGATACCGTTCCTCCTATTTAACTGAAAAGAATATCCAGTAGACACTTCAAACCCTGGTTCGACGGCAACCTTAATGAGGAAAGGCGCAGCTTAGGGCTTTCCAAGAGATCATGGAGAATCTCTCCCTTCTTATCACACCTCACACACCTGAGGTCGACAAGAATTTCTTACAACAAATTCATCCAAAGGTCAAAAGCAGATTACTTCAGGGCGTAGCTAGAGAATGCTAAAAACAAAGCCAAAAAACGATCCGAAATTGTCAAACAACAAACGTTTTGCAAATCTAACCACCATTCGGTAGTCACTGCCCAGCGAGGTTGAATTCTCTACCCATTTCATTGAACAGACAAAGAAGATTGAATCAGAACTACAACTCACCTCACAGAACCAACTAAGCCAGGTCCAGCCCAGTCTCTGCCCAGTGCAGCCCTTGGTGAGATCCCCTCATATTGGTTATGCTACAAAAAACAATGCTATCTGGAATGCCTTCAAACTTCCAGATGAAGATGAGATACTCAGACAATATTATCAATAAAACCCTCCACCCACTTCATTGATCCTTGGCCTGCCAAACTCACCAAAGAGCTTAGATCATCCACACTCCCGCTTTGGAGCAAGACTGTAAATGCAACTCCCTCTCAGGGCGTGATACCTGATTGCTTAAAGATAGGTCAAATCACCCCTATCGTAAAAAAAACAACTAATGCTGACCTGTCCGACCTCAGCAATTTCTGTCCAATTACCAACATCTCTACACTTGCAAAATTACTTGAGAAATGCATACACCTGCAACTCTACAAACACATTGAGCAGTTTCAGCTCCCTGAACATTGCCAATCTGGCTTCAGAACGGGGAATGGCACTTAAACATCCCTAACACATATAGTAGTTGATACCCGAGGCTGCTTGGTCAGAACGATCCATGCCTGTTTACACTTCTTGAACTCTCCTCAGCGTTAGAAGCAGTCAAAGATGGCAGCATCATTGACCTTCTGGAGCGAAGGATGGGGCTATCTGGTCTTGTTTTAAATTGGTTTGCCTCGTTCCGACATAATAAAGCTCAAAGAGCCATATTATCAAAAACGGCGATACAATATCGCCGGTTTAGCGGCAGGAAACTGCCGCTAAAGCAGCGATAAGGGGCTTGATAATATGCCCTTGTGAATTCCAATAGAAGCCCAGGTTTGATGTCCTTGACACCAGAACCTGGGCTTCTATTGGAATTCTCTAGGGCATATTATCAAGCCCCTTATCGCCGCTTTAGCGGCAGTTTCCTGCCGCTAAAATCGCGATAATGTTATCGCCATTCTTGATAATCTGGCCCAAAGAATCTAAGTCAACCAAACCCTTTCTGACATTGCTCAGGTCTTGATTGGAGTGCCCCAAGAACTCACTCATCCACGTTATTCAACTTGTTCATGGAACAGCTCAGCGAAATTCTGAAGCAATTAAACATTCACAACCACATGTGAGTTGATGACACCCAGTTACACTTGAAAATCTCCTCACCCAATGATATCAAAACTCTCAACTGCACCCTACTAAAAACCCCAAAATGGTTAACATGCCATCACGTTTTGCACAACACACTCAAAATAGAATTCACCTTGATGACCACTCACAATCACTCTGCCCTCATGGAAGAATGGCTCAAACAACTTACAGTTCTCAACTGCACCCCCCACGTTATTGACTCCACTAGATCCCTAGGTATAATGTTGGACAAATACTTGAATATACAAAGATCACATCAATGCAACCACCAGGGTAGGCAATTTCCAACTGAACACACTAAGGAAACTCAAACCCTTTTTGCCCCTCATGACTTTCAATTGGCAGCCCAATCCCTAGTCATCTCCTTTATAGATTATGGGAGTGCGTCTCTTGCAGGCTTACCCAAAGTTAGACTGACGTCTCTAAGGGTCACACTGAACTCAGCTGCTAGGCTCATCACTGGATCCAGAAGATCTGACCACATCACACCAGACCTAATACATCTAAAATGGTCCCCATTTGAAGCATGGATCCAGCTAAAGATAGCCTGCATGACACACAAGGCCCTTCACCTTAATACCACCATCTACCTGGCCAATAAACTCGAACTGTCTGGTGGTGGTTGTGCCTTAAGAAGTGCTAACTACCTACTGTTGAAACCACAGAAGTTCAACAAAAAGAAAACATACAGCTGCTCCTTCTCCGGTCTAACCCCAAGAATATGGAATGCACTGCCTCAAAAAATTAGGTCAAACCCCTCGACTACTCCCTTTAAAAAGCAAGTAAAATTGATTATGCTGAATAGATTTCTTCAATAGAGGCCGGGAACCTCATCAGCTTGACTAGTTTCCTGTGAGTACCTCCGTATTTTGAATCTGCCAGCCGTCTGTTGTAACTATAATGCTTCTTCCTTATTCCATCTCTAACCATATATACAACTTGTCTGCTATTTGTAGTACTAGTTGTATTTGTTTAGCACTTTGATACCCGAATGGGTCATGTAAAACTCATCAAATATATAAAATAAATTAATTGGCTAGATTTTTGCTTAAGTAAACATGCTGGTGAACAGTTGCTATATTTTCTATGCCCACTAGATGGTAGGATTGCACCAAACGTTGACAAATCTGCAGATCTGACCTCTTGACAGATAACGTTAATTGTCAGGGAAGGCATGCAGCTGTAAAGAGGTTGAAATCTTTCACAAAACCCTTATTTTATTATTTCCTTTTTCTGATTTAATAGGTAACACCTCCATATGCCCCTTTTTTTTGCAATCTTTTACCTCCCTTTACCGACCCCTGAACCATAAACAGCCCTTACTTTTGCCTCATCTGCCCTTGAACCCTGAAAGCTACTTAAATCCCTTTACCTCCACCCACCACTAAACTCTAATAATCCCTACCTGCTCCGGAACCCTAAAAATCCCCTCATAACTCCTTATCTCTACCTACCCCGACCCCTAAAAACCCTTGCTACCCATTATCACTAAATGCCTTTTAACCCTAAACATGTACCCTTACCCACTCCTGAAACATAAAAAAACCCTTTACAAACCTTATAACCCTGTACCATAACCCACCCGTGAACCCTAAAAAAACCATTTTAAAACCCTTACCTACCTGAAAATTTATCCATCCAATAAATCACCCTTTTTTAAATGACATAATAATTTTTTTTTTTTAATGGGTCCTTGTACCAGTACTTAATTTGTAAATAAATACGTGCCAGGGCTCTTGTCAGGAGGCCACTGCAGCTTGCGCCACTCATTGTGCTACTAATGTCAATTCAGACTTTTTATACAATTAAAATGCCAAACAATCTATTTGTATACCTTTGGGAGGCAGGTATTAGTCATTTTTAATGTATATAGAATTATTAAACAACTGTTGTTTTTTTATCACAAAATTAGATAAAAGCACTACCTTGTACTCTCTGATTATCTGTGTTGCGGCACAGCCCATGCCGTGTTCACAACACATGGGAATTACTCTAGGCTAAGCAATGAAGACCATTATATAACGCACTGCTAGGCTACATAGCTATATTTACAGAAGATTTAATGGCATAAGTTGTAAATGCTAAATCATATAATCAATCATGAATATAATGCAAATAAAAAAGTTAACTGCAGGAAAAATTAAATATGCAATATTGCAGTTCGTGGATAAATGCATTAATAATAGATTGCAATAGTCCATGTGTATAGCAATCTAAGCCTATCTCTCTCAAAAGTATTGACTATTCCTCTCTGAATGTGCAACAGTTCCAAAAGAATCAAAATGATTTTTTGCAAAAACAAACTGTTCAATAATAATGCATGGAAAAAAATGTTCAAGCGTTTGGCCAAAACAGAATATTAGAGCTCTTTCTATTTTGAAATAAAGACGTTTCGCAAAAAAATAGGGTATTTTTGTACGTTTAATGTCTGGTAACTCTGCCATAGCAGTTTAGCTTTATTAATTTTTGGCAACTAAGTAAAAGACTCTAGTTTGAAAACAGGAAATAAGAGCAACCTGTGTGGGAACCAAATCTGCAAGTTCCACAATGATATCTGTACAACTTATGGGTCATACAGAAATGTGATATTTCTCTACTTCAGGTTTGGAGCCCAGGCCATTAGTCAACCTTCTATGCCAGGCTAATTAAAAAAATAAAAAATTCAGCAGCAGGAACAAAGGCCTCCCCACACAAAGGGAACAATTAAGTGTTTCACTCAGATACTGAGGAAGAAAGGGGTGGGAAGGAATGATCAATCAATCATCCTGCCCAAGTCCATAGAACAAAGAAGGGAGCTAAGACCTCTGGAGTCAACACAGGAGGGATCTCCCCTTTGATAATCTAGTGAAAAAGGTCCTGGCAGTGGTGCCAGCAAGAGACAGAGCTGAGGCCCCAGAGGAGATGTGACTAGTGACTCCTGGTTGACACCATCTTGAACTGTCCCTTTATGCTGTGCAGGAGGGTTGGTACAGGGGTGAAGAGGTGACCAAGCACCCTAGGAAGGATTGCTTGGTTCTGGAGCCTTTAAACGCTCTTGCACAAGAAGGAGACACTCCCTTGCCTTGTGATTTCTGTGTGCTTCACTGCTGGACCGTGAGGCCACCATAGAAAGCTGGAACGAAGAACCCCCTTTTTTCCACAAAGGAGTAAGAACTCTGCCAAGTTGATACCAGGACCAGTGGGTCTCCCAAAGGGCCAGTGAGACTGACCCCCTTACACACCTTAGAGACCAGTTGGGGGAAAACCCTGGACTTCTGCACCCAGAAAGCAAGTCCATGATGAAGACTGGTGCAGGGAGCCAGGAATACCAGCTCCCTGATGATTGCACTGCTTTGGAAGTGAGGAGGTCTGCTGCAACTGCCCCTCGTGGCTAGAACTTGCCACCTGGAGTAAAATGAGCCCAGGATTGTCAAAATAAGCCCAAAGGGCCAGAGTTATGGCATTTTAAAGTTTAGCAACTTTTTTCCTCTTGCCCCGAAGTGCGTGGGGCTCCACTGCTGCCCCTTACATTACCCCCGTCGTAGGCCAGGGTGCAAGGAGACATCCCTGCCTGCAGGGAGAGAAAAGCTCTGGCTTCCACTGCCGCACACGGAGATGCGGCCACTTGAGAGCCAGTGAGGCAGCGAGGGGTGGGCTCCCTCACCTGCCCCCAACGGTTGGGGTAGTAGGGTGCCTGGGAGGGACTGGGCACCACGAACAAAAGGAAATAGCGGTAGAAAAGGAAAAGAAACAAAGCTTAACAGCTCTCCCTAACCCAGCGAGAGAGCCGCTGATAAAATACTCACTGTTCCCGGCTGGAGCACTCCATGATACCCTGTGGGGCTTCTTCATTTTCATAATCGTCATTCCTTATGCCCCAGGAGGACAGGGGCACCACCTACGGTTATGAAAAGTGGTGTGGGGAGCTGTAAGATTGCTGCAGCACCCCCAGAAATAATGTTTACACAAGTGACTCTGGTGGTGGTTCGAGAGGACGCTGCTCTTTACTCTACAGCTTGGAGAAATCTCACTAGGGGCATATCACAGCCCAAAATTTGGGACCCATTTAGTTTTGGATATCCCCATCACAATCATTATAAAATCACGACCTTTTGAGGAGTGGGCTCATTCAGACACGAGATTTCTTGGGGATGAAGTTTGTTTTCAAAATAACCTCGACATAGCCAGGAGAATGATGAATATAAGTTTCCATGCATCTATCTAGAGTGTGATAAAAACACATTCCTAGGATCGCTTCAGAGAAGGCCGTGTCACTTCTAAGATCTCACTATCACTAAGGCCCGCTTTGATAAATTAGAAGACCTTGGGTAATATTGTTATGGATCCGAATATCTAATCTTTGAGAATCTGGTGATGACCATATGACATTTAAGCTTTGCATCTCGTATTTGAAAAAAAGCCTTGAGAAAGTCACTGTCGTGACGAAACACGTGTCGGCTGTAGTGCGCTTGAGATCAAGATTACGGAACCAATGTCACCAACTACAAATGAATTCCAACATACTAATGTATTAAATATGTAAAGGTGTTCCATTGGTTTCTGTCTTTGGAATAATATGTTATTAAAACGTCTTGTTCAGAATCACATACCAAAACTTTTTGATGAAATTAAAAACATTTATACTTTTGCATAAAAACCTCTCTGTGTTGAATTAGTACGAGATGACAATGAAATCCTTTGCATAATACTGCATTTCTTACTATTTAAGAATATTACATATGAGTGCCGGGGTACGTGTATTGTTCATAGTATCACAGGGCCACGTTTACGAGACCCAGGTGTATATGCATCCAAGGTAGTAGGGTGCATTTGTAACCCTTAGTGGCACCATTCCTATAATTGCTGTTACAAAAATAAGAAAGTTTGGCACATTACCTTGTCTGATGATGTACTGATTACTGAAGTGCGACACAATCAAACACTACTACCGCTTTTACAATTGTAACAAGTGACTCTATGTTTGTGGGGTCAATGACTCCATGACCCTTTTGGGATTTCTATTCAATTTTTAAATCATTCCTAAGATTGGAAATTGTGCTTTGCAACTGGGAGTGCAGTATTCTCTTGGGGCTTATTTTGTGGTTGCATGTATTATAGTCTTAAGGTGTTTAAAAAGAAATATGTATACACTGCTCTCTAGGGGATAAGTCTATAATTACATGTGATGTTATCAAAATGTGATGCCCTCTATGGACTGCCTTTTATATTGCAATTTCATGGCTGGATAGTTATAAAACGTTCTCAGGCACATGTTTTGCATATTTTAAATGCTTTATAGGCATAATAATACTGACAGTGATTATGGCTCACAGTGAATATGCTTCATTACTAGTAATAAGTGCATCAATGCACGGTTATTTATGGTTAACATGATTATTATGGATGATCACATTTACCTACAAAATGATGTCTTTAATATGCGGTTTGTGGGTCTTGAACCTTTGACCAAGCCATTAGGCTTACCTTATATGTTTGTGTGACACCTTTAGGGGGTCAAAAGTGGTTACGTTATGTCTTCTGTGGTATTTTCCATCTGTAAGTGTAAATATTTGAAAATTACTGCTTAGTATTTGGTAGTGTGTGTAATAAAAAAAACACTGACTGGGCAACGGTGAATACTAGCCCACACCTCCTCCCCAGAGTTGGTCTTAGACTGCTCTGCCTTGCTACCTTGAGAGAGTCAAACGCTACAATGGGGTGCTGTGCTTGGTTCACAGCAAGGACATTTGTGGACCTATTACTTGTGCAGGCCACACAACTAATAACCCAATTTCCTACAGGTGTTTGCTGTTCCCTGTTCTACTTATGATCTCCTATGTATCAAGGTAGCACCGTCACGGAGCATTAGATCTGGGCCTAAGTAGCTTAGCTCCTTGCTTCATCAACTAACTTTGACCTTCCATGCATGATAATTTAACCCGGAGTACATATCAGTGCTTTCACGAATGGCCTTGCTCATAGGATGATGCACATGGTAGATGAACGCCCTGCTAGCATGCCACAAACACTGTCTAGCACTCTGCTGGAAAAGTGTTAACAGAAGGCCATCAGCACAAAGAAAGTCTTACTCATAGTCAACACAATATCCTGCTCAGTAGGACAAAAGCTGCATTTTGAAAACTGGTCTTGGAGTCGGACGCCACTTCATGCAGGGGTCAAATTTAGCACTTAAAAAGGTACTCAAGTGCATGCACGTGGTCAGAAACAGTTTCAAGAGAGAGAAATGTTATGGGGATGTAGCATAGAATGTTCACTAGAAAAGGTTGGATGCAGAATCGACCATTAGACGCACCTCTGAATAGCCAGCCATCCAGATAAAGCAAACACATAGGCCTCCTTTACTTTAATGAGAAACCAGTCTCTTCACACCCTGACTTTGACCTTTAATTCCCACCCAGTTATTTAATTACTTGCACTGACAAGAACACAGACCAGGAGGTGGAGTCACCGTTTTCCACTAAAGTTCTGTCCAGTGCTCCTCAAAAATACCCTCCCAACTCTCAATCTTCCAATGGCTCTCTGTTGAAATCAAAACAGCAGAACTGAAACCTATAACTATCACCTGCTGCTTAGCTCCAATACAAAAACAACAGTTGATGGACAGAATGCAGAACAATGTCCTACATTCACCCCAGTACAGAGATCTGGGCCTAAATCCATCGTTTTTTGCTCAACATGCCATTCCAGTTTGAACCCAGCCATATGCAAATCCGTCTTGACCCTGTGCCTCATGGGAACAGTCCAGCCCAAACTGCCAAGCCAGGTCCTCCCTGGACTGGAACCAAGCATCCTAGGACCGGTTTCGGGGTTTCACCCCTCTTCAGCCAGGATTGCTTGATTCTAGTGGCATGGAGAGCACGGGAACCACGTCTGGCCATACCCGTCCCACTCGGGGTGACAAATTCAAAAACAACAGTTGATGGACCGAATGCAGAACAATGTCATACATTCACCCCACTACAGCGATCTGGGCCTAAATCCATAGTTTTTTTGCTCACCATGCCATTCCAGTTTGAACCCAGCCATATGCAAATCAGTCTTGACCCTGTGCCTCATGGGAACAGTCCAGCCCGAACTGCCAAGCCAGGTCCTCCCTGGACTGGAACCAAGCATCCTAGGACCGGTTTCAGGGTTTCACCCCTTTTCAGCCAGGATAGCTTGATTCCAGTGGCATGGAGAGCACGGGACTAACGTCTGATCATACCCGTCCCACTCGGGGTGACAAATGCAAGAACAACAGTTGATGGACCGAATGCAGAACAATGTCATACATTCACCCCAGTACAGAGATCTGGGCCTAAATCCATCGTTTTTTTGCTCACCATGCCATTCCAGTTTGAACCCAGCCATATGCAAATCAGTCTTGACCCTGTGCCTCATGGGAACAGTCCAGCCCGAACTGCCAAGCCAGGTCCTCCCAATGGCATGGTGAGCAAAAAAACGATGGATTTAGGCCCAGATCTCTGTACTGGGGTGAATGTATGAAATTGTTCTGCATTGGGTCAATCAAATGTTGTTTTTGCATTTGTCACCCCGAGTGGGACGGTATGCTCAGACGATAAAGAGGAAACAAAGAGGAGAAATTATGCCTATCACAGGTGGATGTGTGGGAACACTCATGCTCCACCTTTGGAATGCCTTCCCAGGGTAGGGTAACGCATGGCAGTGACTTGCGCTGCCTTGCCGTACTCCAGATGTACCAAGCAATGCAGGGCTCTTGAGTTGCTTGGTAAATCTCACTTAAGTATTGCGTTGCCCTTGCAACACCAAGTGTGACACAAGGGCAAAGCAATACAATGATAAATCTGGCCCTCTATCAATGGCTGAAATGATTGAGTTTCACACTGAAAAGTCCATCTTTACTGCAAACCAAATATTTCTTGGAGACTTCTATCTCCACTGCTCCACTGGGGACAACAGCTCAAACCCACAGTCTCTCAAGTTGAAGCATTCCTAGCCAGAAATGATCTTGAACAATATTACACCAACACAACCTGCATGAAGGGAAACATACTTGCCTGGATAATCTCGACAATAGGAAAATTCAAAAACGATCATCCCAGCGAAGTCGCCTGGTCGGACCACCAACGCATACCTGTCAAAATCCTATGTTCCCAAAAAACTCACCTGGGACAACCCAAATACTAAAAAGGGTGAATCACAAACTTCTAGGAAGCAGACCTAAACTCCCTAGAAAATAGAATCTCTACAAAACGTACAACTACCCCAACCAAGAAGGGTCTCAACCACTCCCTGTCCGAAACCCCACGTGAAGTTTTGGTGAAATGGCCCCAAAGAAACTAAGAAGAGACTAAGAAACTAAGACCAAAAATAGACAGAAAATGTTCATGCAAAGACTATCTCACAGAAAGATGGCCCTTCAAACCAACTGAACAGGCCTGTCGCAAAAACTCCTCAACAGCGAATCTCTTAACTCTGCACTCCTCATGCAAAGAATACAGAAAACACACCTGAAAGCCAAAGCTAATTCTATCAAAGATGAAATCCACAATTCCAAATATAAACCAAGAAAACTGTTCAAACTTGTCAAGAACCTAACAACCCCACAGGCATCCGCACTCACAGCTGACAATAAGGAATCCTGTGAAAACTTTTCCAGATTTGTCGACTTCAAAATAAGAACAAAAGAACACTCCCTAAGCTCAACGGGCAACAACCATCCAGCAGTTCAACAAAGCCCACTCTCATTAGTCTACTTTCTTGCTGATGTAATCTGAAGCATAACCAACCTAAACCCCTCCTGTGCATACACAATCATTGATGGTGTTTTGCTTTTTTTTTGCATATTGCAGCACACATAGAAAAAGAAAAAATGAGGAGAAATAAAAGTATTTCTCCTCGCATCGTCATTGTAAGGCCTGCTCTTGCATGGCGTTAGATTTTGGCGCTGCCTCTGATTTAACATATCTCTGTAAATCTGAGGCAGCGTCAAAAAGCAATAGGGGTTGCGGTGGAAGGCCCACAGCAATGTCCATTGCACCCATGGTGTCTGGCATGTTCGAGGGTTGTAGGGCGGGTGGGACATTAAAAAAGACAAAATAATAATAAATTAAAACAACTTACCTGCGACCGCAACTTCGTCCTCCTCCTCCTTGATGGTCTTCTGTCCTCCAGGCAGGCGGACAGGCTCCAAGCTCCCTTCACCAATCCTAGTGCTGCTCTCACCAGCACGGGAGCACTGCTAGGATTGGTGGGAGCGGCCTCACTGTGCTCCACAGCACTCTGGAGGCTTTGGCTTTCTATAACCCAGCTTAAAGACAGCTGGGTTAGAGAGGTTTACAGTACATATGTGTGGCTGGCCATAGCAAGACGGCTGGCCAAAATGACATGCGCACTTTAAACTGAAAGTGCCCTCCTCTCTCTTCTGCTGTCATTCAACTGCAGCTCCGGCCCCATCCTGGTGCTCTGTTAGGGATTGGGTGAAGAAAAATAAGATGGTAATGAATTAACTTCCTTACCATTTTATTTTTCTATCTGGGGGTATTTTAGTGTTGCAACGCTCCTCCCCTCAAACGGAGGAGCCGCTCCTGAATTGAACGTCCCTTTCACAAAGATATCTGCGTAAAAGGGTACCATATTTACAAAGCGGCGTTAAACCACAAAAGGTGGCTTAACGCCACTTTGTAAATATGGAGCAGGGCATTGCCCCACAAGAACGTTGTTTAAAGTGACGTTTCTGTGGTGCAATGCCCTTGTAAAAATCCCCCTTGTTTTAGGCTGGAAAAAGGAACGTGAACATAAAAACATCTTAGTAGGGGGTGTGGCTTGGCGCCAAGAGCAATGGCTGCCTAACCGAGTAGCTCCGCCGGGGCAGAGGCCCAAATCCCCTCAAATCTCCGTTAATAATCCTGCAAGACGTGATCCAAACTGCGCCTGGCACTTGAGGATGAAGGACAGACCCGAGATCTGCAAAAACGCGGTCCGAATCATTGTCGTAGGACGCGCTGAGCCCCGGAGGGTGCGGCGCCGACAGAGTGGGAGGTGATGCGTGGCCGGTGGAAGACCGAGGCGGCGTCCGGCCCTCGCGCTGCACGCCTAGACATAGGTGGAGCCTGCTCGGCTGACCGGCCCCTGCCCCTTTCTGGGGCTACCAATTATAGGCCGACAGGCGTCCGTCTACGATCCGGTAAGCCAGCGGAGGCACTGCCATCTGTGGCGAAACAGAAGAGCGGCGGCATTCCTCGCATCGCTGGACGAGGCCCGGCTGGTGAAGGAGATGGGAGCAGAAGGAGATCGGAGGGGGGAGAGGCTGTGGCCCTTCCAGCAACTGGTGAGCCTTCCCCCTATCCACACGCCCGAAGTCAGGCAGCCGGTTGGTGGGAGAGACTCGGGGTGTGAGGTGGCACCGGCTGAGCGGGAGGCGCGGCGCGCAGTCGGCAGGCTGCGAGGGCTCATCTTACCGAGCCTCCCGCGCTGCGGCTGAATTCGTTTCTCCTTCTCCCCGGGGTGATTAAGTGCAAACGCGCGGGCCTGAATTCAGACAGGACCATGAAGCACAGCCCAGGGGGCGGCGTATACCGCAGTGGAGAGGCAGTGAATCCTCAGGGTGGTTCCCTGCTAATGCTAGAACTGGAGGGGTGCTAGAGAACTACCCCTGGGGCAGGAACAGATTGGAGTGGACCCCACACATGCTGCATAGATCATTAATGGCCTCCTATACGGGTACTGAACATACACAGAGAAGAGCACGGCTGGAGGTGCGAGACGCACATAGACCAACTAGAAGGGGGGGGCCCAGCCACCCGTCAGCAGAGGGGAGGCTACAGTCAGAGGCGACAAGGGTGAAAATTGATGAAACACATCGTGTTAAGTGTACGAGACGCATCTGGAGCGGCCGAGTTTTGTGATGTACCGCCCCCCCACTGGACGAAGAAACAGCAAGTCAATTGATTACGGCCTGTACCCGTGAGTCCTCCTCCCAACCGGGAAAAGGCGCGCGCCGGATGAAATATCTGGCCACATACGTTCATAATCAGGTTGCTGGACGGCGCTGACACCCGGGCCCTAAGATCGGACACCTCAGGCAGTCGGGTGGGGACCGCATTGCCAGCAACACGGCCCGCGGTTGATACAGCGGAAGGCGGAGTCCGGTAGACGTGATCGAAGGGGGTATAATCGCCTTAGCGGAGACTAACGTCTCAGGAGGAAAGGTGCCCTCTGGAGGGGTGCACATACAACCTGAGGACCGTCATCATGAAACCAAAGAATGCCCCAACAGTGCAATCTAATAAATTGGACAAGTATGCAGTCCCGAAAACGGCGCCGCAGGAAGAAGGGCTGCAGGGGGACCAGCAGAATGAAACGGAACCATCTCTCCAGTCTAAAATGTCCATCAAAATAAATTTGATGAGAACCGACATGAGCAAAACGGCGGATAAAGTCAAAGCAAACAAGACTAGCATATTGGAACTCCAGACAACTTACAAAAAACTTGAAGAGCGACTCAATACCCTGACTCACCAACACCGCCAAATGGCCCTAAAGCTTGTAATATTAGAGTGGTAGGGGTCCCGGAGGGACTGGAGGGACCGAGCGTCGACCTCTTCCTTGAAGACCTAATCCTAAACCACCTCAAACCGAAACGGCTCTCCTCGCTCTTCATGGTGGAGAGGGCACACCAGGCACCGGTCCCCAAGCCCAAGCCAGACGCGGCCCCCAGGACAATTATTGCAAAGATCCTAAACTACAGAGACCGAGACGCTATACTGCAGGCAGCAAGGGTCCAGGGAGATCTACACTATGACAACGCCAATATCCGGTTCTTCCCAGACTGCACTCAGGGTCCAGCAGTAACGACGATCCTTCGAAGGGGTGAAGGCGGTTCTCCGATAACGGGGCTTAAATATATGATGTTCTTCCCAGCGAAGCTAAAAATTATCGCAGATGGAAAGTCACTCTTCTTCACCACTCCGCTTGAAGTATAGGACTGGTTGGATGGGAAAGCAGAGCAGAAGAAGACACCTGGGGCTGGGAGGGACCGGAAGGAGCCTAATACCCACGGACCGGAATCGCTCGGGGAACGGTCTGACACAGAAAGACGCAACATGCGCTCCTGGAGATCGAGATCCAGCAGTCCGGGTCTGCCAGCGGCACAGAGAGACTGATGGAACATGGGTTCCAGAACTGCAGCCGGGGACAATTTCACCAAACCTTAATGTTTAAGTTGTATTATTGCTGGAATAGGGGGTGGCGGACATTGGGGCCTGATTGAACTGAAAGATGGCCCTTTAAAGTTGAAGGAACTTTTTGCAATGCTGGACATGCACCTAGCCATTAGCCTGAGCCTAAAACTGTTAAATGCAATGTGCAAAAATACATTCCAGGGTTGCATAACATGATTGCTTCGTATGCTGGGCTATTATCCTTGGATCACCGTACTTGACGCATTTTTGAGCAATACAGGGGGGGAACCTCAGCCGGCCGGAGTTGGCTCTAGCCCACTTCCCCACATCACAGTTGACTAGTTACTAGGGCGATAGGCACTCTGCTAGTTGGGGATGTGGGCAGTTTCAAACCTACGTGGCACGGTAGCAGGGAGGGGGGTGGAACAAGGGAGATGGGACGGTTGTGGGTTTTAAACTGTTTATTGTTGGGTGTGGGGGGGAGGGAACGGGGGAGTTTCTATTGTGGTCATGCACTTTACAGTCTTTAGCAAGGGGGTCGTGTCACAGGCTTTGTGGGTTGTTCAGAGACTTCTACTATCGTAATTGGTATGCACTGGGATAAAAGTCTCAAACTCATGAGTTGGAACGTCAATGGGTTGGGTGACAAAATAAAAAGGAGTATAGTGCTGCAGCAACTTAAGAGACACTTACCTGATGCCGCACTGCTCCAGGAGACACATCTAATTGGTAACTCCTGCAAAGCGCTTAATAGATGGGGTTATGTAATGGCGGCACACGCCGGCTTCACATCAGGGTCCCGAGGGGTGGGTATCCTTCTCCGACGCACCTTTCCCTTCAGTATACAACACACGTGGGCAGACCCGTTGGGACGCTTTGCAGCGGTCTCGGGGAGGTGGGAGGGGCGCACGCTCACATTAGTGGCGGTTTACATCCCCCCAGGTCTCCAGGTACAATCATAAAAGGATTTTGGTACACTTCTGCTCTCCCTGCCTGAGGGGCATCTCGTGATCGGGGGAGATTTTAACTCAGTTGCATCCGGGGTGTTGGACAGACACCCACCACGAGACATCGGCGCTGGGCAACAATGGCTCCCCAACTTTCTTGAGGCGTTTGGCCTCATTGACCTTTGGAGGCGGCGCCACCCCACTTTGCAGGAATACACGTCTTTTTCAGAATCGCATCATACCCTCTCGAGGATTGACTACGTGCTCGCGCCCCCTCAAGAGGACATAACCACGCGTGAAATCAAGCATTTAGCGAGGGGTGTCTCGGACCACTCCCCCATATGGGTCCACCTCACTATAGGAGATAAGAAAGTCGTGCTGTGTCGCGCCGATAAATCCCTGGTACTTAAATGACCAAGATACCAAACCCACACTGGTGTGTGCAATTGATCAATATTTCTTAGACAACGAAGGTACAGTGAACTCCCCCACTACTCTGTGGGAAGCGTTTAAGACGGTTCTACGATGACACGCCATATCAGCCATGGCGGGAAGACGCAAAGACAAAAAAAAGCAAATGGTTGAGATTGAACGCGACCTCCTCCGCCTTGAGGAGAGGGCGGGGCACGACGCGGACCCAGCCATGTCCCACCAAGTGCAAATAAAAGCGGCCGAGTATAAAGCAATTGTGACTGATGCTGCGAAAACCCTTGCGAGAGACAGAGACAGGCAGCTATACAACCAGGGAGACAAAGCGGGTAAAATGATAGCCTGGTTGAACAAAAAAGAGAGGGCGCAAAGAGTGGTATCGGAACTAAAAAGTAGTGTGGGGGGGTTCTTACTGAACCTCATGATATAGCCAGAGAGTTTGTGACGCACTTCGAGAAAGTGTATCAGAGGGGCTCGGACCTCACGGAAGAGGACTCTTCTGACTTCTTAGCAGATATCCATCTACCTGTCCTCTCTGGGCACGATCGTGAAGCCTTACAGAGTGCTCTCACAAGTGACGAATTAGCCAAAGCGCTAAGAGATCTCCGCACGGGCAAGGCGCTGGGCTCCAATGGCCTTCCCATTGAACTATACAAGCTTAAGCCAGATAAAGTTGCGCCCTACCTAAAAAGTATGTACGAGGATAGCAGAAAAAAGGGGAAACTGCCAAGAGACCAACGTATAGCTACGCTGGTCACCATTCCCAAGGAAGGGAAGCCCAAAGACGAATGCACCTCGCACAGACCGATTTCCCTGTTAAACGCATAGCCCAAGATACTCGCCAAGCTCCTGGCCAATAGACTTCGGCTGGTTATATCCAAGCTGGTACATCCAGACCAATCGGGCTTTATGCTTCACCGAAATACGGCCCTTAATCTGCGGCGTCTCCATGGGGTGCTGGGGCGCTGCTCCAGCATCCAGGAAGACGCGATAGTGGTCTCATTGGACGCAACTATGGCGTTCGATACTTTGGAATTGGCATACCTAATTGCAGTGATTAAAAAGATGGGCTTCGGCCCTAATTTTATAGGGTGGGTGCAGCTTCTATATGCGGAGCCGCTGGCCCAAGTGGCGGTCAACAACAAAATCTCGGACGTGTTCACACTGGGAAGAGGGACCAGACAGGGATGTCCACTCTCGCCACTTTTATTCGCACTCTCCCTTGAACCACTCGCTGCCTGGATACGAAGGGATGCTTCAATCCGGGGACCGAGAGATGGGAGGACCGGATCTCATTATATGCAGACGACATCCTTCTCTATCTTGCCTCCCCTCCGCGATCATTGAGGGTGGTATTAGACATCTTTGCAAGTTTTGGAAGAAACTCGAGCTTTCAAATTAACTGGAGCAAGTCGTTGCTGTATGTCCTCCATGGGAAGGCCCCATCTTTGCCCGGGAACTGCCCAATCCAGATAGCGGCCTAGGGATTCAAATACCTTGGCGTATTCGTCACCACAGATGCCAGGATACGGTATGAGCGGAACCTCCTCCCGCCCTTGCAGCGGCTCAGACGGGACACCAGCACATGGAAGGCGCTACCCCTGCCTCTCCTTGGGCGGGCAGCGCTTTTCAAAATGATGGCATTGCCCCGCTTTCTATACGCCCTCCAGAATTACCCTGACCCAGTCCCACACGTTTTCTTTAAAGATGTCGAAGCCCTGCAAAGGGATTTGCTATGGGACGGGAAACCGCGCATAGCACTCCGGAAGTTAACTCTTGGATGGTACGACGGGGGTATTGTCCTTCCTGACATCAAACAGTACTATTGGGCAGCGCAACTATCCGCCATAAACCAATGTATGTACGGAAGCGGGGACGACCCAGCCTACTGCATGGACAGATGGCTGCTACCGGGAGGAGACTTTACAAGAGCACTTTACTCTAGGCCAGCTAAATTTCCGCTTACTGGACCCACCAGACACACGGTGCAATTATGGCATGTGGTTAACCGTAACCTGGGATGGGCCAACAGACTCACGCTCGCGACTCCCCTCTGGGACTCTGAACAGCTGGGAACACTAGGGCGTACTAAAGGGTTCAACAAGTGGGACCTCATAGGTATCTCCCATATCAGGGACCTCTGGGGGCACAATGGGGTGATGTCCTTCACCTCGCTACAACAAATGCATGAGATGGCTGATTCGGAATATTTTAGGTACGCGCAAGTCAGACACTCCCTCCAGTCTAACATTCCAGCTGGAACGACACTACCAGAATCCTCTCCTCTCGAGGATAGATTGCTTGATGGACACTTGCCAGACAGAAGCATATCCCTCACATACAAAAAACTCGTCCACCATACTCCAGACCCTTTGCGGGCACTTAGGGAGAAATGGGGGAGGGACGGTCTGGAAATTGAGGACGAAGAGTGGCAAGAAGCAGGGTCTACCTCTCAGGCGGCAGCTAATGCTCATGGGTAGAAGTGAAGATGGGATGTGTAAAAGACGGTGCGGACTGGAGGGTACCTTCCTGCATGTAATCTGGGAGTGTCCGCTGATACAGAAATACTGGAGAAAAATCCTCGAATGCATGAGTATGGTCTGGGGGGTTACCCTTCAGCTGGACGTTAAAAGATGCCTTTTGAATATCTGGGAGCCCACAGACTTGAATGTAAAAGGGAGGCTCTGGGTGACACTTGGGCAGATGATCGGCAAGCGGAATATAGCGCGACTCTAGGGGGCTGCAGCACCACCAACAGTAAAAGGATGGAAAGAGGATATGGATTGGTGCATGGCAAGGGAGAAAACAGTGTACGTTGCCCGTGGATGCCCCCGGAAATGGATAGCAATCTGGACTAAGTGGAATGTGTATCGGGGAGGAGTGTGCGAACCCCCTAAAGTTCCTTCCCTTGATGATCAATTGATGATCTGAAACCAACTACATGTAACATTGGTGTAAATTTCGAAACATGATACGCAATACCGCTGCTTGTAAATGACACGGTACCCTGTAATGTGAAACTGATTGTTTGTATGACATGACACTTTTTGTTTTTGATGTTCAATAAAAAGAATAAAAAAAAAAACATCTTAGTAGCCTCTTTGGGAGCAGATGAGGGAAAGACACCTCTGTGGAAAAGGGAGGTTGATGTAAGTAAGTGGTATGCTTCTAAGCACAACCAAAGAAGCAGGAAACAGTTCCCAAATTGTACAATTCAACAAGCAGACCATTGTAATGAATATAAACACCGCCTATGGGCAACCTCAGAGTTCTAGTCGCAGTTTAAGTTTATCCAAGTGAAAAGGTCACTATGAAATTCAAATGACTTGAACCACAATAAGCACTCGTCTAACATACAGGGTGAATGAGATGATCAACTGCGACTTTTCACAAATTATCGTCGTAGGCATGAGAAAATGCGACAGTAAAGATGGGTGGAGAGACAAGTGTAACTGTGAGACTTCCTCCAGCATCAGAAGCAAATGTATTGGTATGAGTACGTCTTTGGAAGAGTGACAGATCTATAGAACTATAGTAGAGCCAGGAAGCCAGCCTTCAATGCACTTTGAATGGCCACTCCTGCTGGCTTCTTCAGATGAACACTCTGGAGCTTGTGAACACTGATTCTAAACTTGAGAAATTTTACAGCTTTATAGAAGGAAAAGAAAAAAGGTACAAATCTTGCCAGATTCTGCTCCAAGCTTTCATATGGTGCCAGTTTTGGGCATCTGACACCAAGGCTTGGTACTTTTGGGAAAAACTCAGGGGCATATTATCAAGAAACGGCGTTAAAATTATCGCTGCTTTAGCTGCAGAAAACTGCCGCTAAAGCGGTGATAATGGGTTTGATAATATGCCGCAGAGAATTCCAATAGAAGTCCATGTTCTGGTGTGAACCTGGGTTTCTACTGGAATTCTCACGGGCATTTTATCAAGCCCATTATCGCCGCTTTAGCAGCAGTTTCTGCCGCTAAAGCGGCGATAATTTTAACGCCGTGCTTGATAATATGCCCCTTAGTTCTCAGCAAAAGTATCACAAGGAATGCCCATTGTGAAGGTATGGGATCTTTTCAGCACAAAAAAACAAGACAAGGGAACTCGGGTGCATATTATCAAGAAACGGCGTTAAAATTATCGCCTCTTTAGCAGCAGAAAACTGCAGCTAAAGCGGCGATAATGGGCTTGATAATATGCTGCAGAGAATTCCAATAGAAGTCCATGTTCTGTTGTGAACCTGGGCTTCTATTGGAATTCTCACGGGCATATTATCAAGCCCATTATCGCCGCTTTAGCGGCAGTTTTCTGCCGCTAAAGCGGCGATAATTTTAACGCCGTCCTTGATAATATGCCCCCAAATTCCTGGGCCACGTGCCAGATCTAGCATCCATTAACCCAAGTCACTCCAGCCCTCTCCAGTCCAGACATTCTGCATCTATTCCAATGGTGTGTAGAGTCTGATAGGTACAAAAACAACCAACAGGTGCAACGTGTGAGTGATGCACACTCCAAGTGAGGAGAACAGACCCTGCGTCCAGTGGGGGATGGAGTGGGTAGTCTAGCCTCTACTGTCACAGCTGTATTCTGTTCCTTTTGCAGAAGTCGTTCACCGATCTGGATGGGCGGGCTGGCCGAAGTTCTCTCAGTCAAGAGAACAACCTATAGAAAGTTATCATCCCAAAACAAGGCACTTGCACCAAGTTGCACCTAACTTGATAAAACAAATTTAACAACAAATACGTTTTCTTAGGAGTCTAACACCGGCGCTGCTGAACGTCAGGGGTACAGTTCGATTCCACTTCATGCCTACTTCTTCCACTATCTGTATATTTGTCGCACTCTTGCAGGCTCTTTTTCATCCCTTGTTTCTCCCGTTGTCACGGGTTTCCTGTGATTCTCTCCCTCTTCCTTCTCTGTCTTCTGACTTTCTCTCACTTGCTCCGAGTCCAAATCTAAATGTTGAAAATAAGTCCTCTGCCCCATAAATGCGTTCTGGTGCCCACCACCTGCACACATTAAGCCCTGGGGCCAAGTCAGAGTCCCTATCAGTCAGCCACTCCCAGAGCCTGGACCTCACGTAGGGTGTGTAGGCAGAAGAGGGGGTTTTGAATAGGCTTGAACTCACTATTCTGATGACTGCCCACCCAAGTGCAAGAAAGTAAGCTGTGGAAACCCCAGAGGTTTCCTAAAAGGCAAATAGTGTCACAACAAAGGGCCTTTCCCGCTCTGGCAAACAACATTACTGTTACAAGGCTCACTTCCATATCCTTTTCAGACAAAAATTAAACAAGGTAATATAAATGACAAGTATAAAGTGCGCTGTCGCCTATTAGGTCTCCTGGCGCAGGGAATAGGGTTGATCAGCTGAGGGGTGGCTGTGAACCTGGGCTTCATAGTGTGCAAGCAGGTCCTAAGGCTCTTTCTGGGTGAGATGAGGTCTTGTAAAGCCCACAAGGTAACTAAAAGTGGATTCCAAAGCTTCACCATTTGTCCTTGATGATGCACCCTGGGGCACCACCCACAAGTGCGCCTCTCCAGAACTTAAGGACCGCCGTGAGGAGTAATGCTGAAGCTTCTCTAGCAGGGCTGCTCAACCCTGATGAAGAAATGTGCAATAAACGGTGCAGAGTATTGGAAACATAATCCGTTCCTCAATAGGAAGCCAGTGAAGAGCATTCAATGCTGAAGAGTCAGATGCACAAAAGGCCACTGCAGGCCCAACCTAGCGGCCACACACTGGATCCGTGCGGCCCAGCTGTTGTCCCAAGAAAACGTGAGTTACAATAGTTCAGGCGACTAAGAATGGTAGCCTGGATTACTCTTTCATGAATGTATCTTGATAATGGGGCAGAATGACCCACAACATCCCATCAAGGCGAAACAGGTCGAGGAAAGATGATTAGCTTAGCAGAGCAGTGATAGAGAGGAATCAACTTGGAAGCCTTGGTTCCTCAAAGAAGAGCCTGGGTTGGACATTGATCCCAGCGGGGCAGCCCAGAACTCTAGTGGAGGGGCCGGAGGTGGACATCATCTCAATGTTATCATAATCTCTGCTTTTTCAGAACTGAATTTGAAAGAATTTTCTGAGACCCAAGAGGCCACTGCCATCATACAGTCCTGAAGCCTGATGGCTACGGAAGATGTACATTGTTCCACAGAAATGACCAAATGTGTATCATCCACTTAACACATGGAAGAAAAACGATATGATCGATTCAAATTGGCCACTGGGTGGACATACACATTAAAGAGGGTGGGGCTGAGTGATGACCCCTGAGGAAATGTCTGCAGAAGTGACTGGAATGATGATACAAAAAGGGGGCACATAGGCTGCCTGCTGCCTCGATTGGAGATATGACCCAATCTAATTTAAAGCAGGCCCAATGATCCACACTTTTTGTAACCTCACAATTTGGCAGTCATGCAAGAAGGTGTTGAACTGTGTCGATCGGTCTAACAACTCCAAGGCAGGGAAAGTGACTTGGGCAAGTAAATGCGTGTCATTTAGGATTCCTACCAGTGCTGCTCCAGTACCATGCCCAGGGCGAAAACCCGATTGAGCAGTATCCAGCATCTTATATTTCTTGAAAAAATATGCAAGATATTTGTTCATAGCTTTCTTTTTATAGCTTTTCTTTTCTTCTTTTATTGGATAAGGCAACAGGAAGATAGAAAAGGGTGTATAGATACTATGGTAATAGAGGCCGTGCAGTGTACCAGTTGTTTGAAAGATATAATGCCAGTTATGGTAAATAATGCTGCCACAATGGGAAAAGACTGTGTGCTAGTGAGTGGCGCTAAGCCATTGCAGCTTTAACTTTAGAAACTGTAAACAAGAAGATCTTGATAGTGCTGGACACTATTAAACTATACATTGAAAATAACAAGCATTGGTAAAGCCAATAGTTCTGGCCTTGGCTGAAAGGCAAATGATTAGTGACTTTTACATTGTATAATAGTTTTAAATAGATATATATATATATTGGGGGTGCTTCTGGATCCTCATCAATTTATTTTTATTTTTAAACTGACTAAAAGTCACAATATAATTTTTCTCAAAAGCACACATTGGCATTTTAGCCCCTGCCATTGAAGGGATCTGCTTTCGGTGCTATGCACAAAGGTAATTTACACTTGTGAGTAATTTACATGTCCATTTTACTCTTTATCTTTTGAGTAACTTTATATTTTTGACTAGTCACAAAATCTGAGAGTACAGTTATTCAAAAGTGTAGACTTACATACTATCACGCCCTCAAAAGGGGTAGGAGCCAAATATTTCTTTTTTTAGAATTTTATATAGCGCCAACTCGACCCGAAGATATCAGGTATCAAAGCGCTTTACATAAGCACTAGTTTCCTTACAGACGGACGCATTCATTTTTGTTAGGCGCAAGGAGATTAAGTGATTTGCCCACAATCATAGGATGTTGAGCGTTCTTGAAGATGCTCGAACCCGGTCCCCCAGCTTCGAGGTCGACCGCTCTAGCCGTAAGGCTAAGGGTAAGTTACTACTGCCAAAAAAGAAACAGTAGTAAGCTTTGAGTAGTGTCACTGAACTGAAGTAATTTACTACTATTTTGGGTCTCTGGCTGTTGTAACTTTAGAAGTGCAGTTTGTAAATAACAATAAGATTATTCTTTTGTGGGTAAGTCCAGATATTTCCCTAAAGCGCTCCCTAAGCCCCTTTAAGCCCCTCCTTACTCATTCTAAACCCCTCACATTTAGTAGTAATTGTGCCTTTTTTCCAGTCACTCAATGGTCCCGCCACATTTACTACTCAACAGTATACTTACATACATGAGGACCTCCCCATAGAAAAGATAGGAGGTAGAGATGTACTTTGATATGTTTGTGAATAGCATTTTGTAGTACTTTAGTAGTACTACCTGAGTACTACAAAATGCAATTTGTGAATAGGCCCCCTTGTGTGCTGATATACTCTTGTGTGAGAGCAGAAAGCCACCATTCACAGTGAATTTGGACAATGGATAAAGTGGGCTGACCCAGTGCTCTATGCTGTCGTGGGTGGAAGAAACAGCAAACCAATGAATGAAAAGCGCTCCCTAACATCCAATATAAGTATATTTGTTATGCTTATAGGCAGGACCGGACTGGGAACCAAAACCGGCCCTGGCAAAGTGCTTGGCGGGCCCCCCCCCCAGCTGCCGAGCTCTTTGCCAGAGCCGGTTTTTGGCCGATTTTGTTACAGGGCCGATTTTACAGCTATGCTTTAAAAAGCTGGGGAAGTGTTAATAGTCAGCCTCTCCACACTGGATGAAGTCTCAGACGGCTAATGAGGGTGAGTTCAGGCCGCCAACTGTTGCCTCAAGGACGAGCGGCTGCCTGACTGACGCGGCCTGGTCCTGACACTATCTGGGGACCCCCTCCCATTATTACCTCAGAGGACTGGATCCTGCTTGGTGGACTGAGGTGCGTCCTACCCAGGTTTCCCTTTGGCCTCTGGACCCAGACCTCTCTGCCCAGCATCAGTTATAAAAGGGGACTGACCTGAGGAGACACCGCAGCTTTTGTTGGAGCTCGCACATCGGCATGGGGTGGGTGGTGATGGCAGAGCGGGAGGGTCCCAAAGACGCTCTTCGAAGGGCCATGCACCACTCACCCCGTAACTGGACATTGAGGTGGGTGCAGCACTGTGATGTCGGTGGGAACACCTGCCGGTGAACAGGAAGCCCTTTGACGGGCCAACCCCTGGGAATAGTCCACTCCATACATCCCTGCAAGCTCCACCTCCCCGCAGCCACTCTACTGGCACACCGGATACCTCTCAAAAGAGGCATACTATAGCAAAGTCCCACCCCTGCTGCCATTCTACCACTGGGGCCCATTAAACTTACAGCTGAAGCTTACACATCACTACAGACACGGTCGAGGAGAGGATGCAGCATAAGTCCCCCATCTGATGAACTTCCAGCCGTACCTACATTGCCCTCAATGCATTCAACTGTGACGGGCCATCCACAGAATCTTCCCATCATGATTCTTAGGTCCCCTGCATTTCTCCCTCACAGTACAACCTCCATAGGATAGTAACAGCCTGGCCGTACATAACAGCCACTGAGCATGATCACACCTGGGTAACAAACATGGGCTTGCCGCACTGGATCAACCACCTCACTACGAGGGGGTCCCTTAAACGACCGTTGCCACCCTGGAAACTTCGCACCACCTTGGGCCTGGGCATTGACCTGGCTTGCTGCCTTGACCCCTGCCTCCCACATAGGGTCTGAACGCCTGGCTATTCCATACCTCAAACAATCGGCACTCCAGCATGCTTGCCTTCTTCACCTTTCTGGCCGGAGCCAGCATCTTGCCCATGTCACGCAGCCGGGAGGCTTGGACATTCCTGTAACAAACCTTGCTGATCCATTATTACAGGACTCTGCAACTGGCTGCTACTAGAGTGACATCCCAGGATTTTCCTTGCTCACCCCAGGGATCACTGCCTCCTTGGAGTCACCCATGCTGTCCTCCTATTTGGAACAAAAGTTGCCATGGGTCGTACCAAGGGCACGAGGCCAGCCCCTACACCAAGTCGCAACAGCTCCCAATCAGACCGTGTTCAGTCCTCCAGTTCACCAGACAGATCACACGGTAGTGGATTAGATCCCACCAAGTGCACCCAACACAGTGCCAAACAAACTAGATGTAATTCTGCAGAAAATCCACGATTCAAGAGCCACCATAGAGTATAGCATTGGTGTACTAGCGTAGAACTTGGGCCTGGTCCGCAACGACCACCGTAAATTGTCCGACAGGGTCAAAGTTGCAGAAACGGAACTTGCTATTCTAACTTCACAACAGGCAGCCAACACAAGTGAACTGGATGACCTGCATTCACAACTGAGTCTCTTACACGACAGGACCAAGGACACGGAGAGCAAAGCGATACGTAATAATGTATGCATCATCGGACTGCCCGATGACGGAGAGGGACCCATTACCACAGGGACTCACAGACATGTTCACCGTGGAAAGGGCACACAGGGTGCCCACATGTCGTCCACCTCCAGGACACTTACTAGACCTATCATGGCACATATCCTGAACTTTAGGGACAGTGACACAGTGCTTCTGAAGGCCAGGGAAAACGCTCTGATTGACAACACTGTGTCCCTACTCCCTGACTGCAATGACTAGCAGTCCAGCATAAATGGCATTGTTTCTTGCTGTGAGCAGGGGGCTTACCAAATGCCCTTATGTTTCCAGTGCACCTGCGGCTAATACACGATCAACGAACACTGTTCTTTGATACCCCTGAATCGTTCTGGGGCTGGCTGGAGACCCACTACCCAAAAGGCCACCAGCCAGGCCTCCGGACACTTCACCCAGCCCCTCACTGCATCCCTCACAACGTCACTGGCAGGGGAACTCTCAGCGGCCTCTATGCCAAGCTGCCCCCTCCCCTTAACAGACATTGGTAGAGCGACGAGCAGTGATAGCCACTGTGACTTCAACCAGGCAACAACAACCTCCCTAGCCTCCACACAGCTCATCCAGCAGACTCTGACTCCAACATAAGCATGGCCCTGTTCCCCACAGTGATGCTGCACACATCAGACACTGTAATTTGGCCTCCCTATCATCGACATCTCCACTCAAGTAGTCCAGCGCATGATTAGCGCAAGTCCTCCTGACAGCTAGGATCTCATCGGCTACTCTAAAACCACGTTTTGTATCAATGACTCATGCTGTGTCTGTATGTGCTATATTTTTCCCATTGTCTATTTCCTGTGGCGTCCCTATGGAAAGTAAGTTTAACTTTTTGCTATGCTCGATATAGGTAGTCCAGTACCTCCGGTACGACTAGCCGACCCCCACATCGGCTGCTCCAGTTTCTGCTCAGTGAAGATAAGTTTGTTTTTTGGTTGAATGATTGTTCCTCGCTGGACCGAGTATTGGGACTGGGTTGTTGGTTCTTTTTCTTCTTTCATAAAATGTATAATCCTATGCAGGAGGGGTGGGGGAACCAAGGGAGGGCTCCACAGCCTATGTTTTTAATTTGCTGTATAAATGCCGGGAGTAGCGAATACGTATAAAATACTAACGCGGAAAGTTAGAAACATGGACTCAGCCCACAAGCCTCACCGTATCCAGTCCCAACTTGGCTGCCGGAAAGCCCACAATGTATATTTACAACAGACCACCTCTCCTCTGACAAATCATTTAAATTCTGTTGGAGGTGGAGAGGGCAGCTGTTTGTCACGGCCTTTTTGGCTTTTGCACAAGGTGTAACATGTTGGGTGCGGGCTGGAATGCAGTTTGTGTCTGTGGATACATGAATAGATGGCTGTGTGTCTTTGTCCATGGGAATCTGGATGGCAGAGCATTGGTGCTGAGTAGCGTCTATGCATCCAACTTTAACAAGGCATCTTTCTCTCGCACCTCTCCTCTGTGTTAGCTGACTCGGCCGACTTACCCAGGCTGATTGGAAGAGATTGTAATGCAGTCATGGACACTTATCTCAAACGCTCACATCCCCCCGCACCCTTCCCCCCAGTGCCCCATCATCTAGTCAAGTAAAACCATTGTGAGACTGGGCCATAGGATGGTTATTATCGGATGCATGGAGGGAGCTAAATGTTGGGATGAGGGAATACTCATTCTATTCCCCACCGCATAAACTACACTCCCATTTAGACCGGATCTTCTGCCCCTCGCGTTTACTCGGGAACATTCCCAACTTCACTTACCTAGGCAAAACCTTGTCTGACCACAACCTCCTGGAGCTCACCATGTCCCAGGGCTGAATACCTACCCCAATGACCACATGGTGATTACAACCTCTCACCTAAGAGGACATGGTCTTCAGAGACTGGAAACAGGAGCTAAAATACACAGCAGCCCCTCCACATTATGCATCTAAGATACCGCTGCAAGTTCTGCCGACACGTCCCTTAGGCTGGAGCCCTGGGAGGCCACAGTTATATACATATTGTGGGATTTGTTCACAGATGGAGAACTCATGGCATACCAGGACTTTAACCAGACACAAGGATTGCAAAATTCTCTCTTTCTAACACATGCTAGCATTTCCCAATATGTCCGTGTGCACTGGGCACCAGCGGCAACAGAACCAGTGACACACTCCTTCATCCAGGCAGTATACGAAATTATTACCGGCAGACACTTGGTCCAATGGCTGTACAAAGGCCTATGTACACACCTGCAAATCTCACTAACACCCCTGAGGAATCAATGGGAAGAGAACCTTGGTCTTGACCTACATGGCAAATAATGGTGTTTCTCCATCGAATACCTAGGCTCTTTATCCCGTAACTCCTGATTCAAAATCATTCAGTTCACCCTACTGCATAGAGCTTATTTCACACCTCACAAACTGCACAGAATATTCCCCATGGTACCTCCTGATTGCACCAGATGCCATGTTGACCCAGCAGATCTCTTAAACATGCTTTGGGCATGTCCCCCCCCCAAGGCTTATTCGGCCGAAGTCCACTCTGCTCTAGTAGACTTGGTGGGGGTTCCCCACTGGAATATGGTGGAGCACTGTTTGCTGGGCCTGTACCAACGATCCAAGCATTCAAAACCACTATCACATTTCATAGACATGGCCCTCCTGCTGGCCAAGCGGCAGATTACTGGGCACTGGAAAGCCCCTTAAGTCCCACTAGTGATTAGTTGGCAGGAGGAGGTCATACATTGGGAAATTGTTGAGAACCGTGCGCTGCGAAGGGAGGACTACCACCGACTTCAAAAGCGGCCCATTGCCTTGGCATGGGATGCCCCCGTAGAATCGTTCAATTCCCAAATCGATGACGAATACAGACCTAACGAAAAGTAATGGAATTCCCCTTGTGGAAATTCCGAATACCCCTTTCGGCATTCCCTACAAGTGTTTTCTTGTAGCAGAAACAGCTTCCTACTTCCATACAGGCGCGCTTCCCAGGCTAACCCTATGCACAGGGTTTTGCCCCCCTCCGTCCCTCCCAGGACTCTCCTACTAACACTGTTTCCTATCGCATTACAAATGACAGAAGACTAGTTGGGGTTAGGGTGGGGGGTAAGGTATTATTATGTCATTGGAAATGCAACCCCTTAGCAATAATGTCCTTCACAGATTATGTTTATCCCCCGAAGTGAAATTATAATCTGTGATATACGAAGACATTGACATTGTCTGATACTTACTTTATGCCACTTATATTCCTAACTAATTACAATGTACGCTATGACTAATGATTCATCATGCACTGTCTTTTTTCATGTATGACAAAACTCACATTTTTTTATTTCTTTTTTAAAGTCATGAATGATGTAATATGTGAAGTCATAAGCAGTGAATGGCATGGGTGCAAGTTATATAGTTAGTTGTCTCACTGAACTGTAAATGGCAAATTACAGGTTTTTTTTGCTGTCTAAATTTTAATTTTTAACTCATTTTAACACCTAACTATAACCTTTTTAATCCTTTGATTTATTTCCAGTGAGTTTCTAGGATTTTTTTTAAAATGTAAGCTAAGATCTTATTTCCATACCGAATTATAACATCATTTTCACATTTGTTTTTTTCAGTGAATTTACATATATACATACATGTCAATGTTTGAGACTAATAATACATTGTAGTAATTAATTTTTGAGCACATAGGCATAAGCACCATATAAAAGATACATCACTACTACAGACACAAAAGTGAGTCATCAAGACAATCTGAAGGCAGCAAACGCACAGTGCAACAATTTCAACAGGTTTAAACCTGTCGGGAAAAGGTTATGAAAGCAAACGATTCTTCAAGAGACCATGAAATTTGGAAACACGGAGAATAACCAACAGCAAGAGGGATATATTCCCAATACCTGGGAGCATGTAACGAAAACTAAATTATTAGTAGAGAGAGTACAGGTGTGAATTAGGAGGTAAATCCCATGTTGGGACGGAGGGCTGGAAAAGGTATGCTAGGAAGAAGGTAGGAGCAACCTATGAATGCCCAGAGAAACCAATTAAATGAAAACAACTATAAAAAAAGACAATTTGAGAGAATCCGTGAGGTAGTGTGTTTCCCTCTATTTTTTGATCTTCAATGCAGTTCAGGCCATTTATTTTTCACCGTACAGTAGGTTTTGCTGAAATACAGGACTGGCACCACAATGAGTGACCACTGATGAAAAGGCTTACGTGCCCTCACAGCCATGATCACCACCACAAGAGAGGAAGCGTGTAGAGCAGCAGCTGGAGAGACTCACAGGATGTCACATGATCGGCACCACAATGGAAAACTCACAGATGATATGAAACACCAAAGGGGACTTGCTCTTCGCTAGCTGTCGGTCCACATGGCATCTTCAAGTGCTCAGCACATACTATGGCTCACTCAGAGTCACCGTCTTGGTCAGGTTGGGCAGCAGTTGCAGTTGTTTGCTCTCAGAATGCTTTGTTGAACAATTCTCTGCAGAGCAGGGTTCAGGACATCTGGACCCACGGTCAAGGCTAAGGCTAGGAGTATTCTATTTATTTTAGGTAGGTTAATTGCAGCATCAGCTAAGACTTTTCCTACTCCCTTTCCTCAGGAAACATTAAGGTTATCCAGTCTTGAGTGTCTGACTTCTATGTTAGAAATATTCAGAGGTCTCCCAAGTGAAGAGATAAACCCAGAATAAACCAAAGGGTTCTGGCTATATACCTACACAGTGGCAGATGGTCCCAGGTCCAATGGCTGTTAAAATGTAAAGTGAGCCCCAACTGTTTGGATGGGACCCAATCGTGTGAAAGTGAATTTTCCTATAACTATTGACCAGGCATGAAAACTAGCCACCAGTGCTCTGTCACCAAAATGTTGTTGGCAATAGCAGGCAGCCTATAATGCTCCTTGTAGTTTGTAGACTGGAAACAGAAAGCCCTCTTGTCTGTTGCTGGGCTGAAGTTCTCCAGGGGCCACATGTGCGACCATCAAGTTTTGCGTGTCGCAAAACCTAATGTACAACAGTGTCTCAGATACTGTTTGCAATCCCCAAATAGGTCGCAAGGGACCTGCATCATTAATGTTCTTGAGGCAGGTCGAAATTAGCAACCCAATGGGAATGGTGACACTCACAGAGGTGGTGGCATGCTGGGGTAGGCAGACCACCATGTCTGTGACTGCTTTTTAAATAAAGCAGGTTTAAAAAAAAAATGCAGCCCATTTTCCTTAAAGGAAAACAAAATGCATTTCAAAAATAAAAATGAAAAGTTTTCTTTTCATTTTTTCAGAGTGGGCAGTTGTCTGTCGCACAACTGCCTACTCTGAAAAAATATTAGTACACCATTCACAAAGGGAAAGCGGTCCCTTGGGGACTTCTTCCCGTTTGCAAATGGCTTACCACCAATTTGAAATTGGATTTAATCTGCGAATGTTCTGCTACTGCATTCCCAGTCGCAAAACATTCATACATACCAGTGCGAATCGCTGTTAGGAAGGGACGCCCTTTACATGCCCCTTCCTAATAGCAACTCGCAACCCCTATTTTGTGAGTCGGTAATAGGTTGCCGACTCACAAAATAGGGTTGGTACATAGGAAAATGCAACCAATAAAATGAGTCGTATATCTGGCCCCAAGAGCTTAGGTCACAGGATGTGAGGGATGTTAAGGAGCCCACTTCTTTTGTATTGGTGTGTGGCTTTGGTTATGCCTTAGATCGGCGAGTCCTAACGTTTTGACTTCTGTGGGCCGACACTGTAACAGGCACCGCCACCTACACAAGTTTTATGTTGTGAACCTCAAAACATTACAAAAAGAGACAGAAACAAGTGTACATCAAATACACAAATTATGAAATATTTTATTTAATTCCCCCAAAAAACATATACAAAAAACTACATTTTAATTTTAACCAGAAGGTTGGACCATTTCAAAATGTAATTTCTTTCTAAAAGACGGAGCGATTTGTTGGACTCCAGTAAATCCTTTAGTCTTTTTTGATCCAAATGCATGCTCTGTTTTTTCGCATTTACCAGTGTTTCATCTAGGGCCAACAATCATCAATACTAGATACCCACAAATCAAGAATAGAATATCAACATCATTTTTATCCTCCAATTTCAGATTATTTCTCACACAGAATTAAAAACAAATGTAAACAGTCGCGGACCCCCAGGGGTCCACGGACCACAGGGTACGAATCAGTGCCCTATGTCACAGTTCCTTGTTCATGTGTTGCACCACTCACACAACAGAAAGACCAGCGGAAAACAATGTAGCCCAAGGTGAACACAAAGAATCTATCCTGTTCCATTCAAATGTATGTGATTTTACATCAGGTGGATACACTTGGATTCACAATGGTTTCTCCTTGGGACATGGGTAGGGAAAGGAGAAAGCAACTCTGATTACCACTAAACCATATAAAGCACCCTCCTCCTAATGGGCGTGTACCCTACCACCCCACAGAGTTGAGTAATCTCTCGGTGAGAACCATTCAAAACATACAGAGAAGCTGGCAGGTGACTACTAAAAGAAGTCACCTCTGCAGCAAAACAAAGTCGGTTGGTCGGTCAAAATGGGACAATGAGGAGCAGGATGGCTATACGGCTACTACACCAGGGATTTTTACACTCTACACTTAGTCAGAAGCTTATGTGAAAAAGTACCAAATTTACTATTTGTAAAAAAAAAAAAAAAAGGCCTCATGCTCCCAGAGAGCATATATCCTGGAGATTGACAGAAAAGATAACTAGGCCTCGGGCACCATACACATCATCTGCTTTGAGTCAAGTATGGGCATTACTATCTCCCTGGAGCTATAGTCTTTGGATTTGTTTCTTTACAACTTGAAAACAGCACTGGAAGAAGCAAGGAAGTGTCTAGAAGTGCCTAGATATTACATTGGAGCTACTTTGCAGAGGTTCAAATGTACTTTGCATAGGACAAAAGACTGCCAATGCCGAGAAGGTGTAGCTTCCATCATTGTATCTGTTCTTTTGCTTATAAGAGGGGCCTTTGAATATTGGAGTATTCTAGATTTGTACGTAACAATAACCCCACATGGGGGAAAAAATTGCTCTTGTTTCTTAGGTCTCGCATAAGACAGAGCATGCGCTGTCTCTTGTGAGACCTTTTGTTACTGTGCAATAGGCTTAGAGGCTGCCACGGCTGACCATTGGTCAAGTTTATTGCCACTTTCATTTGCTTCTTATTAATCGGCTTCTGTAGGCTTTCCTTCTTCTTGTGTTTGTCCCCCTCCTGGAGCATGGATGCATTAGTGTGTGCTTCCACTGCTCTCCTTTTCAGGTGCTGCTTTTTTTGTTTGTTTAAGCACTCTACCTGACTGCTTGTATTTTTCCAGCTCTCTCCCTCACATACTCCTCTCCTCGTTTCTCCCCCATACCCTCCCCGCCCACCCTCCATTGTCTGTGTACTTTTCATAACCCCCCCACCAGCACTCCATTGTCCATGTATTAGTCTGTTTACTTCCCCAGTCTCTCCCACCCACTGCCTCCAGTTGACCCTCCCTCATCTGTATGCTCCCGCAGAACCTTCCGCCACCCTTTGTTTCCATGTGCTTGCAGCAGCCCCTCCCATCCACCCTCCATGTTCCATCTGTTTGCCTCAGACCTGCCCGTCATCCGTGGGATCACTAACACATCTCATCTGTCCTCCGCTCACATTTTTCTCTTCCAGCAGCTCTCCCTCTCTCCATGTTGTCTTGTCCTCCAACCCACTCCCCTGTCCTTCTCTCCCGCACTACATCTGTCCATGTTGCCTCGTCCCGCAACCCAATCCCCCATTTGCTTGTTTTTTTCCAACAAACAGGGGAGTGGATTGAGGGACCAGGCTACACGGAGCAATGGAGGGAGAGAAGGAAGCTGGTGGGGGAGGGTACAGGCACGAAGAGATGGGACAGCACATGGCTTAAGATTATCTTGTAAAAGAGCTTTGATGTAGTTTATGCTAATGTAATACTGGCTAAGTCATAGCAATTGTTTTTACTTGGCTTTAGTCATGCTGCACAGTGTCTAAGCCAATGGCTTTCATAGGTGAAACACATTGGCTTTGGCAATGCTTGTTACATTTGTTGCATGCCTGTAAGAGGTGGGGCTGTGCGTTTCAACGTACATCACATGCTGGAGTCATTAGTTAGCAGCAATTGTAAGTCCATATGGAACAAGAGAACTCAAGATTTATAAAAAAAGAGACTCAAAATTCAAATTACAATTTAGGCAAAGAAGCCACAAATCTTTTCAATTCATAATCTGACTCAGATAGCATTGACATAACAAGTATCTGGCACACACAGAGAGGATTGCAACATGCGCAGAGACAGAGCAAGAGAGAAAAGTCTTGGGCCAACTTTTCACCTCAAGTAATGCCTGCACCAGCGACAAGGCTGATGGGGTAGTTTTCGCAAATTAAGGTTCATGAAGTGCTCTCTGAATAATTACTTCCAACTGATGCTAACATCAAAATTCAATACAATTCGAGACATGAAGCAAATTAGGTACCACAAGGAAGACAGAGAGTGATTATGTTTCAAACCATAAATGATTAATACAGTATTAGCAAAGTTACAAACACCAATCATAAAATTAGTTCTAAATCAATGCATGAATTCGTTAGACAATATATTGGAAGCAGTTCAAAAGCCGTATAAGCAAAGCCAAACTATGATAACGTTGTCTCAAAAGAAACGTCTAGTAAGATCACTTCTCCCATAGAGAGAGAGCCCCCTATCTTGCTAAGTCAGGGAAAGGTTCTTCTGCTAAGAAATCAGGTAAAAAAGAGTTCTACCATAAAGGCATCTGAAAAACATCTGCTGTGTAAGAGACAGAGCATCTGAATCTCCGTCTACATTGCATGTGCTTTAATCACACAATTCTAACACTTGATGCACGTACACATGGTTCCCAGACAAAGTACCAATCAGGTTGAGGCACAAGTAGATAACATATACTCATTAGCTTCTCAAGCTACTACACAATGAAGCTTCTCTAAATGTCCTGTAAACTTGGAGTTATCAGCAACTTAATGAGATACAATGGTCCACTCTGTATTTTGCAAGTGCAGCACAACAGCTCATTAGCATGTTCTACAAGGATTGCATTCAAGAAAACAATTTACATGAGAAGAGTACATCAAGGACTCATCAAGATAATATATGTGGAGTTCACTTCTTCTAGAACAAAAATATACGTTAGAAAAGCAATATGGCAACCAGAAGTTAGCCATTTTTAAAAACGCAGCCTACATTAGCTGTGATCAATCTAAATGTGAAAAATACGCACTCAGTGTATTTGTGTGGTACATGTTAATCTAGCTGTAAGTGTAGATACTTTAAATTTTAAAAATCCTCATCAAGGTTTCCTTAAAACATACATGGAAACCTGCACATTAGGGGGGAACCCTGAAAATATGACTAATCCAAGTTGCTCTCCATTAATTGCAAATGTAGGAGCAACATTTTTTACATATATTAAATTGATTTTATAATATACCACATAGTGTCATGATTCAATTATCTTTTGTACATCCTATTACGATGAAATATCTGTGTTGTTATCATAAATAACAAGCATTTGCAATGCAATAGGTCTCGCATTAGGAAAGTTTGAGCTTTTTGTATTGTAAATTGACTAATTTTTTATTTATGTGTTGGTATTGAAAATATTGAAATTACTAGCTTTCTCATGTACAATGTCAATAGTTTTAACTGTTGCAAATGTGACACCTATAGCATTTGTAATGCAATATGTGTTGTATTTACGTGACTTAGATGTATTGATATTACAAATAACAATGGCTTTTAATTTTTGCAAATAATTAATACTTAAATAAAAGTTAATGTAAATTATAATGGCAATCGTTTAAACTTTTGTTAATAACTCTTGTGAAGATTAGGTTTAGTGTATTTAATTGCGCCTAAAATCCAAGAATAGAAGTTAAATATTATCATTTTTTTTGTGCCATTTGTAATAAAGCCTAAATATTGAGAGAACATATTAGAGCCAGTTGTTGTTGAATGGTTGTACAGATTGATACTGTGGTGGCGGTGAGTGATGTTGTGGTGGTGTTGAGTGATGCTGTTGCGTTAATTGATGCTGTGGTAGCACATAGTGATGTAGTGGTGCCCCTGAGTGATGCTGTGGTGGTGCTAAGTGATGCTGTGGTGATGCAATAGATAGATAGAGTGCAATAGTCCGATAGAGAGATAGATTAGATAGATAGATAGATAGATAGATAGATAGATAGATAGATAGATAGATAGATAGATAGACAGATAGACAGATAGACAGATAGATAGATAGACAGACAGACAGACAGACAGACAGACAGACAGACAGATAGATAGATAGATAGATAGATAGATAGATAGATAGATAGATAGATAGATAGATAGATAGATAGATAGATAGATAGATAGATAGATAGATAGATAGATAGATAGATAGATAGATAGGGCGATAGATAGAGAGGGCGATAGATAGATAGAGTGTAATTATGTAGAATATAATTATGTGGCACTGAGTGGTTTTGTGTGGAGTGTATGGTGATTTTAGTGGCGTGTAATTATGTGGCATTGAGTGTTATTTTGAGTGCATCTTGCATTGTTGGCATTGTAATTAATTGGCACTGAGTGTTATTTGGAGTGCATGTGGCATTGAGTGTAGTGTAATTATGTGGTGTGTAATTATGTGGCTCTGAGTGGTATTTGAAGTGTATGTGGCATTGAGCGCTGTGTAATTATGTGGTGTGTAACTATGTGGCACTGATTGGTTTTTGGAGTGTCTGTTGTATTGAGTGCATTGTAGTTATGTGGCACGTAATTATGTGGCTCTGAGTGGCATTCGGAGTGTATGTTGCCTTGCCTTGTATTTCTATGGTTCCTTAAACACTTAGAGGCAGTTCTTTTATTTTAACTAAAAGGATGGTAGTTAAATGGTGTTTACGGCAGGATGGTCATTAAATGGTGGCTACGGAGAAGCTGTGTGCTGAAAGGCAAAGAGAACACGGGCATGAAAGTGAAAGCGAGGATGAAAATGGAATGAGTGTTGCAGGATGTTAGTTAAATGGTGGTTACGGGGAAGCTGAGTGCTGAATGGCAAAGAGAACACGGGCCAAAGCTGGAAGAAGACATGAGATGCGAGAGGCATGTGTGTGTGGCAAACACTGGTGGGGCTCAGAGCATTCTGTTGCTGCCTTGATGTCTGTGTGTGTGAGCAGTGGGGCTGTGTGTGTGAAGTGCCTAAAGTTGCAAGAAAACATATGGTTATTTAAATCCTTAGACGCAGAATTAATGGAGCTAATGTTATCGACCTTAGAAGGATGAAAAGGGAATGAGCGCGGCATATGTTAACTTTGTAAGCGCTGAAAGCGTGCAGGGCAACCTTATTATTTTGGTTGTTTGAGACTCAGATCTGGGCAAAGCTGCAGGAAAACACGGAGGGGGAGGGCGGGGGAGAGATAGGCGAGAGGCATGTGTGTGTGGCAAACACTGGTGGGGCTCAGAGCGTTTTGTTGCTGCCTTGCCTTGTATTTCTATGGTTCCTTAAACCCTTAGAGGCAATTCTTTTATTTTAACTAAAAGGATGGTAGTTAAATGGCGTTTACGGCAGGATGGTTGTTAAATGGTGGCTACGGAGAAGCTGGTGTGCTGAAAGGCAAAGAGAACATGGGCATGAAAGTGAAAGCGAGGATGAAAATGGAATGAGTGTGGCAGGATGGTCGTTAAATGGTGGCTACGGAGAAGCTGTGTGCTGAAAGGCAAAGAGAACACGGGCATGAAAGTGAAAGCGAGGATGAAAATGGAATGAGTGTGGCAGGATGTTAGTTAAATGGTGGTTACGGGGAAGCTGAGTGCTGAAAGGCAAAGAGAACACGGGCATGGAAGTGAAATCGATGGATGGCAATACGTCCGTGAGACTAGCCCTGTGGTGGGGGAGGGACAGTTGTGAGAGGCGCCATGAGGAAACAATCTCTCGGCATGCTGTGGCGGGGGTGGGGGAGCGCATTCCAGGCGGGGGAGCGGACCCTTTGAAGTATGATGCCGAGGCTGTGGCTACACGTGCACACGCCAGTGGGCTGAAGTGCTTCCCCAAACGGATTGCATGGCGGCACGATGCACGTGATTGTGCGCGTGCTCGCCATGCAATCCACTTTTGGGAGCCCTTTGAAATGCCCCTCTTACTAGAGTCTCGCATAGCGATTGCGTAAACGCAATAGCTAGGCGAGACCTAAAAAGGGGCATTGTTCATCAACTATAACAGTGGGTAACATGAGTTACTCTTTAACCAAAACCATTTAAATAGAAAGTTGTGGCTATCGTAGGTACGTCTTAATGTGGACCCGCTGAACCGCAACCGGTTGTCCTCCACTATCTCTGTAACATGTACTTTCAGCCCAGTTTGTCTATCTTACAGTGCCTCCCAGATGAAAGTTAATGCCAGTCACTTTCCTCATTGGACAATGAGTTTAATAACTAAACCCAGACCTCTGCAACATCTGGCTTTCTTATCTCTGTTTTAACCTTCCTATGTAAACTAGTGCTCTCTAGAACAGACTAATTTTGTACATCTGCCTTCCTTTTTCCTACAGTATGACCTCCATTGAACTTCTGACACATCACTATTAGTCTCTTCACTATTACTAAAGCCAGATCAATAATCTGGTGGTTGCCTTTGACTTCTTGGGGTGGGAAAATAAACTCAACAGGCAGGCTTCTGGTTTTCTAAGGTTAGGTCTATCAGCGACTATAGTCAACTGCTGGGTAAGCTCTGAGCATGGCCAAAGCATATACAGAACCAGGCCTCCAGTGTTTTACATCAAGGGCATGACAATTCTATCCCCGGGTTTATTTTAGTTAATTTCCTAGGGGTCAGGTAAGTTCTGTGTACAATTTTTAAATGAATAAGATTGAAGTGTGCACACCTGGAGATCTTGGACGTGTAGCTTAAAATTAAACTCCAGTCTTCTTTTGTTTCTTCCAAGACTTAATCTGCCGCACATATATACCAGAGTCCTTTAGAGAGTCTTTTGCTCCCTGTATTAGTTGAGAGACAACAGAGTCACCACCTTCCTACCCCTTCCCAGTGAGCAAAGTACCTGGGGAGCATAGAGTGAGGGCCCAGGTCCTTTGCCTGCCATATTCATTTCAGCAATTGGACTATTGACCTCTGCTTGCAAGAGATGTCCCCTCAAGAGTTCTCAATTTTGGACCAAGTTCTAAAAGGGCCTAAAACGCCCAGTGTTGTACAGTCAACCAAGATTTCAATACCTATGTCCAAGCATGTTAATAAATGGGATGTTGGGTGAACCTGCAACTGAAAATTAGAAGCACGTGCTATTTGTTTTTTAGTCTTTGTGACCAGCAAGAAAGTGCTGCATTGATAATAAGGGGTTGGAGGAGAGCAGAGGGCTCCTCTTGTTCTTTGTCCCTATAGGAAGACTATATAAATGGGCTCAGAACATTTCCCTGTGCAGGGTATCTGTGTTTTATCCCCAATTTGTGGGGAGCCATTTGGCTGCCCACTGGTGGGTGACTGAATTGAAATATTCCATATATAATATCTTAGAATAGATTTGAGTTCACTAAACAGCCTAGTAGGAAGGATCACATGAAGATTATCAAAGTAATACAGCAGATGGGGGGAGGCTTCTTCATTTTGGATGCATCAACTCCTCCCATACGTGCATCAGTAAAGACTTTCAAAAAGCTACACTGCTTCTTGGAACCGGTGTTGTGGACTTAGCATTACCATTTATAACCTCAAGACGTTTATGATATATTTTAACCCCAAATAACGAAATGGGTTTAGTTCCCATATGAGATCAAGGCAAAACAAGGTAAATTCGATTTCAGGAACATCTGGGATTAAAGGAAAGATGCCAGACTTGGCCTGCTTAGCATATAACACGAATGCAGTGTTTTAGCGCTTGGGTCCACATCCATGGCCATATTGTATAAGAACAAAAGCATGTCATCTGCATGTATTGAAACATGTTTCTCCTCTGTTCAAGCTAATGCACTATATATATATATATATATATATATATATATATATATATATATTTCGGCCTAAGGATTCTATAGCCTATGCTAATACACTGGGGTCAAGGGTCAAGTCCCTCTCTCAGTAATGCATTGGGTTGATAATACATGTCCTCTTGGGTTCTCTGATAGAATACCGACCCCCAAAATATCCCCATACAGAAATATCGAGTTGTAAATATCAGTGTCAAAAATATTGACATCCTATATTTATAAAGGTAACTACAAAAATATTGAGAGAAAAAAATATTGATGTAAAAAATATAGTTGTACAAAATATCGATTTTAATATATGTATTAAAAATAATATTAGATATATAAAAAATAAAATTAACTTAAAAAAATTAAAGTAATACAGCAGATGGGGGGAGGCTTCTTCATTTTGGATGCATCAACTCCTCCCATACGTGCATCAGTAAAGACTTTCAAAAAGCTACACTGCTTCTTGGAACCGGTGTTGTGGACTTAGCATTACCATTTATAACCTCAAGACGTTTATGATATATTTTAACCCCAAATAACGAAATGGGTTTAGTTCCCATATGAGATCAAGGCAAAACAAGGTAAATTCGATTTCAGGAACATCTGGGATTAAAGGAAAGATGCCAGACTTGGCCTGCTTAGCATATAACACTAATGCAGTGTTTTAGCGCTTGGGTCCACATCCATGGCCATATTGTATAAGAACAAGAGCATGTCATCTGCATGTATTGAAACATGTTTCTCCTCTGTTCAAGCTAATGCACTATATATATATATATATATATATATATATATATATATATATATATATATATATATATATATATATATATATATATTTCGGCCTAAGGATTCTATAGCCTATGCTAATACACTGGGGTCAAGGGTCAAGTCCCTCTCTCAGTAATGCATTGGGTTGATAATACATGTCCTCTTGGGTTCTCTGATAGAATACCGACCCCCAAAATATCCCCATACAGAAATATCGAGTTGTAAATATCAGTGTCAAAAATATTGACATCCTATATTTATAAAGGTAACTACAAAAATATTGAGAGAAAAAAATATTGATGTAAAAAATATAGTTGTACAAAATATCGATTTTAATATATGTATTAAAAATAATATTAGATATATAAAAAATAAAATTAACTTAAAAAAATTAAATAGATTTAGTATAAATTTTAACAAATATAACACATTAATGTAATTAAAAAAATTAAACATACACATATAAATTGTAATATATATATATATATATATATTTACTTAAAAACATTTAAACACTGCACCAATAGGTAAAGTGTTGGATAGTGGAGGAATAAAAATGACTATTTCCACTCCAGGGAGTGCAACAGTAGGGAAAGTGTTGGATAGTGGAGGGGTACAAATTACTATTTCCACTCCAGTTAGTACAACAGTAGGGACAGTGTTGGATAGCGGAAGGGTAGATAATATTATTCCCACTCCAGTTAGTGCAACACTAGGGAAAGTCTTGGATAGCGGAGGGGTAAAAATTTATATTTTCACTCCAGTCAGTTCAAAATTAAAAACAAACAAAATATCACGAACACAAAATATGAAGAAATAAAATGAAAAACATATAAAAATATTTAAAAAAAAATAAAAATAGAAACATATTATAATGTTAAATAGATATACCAAATACCTAGAAATATTATAGTAAACATTTTTTTAAATAATTTACAAATGACTATTTTTAATTAGAAATTAGTTATAAACAAAAACCTTAATTATTACATAAATGTTATCTTTTTTATTTCCTACCCTATAATACCGCACAATTCACAACACACATCTACATTTTTAAAAAATGTACCTCAATAATTAACATAATTAACTATCAATTAAAGAAATAGTATTAATTAAACAAACTAATTAAAACATAAAAATTAATTTACTCCCTAAACGTTACCCATATACAACGAAAACTCACACACAAAAAAATAAACAATTACCCTAATCAAATCTCAATTGAGGAATTAATATTAATGATCAACTCATTATTAATTAACTAAACATAAATTACTTTCCACCCTCTACCCCTATAAACCCCACAACCCACACCTAAAAATCATTACACAAGTTCCATAATTAATTTTAAATTAATAAATTGAACATAAATTAACAACTACATAATAATTAATTAAAAATAAATTAATTCCCATCCTTTACCACTATAAACCCCACAACTAACATCTAAAATTCATTACACAATTGCCATATTTAAATTTAATTAATTAGCATTATTTAACAAATAATTAATTAATTAAAAACTAAATTATTTCCCACCCTTTACCCCATAAGCCCTACAACCTGCTCCTATAAAAATGACAGAATTAATATAATTAATTCCCAATTAATTAATAATTAACAATCAATTAATAATTAATTAATAATATATTGCTTCCCACAATTAACACTATAACATTTAAATTAAAAAATATTACTAAATAGAAAATAATCATTAATTTATTATAATTAAATTACTTCCCACCCTATTCCCCTAAACCCACAACCCACTGCGGAACTAAAAGAAATGCAAAATTTTATTCTACTAAAAATTTAACACATATATTAAAAAGCAAAAACAATACTTATACAAACAAAATAGATCACATACATTTAAAATACAAACCAAAATACATACAACTAATTAAAAAATCGATATTTCAAACACCTATATTTTGGAAACGATATTAATGACTTTGATATTTAAAAAAATAATATTTCTTACCTTAAAGTCGATATTCTTGACCACGATATTCTTGCTGTCGATATTTCTGTGTCACAATATTTCCAACTCGATATTTGAGTAAGTTGACATTTCCAACTCGATATTCTGTCTGCATACCGTCCTCTTGCAGGAGGGTTGGTGTACTGTAGGGATGCTTACTTCAGAAATCCTTCTAAGTGTGACCTATAAGTATTACTAGTTTAACATGTACATATATAAAAGCACAGTTTAAGCACACCCTTGTTAGTCACAAAGAATTCTAAAAGAACCATATATTCAATATGTATATGTCATAATAAAGTATTCTAGAGATCTTAAGTCCACAGGCGAGTATATCCAATTTAGATCATATATACGTTCTCAAAGATTGTCCACAAGTCACATCAAATTCAAAAAATCCATTTATTCATATAGGTCAAAATCCCAGCAGTTCGAGAAGCCAACACGTGTTTCGTCTGTACAAATTTGTATTCAGACTTTTTCAAGGCACAATGGATGGAATGAGAACCTCGGTTCCATGACACAAAGGGGCCGATTCCGATCCGGGTTGGAAAGCACTCCGACCGAGCCAGATCCGGAGTGTTTTCCGACCGAGCTGGAGTCCTGCAGTCCGACCGAGTGAGTACGATGCGGCCGTATGTTGTCGGACTCGGTTCGGTCGGACTCCCATAGAAGTCAATGGGAGCCGGTCGTACGACGCATACATGGGCTCCCATTGAATGAATGGGTACGCCGCGGACAAGTGCGCCCCCTACAGTGAGTACGCGTCGGTGCCATCCGCACCGTACACCCCTGCGTCCGAGTCGTAGGGCTGCGGGTGACAGGGCGTCCGATGCGGACCCCCAAAGGCAACCACCCGGACGATTTGCGAGCCGGACACTCCAGCTCGCACAGGCTGTCCGACGCGTGCATCATACTGGCTCGGTCGTGAATCGCATCCATTACACGCCACGGTTAGCTTCCGACCGAGACGCACAGAGCGGTTCGGACCTGGAAACGAGTCAGTCGGTGAATTTCATGTAGCTCGCATCGTACTTGCTCGCTCGTACAGCTGTACGAGTTGGGCGGAAAACACGCGTACGGCGCGTAGTTTTTCTGGCCGGATCGTGTTTGGTGCCCTTCCGACCCGGATCGGTATCGGCCCCTTAGGGTCCTCCTTGTCAGTAGTGTCTTGATATACACTCTAACGTTGTATCCGTGGTACTGACATGGTAGTCCTGCTGATTATTAAAACTCGTAGTCAAATAATCTGTGTTCATGTAACCTGCCGACGGCACCATATATGGTAGTTAGTGCTCTCAGTTATTCCAGCACCCCGATATCTTACATTGTGGAATACTATTCACGCTTACACTAATTAATTGTTATACTGCTTTTATTTTCTTCTTAAGGTGCGGTTTTTCCCTTTTAGGCATTGCTACTACCAATAGTTTAACATGTAGAATGCTTCCTCGAAATCTACTGGCATTGCTAAAGCATTGTGTAAAAGAGAATGGGTGCTGTGCCACAAATAAAATACTCTACATATATTGAGGTACATACTTCTCCCTAATACATAGGGGCCCATTAGGATGGCGGTGGTGCTGGGACCGGCCGCCAGACGTGCAGCGGTCCCGCACCGCTGGTTAGGATGCGACCGCCACCCTGGCGGTCGCATTCTGCATATTTGACATTGCGGCGGGTGCTGCTTACAGCAGCACCCGCCGCAATGCCAAATTGACATGTTGTGCATTCCCATGCACAACGTGGCAGGCACCGCGTGGTGCCTGCCACCTTGTGCATAGGAATTCAGGGGGGTACCATGGGTACCCCCCAAGTGCACCCCCCAACCCCCCACCCCCACATGGGGGCCCTCAACGGGCCCCCAAAGCACTTCCCCTCCAGGATTTCCATGGCGGCATCGCCGCCATGGAAAGGCAAGTTACTGCACCTAACCTGATATAGATGACGGTGCCTGGGAGGCACCGCCACCATATTAGTGGCCAAGTCCGCCCTGCCGGCAATCATAACGATTGCCGACTGGCGAAAAAGCGACTGATGCACTTTGCGCACGCCGCGATACCCCCTGCCATAATAATATGGCAGGGGGTAAATCAAGTTGGGATGGCGGGCGGATCGCCACCACAGTGCCGGCGGTGGTGATCCGCCCGCCATCCTAATGACCCCAAAAGTTGTTTTGATCAGACTGTAATGGGAGGAGTCGTCCTGCCAGCAATTTTCTTAGAATTTTATAATTGATATTCAACATCTTAATGGGAGATTAGATGCCCTGTTCTGTGTCTTTGCCAGGCTTCGAGAGCATTACAATCAAGGCCTCACACATTTAACAAGGTAAGGAGCCTGTCTGGAAGGCTACTGTACACATTTCTGTCAACTTGAGCACCAGAAGGTCTAGAAATGTAAATTAAAATTCAACCAGGAAGCCATCTGACCCAGTTGGTTTCCATCTGGCCAATGCCTCAACATCTGCTTTTATTTACGTAGTTTTGATAGGACCATCTAGCACCTCAGCCTGCTACTGAGGTAGTGGAGTGAAGTTCACTCACTTAGGTTTTCTTGCATTTCTATCTCTGAAGCCTGTACAAGATCTAACAGAATACAACAAGGCCCTTGGGTCTAAATAGAAAGGTAAGTAAATAGAAATAGATTGCTGGAGTGTCCCTTTTACAGGATGATTTACCTCACCCAACCGTAGGTGGTATACTTCATCATAGAGAAACCTCCTTGCATTGCGAACCTGGTCGCAATGCAGGCTACAATCCCCTCTCTGAGAGGGAGGAGCTCAGGGATGTTTTCAGTGTTTCAAAAAGAGGTCTCCTAAAACCAATAGAAAAGCAGGGTGTGGTGAGGAAGAGAAAGAGAGATAGGTGTATGTGAGATAAAACTAACTCTAGGGTAAGCCAAAAAAGTTTTATTGGGGCCTCCTTAGGTTAGGGCTAAAGCAGGAGCTATGATAGGAGGGAATTCAAACTCTCGTAGATAAGTAGAGGTCACCATTATTCTGCCTAATACCCTCCGTATAGGTGTAGCAGCTTTCATGCGGACCAAAGTGTGAAAATAAAATCAAACAGTAGGTTGGTGTGCGTGCTTTGCAACAATTAATCAACTAAAAAGGTGAAATACTAAACCAATGGTTGGAGTAAATCGTCACTCAGACAGGTCTCCAGTGGTAGTAATGTATACCCTTAAAGAGATAAGATGTCAAAAAGACATACATAAATTAAGTTATTACTGCACTCAAGAAATAAGAAAAAATTCAAAAAAAAATTAAAGGGAATTATTTTATCCAATAGATGTAATGGACAGGCAGTCAAGTTATTTTCCCAAAATCTCATCAGGCTAATCATGTAGACAAGGTACATGTTTATTGCTTACCTGCGATGTCAGGTAATCATTCCACCTCAACCTCGGAGAAAACTCGAGGGTGCATTTAATGTCTTATAAGTGAAGGGAAGGAACAAGTGAGTTGTAGATCTAACCTGTGGGTAAAACAAAGTGCAAACAGCGGAATCACAAAAATGGAAAACATGCGAAGTGATTAAAAATAGTTGGAGTACCATATTAGGTCTACTTTGAATTAATGCAACGTCATATTTATACATAGTGTACTTAGAATTAGTCAGGCAAAGAAGGGATATTGTTAGCAACCTTCCAAGTGAATGTTGTGAAACTAAATGGAATAACCAGGAGGGAGAATCAAAAGGATGGGGGTGTTGTTACCCAATAGTATGAGGTAAATTAGCATAAACATCGTAGAGACAAATTATTGAAGAAAGCCTGATCAAGATCTACATACAGGTCAGAGTACAAAACCCTGAAAACCTAGTTAATCGCTTCCAAGGAGTGGCGAGTATTTTCCCACATAGTGAGAAAACTGGTAATGAGGGGCCCTTTTCTTTTTGGTCTGAGCAGCTGTACTGCTCGAATTTTCCGGTCTTATCGTGTTGAAGGGTGATTTAGGTGACTTCAGTCTCTTTCCATTCAAGTCTAAGGGTTAGAGTAGTGAATGGAGCCTATTTACTAGGCACTTCGACATGATTCTGTGCTCTTCCCCATAGATCAGGGCTTGCACCTATAGCCTAGGGGATAGATTCGTTAGTATTAGGGATAACCTGTCCTGTAGTGAGGGTATTTCATGGAGCCGTGCTGAATGCAGGCCTGGTAGGCCTCAAACGGGAGAGACTCCATCTTTCTTTCTGCTCCGGCAGCTTGAGATGCTTCTAGGGTAAAGGGGATGTTTTAGTTATGAGGTGTTATTCGCTTGGAGAGAACCGGTTCAGGCCGGCCCTTATCGAAGGATTGTATTTTTCTTCATGCCGAAGACACTACATCAGGCCGGCCGGCTGGGAACGTGTCCTTGGCACGGGGAGGTACAAGAACTTGGTGGGCGGCAGGTTACGGGCTGGAATTTTCCATGAGAAAATGCACCTCTATATTAGTGAAAGTCTGAGGCAGATGCTGGCACTTGCTTCTAGTCCATAGGCGGCACCTGGCCGTTAGTAGTAAAGCTGCTACTTATTCCAGGGAAGACAGATGACAAACTTGGAGGTGGAGAAAAACCGAGAAATAGATATTCCAAAGAGAAGAGAGTAGCCGATGAGGAAGAGGTCCCAGTGACTCGGAGAGGGAGACGGGAGTAAACCCGTGATTGCGGAGGTGTGACTTCCAGGCGAAGCCGAGGCGCAGACGAGAAGGGAACCTAGATGACCATTTAGTGCAGGCTACATACGACCAAGGTGATGTCAACCCCTTACTATTAGAGTGTACAACTTAATCTTTCACTTTTCTTTGCAGGTTATGTGATATGTATTATGTTCCGTGAGTGTGCATGTAATAACTAAATAAAGTATTCAGTTTGTAGTAAAGCAATATGTGCTACGTGTTCTTGTGTAAGAGGGTAACCTATTCTTCTAGTCAGCTGTGACTTGACATGAACAGATGTTAATCCTGATCAGGTAGGTGGTAACTGAATAAGGGAGAAAGGAGCCCTTCGAACTGGGGAACAAGTTGTGCTCAACTAGCTGTCTTTGTGTGATCTGATATATAGTAACACTGATTCCCTTGTTGCGTGTCGTGGTAATTATAGGATGAACTCGTGCTAAGGCTGCCGTCTGGGCAGGAAGTCCTGGGTCCGTTTGGGACCGCGAGGCTGTGGCTGCCGTCTGGGCAGGAAGTCCTGGGTCCGTTTGGGACCGCGAGGCTGTGGCTGCCGTCTGGGCAGGAAGTCCTGGGTCCGTTTGGGACCGCGAGGCTGTGGCTGCCGTCTGGGCAGGAAGTCCTGGGTCCGTTTGGGACCGCGAGGCTGTGGCTGCCGTCTGGGCAGGAAGTCCTGGGTCCGTTTGGGACCGCGAGGCTGTGGCTGCCGTCTGGGCAGGAAGTCCTGGGTCCGTTTGGGACCGTGAGGCTGTGACTGCCGTCTGGGCAGGAAGTCTGTGGCTGCCGTCTGGGCAGGAAGTCCTGGGTCCGTTTGGGACCGCGAGGCTGTGACTGCCGTCTGGGCAGGAAGTCTGTGGCTGCCGTCTGGGCAGGAAGTCCTGGGTCCGTTTGGGACCGCGAGGCTGTGACTTGTAGGTCTTGGTATATATAGTAGGAATTCCCTGTCCTTAGGTGGTACATATATGTGGTTATTTAGGTGTAAATAGGCCCTAGGGAGGGGGTAACGTTCTGGTTTGGGTTAGAGAGGCTCTGTTGAGCGGGTTCTATCTGATCCGAAGACCCAAGCAGAACAGCAGCCAAGCCATAACCTACCTGTCTTGTCAATTTCCCTATAGAAACTGGTTGAATATTCCCTGTGATTCAAACATCCCTTTCCAGTAGATATTGTCACAATCCACTTTGTCCAGAACTGCGGAAGCAGAAAGAGCCCGCCCAATCTCCCTTTGACCAACACCTAACGCTCCTGAAGCAATTAGTGCATCGCCAGTGATTAATCCCCAGGGGAAAGGGGGTATGGAATGAGAGAGGGAAAATTCCAAGGTGATGTACCATATCAATACCAGGATAGGTTAAGGGGTTGCCTGGTCTTGACAAGATGTGGATCGCGTTGGTGGTTATCGTCACCCAAAACACAATACAGACCTATACAGGGAAAAAACACAGAGGATACTGTGATAGCCATGGGCTCAACGAAACACACTTTAGCAACAGAGGGTAAGTGCAGACCATACACACTTAACAAGATCTATTATACTATTGGCATGTTGACAGGCGTCACAACTGTACTTCATTGCAAACGCTGTAGTCTTAACTGACATCCATGAATCTAGAGATGCAAGGACCCAGTATCCAGGAAATATGGGCGTGTCATAATCCACAAATTAGATATCCAAAAACCATGTCCCATCAATAACATTAAGGCAGGAACCTCTGTTGATTTCACATAGGTGAGATTCAGTGCACTGCCCTACCATGATTCATTTTTGCTTCTTCCTGAGAAGGCACAGAGGGTTGTAGTGGTATCCGTTGTATTGTAAATAAAGATTTGCAGAAAAGGCGGGTAGGACCGCCAATCTCCGTGGAACAGGAGCAAAGTAGGGGCAAGGAATATACAAAGTGGAGAACACGGTCAAAGTCAGATACTGCAGGGCATAGAGTGGTGGTATTGGGCTCAGGGAGGAAATTACAAGGATCTCTCTCAAACTGCAGGAAAATCGCAAAGCTAAGAAAGCTCTTGTGGGACGGGCACAGTATAAATATACCCCCTGACCCATGCATACAAGGCCCTACACAACTGCGGACCTGCGTACTTGAACCACCGCCTGAACGTCCATCAGCCCACCAGACACCTCCGTGTCTCCTTCTCTAACCCTCAACCCCCTCCACCCCGCATCCAAAGTAGCAGATGTAGAAGTCGCTTCTTCTCCTACCTAGCAGCAAAGACCTGGAACAAGCTACCCTTTAATCTACGGACATCTCCATCATTTTCAGAGTTCCAAAAGTCCCTGAAGGCCTGGCTATTCAGCTAATCAACTGGAGCCTGCCAGCACCTGGATACCCTCATGGGTGACAAGAAGCGCTCTACAAATCTACTGATTGATTAATTGATACTCTCACCTCTTTTTCTTTCACTCTTAATGCATTGTTACAAGACGTCTGCAACATGATTGAAACACACTCAGTAACCCCATGCTCAACAGCAAACATACAACTCTTCAGTTACACCTCAAACAAACATTGTACCAACCATGCAGAACAAACTGAGGGGGATATTCTCAAGGACTTATTGCCGAGTTAGCGGCATTTTATCGCAGCCAAAATTGCGATAAAATTATCACCCTATTCCCAAGCTGGTGCTAACAGCCGATACCACCAGTTTCCCTCCGATAGCAACCGCAAACAATATCGCCACAGATGACCCCCGCAACTATCGCTAATGAGATGCAGAGTAGGCGTTCCCGTGCCAAAACCCGCGACAACACCACTCCACAACATTCACAACGACCAGACAGAACTACGATAAGAACACAAAACAGGCGATAAGGCGCGTTAGCAGCAGGAAAATAACACCTGCTCCGACCTGGTGCAAAGTCGGACCGCAGCCTGCACCACAAAAGGGAGCACAGCCCACAGCCACACCTGGGGGCATATTATGAAGACAGGCGATACAATTATCACCGCTTTAGCGGCAGAAAACTGCCGCTAAAATGGCAATAATGGACTTGATAATATGCTCTATGGAATTCCAATTGAAGCTCAGGTTAGATGTAACCTGAGCTTCAATTGGAATTCCATAGAGCATATTATCAAGCCCATTATCGCCGTTTTGGCGGCAGTTTTCTGCCGCTAAAGCGGCGATAATTGTATCGCCTCTCTTGATAATATGCCCCCTGAAGAACAACAGATGCACCCGGGTGACTGAACATGCAGCCCGGAGGGCCGAAAGGGCAACAGCAACAACACCCTCCGCCACCACCACCAGGACCCCCACTCCCCGGCACACACCCCTGACCAAAGACATGCCACATCAGCTACACCTAAACATGTACAAAATAATCCGCTTGATCTCGCACAATCACAGCTGCTGACATGCATGTGTCATCACAGAAATGAGCATCACACATTCACTTTCGAAACAACAAATGAAACTTTATTAAAAGGAACACTGAAATGGAATGAAGACACATGGCGGCATCCCTCAGGACAATCTGTAGGTCACAGCCTGCAAGACAAAAATCATGATGAGAAGGTGTGTCCTGCGCACATCAGAGGACAGAGGGAGAGCGAAGGAGAGAGAGAGGAAGAGAGGGAGAGAGATAAGAAGAGAGGGGGAGAGAGAGAGAGAAGAAGAGAGGGGGTGAGAGAGAAAGAAGAAGAGAGGGGGAGAGAGAGAGGAGAAGAGAGGGAGAGAGAGAGAGAAGAAGAGAGGGAGAGAGAGAGAGAGAAGAAGAGAGGGGGGGAGAGAGAGAGAGAGAGAGAGAAGAAGAGAGTGGGGAGAGAGAGAGGGAGAGAGAGAGAGAGAGAGCAAGAAGAAGAGAGGGAGAGAGAGAGAGAAGAAGAGAGGGGGAGAGAGAGAGAAAAGAAGAGAGGGGGAGAGAGAGAGAGAGAAGAAGAGAGGGGCAGAGAGAGAGAGAAGAAGAGATGGGGAGAGAGATTAAGAGAGGGGGAGAGAGAGAGAGAAGAAGAGAGGGAGAGAGAGAGAGAGCGCCGCCCCTGCACACCCAGGCCACACTGCTCACCTGCTGCCACCGGTGTGTCTCCAACCACTTGCCGGTACGTATAGCAGTACACCAGGTCACACATCTGAGACAGAGCCGTCATCAGAAACAGAGTCCAGAAACATGATTGGCACAGTACACACACTTGCACAAGACAACATTGCCTGCCCGCCCACACCCAGGCAGAGGCACACCAGCCCTCCCGCCGCCGATCGGAGCATGCCTGCCCATGCACACCCAGGCAGCGGCACCCCAGCCCCTACCGCAGCCCATCGGAGCATGCCCACCAATGCACACCCAGGCCTCACTGCTCACCTTCTGTCACTGGCGTGTAGACAGGAAGTCCCACCACGTTCCGCTGCAAGCCACAAGCACGGGGCCCGCGGACATGGCACCCTACACACCATGTAGCAACGCTCCGCAGGCCACCAGGTCTCACGTTTGGTGCTGGGTCCTGATTACTCCATGGCATAGGACATACCAGTGCACCCGGCATCATCGCAGGCTGCACACCCGCTCAGCTCAATGGGTGCCACTAACTCTAGGATCCCGGAAGCGACGCCACGTGGCGGTAGGCCTGCGCTGCCCGCTGGCTCTGGCCTACACTGCGGTCCAGCAAGGCACACAAAACCTGAGCTGTCCGGACCGCCGGGATGGGGCATCATCGCAGGCTGCACACCCGCTCAGCAGCTTAAGGTGCCACTGACTCAGTGCACCCAAAGTCACCGTCCCGTGGCGAGGTGCCTGTGCCGGCCGCAATGCTTCGGGTGCCACTAACCCTGTGCAAACCCAGTCAGCGCCACGTGGTGGTAGGCCTGTGACGGCTGCAAGGCCTCGGGTGCCACTAACCCTGTGCAACCCCAGTCAGCGCCACGTGGTGGTTGGCCCGTGACAGCCGCAAGGCCTTGATTAGCACTAACCCTGTGCGCAACAACTCATGGGCCCTTTATGATTGGGAAGCGTGGAGCGTCCGTCATCCAGTCACCACCGACAGAGGGAAATGTGACGTCATTGGCCCCTTATGTTGGCGGAGTCACATGGCCTGTGACGCCTCTGCCGGATGGGTGTGGTGTGCGTGCAAAACTGCCCTCAGGGAGTGGCTGTGACATGCTGACAACTAGACCAGTTACCTGCGCACCACCAGTGAGTACGCCTGCGAAGAGTAGCAATGAGGGCCCCACTCGGAGCGTTAGCAGAGTGGTCTGGCCTGCCGTACACTGGACCAGCGCAGGGCTTGCAACAATGATTCGTGGGCTCTGGGCGTGGTTCAGTCCATGTCCGGACTTGGAAGTGACTGATGCGTGTGTCCCTGTTGTAGTGTTCACGGGGTACACAATATGCAATGTAGCACCCTCTGATGGCATCTCACAGGATGAGCATCATTAATGCAAGGGAAATCACTGTCCCTACATTCATCCACACATTCATACATGAATGATGACAGACATGACACAGCAGTGCATCACTGGATGTTTATTGCACACCCGGTGCAGTTCTGCAGCTGGAGCGGTACAGGGCAATGCCGAGCACACTACACAATATGGGCCCGTGGAGGGCCAGCCAGAGTCCATCCGGGGATGACAAGTCCTGCGGAAGAGGACGGGTACAGTCCGCAGTCTGGTCGCCTTGTCATTGGTCATCAGACAGGATATCGCAGTCCATGTCGCTGTCCAAGGTGAGTGCATCGGAGTGTATCGGGAGTCAGTGGAAGGTCATGAGCCCATGTGCGGCACCAAGCAGAAACAGGCCAGGTGGCAGAGATGAATGCTAGTGCCTCCTGATCACAAACCCATCCACGTCCTCGTCCCCGGATGTGCGCTCTGTCACACCTGTGGGTGTTGCAGTACCGGCTGTGGCACTGTGTGCCACTGACACATCAGGGGCCGGAGGAGGATTGTTGGCCGCAATGTGTGGCAGTGACACATCAGGTGCCGCAGTGGATACGCCTGCCGCACTGTGAGGCACTAACACACCAGGGGGCGGAGATGTGGATGGTGTGGGGGCAGCAGCATTCATCAGTGCCATGCCTTGTGGCAGCAATGCCATGATGATGGTCTGCAGGGCATGGTAGATCCCAGCTACATTTTGCTGATGTGCAGCAGTGGCTGCCATCCTTTCCGCCTCCATTCGCACCATGTCCTCAATGAGCCTCTGCATGTGAGCCAGCTCACGGCTGCTATCGCTGGTGCCCCTCTGAGCGGACAGGTGTTCTTCTTTCCACGTCAGGACTCCAGCGATGTCAGTCAGGGCTCGTTGGAGGCCATGGAGCGGGCCTAGACAGCCATGGATGTCGTCCAGTTTGGTGGCCATGAGGTCGAACCCCACCTGCACCTGCTCAGCCGTCTCTCTCTGGGCCTCCAGCACACGGCGTTGGAAGGCCGTGTGTTGTTCCTGGGAATCTTGGGAGACTGCCGGGCCGTGGGTGCCTCCTGCTCGGTGGTGTGGGTGGTGGGTGGGGTCTCCTCGATGCAGCTGGTCAGCCCTGATCCTGGAGGTGAGTCGCAGATGATGTCAATGATGTCTAGGAGGGCTTGGGTGTCGATGCTGGGGTATTCCTCCTCGTCATCAGTGAAGAGTGGCTGGGACTACTCTGTAGGGGGTGTTAACAGTGGCCCTGCAATGTGAAGGGCAGATGGTGTATTGCAATGTGTCCACATGTATGTAGCCGCATGGTACATGTTGACATTCAGACAGCATGGCATTGTACATTGTGTGGATCTGGGCGATGACCCAGAGTCATTGAGGGTGTGCACTGTTCTCTGCATGATTGTGCATATGTGCCATTGTGGCCATCTCCACCCGTCCCCCCAGTACCTGGTAGTCACTCACCCTGTTGCAGTTGTGTTGTGTCCTGTCGAGCAGTGTCCGGTCCCCCGACTGCAGCCACAGTATCCACACTGATGATTGTCGACACCAGCTCCTCCATGTCATCCAGCACGAGCTGTGGCGCTGGGCCCTCACCTCCAGTCTGCATTGCTGCCTTCTGGTTGGCTGCGAGTTTGTCCTTGGTCTTCCGCTTGATGTCATTCCATCACCTCTTGACCTTGTCCATTGTCCTCTTGTGCTCTCCGATGGCATTCACCTTGACCACGATTTCCCGCCATATTCCAGTTTTGGTGCCCAATGACATGTTGGAGGTGACGAACAGTTGTTGATGGTGTTCCATCACCTCCGTGACTATGATCCTGTTCGCCTGCGGACTGAACTTCGTCTTCCTTTTCTTCTTGTCCTTGCCCTTCCCTGTCCCCGAGGTCCCGGGCTGGACGTCCGGGGTGCTTGTGGGGTTGCGCTCGTCCTCTGCCCCTGCTCCGGCTGCCTCCATGGTGCTTGGGTGTTGGTCAGTTTGCGTTTGGGTGTCTTTTTTCTACTTTTATGGTGATTTTTCCCTCCTGCCAGGTGTGTGTTGCAGGCCTGGCACTGCTTTAGCTGATTTCCTCATCACACTTTGGCACATCGCAGGTTTTTTGGTGTTGTAGTTTGTCTTTTTATCTCCATCAAGGTGTTTGTATCGCGGACAATGTCTGTGGTTTCGGCAGACTATCGCATGGTACCGCCTTGTTGTGAATTCCACGTTGACACGGGGTTATTTTCCCGCGATGGGCTGCGATGTTGAGAGTTACGTTAAGCTACTCTGCGGTAGTTATCACACGTTCTTGTGAATATTCCCCTGAGTAGCTACTTAGTTGAGGAACCAGAAGTACTTTGAGGCCTCGTTAGGAAAGTGCTACACACATGCTACAATTTAATACTATATAAAGACCTATTGTGTGCCTGTGAGGTTCTGAATTCAGTTTTGCATCATTGGCTTTGGATCTTCTTGTCAGCGGATGGGAGATTCATGTTCACTGATCTACTTAATTTGTTCTCTTCATGCATGTATTGCTCTTAAGTGCGTCATTCATCTCCTTTGAGAGATTTGATTAGTGTCAGCGACATTCTATTAAAAGTTAACATCCGAAGACCCGCCAATTTCTGCAATTGGCTAGAAACTCCAGGGACATAAGCTAGCAACATACTGTCAAGTGGAAGAATCGTTATCAATTTACATTGGCAACTGCAACTTTTCTCGTTTTAAATAACGAGAGGGTGTTTTTTCGTCGTATTTATTTATTTATTTATTTAGTTATTTATTGCTTTCTCTACCCTTCTTTATCAATGCACTAATAGTTGTATCGTATGTATGTTATTCAAATTGAAAACATCCCTCGCCTTTTTTGCTATTTTTTTTAAACATTTTTTTTAATCAGACGAGCGTTGTTGAACACAAACATGGTCAGAGATTAAAAGCTTAAAATCGCAATTGGCATGGCCTCTGTCTAGCGTGACCTGTACCCCGCAAAAAAAGAATGCACTTCCTCATACCCAAAAACAAATACGAGGAAGCAGCACTTCGTAACCACAAACACCTGAAAGCTTGAAGATTAACAACACATCCGCATTCTGTAGGGCGGAAGATACCAGAGCTGACGGGAAGGAAGAGACAGCAGGATTCTTTACGGCTTGTAACATTAGCAGGTGTTCATCAATCCATACATGAAATAGTTGCAATACCTGTGCGCCTGCCAGCCTTTGGCAGCACCTGGAAACCATAAATCGTAGCAGTAAGCACTATGTAAGAGCGCTGACAAAACATTCTCTTCCTAAAAGATGGATAGGTTTGCTGCTTGAAAACGCACTCTCTAATCATCTCACCAAGCAAGGGAGGTGGAAGGAGTACTCACAGTGGCGTAACAGGACTGTGATGCGCTCTAATTGTGCTGGCATACTCTCCCGAAATATCGGGAATTTCACATTAAGCTTATTACGCAAAATTCCCCCGAGTCCTAATTCTGCTGGATTTGAGGGGAAAGTTTAGCACGGGAACAACACAGCAGCAGCTGTTTGCGACAATTTTGTTATTGTGTTTTTTGGTTTTTTTTGTTGAATGAAATGCAGCCTCACAACCAAAATGCACACACGGACATATTTCACACTAAAATATAGCACTAAATGCCAGTTTTGTATTTCCTTTAATTACAAGTAAAATTTACAGAATTTCGCCAAATTATGCAAAAGTAATGAACACAAATTTTGCACACCCTTAGCTCTAATGCAAGCAGAGAAAATGGACTCCTCACCACAGCTGAGTAGCATGACACAGCAGGGCCGGCTTTAGGGTAGTGCAACCGGTGCAAAAGCACCTGGCTCTGTCATTGGTGGGATGCGCTGTGTTTAAAAATAGCTATTTGTTTAAAAGCATGTCAACTTCCTTGTACGTCCAGAAGTTTTCAAGCAAAAATACAAAAATTCGAGATTACTCTGGTGATTAATGTTCCCACTGGTGAGAGACTGACATTTTGTCCAGTCGCAGTTTTGGCGCATCATAAATTTGCCTAGAGGGTAAATGTACCTGCTGCACAGAATGTGTACCATGCAGATCACAGAACTGAGTGTGAGTGAATTTTGAGCAGTGCTGTAAAAAATTGAAATGTAGGTCAGAGATGAGGTGCACTGTTGGAGAGTGGTAGTAGGGGAATTCATGGAGAAGGTGGTCATGGGGGGGACACAAAAAAAGCCTGTCGCACCGGGCGCCACCAGCGCTCACGCTGTCCCTGTGACAGTCATAGTTTGGCTGGAGCGGACCCCTCACATTCTTCCACTGCATGTACTTTTACTAATGATAGCTACACCCCTTACTATTGTATGTTCACCTGTGTTACAAATATGGTAATTGGTCTTTGTGGGGGATAAATGTGCATCAGCCTTGGAAACAAAGGGAAAGTATCCACAGGGAAAAGATATAGAATGATTTTGTGGCAAATAGTAAGTAAGTAAGTTTATTTGTATACGTTAATAAAAACCTAAGCGTTTACAGTAATTTGATGTTTTCTTTTTCGGGTTTAATCGCATAATCTTCGATTTGTCTTGATTTATCGTTAGACCATTGGCAGCTGCGTGACTGCTAGTTGTGTCTAGCAGGTGCTGGAGACCAATGGGGGTTCGGCTGATCAACATAACGTCGTCTGCATACAGCAGATTGGAGAGGGGCATGTGATTTACAGAAGTTTAAATTCGACAAAAGGTCTGCCATTAAAGAGCGTCAGAGCCAGCACACACCCCTGCTTCATCCCCTTTGTTGCTCGTATTTTTCTTGACAGGGTGTTGCCAGTACCTAGCTTTCCTTGGACCCACATATTGGTATGTAAAAGTATTATCTGATTTAAAAGTGCAGATGGTATTTTCATTTTCTCAAGTTTGGACCAAAGTTTGTTCCTGTCGATATTATCGAAGGCTGCGGAGTAGTCAATAAAAAACAAAAAAAGAGGGAGTTTTGCTGCTTTAACGCCATCTATTAATAGCAACAGGGCGAGTATGTTTGTTATGGCTCCCATGCCCTTACAGAAGCCCATCTGATTTATGAGGATGATCGATTTTTCATGTGCCCAAGCTGTGAAGTCATCCAGGAGGAGGCCGGCGTAGTATTTGTCCTCAATATCGATTAATGCTACAAGCCGGTAGCTGGTTGCTTTGTTCTAGTCGCCTTTCTTGAATATTGGGGATATCATGGAGCCTTTCCAGGAGTCAGGTATGATATCTGCTCCTCCTATTTGTTCAAACAGCAGTAGTAGTGCGTATGCCCAAAAATCCGGGTCAGTTTTGAAATAAATTGGGGGTATCCCTCTCCAGCTGTCTGCTACGTCTCAGTTCAAATAGCGAATACATATGCACTGTGCAGTTCCAAACACACTTTTGGTGACTGTAAAAAAGGTGTGCACTCCTTTAAGATATGGAAAACAAAAGCAAACGAGGAAGGTGCACCAGTAAAGAAAGTCCCAATCCAAGCAGGTATTCTTAAGTATATCCTTTTTATTTTCTTCTAGTATCAAAAGATAAGAACCAGCCAACGCGTTTCGTTCCACAACGGAACTTCTTCAAGGCTGAAAACAGGCAACATAACCACATATAAATGACAAAACAACATGAAAAAGGCTACAAATACAACAAAAATATTATTACTTAATACATATCGATACTACAAACAAAATAACCAACACACATGTATAAATCACAAAACATGATACATACATAAAAAATGTTTTTAAAAAGAATTTAAGAAAGATGTCTGGAAGCGGCATGTATAAATATATGAAAAAGTCACATAAGTATGCTGAAAACATGCTCCAAGTTGATATTATATACACTTGTCCCTTCCCATTTTAAATACGTGTATTTATACACCTGTATTTCATTAATATTGGGCAAGGTCAGCTTCTTTTATATGTATATAGAGGTAGCAGATCTGTAGTTATATTTGTATTAAAAATTCATAAGAAAAACTACAATGAAATGAAAGTATAGAAGTCATAAGTATGACCAGGCACTCACCGAAAAAACGATTCTATGTGACAATGAAGGATGAGATGCAATGTAACATGATCCATGTGCATAAAAACAGGCAACATTCAAGTGCGCATGCGTGTTACAATCACTATATCAGTGTTACAGCTGTCATTCTATTATGCGCCACACTGTGTTTTCGTCTTTTTAGACCACAACCGCTCGGTGTGTGTCTACGGTTGCTGAATTCACCCAGATCCTACACTATTCATTCCATAGGATCCTCTTCGATTAATTTCGGTAAGCGCGAATTCCCAATTGCATTCACACGCCTAATCCTCCATATGCTTGGAACACACCTGAATCCTTGTTTTCGGATTGTTTGACAGGCTGTTAACTATTGCTCATCTATCCTTTGTCCTGATGAAGACCCGCCCTTGACGCATGTTAAGCTCCGCTAGTTCCTAGGGTCGAAACGTCGACGTTGCAGTCATGCTAGTCTACGCAGTTGCACAGGCACCAACACAAAGTCATTCTTGGGTCGTGCATTCATGCATTGAGAACATTGGACAGCATTACATTACTATTGTTGCTCCTACGTGTTGCCTATTTGTATAATATATGTATAGCACATTATCCACACATCATCACAAAGTCACTTTTTGCACTTTAATCACTTTATTATCCTACTTTGTATTGTTTTATTGACAGCCGTGTTCAGTAATTTATGTACAATACAAAATGCTTTGTTTGACTAAAAAATAATTGTCCTTGTGGTGTGTTCAAGCAGTAGGGACGTTGAACCTTTCATAAAAATCATAGTTACTTCACAAAAAATCAAATGTTGTGGATACAGTGATTTCACCTGTACAATGCAATTGACACCTTCCAGACAGAACCACTTCTTTATATATCATACATACCCAGGTTCTGAGGGACACAGGGTCACCCCATTTCTTTAAATGGGACACTCTATTGTGGTGTCAACTTTAGGAAAGGAAATCCCAGTCTTGCCTTTAATGTTGTGACCAGGATGGTAGTTAGCAGATCTATGTTGATCATTGTGTCTACTGATAAAATGATAAAGCTTACAATGTGTGGATTTTTTTTCCTTCTAACTGTTGATATATTTTGAAACATATACGCAGTTTATTTGAAGCCATTTATTACATTTTACTGTGTTACAAATGTGTTTTGATAATACAGCCTTTAACTCAGTTATACACCTCCTTTAGCACACACAGCAAGATTGTCATGCATTTGTTTCCCATTACAAAATCATTTCACTTTGCAGTCAGAGCAAACATCAATCTCAATCAGAAGAGAAAAGCAGCAATTTGTCAGAAGACACTGCCCAACATTTCACCTTTGTCTTTGAACCCCCAGCAAATCATGTGCGTGTGACAAGATAAAGTCAAAATTTAAAGGCCTCCTTACTGCATATTCACCTGAATTCCAGCATGGTTATTTATTTTTGCCTGACATGTATTTGCCAACACTCAAATACTAAGGAGGCTCTTCAATCATTTTTCTCTTATGTGATTTTCCCGGCATACTATGAGTTAACTTCTGTGAGGTACTCAGCATTGTTATCTCATTATGAAGTTCTGTGGTTATACTGAATAAGCAGCTACCTATGTCATTAGCATATGAAGTCTCTTTATTGATTTATTAACTTTCTTGCTTTCTCAAATATGCTTGAAAATGCAGTAATTGCCTACTCTTTTTCAAACTTTTCTCAGGGGGAGAACCCCTCCACCCCCGAACCCTTTTTATGGCGGTATTGCTCGGTCGCTGCACTTGCTCGCCACAGGGCACACATTACGAACTTTTACGCTCACCACTTTCAAATGTCACCAGCCGCCACTGAGTGTAACTTTATTGGGACAGCCCTCATGGGTACAGGGATTTTCCAGATCCTGGGTGCATAGATGGAAAATGCCTGCTGTTTTTTTCTTTTTTACACTGCTTAGTCAGAAGTATAATGTTGTCCTAGCTGCGGGCATGCCGAGATCCACCAGAGATTGTGAGCATGTCATCAAGATATGTGGGGGTGATATCTTTGTAAATGATGCAGCTGATTTTAAAGATGGTGCAGACCACCAAGGGGATATATTGGAGTTTTATCAGTATGGAGGTGATGTGGTCATATTTCTACAGACCCTGGCTGAGATGTGCTGCAGCTTGTAGGATGCCCATAAGGGGTGCGATTCTGGAGTTTGGAAAGCCAAGGAGTAGGCTATTACTACCATTCATATGCAGGAGTACCAGGGCTTCAACAGCACTTTTAAAGTTGCTTTCTTTAAGAAATGGTTTAACTTTCTTTAGGCAAGAGAACTGGCACCTGGCTGTTTACGATTTTTGGCAATGTATTCCGTAAGGTTGAGGTTAATGTCTAGGGTAAATCCAAGTGGCTTGGCATTCGGTAAAAGTTGGGGTTTGCCGCCATTAAGGTTTATGTTATTGAGCTAAGTTTATACTGTATCCTATTTATGGTTCTTAGCAAATAACAGTGATTCTGTCTTGGTTGGGTTGAGCTTCAGATAGACGCTGGGCATCAAGGCACTGAATGGCACTGTGTGGGTGCATTTCGTTGCTAGGGAACCGTTTCTCATTGAAGGACAGAATCTCCCCTTAAAACAGTGTGTGGAAGCCCCTTGTTGGCAGGGACAAGTCAGTAGATCCTTTCAATCTACCATGAGGAATTGCTGCAAGCGACCTCAGTTAGATTTTGCCCAGCGGCACTGAGCAAGGATCCTACAGAAGACAGACTAAAGAAGCACACAGGGTATAGCAGAGTCATGCTTACATCAAATTCAAGCCAGTGGAACTGCTATGGAACTGGAGTTTGGAAAGAAAGGGGTGCAACCCTTTACGTTCATGATGGCGCAAATGCAGCAACTTAAGAGAAAAAACTCACAGAGGGCACTGACAGATTCTGGTCAAGGGCTGGGAACTGAGGGGCATCAGATCTCCTCTACAATCACCATAAGCAAGTATGTAGTTATCACTGAGACGAAGGAGGTAAGGGGACAACGCTTTATTAATGCACTCTGTTATCGCTGAAGCCAGAATACCATTAACTCCCCCATCCACCAACCACAACTTTTCAAGCATTCTAAGAACATTCTCTGCAGCGTGGGGGGCACAGACGCATATGGCTAAGGAAGGTAGGGGAGGAAAGGAACAACAAGGATAAACAACAAATGCCAATATAATCGATTCCGGCATATTACAGTTGCATCATGGGGTAATGGGTCTGCCAAGTTCAGCCTTTGGTCCTCTTGCACAGTGGGTGGCCATTTGCCTCATTACATGTCACATTCATCTAAAGAGAAGAGCACTTCAGAGCCATGGTTATTGTACCAATACTTAACCAATATTCGTTCTTTCCATTATTTATGCATGTGTGTAATCTACATCTTAAGATTAAAGTACTTCAAAGCAATTGTACATTTTCACTGTACCAATTAGAATTATTTATCATGTGATGGGCATTAAAGCTAAAAAAGGATTTCTATAACTCTTTACATGTTCTTGCTTACTAGGCTACACCCATATTGATCTATTAAAATTATAGGCAATGGTTAATTTTTTATGTCTCATTTTTCTTTTTTTTTTAAGCATAAGGTTTCCAAGATTAGGCAGGAGCATGTTTTTTTTTCTTCTTTATATTTGTTTGGCACTTGCTTGCCATACAAAATGAATAAATAACCATCATCCCAGCCTGCCAAGGCCAGATCTAGTGGTTTTGACAATGCTTATTTTGCGGTTTTTTTGTTTCTAGGATATTGTGTTTTAAACCTTTTGTTGTTTATGCGTATGTGTGTGTATGCTGCTATCAGCCTTGGTGCTATGCAAACAAACGATGGACGGAATGCTGAATAACTCATGCATTCAACCACAGTCGAGAGACTTGGGTCAAATCCATTGTTCTTTTGCTCACCATGCCACCCCAGTTTAGACCCAGCCAGATGCAAATCAGTCTTGACCCTGTTCCTCATGGGAACAGCCCAGCCCGAACTGCAAAGCCATGTCTTCCCTGGACCGGAACCAAGCATCTTGGGACCGGTTTTGGGGTATTACCCCTCATCAGCCAGGCTACCTTAAATCCAGTGGCACAGTGAGCAAGGGACCCAGTAAGTCGTAGGGTGACTTACCCACAGACGAAACACGTGTTGGCTGGCGGAAGAACTATTATTTGATTGAAGCAAAGACTTTGAGAACATTAGGACTCCTGAATGATTCTTGTGGATTTATGATTGCGTGTGCTCAGAGCTTTGTTTTCATTTATAGGCACAAAGGGGCAGATTTACAAGAAAGTGACGCATCTGTAGAGATGCGTCACTTTCCCTGCGCCAACATGCCCAATCCTTGCGTCACCGTGGATGCGCTGTATTTACAATACGGCGCACCATGGCGCAAGGATTGACAGATGCGTCAGAAATTCTGACGCATCTGTTGACGGAAAAGTCATGCATTGCTGGAGTCGTGTCTCAAGCACGACGCAACTCCAGCAATGTTCAGGGGAGCCCTATGCCTAACATGCTGCGTCACTCCTTACGCCTGCTTCAAGCAGGCGCAGGGTTTTGACGCAGCATGGACGTAAAAGTGACTCAGTGAAATCTTGTAGATTTCACTGCGTCACTTTTACGGGGCTTCCTGCAACGGAACGCCCACCCTGCATACGTTAAACCTGACGCAGGTTAAATGTGGCGCAGGGCTTCACAACGTGACGCATCTCCCTAGATGCGTCACGTTGTAAATGGGCCGCAACTTTTACGCTGCCGCTGTGTCACAAACGTGACGCAACTACGGTGCAGAAGTGACGCAAGGGGATTGTAAATCTGCCCCAAAGTTTGGGCATGCCCCTGCAGAAAGGGCTATGTCCAACACAATTGTTCTAGCCAATGTGCAGCTCTCTAATTTGGGAACTCTTTAGATGGAAAAGTGTACATTCCAAAGAACGGGGAAGTGGATGGACCATGAGGAATCTGCAGTATCCACCGGATTGTGACAAAAGCTCAGTAACTTGTTCTTCTGATTGAACTTCTAGTTACAGATTCCACACTTCTAGAGCAGCTGGTGGGTCTGTGGAATGCCTCATACTACAATATCCTGCAGAATTAAAGCCAAAATGCCCTTCCAATCGTACCTGGCTGTTAAGGCAGTAGTGCTTTGTGAAAATGAGAACAACACCTTTGTTGGAGCATGATAAATGTTCGGGATAGGCGCTTCTAATGCCAACAGCAGTAGCAACCTTGGTCTTGATGGAATGGGCCTTCAATACTTTTGGAATCTGCTTCTCGTCATTGCATATCAGATTTTAATGCAGAGCCATCTGAACAAAGTATGTTTCGGCACCACTTTTCCTTACTTTGCCCCAGTGAACCCCACAAAGAGCTGATTGTCCACCCGATGGTCATTGGCCTGATTGATGTAAAAGATGAGTGCCTTTTTGGGATCCAAACAATGGAGTCTTTGCTCCTCTTTCATCAGGTGAGGTGGGGCTAAGAACGTTCGAAGAGTGATGGCAGTGGCATAGCAAAAGGGAAGCGGGGCGGTCTGCCGCTGTGGCAGGAGTTTTTGGGGAGATGACCTCCTCCCGCTCCTACCTGCCGTCTCTGGGGTGTCAATCGCTCCCCCCACTTAAGGTCAGCAAGCAGGATGCAGGAGGCCAGTAGGTCAAGAAGCCTCAGAGCCATTCTCACTGAAACCCAGGACTAAGGCTGGAACATTGGGATCATAGCCCAAATTTTATGCACTCGCTGATCCGGAGAGAATGCCTGAAACTGCATCATTTTCAGGATGGCTCTGATGAAAAGGAGCCTCTACAAAGGAGTCAGGTGTGACTTCAGCACACTTATTGTGAACTCCAGCGAATGTTGACCATGATCTGGAGGAGGTCCTCAACTGACTATGGCAAGCCTGCCTTCAACAGCGAGTTGTCGAGGCAGATTAAGACTGGTACTCCCATCCTCTGAAGGTAGACTGCACCGATCACTATCACCTTTGTGAACACCACAGGGGCACTGGTGAGGCTAAAAGGGAGAACAGCAAACCAAAAATGGTTTTAACCGAAAATGGTTTTGGCCCACTTTAAAACTCAGGTAACACCCATGGGCCTGCAGGATGGGAATATGGAAATGGGCGTCCTACAGGTCAAACGCTACCGTCCATTCCCCTGAATCCAGGGCAGAAAGGACCTGGGCAAGTGTCAGCATTTTTTAATTTGTCTCCCACAGGAAGAAATTGAGAGGCTGAAGATCTAAAATAGAGTGAAGGATTCTGCACTAGAACATGACAGGAGGACATTAATTTCTGATCAGCAAGGGCAGGACCCTTTTTATGGCTCCTTTCTCCAAAAGAGTCTGAACTTCCTGCAGCAAAATAGACAAATGGTCCTCTGAAAACCACTCTGATATTGGTGGCCCGTGCGGAGGAAGGTAAAGGAATGGCAGGGCGTGGCCTCGCTGGACTATCTGCAGGACCCACCTGTCACATATTATGGCTTGCCACCTGTGAAGAAAATGATTTATTCTGCTTCCCCATTGTTTTGTTGCTAGTAATAGCAAATTCAAGCAACATGGAAGCTGCTGGAGGGGGCGGGAAGTGGGCAGTTCACTGCCCCTGTAGGCCTGGACAATGTCTGCTGGATCCCCCAAACTTGAAAGGACTAGAGTGCTTCTTGTTGGGGTGGTGCTCCATAACCCTGCATAAAGGCAATACCCCTAGCTATACCACAAACGGGGAGAAATTGTTGGGGATACTGCCTTGATGGTATGAAAAGGCTGAGGGAATGTGGCTCTACTCTTTTTACAGCACTCGAGGGCAGAGTCAGCCTTCTTGCCAAAAGCGATAGCTGTAAAAGGGCATATCAATGAGACTCACCTGAATATCACCTGAAAAGCCTATTGATCGTATCCACACATGGAGCCCGATCATGGCACTGTGCCTAAACCGTCGGTTGTGTCCAGGCCTGACCAGACAATGTGCTTAGCAGCATCTTGAACGGTCTGCAGGAAATTGCCATGAAATTCTTCTGGAACTGTCAGTAAGATCTTAGGGACAAAGTCCCATAATGTATTGGAATACCTTCCCAACCATCAGCTGGTGTTGACAAACTTGAGGGCAAGACTAACAGGAGAATACATTCTCTTCCCAAAAGCCTAAATTCTTTTTGACTCTCTGTCCTGGGAGGTAGTAGGGGAAGAATTAGGGTTAACTCTGCTAGTGGAGGCTTGCACTACCAGGGGAAGTATTCAGCCTATGGGCCTCTTGTAGGTCTAGATAGCAATTGTCATCCTCCTATTGTGGGGGAGAATTCTTCCCCAACACCACCATCACCATATACTAGAACAGTTGCTGAAGCACTCGGTGATGGCTCCTAGGTAAAGACACTGTCTTAAAGTCAGAGTGAATGAGAAATGGGGGCTAAGAACTGAGCCAGAACACAGCTTAGTCCAAGGTTGAGACAAATGTGGGTCAGAGTTGAACTGAGCAATGGGATCAACATCATCCTCATGAATCATCCGTGTTGGATTCAATGTAGCAGCAACTGGCATAGATCTTAGTGCCAGGCACTGAGTCAGTTCTGAGGTAGGAGCTGAATATGAAGTAGGTTCAGAAGGCACAGACAGCACAGAGGTGGACCCACAGGTGGTAAGCCGACTGGGGGCCTCCACGGATCCACGGGGTCCAGAGTCACACAAGAGGGAACTTGAACGGTACGTAAGACGCAGAGCATTGCCTTCCTAAATGACTCCATTTGTTGTGGCATTGATGAAAAAAACGGGAAATCTGAGGTGCATCGGAATCAGCTGCAGAACCGACTCCTCAGCTGAGGACTAGGAAGGAGACTGCAGGGCACTTTGACTTCCTTGAGGTTTCTAAGACATAGAGAGGTGAGGCAGGAATAAGGCCCGCTTGGACTTTATGTGCTTCATATTAGATTATTATTTACCCTAAGACTTGAACTGCAATGACATGTGTTGCAGGACCAGCCCCAAGAGCAGGAAAGGGCCTTTGCCCTTGGCTTCTAGTGGGAACGACCCTTACACGACTTCCTGCGGTGCTTAGCGACACACAGCTTGGCTTTTCAGTTCCAAATCGCCTATGCGTGCATCAGGGCATTCTTCACATGACTTCAAGTTATGGTCCAAGTGCATAAACCAGAGACACACATCTAAGGGCAGGTCTGTCACAGTCCACACAAGGCTTAAACCCTGTAGTTTCAGGAGGGATACATGTTCCCCTGAACACTGATAGAGATTTTGAGAGAAAAACCTTATGAACTGATGAGAAAATATAGGAGCTAGCCCCAAACCTGTGAACGAAGGTGAGAAAAGAAGGAAACTTTCATCAGTGCACTGGAGTGGCACCCATATGCAACTTTAGCTATTACTTTCAGCGCGGAGCAAAGTCATTGCAAAGCTGCACAAAACCACCTACTGGCATGCAGTGACTATGCTGAAAAATCTTTCAGATCCTGTCTGACGCATGGGGATATTCTAAATCTGCAGTTAGAGGCAGGGTCAGACTGGGACAGAAAATCGGTGCAGGCTCCCATATAAAAGTGGTCTCTATTCATGAATTAGATAGCTAAACAAGCATTGGGGAAGCCAAAAGTTTTCGCCTCTGCGAAATCTATTGGTTTTGTCAATTTACTTTTAGACATGTTGCACAGCAGTGCGAGCTGCTGGGCAACATGGGTCAAAGTTATATTTTAAAAAGTGCTATGACATGGTCATTGCTAACTATGTCATAACACTTTTTTCTTTTAAAACATGAGGCACACCAGTTCAAGTGTAAATACAGCGTGGGGATGGGGTACTAAAGTGACATGAGAGTGGTGGGTTAACAGGAACAAAAGGGACATGGGAAAAAAATAGGCAGTGGGCAGTTGTAGGGAAAATGGACAGCAGGGTGGGTGGTGGGAAAGCAGACGATGGGTTGACCATACTGTGCCATGCACATTTATAGAGTGTTTGGCTAATACTAAAAATAAAGTACCTTCAGGAGAGAATGACCATTGGAAGAACACTGGAAGCAAACAGGAAGATGTGTTGGGTCCATGCTCCACAGCATAGACAGAAGTCCGGAGAAGATTGCAGGAGGAAGTGAGTAGCCGGCAGGAAGCAGAAGGCCTGACCAGTGAGAAGTAAGGAAACAAGAGTAAAGTGGGCACCAAACAATGCTAAGAATTGGTAACTAATGGGCGGGCTCTAAGCCCTTTTTAAAGCCTGTTTTTTTTTTTGTAACAGAGTGGGCTGACAGCGCATGTGTGCTGTAGGTGAAACTTAAAAGTGGCCCATGTTTACAAATTAGGGCAGTTTTGCAGGGTGTGGAAGACTCCATGGATTTGAGCTTGCTGAAGGCAATGTTTGTTTTGGCAATGGTGTTTTAATATCATGGAAATCAACAGTAAAAGCCGGCCCAGGAAACCATAAAATACCCAAGGAACCAGGCCACACCTGACCTGTCAGACCAGCCATTCGGGCACTGCCTGACTGCCCTATAAGCCAGTCCAACCCTTATTAGAAGTATCCATCAGAATCTATGTATCTGGTTATAAAACAAGTAAATGAATATGTAGCTAGAGGCTATTGCATTTTGGCCAATCTAAACATATATTGCTGAGCTGTCAGAATATATGAATGGGGGCTATGGTTCTGTTGTTTATATTGAACTAAGGGATATGTAGTTATGGAGACAAATATAGGCCACTTAGTAATGTTAATGCTTAGTAAAAGAGTGTCAGGGAGGCCACTATGGTCATTAGCTACTATTGTAACCCTGTGTTCCCAGGGACCTGGAAGCGGCGATCAAACCTAACCTCAACAGCCTTGCGTTAACTACTGAGCCACATGAAACTAAAGAAGAATGAATATACAAGAACACAGTCCTTCTCCTTTGAATCCATGGCCAGTGTTGTAGCGCAAACATGTTGGGCCTCATAAATAGCAAACCTATTAGGTCCTCCGATGGATCTTGTTCTGTGATGAAAGTGACCAGAATACTTAGGGGATGAACAATTATCATGTGAGGATGTGGAATAAGATAATTGTTAATATTCAATAAGTCAAAGTAACCTCCCAGGTAATTTCTACCACCCAATAAGTTAATCATAGTTCAGATTAATTTAGCCCCAGCACATAATGAAACAGAATCAGCAGAATATTCTTTATTGAATTGTATTTTCATCTGGCTTCAAAATATTTGTATACTATTCTATTTTTAAATTTGATCAGATTTAATAAGCATTAACAAGCTTGAGAAATCTAGACATGAAGGGAACTCTCTTCCTCAGCCAAGGGAGATTTTATCCTAAGAAAAAGAAAGTAAATATATAGGAAAAGCAGTTGTTTCTCATACCAACCTAATTAATGAAAGTTCAGTAGTTTACCCAAAACCAGTTCCATTCATGGACAGAATGATCTGCTTCTGTCCGCACTGCAGTGTCAATGCCACAGTGGCTTGCTGGAATCCTTTCTGCCGGAAAGCTTCCACTATGCAAGCGTACCAGCAGGTAGCAAATGCAGTATTTCGTCACAGGTCGCGTTGTTTCTGGAAGTCCAAATCATCAGTCTCTGTACTGCAAGATGGGTAGAGGGGAGATGGACAAGATAGGGGCTACCAATGTTCAAAGTTTTGGCAATTATACTCCATCGATTCCAGGTTTTCACCCCTTGACATAACCAAATATGTCGGACCACTCTGTCCCATAGGTTAGTTTTCGATGAGATGAGATGATGTAGTAGGTAAAGTATACAAATCCGGAAGAAGTCAGCAATCCAATACTTTGCATTTTCCTTAAGACCACTGTTCTTTAGTCATATGATTGGCTGTGACACTTAGGAAGTAGGTGAGTCAACTCAAGCAACTAGTCAACACCCCCACCCACTACGCCGGCCACACGCTCGACCCCCTCTTCTCATCCAGCAAGCACGTCACCTTCAGCCACTCCACCGGACTTCACTGGACTGACCACAGCTGCGTCCACTTCAGCTACAAAAAGAACACGGTCCACCACCACCCGGAGCAGGTTCCCCACAGAAACTGGAGCAAGATCACCGTCGACCAGCTCGCCACCTCCCTCAGCCAGAACCCACCTGTCAGAACAACGGACCCTGACACAGCAGCCCTCGACCTCACGCAGTGGCTGACCTCCTGTGCCGATGACCTCGCCCCACTGAGGAACCCACTCACCAGGCCCAGAAGCAAGAAGGCCCCCTGGTTCACCAACGAACTCAAGGACTCCAAGAAGGCCTGCCGCACCCTCGAGAAGGCCTGGCTCCTCGACAAAACCGCCGACAACATGACCACCCTCAAACTCGCCACCCGCAGACATCACCAGCTCATCCGCACCACCAAGAAGAAATCTCTGAAGGAACGACTGGACAAGAACGCCCATGACAGCAAGGAGCTCTTCAACATCGTCAAGGAGTTCTCCAACCCCAGCACCGGTAACAACGACATCACTCCCTCGCAGGACCTCTGCGACTCCCTCGCCTCGTACTTCCACCACAAGATCGCCGACATCCACAACAGTTTCGGCGCTCCACCCCCGCACCCATCGGTCGAACCTACGCACCCCGCCGCCATCCTCCAAACATGGACCGAGGTGACCCCCGAAGAAACGACACGCATGATGAACACCATCCACTCCGGATCCCCGACCGACCCGTGCCCCCACCATGTCTTCAACAAGGCCGCCTCTACCATCACACCCCACCTCCGAGACATCATCAACACCTCCTTCGACACAGCAACCTTCCCGGAGAGCTGGAAGCATGCCGAGCTCAGTGCCCTGCTGAAGAAACCAACAGCGGACCCGACCGACCTCAAGAACTTCCGCCCCATCTCGCTCCTACCTTACCCCGCCAAAGTCATCGAGAAGGTCGTCAACAAGCAACTGGCCGCCTTCCTCGAGACGAACGGATCCCTCGACCCATCGCAGTCCGGATTCAGAGCCAACCACAGCACCGAGACCGCCCTCATCGCAGCCACCGACGACATCCGAGCCCTGCTCGACAACGGTGAAACAGCGGCACTCATCCTCCTAGACCTCTACGCAGCATTTGACACTGTCTGCCACCGCACCCTAGTCCAACGCCTCAACGACACCGGCCTCCAAGGGAAGGCTCTGGACTGGATCATCTCATACCTCTCCGGCAGAACTCAGAGAGTACGCCTCCCTCCGTTCCGCTCTGAGGCAACCAAAGTCATCTGCGGAGTCCCGCAAGGATCGTCGCTCAGCCCCACTCTCTTCAACATCTACATGAAACCCCTCGCTGCCATCGCACGCCAACACAACCTCAACATCATTTCCTACGCCGATGACACCCAGCTGATTCTCTCACTCACCAAAGACCCCAACACCGCCAAAGCCAGCCTACATGGAGGGATGAGAGACGTCGCCGAATGGATGAACATCAGCCGCCTGAAATTGAACACGGACAAGACGGAAGTCCTCATCCTGGGACCGTCGCCCTCTGCATGGGATGACTCCTGGTGGCCCCCGGCCCTAGGCACCGCACCCAAGCCAACGGACCACGCACGCAACTTGAGCGTCATCCTGGACTCCTCCCTATCGATGACCAGACAAGTCAACGCCGTCTCCTCATCTTGCTTCCACACCCTCCGAATGCTCCGCAAGATCTTCCGATGGATCCCGACCGAGACCAGGAAGACGGTCACCCAGGCCCTCGTCACCAGCAGACTAGACTACGGAAACACCCTCTACGCCGGTACAACAGCCAAGCTTCAGAAGAGACTTCAGCGTATCCAGAACGCCTCCGCCCGACTCATCCTGGACGTCCCACGACGCAGCCACATCTCGAGCCACCTGAGAGGCCTGCACTGGCTCCCGGTCAACAAGAGGATCACGTTCAGACTCCTCACCCACGCACACAAATCCCTCCACGACCTGGGCCCAAGGTACCTCAACGAACGCCTGACCTTCTACACGCCCACCCGCCAGCTACGATCCGCGAATCTCGCCCTCGCCGTCGTCCCTCGCGTCCAGAGAGCCACCACCGGAGGAAGATCCTTCTCCTACCTGGCGGCCAAGACATGGAACTCCCTGCCCGTCCACCTGCGGCTGACCCAGGACCACCTCGCCTTCAGGAAGCAGCTCAAGACCTGGCTGTTCGAGCAGTAGCAGACCCCCTCCCCCAAGCGCCTTGAGACCCTTCCGGGTGAGTAGTGCGCGATATAAATTCCATGATTGATTGATTGATTGAATGTTCTCATTCCTTGTCAGCCCTTTCCTAAGTATTGTGTTCTAGGAAATAACAATGGTGTTGCAAATCTAGTCAAGTATGCTACAAACGTGAAATAAATCATTTGCATGTTAGAACACAAGTAGAAACTTTACAAAAGGTTCAGACTATTTAGTTCATAAATTCATACTAGGAGAGAAAGCAAGTTTTGAGGCCTTCATGAAATGCAGCTTGTGCACAATAAATTTGTGTTAAAATATAAATCTCACATTAGTCAAAATAATAGTATATTAGTTCTTCAATTAGGCAGATCAATATTATCTCAATATGAATTGCAATTAATTCATGTAAGGATAAGTTACCCATAAAAATGTTTTAACACTTCACTGTTATTTCACGTATAATTTTGTATGTTTCTTTGCATATTATAGGTTAATACATAATTCAGAATTTGAAAGCACATTTGAAATAAACCTTTACGAAGCACAAATTATAACATCACTTTGTGTAACATCTATTTTTCTCGTCAATGCCAGTGCTCACATTACACATTCTAGTGTTATTAACCCTTTTCCTAACACAATCAGAAATGTTCTGGGTTATCATTTATTTACCATATTCATCGATGCATGAAAACTTATGACAATAAAATTGTTAAACTTCACATTAGCTTACTGACTGTTAAGTGTTACCAGAAACCTACGTCTAACATTATCATGCTTTTACGATGCAGTATCTAAATCGAGTATCGTTTGTATGTTTTCTTAATCTTGATAACTAGACACACATTTGTCATTATTGTAAAATGTCACAAATCAATATTCAGGGTACAAGTGTAGAGATAGATGAAAGATAACATATATGTTCTATCACCAGGAACAAGTTCTCACCCATGACTGTAATCCACTCTAAGACCTTCAAAAGGAAACTCAGGAACCAAGTTCCCTTGCTACATTTCCCCCGTCTGGGACCTTAAATCCATCCTCAACAACCTGTAATAATGCACACTAAAAGCAACAGTAAAAACTCCAAATTCTGTGTATTTTTGTAAATGATCTAATTTAACCTAAGCTCTAACGGTATAACAGCAATATATGTTTGGATATTTTGGTGGTTTAGTAAAAGTAGCACAAAAACAGAAATAAACAAGACAGCCCAGCATCTGCAATAATATCCCATATCCATCAGGACTTCTAAGCCCTGCTCTAATTTATGAAGGAGCTGAAAACATTCCTCTTTAAAGAGCACTACATCATGATGCACCAACAAGCCACTTTCGCTCTTAGAAACCAGCTGCTCCTTAAATTACTCATTGACAGTGTCTTTGCTGGAGACTATACAGATCTCCACTGCCTTTCAGCTTTGGTTTTCGCTTTATAAATTTTCATGCATCCATAAAAATATTGTATATCATTCAAAGTCCACAGTAAGCAAGGAGTCACAAAATGGTTACTTGGTTGTAGGAGCAGTTTTGCAGCTTGAAGAATTTTCTGGATTCACATGCAAAGTCTAGTGGTTGGGTCGGGAATCGCCTCTTTCTTAGTCCTCTATCTGTCAATGGGCCAGATGTATCAAGAATTGCTTTTGTGATTCTTAAATAGCGAATTTTACCGATTCACTATTTAAGAATCGGAAAATGCAATGTATGTTGGATTTGCAAAACAAATTGTGAATCCTACATATTCCTTAAAAGCGAGTCACAAATTGCGATTCGCTATTAGGGAATACATTCCCATTCATTCCTATGGGCATAGAGGCCCATAGGAATGAATAGGATTGCATTCGCAAATTGCGAGTACCATATAGGTACTCGCACATTGAGCATGCAATTTCAAGGGTACCAAAAGGACACCCTTTTGCACCCCTGAAATATGCATATGTGCACAAGCAGGGAATATATGTGCGCCACATGGCACTTAGAAAAATGCAAAATTGTGCATTTTTTCTATGGATTTGCAATTTACCTCCAACTTGAAGTTGGTAGTGTTGCAGGGATTCTGCTTATACACAGAACTATGCGTAGAACCCCAGGACCTCAGTGAATTGTGGTGTACCAGAAACTCACCTCAGAACCCAGAACCCAGTATCCGGCTAGCATAAGTGTCCCATTCGTTATCCGAGATTTAGCTCGGCGATCCCAATGAAAAGACAACCCAGAACAAGCTACTCAGTGTACTCTCAGGAATGGTGGGAATCGGAAATACCTGTTTGTATATTATTCTCACATCAGTCCACAACAAGAATCAAAAGAGACACGGTGAAAATAAAAAGAGTTTATTTTTATAGACCACGTGTCCTAAGATGCAGTACTTTGGCTAATACAAGCAGACAAATGATTATAATCAAAACCATCAGCATTGTTACAATACCATAGAATATAAAAGGAGTGATCATGTTATAAATGACAGTTGATACTACCACCTTCCCTTTACTAAGAAGCTAATATTATTATTATGCTAATAAAACGTCTCTTAGGCTTGAAGGGGGGACCCCATACCTCAAAGATCAGCTTAGTGAAATCACATCACAGGAGCATCAGGAGTCTTCTCGCAGGAAGGCTCGTCTTCGGTCTGAATATTAAACATGATGTCTGCAATATTAAAAGCACCAACTTTCAGGTATTCGCAGCTGCCTTTGTGTTATGGCTAAATAGTGGGTCGATCAACCTAGAGTGGAAAACATGCATTGTCTAACAACCCAGACTGTTTGTTACACCATGTACAGACCAAGGTCGCTGCGCAGAGCTCGGGATGGTAACAACAGATTGCTTTCGTGTGAGGCAAAGCGCGAGTCAGCAGTTTGTTTAAACAATAACATGTAGACGCAGTGTCGTGTGCAAAAGCAGCAAGATGGCTTTCTAACATCTAACGTGGTTATGCTAACTTAACAATGTATGTACGTATTAAGGGAGTCCTTACTACATGCCCCCTTGATCGAAGCACTAACCAGTAGGGAAGAAATGAGAGAACGCAGAGTTCAAATTCGACAGAGCAGAACAAGGCGTATGCAAATTGAAATCAAATTTCGTTTTAGAGAAAGTTCGAAAGTCAAAAAAAAAAAAAAAAAAAGGATAGTGGATGACAGTTCACTCAATCCATGAACGTGTATGCAGCATACGTAGCAACAGCTTCCAGCAGAAAATCGTTGGCACGGCCACTAAAGGTTTCAGCCATCCAGTTAATCAAAGAAAAGGAACATACATGTTCTTCAATCAGCGGAGCCTCTAGCACCATCAGAGGGCAACCAGCGTGTACTTCCAAATAACTCATATCCAAGAAGTCATTTGCCGCCCTTGCGATGTCCCAATTACCCAGGATTCCATGCGCCGCACCACAGGCCATAATCCGAACACCAGAACAGGCGAACTCGTGAGACACTAAGGGCCTCATCAGTCGATCATAATCCGGGTCCGGAGACACCGTGTTGGATAAGCACAAATCCAGAGGCCATTCAAAGGGACAATCTAGGCAGTGAAAGACAGGTTGCACGCAGGTGAAGTAGGAATACCGGAAGGATAATCCATATGCCAGGCTCAAGGTCGCCAATGGTAGGGTACCATAATGTTCAAGCATCCTGTCACGAAGAAGATGTAGACGGGGCTGGTTGTCGTGAGGCACAGAAAGTGCAGCCATTCCGTAGTATGAAAAGTAAAAGTAGCACACCTGCCACCAGCGCCAGAATCAGCGGAACACCGCCAAAAACGCTCGAAAAAATAGAATGAAGAAATGCCGGAACCACACCAAAAATAGTTTGGAAGGAGGTCACGAGGCCTGAGCCTACAAGTTTAAAAAAATGAGCCAGGCCAGTTGTGGACGAGGCATTGAAAATTGTTTGGATCAAAGCTCCAAAATGAAGGGGGAGGTCAGTATTCAAAAGCGCCTGTACCTCAGTGCGCGTGTTTGCCACGTGAAGGACAAATGTTTCTCGGGAGGAGGTCAATGGCACCTCCTTTTGGGACAATAGAGCTCTTATTCTGCTCATCTTGTTGAACTCTGCTTTCAAGGTCGGAATCGAAGGCCAGATCGAAACATCCAGCCGCCCATGCGGGGGAGGAAATAGAACATTATTGCAGCAGACTACTCTCTGCGATACAGTTACTATATATGGGATCCCCACTAACATCCCGCAGCAAGCTTCAATATTCAAAATCAAATAACTACCGTTTGCAAGCAGCGTGAAAGATGGTGTAATCACTGGCACTGGGATACCTTTGAGGACGCAGGCCAAATTCGGGGCGTGTACATTGCAAGCACCGTGTAACTGAATGTGCCTACATACTACAGAATGATCCCTCACCTTTCAGATAAACCTCAGTACCGTCTCTTGTACATCTATACGTAAAAGGGAGGGACCAAACCTCATGTATGAAAGCGGTACCCAGCTGTTCATATCTACCCAGAGCATAGTGTTTCATACAGGACGTAAACTTAAAAAGCGCGAAAGGTAGCGTGATCAACCCATGTACTAACCACACGGCCGAATTTAATTCCGCCACAGAGAAAGGTAACGGCTCCAACTTTTCAATGTGTAACAATGAATACGTAGCATCTTTCATGGACATGAACTGTTGCTGTACACTAAGATTAAAGGGAAGGAATAATGATGTCGTATTCAGTTAGTCCCAGGGGACCTTTCCTGCCTTTAACGTTTGTAAAGTCCATGCAAATTGCATAACAGAACGCAACTGGTTTTGACCATGGTACAATACAGACATATCATCATGTACAATATCAACAATTGAAGAAACAATATTGTCTAATGTATAAATTCTGGAAGAAAGAGTGTTAATGCTGTTATCTATGACGGCTAATACCTTTTCCATATTCGCTTGATCAATAGCCCTCAATCTGGAAGCCGCCTAAATTTGCGACAATTTCCATACTTCGTTGTAAATAGCATATGCCCACCTTTTGGATCTGCCACCCACAGGACCCCTAACAAAATCATTCAAATCTATTTTGTCATGTAATCTTGATAAATGAACTTTGACAGATGCCAAGGTGGAATGTCGCAGCCAGGACTGACATAATTTCCCTACAGAGTAGGTAGTTACTGTATGAGAGGACTCAAACCGAGGGTCTACGCGTTGCTGCGTATATCCCGGTTTCAGACCTAGAAAACGACGTTGACAGGTATCGGAACTGCTTTGCCAAATTAACCATCCTTCACAACTAAAGTTCGAAATATTGAAAGATGTATTAGAAACCAATGACTGCAAAGCAGGGAGGGACATATCTGTGTGGTTATCCCAATTTGGGTAAGCGCCCAGATCCGGAACAGAAGGGGAATTTAGTTTTTTAGAAGTGGCCAATCCGAAACAGGTGGTCTGGAAGATGGTTGAATTTAAAAACAACATATGATTTGGTACAAGACAGGCACGATGTAAAGCCTCAGTTCCCTGAACCTGCCACGGTTTGGAACCCCAAACCGATTTAAGATCAATAGTAGCCTTCCACAAATCGTAACCTTTGATTGACAACTCATCCATAAAGGACTTAGAATAGAGCAATTTGGTGTGTGTCAGTCTAACCTTCGAGGCAGACTCAGGCAGCACTCTAAAATAAAAGGATGCCGGGTCGGAAACACTGAAATCAGTAAAATAAGTATACTTATCAACTAATGTAGGTGAACTGCCGAAAGAGGGGGTGGGACAGTGTTCCCATTGGGTAAAATTTACAAAATTACGAAAAGTGTTCGCTTTATGCAGGAAGTGATTGCCATAATGCTGAAAACAATACTGTTCTGCATAGTTAGCCGCATTCTCATATAAATCTTCTGCATCAAAAGCGGCATAATATTTCAAATCAGAAAACAGTGCTTCAATGGCATGAACATCCCAATCATCAGAACGAATGTTCTGCTTAACCACATCACCCATAGAAACACGAAATACATTAGGTACATTGATGACCTCTGTAGGACCATGAATTTGGAATTTAACAGCGTCCCACGCAATTCCATCCAAAACGGGCCAGGCAGTAATATTCACAAAAGTCTGGTCTCTTCTCATGATGTGGGACGATGAGTGGGGGGCCAAAGTTCCATTGATAAGTCTAATTGTAGATCTTTCTTTAAGATAGTGTCCATTTACCAGACGGAAAAACACTATTACAAATCCAATGGACATAAACAAAAAAATACTTATAAGGACCAGCCAGATATATGTCCAAGGGGGAATCCAAAAATGTCTTTTGAACCAGCTAGCAAAAATAGCAATGTTCGAAGGGGAAGTACGAGGCTATGAGTTAGTGTCAAAGGAGAAACGTGACTGGTCAACCGCCGTAGATTGTAAAACAGGCGAGTGACCATTTGTAGGATAAGCATACTCAGTCTCTTCGGGCAGACCACCAGCCGGCGGTATTAACAAGGGATCAGTAACTGACTGCATCTCGATGGCAACATCAGACAAGGTGTTAGAAGCAGGAACCAACACTGAATTTCTTTGCATTGTCTGGCAGGAAACTGCTGGAGTAAGACTAAGAAGTATCGGTCACTCGCTGAAGTTTGACATTGTCAATAGAGATGTACCTGTTTTCTTTGCGACCAGGAAGTGGAGGTAAAACGACTGTTCTTGTACCCTGCACTCCAAGCACTGGAACTGGTGCACGATAAGAGGGGCCGAACTCCTTCTTGTTCTCCACCTTCTCACGGACCAGGTCTCCAACTCGGGGTAGCCAGCCGACTACCGGAATCTGAACCTCAGCTTCAGACGTGGAGGGCAAGTGTTCCTTCGAAAGAGTGTCTCTGGCTTCTTGTAGGGTCTGCAAAACAGCACAGTGATCATCTACGTCAAAGGGTGCGGTCGACGCCGCCATGTCTAGACCATCAAGCTCCGGGACAAACATTCTGATTCCGAAGAGCATCATGTACGGGGTCCGCCCACCCAGAGACCTTCTAGGGAGATTATTAAGTGCACGTTGGACGTTATACAAATGGGCTAGCCAGTTCCGGCCTGTGCCTAAAACACGTGCTGTCAAAGATTGCTTTAAGTCACGGTTCATTCGCTCCACCACACTATTACCCTCAGGTCGGTAGGGGGACGAAAATTTGACTTGGACCCCCAAATTTCTCATAGCCTCCTTGTAAGCCTTAGAGGCGAACGCAGGGCCCTGATCAGAATGGAAGGTACCACACGCAAAAGTTCCCACAAAGACACGCAAATCCCTGATGACAGTCCGCGAGTCAGCACTCCTTTGTGGCCATACCCAGAGAAAACGTGTGCACGAATCCACTGCAACCAAGATATACTTGTACGCAGTATCAGAAGAAAAAGGACCGCAGTGATCTAGATAAACACAACCAAATGGTTTATTAGATATGTACAACTGTGTTTGTGGTGGGCGCGCAACAGTGGAAGGTTTAATCTGTTGGCAAATGTCACAATCAAGAACATAAGCGCGCGCTTGTCTATATAAACCAAACCACCAGTAACGTTGTTGTAACAGAGATATAGTAGCGGACACGCCGGCGTGGGCTGACGCCAACCCCTCGTGCGCTGCTAGTATCAGAGCTGGTCTGCAGTCCGCGTTGGGAATAATTCTGTCACCAACGTCGTTAATCCTCACTAACGGGACGTTATCAGGACTTAAGTGATAAAAATAACGAGAAGGAAAACCCTTCGGGTAATCACTTCCCTTCTCTGTAGCAGCAATAGCTGCCAAGATGTCATCATCAATCTTACTTTTGGATCTTGTAACTGCTGCCACTAAGTATGTAGCCACTGCGGTTTTTGCTGCCTCATCAGCCAAGCTGTTACCGACAGCATGGACACCAAGTCGTTGATGACAAAGAGTGTGAATAACATTCACGAGAGGGAGACGTTCTTTAAAGTCTGCCACTCGAACCCAAAGCAGTTTATGATTAATTGTGCTACCTTTGGTATCTCGATAATCGTTCTGAGACCAGAAGTGTAAGTTGTCATTGTAGGACTGGACACAATAAAAGGAGTCACTTACTATAAGAGTAGTAACTCGGGGATCGGCAAACTCCAGTGCAAGCACCAGAGCCCGGAGCTCCGCCAATTGCGCGGTACAATCACCCAATGACTGCGTATGCACTGCATCAGATTGGAATTCACCAGTTACGAATGTACCCACGACAATTGCGCAAGCCGCAGAATAGGCATGCTTTGATCCAATCGCCGGCTGCGCCGAGCCGTCAGTGTATATGACACAATGGTATTCTTCGAGCGGGCGCAAAGACAGAGGAGCCGGATGAACAAATTCATACTGCAAGTACTCCTGAGTCTGTAAAGAGGCGTCAAAGATATAAGTGACATCTGGTGATGTCAGAGTTGTTGCCCATTGTATCCACCGTGGATGCAAAGCTTTAGAATTTGGTACACTTGCTTTAGTCACTGCCTCTAGGGCAGGATATGGGGTTACAACCAGAATCTGTTTTCCATGCGACATTGCTCGTTCTTTAAGGATCGCCATCTGTACTGCCGTCAGAACTTTCTCGACAGTGGAAAAACGTAATTCAGCAGAGGTGTACAAGTGTGATTTATACGTAATGGGGACTGTATCGCCCTCATTGAACGTCAAATACGTGAAACCCACCGCGCCCGGTACTATTCTTATTACCAGGTTAGTGCGGTTATCACGTGTCAGTAAGTATTGTGAAGCAAGAAGATCAGCCTGTAAAGACTGTAGAATAGCAGAATGTTCTAGCTGCCAGCTAGACTTCGAAAAAGAAGGTTGTACCAAGGCGTAAAGCGGCTTGATACGCTGGGCATAATCAGGAATATACGTACGTCCGAAATTCAGAAAGCCCAGCAGAGATTGTAATTTTTTCAGTGTTGTAGGAGCACGCAAGCACGCGCACTTCTCCAGAAAGTGAGGAGCCAATCCCTTACCCTCATTGTTGAGCTCGTAGCCCAAAAACAACACTGTATATTCCGCGATGTGAGACTTCGCAAAATTAAATTTGTAGCCATAGTCCGCAAAACTGACTATAATATTGTCGACTCGAGACAGATGTGGCATCAGCTTATCATCCGTGAGGTAGATATCGTCAACATAGGAGTATGCGTCGGGGTCTATTCTCTCTAAGAGAGAGACCACGCGAGCGGAAAAGACGCCAGGGCTGTTTTTATAGCCCATGGCTAATCTTGTGAACTGTTTTTGTTTGCCGCCCGAAGTAAACGCCGTCCACTGGCTACTCAGTGTGGACAGGTTATGGCTAAAAAAGCCATTGGAGATGTCAAGTGTCGTTTTAAATCTCTTACGCACGAGACTATCGACAAGAGCCGAGCTATGAGTATTCTGTACCGCGCAGGTCCGGCAATGCGAGTTTAAGTGCCGGTAATCCAAAACTAAACGGTACGACCCGTCAGGCATCGTCACAGTGAATAAAGGGTTATTCATAGGGGACACACAAGTTTCAATAACACCCTGATATTCCAATTGTTCAAGGATTGCCGCGACGTGCGGTCTAGCTTCACGACGCACGGGATATTGGGGTTGAGGCTGGGGCATAGACCGCAATGGAATCTCATGGCAGGGGGACAACCGGTCCCATCCCACCTGAGTACGATACACCGCCGGCGCAAGCGCCAGCGCCCACTCCTCAGCGTACACTTCAGCCTGGTCCTTAGGCACTGTGTGCGCAAAGGACAGGAGGATTACCTCCTCCCCTCTAGGAGCTTCTAAAATGAAAGCTGGGGGCCAATCTGCCTCCGCTAGGAGGATATCATAGGTGGTAGTCAGATTATCCCAAAAAATCCCCTTTATTGTACGTTGTATGTCACCCTCAATCAGTAAGACTATTTCGTAAAGTCTATCAGGGGGAGCCACTCTGGTGTCAGCTGTTTCAACAGTAACCAAAATATCAGTTGCTGTCGCCGCCAGAAATGGACGCAGAGCTTGACGGACTATGGTAATTTCCGCTGCGCTGTCCAGTAGCGTCAGCGCCCATGTCCGGTTCCGAAGCTGTGTCCGCACTATCTGAGGCATACCTTGCCGTCAGAGCAGCCACTTTCTTCTTCTGAAACGGGGGTCTTTGTCGTGCAAATTCGTCCTGCTTGCCTTTACCTCAGTCTGTCGGGGCTGGTCATGTGTTTGTGGAGCACCCCGACCTTTGCCACCGCCTCCGCCACTGGACTGTGAAGCCGATGTTTCCTGTGAAGAACGAGGAGAACGTTGTTCAGAAACCTGAAACCTATCAGGAGACTTAATAGTAGCACGATCACGCAGATCATAAGTGCTCTCACTACCTGACTGAACGGGAGAGGCAGGCTGAGAGCCCTGCTTCTGCTGCTGCTTTCCCTGCTGTTTTGACCGCCAATTCTGTTTCGGAAAGTTTGGACGGTCATCCTTACCAGAGGTTTCCGCCTTACCCTGCTGCTTAATTTCGGGAGTTTTGATCACAGGTTTAACTCCTAAAGAGCTACGACCCAAATCTCTGTACGCTGACGAGATTATTTTCGCAAACTCCCGCGGCTTATCCTCATCAGCAACTTTCTTCAGTTCATTACGAACTTGGAACTGCATAGCATCACCCTTAAGGTTACACATTATCATGGAAGCCACCAGGTCAAACTGTCCGAGGAGTCGCATTCCTAATTCTATCGCAGACTCCGCACCGTGATTATCTTGAACACGCTTAATAACGGAGGGCAGTACCGACATAGACGGAGTGCCAAAGCACTGCGAGTACGTCGCTGCAAAGACCTTGCCCCAGTTTACACAATCATCAATGTCGGGGACCAAGTCTTTAGGCAAACTAATGGTAAGGATCCTGTGTTTCTCCACAGGATATGTATTCGGGTATACCGCTTCTATCTGGTCAAACTTTTCAGCAAGCCAAAAAGGGAAATCATCCCTAGTTTGGGGGCGCTTGCCCATAACAGAATTAACCATAACAGGACTAATGACCACCGCGTTGTGGTCAGTAGGCTGTCCCGCAACAGCAGGTGCCCCCGCCTGCACATTGCGTGACACGTACTGCACTAAAGCCCTATACACTGCAATAAGGGCAGTGTGTAGTACACGCAATTCAGCCACCGTCACCGTGAGGTAACGGGGATGAGGCGTAAATCCGGCTAGTACCGGCCAAGTGGCCCCTGCAATTGATAAGGGGCCCATTCTTGGTGGTATAACCGCATGGGGAAGGGCGCCATTAAACCAAATAAGATGCTGCCAAGCAGATATTGGTATTTCCTGTGTCCTATACGGTGTATAGTTCGCTGGTACTGCAGTGGCAGTGTAAGAATGAAAGGAGTTATCATCCTCACTCACTGCCGGAAGCGTCACCCAAGAGTAGAACAACTCAAAGGGATGAGCTGCATCGGCTCCTACCACAAAGATGACGTTCATACCAGTGTCCGGCACCCCATACTGCGTCAAATGACGTTTCAGAGCTGCACGGCTATGCGCCGCTATTTCTACCGCAATAAGGACAAGCTACACTCGAAGTAATCAGTAGCACAAGGGTTCAATAACCTTTTTAATGATCAAGCTTGAAGAAACCAATATCAACAGAAATAGGTAGGTTTAAATCCGTCAGACTTGTTATCCGGAAACAAGAATGAGGGTGTTGTGGACTAATATAAGCACTACTAAGGCGTTTCAACTCATAGACCAAACGTTAGGTGCTTATACACAGAACTATGCGTAGAACCCCAGGACCTCAGTGAATTGTGGTGTACCAGAAACTCACCTCAGAACCCAGAACCCAGTATCCGGCTAGCATAAGTGTCCCATTCGTTATCCGAGATTTAGCTCGGCGATCCCAATGAAAAGACAACCCAGAACAAGCTACTCAGTGTACTCTCAGGAATGGTGGGAATCGGAAATACCTGTTCGTATATTATTCTCACATCAGTCCACAACAAGAATCAAAAGAGACACGGTGAAAATAAAAAGAGTTTATTTTTATAGACCACGTGTCCTAAGATACAGTACTTTGGCTAATACAAGCAGACAAATGATTATAATCAAAACCATCAGCATCGTTACAATACCATAGAATATAAAAGGAGTGATCATGTTATAAATGACAGTGGATACTACCACCTTCCCTTTACTAAGAAGCTAATATTATTATTATGCTAATAAAAGGTCTCTTAGGCTTGAAGGGGGGACCCCATACCTCAAAGATCAGCTTAGTGAAATCACATCACAGGAGCATCAGGAGTCTTCTCGCAGGAAGGCTCGTCTTCGGTCTGAATATTAAACATGATGTCTGCAATATTAAAAGCACCAACTTTCAGGTATTCGCAGCTGCCTTTGTGTTATGGCTAAATAGTGGGTCGATCAACCTAGAGTGGAAAACATGCATTGTCTAACAACCCAGACTGTTTGTTACACCATGTACAGACCAAGGTCGCTGCGCAGAGCTCGGGATGGTAACAACAGATTGCTTTCGTGTGAGGCAAAGCGCGAGTCAGCAGTTTGTTTAAACAATAACATGTAGACGCAGTGTCGTGTGCAAAAGCAGCAAGATGGCTTTCTAACATCTAACGTGGTTATGCTAACTTAACAATGTATGTACGTATTAAGGGAGTCCTTACTACAGTAGTAAATTGCGATTCCTTAAAGCAGGGTCATAATTGAAAAAGCGCTTCCTCCTTTGTCCCTAGTTGTGTGGCTATCGACTCTCGTCTTAATGTATTTTATTCTGTTTTGGTGTGATTTTAACTCAATAAAATTGATCCAAGAAAAACCAAAGCGCTTCCTGCATTGCATTTAGAGAATCGCAAAATGCGATTCTCTAAATGCATTCGCAAAATAGGTAATCGCAAAAATTGCGATTCCCTATTTTGTGATTGCCTATTGGAATGATACATCCCAAAAGGTTTTTTGCCCTCCATGCCACTAGAGTCAAACTATCTTGGCTGATGAGGGTTGAAACCCCAAAACCAGTCCTAGGATGCTTGTTTCCAGTCCAGGAAGGACCTTGCCTGGCAGTTTCGGGCACAGGGTCAAGACTGATTTGCATATGGGTAGGTTCAAACTGGAATGGCATGGTGAGCAAAAAAACGATGGATTTAGGCTCAGGTCTCTGTACTGGGGTGAATGTATGACATTGTTATGCATTCTGTCCATCAATTGTTCTTTTTTCCATTTAGCGATGCAGCATTTCGGCATTGTCCATCTTCCAGCCTCTCTCAAGACTTCAATACGTCTACTTGGAGGTTTTAGGTGTCCAATTCTATGTCCTCAGAGCCATGTTGCTAAAACTGTGATTGACTGGCCTCGGTGAAATACTAGTCCTTTTTTTTAATTATTAGTAGGTCCTGAACAGATGATAATTTCATCATCCTGCCTTGTGCTGTCTCCATCATGTTAGAAAACCAAGTCTGCCTGGCACATTGTGGAGTTATCATTATTATTGTCATGGCTATAGATCTGCATTTGTTGAGCACTAACTGTATCAGTGGAATTGGAGAGAAAAGCATATGCAAATTACCCTGAATAATTTATCCTTCGAGTACTCCCTTGGGATAGGAAATGTGAATTCATTAGAACATTCCCTTGGGCAAGGCAATGCGAATTTTAGGATGAGAAGTCTTGGCATTTTGTGTTTGCGTGTGTTATGAAGAGATCTTTTTCTGGTTGGTTCTATTCCTGGAACATCCATTGTATTAGCTCCAATTTGTGAGAGGCACTTGCCTACCTGTTTAACCAGCCTGGATCAACGTTTTGAAAGCCTAGCAGGGGCATGGCCACAGTTCATTGTTTGAAGGGTCTTTTAATTGAAATGTTCTCTTTGGTCTTTTTGTGTGACAACCACTAAATACTCCTAGCTGCTCATGACCATTGACTTTGAAGCAATTTTTCAAATGTTTTGAGTGGTCTCTTGTGGAGCCTGTGGTGGGGAATAAGAGAAATGCATGAGGCCATCATGCCCAATCATTTCAACACAGTCCCAAATGTCAGAGATAGTCCCCTCTAGTAGAGGCCAATTTGCTGTGTCTGTTTCAGATGCTCTTTTGAATTTGAAATGCTTTGACCTACTTTGAATTCAAACTTGCTTTCCAGAATGGGGACGATTCATCTCGATTTACAGAGAATCTCTGCTTGTGCTTCTGTAGTGGAGGCGGACTTCCATGTACACACATTGCTATGTTAGCATAAGCGTCTTAGATGTAAAACGCCATCTTGTCACTTTTGCTGCTTTTGCACACGACACTGCAGGTAGCTGTTATATTATTATAAGAAAAACTGCTTGCTTGCTTTTTCTTCACATGAGAAGGGTCTGTTGTTCACATCCCTAGACGTGCACCACGACCTTAGTCTGAACACTGTGTGCAGAAGCCGTCATGGTCAAATAAAAATGTATGCTTTTGAATTCATGTTGATCGGCCCACGCTCTAGCCATAACACGCACACAGCTGCAAATATCTGAAACTCGAGTGCCTTTAATATTGCATTTTGCATGCATGATTCAGACACTTTGGAGAAGACCTTTTCCAGACACAGAGCAGAGCTGATCCTGTGATGTGATTCACCTAAACTGATATTTACAGTATGGGGTTCCCCATTCAAACCTAGAGACCTTCTATTAGTTTCATAATACTAGCTTTCTTGTGAAGGGAGGGTGACTATAATCCACTATCATTTATAACATGATTTCTCCCTTCATTTTATATGGTATTGTAACAATGCTGATGGTTTTATTTTTAATCATTTGTCTGCTTATGTTAGCCAAAGTACTGCATCTTAGGGCACGTAGTTAAAAATAAACATTTTAAACTTTACTGTGTCTCCCATTACTCTTGTTGTGGACTGATATGAGAATAATAATGAAAAGGTGTTTCTGATTACCACCATTCCTGAGAGTACTCTAAGTCGCTTGTTCTGAGTTGTCTAATCATTTGTAGCTTCGAGATGATACGGAGAACGAATGAGACACTGACGCTAGTCGGATAGGGGGTTCTGGGTACTGAGGTGAGTTTTTGGTACACCGCAATTCACTGAGGTCCTGGTTTCCTGCGCACAGTTCTGTGCATAAGCAGAATCCCTGCAACATGGCGCACCTAACGTTTTGGTCTTATGATTGAGATGCCTTAGTAGTGCTTATATTAGTCCACAATACCCTCACTCTTGTTTCCCGTTGATGGGTGTGACGGTTTAAACCTACCTACTCAGTTAATATATAGGTTCTCTCAAGCTTGACAATTAAAAAGGTTTTGTTTTGTCTTATACCCTTTTTGTGCTACTGTTCATATAAATTGTTTTTCTTCTCTGTGTCCTTATGGCTGAAGTCGCTATTACAGCGCACAGTTGCGTACCACTCCGGCGTCATTTGACGCAGTTCGGGGTGCCTGACGATGGGATGTCTATTATCTTTGTAGTGAGTGCCGATGCATCATATCCCTATGAGTTGTTTTACTCTTGGGTTACCTTGCCGGCGGTGAATGCGGACGATAGTACATTTCACTCTTACACTCCTACGACAGTCCCGGCGAATTATACGCCATATAGGACGCAGGAGATTCCTGTTTCATCGTATTTGGTTCAATGGCGCCCTCCCCCACATCGTTACACTGGTTCGTTTGGGCCCCTTGTCTATTCCAGGGGCCACTTGGCCAGTACTGGCCAGATTCACACCACATCCACGTTATTAACATGCCACGGTGGATGAGTTACATCAACTCCATACAGCCCTGATTACAGTACATCGGGCTTTGGTACAATACGTTTCACGCAATGTGCAGGTAGGGGCACCTGTTGTTGCAGGGCAACCAGCTGGCCCGGCCAGGATTACTAATAGTCCCTTCAAGTTTAATTCGTTAATGGGCAAGCGCCCCCAGAATAACGACGATTTGCCTTATTGGACTGCTGAGAAATTTGACCAGCTGGAAGCAGCATTTCCGAATTCTACTCCTGTGGAAAAACACAGGATACTCACCATTAGTTTGCAGAAAGACTTAGTCCCAGAGGTGGCTGATTGTGATAACTGGGGTAAAGTTTTTGCGGCAGTCTACTCGAAGTGATCGGCACCCCGTCTATGGGCGTACTGCCCTCTGTGATCAAACGCGTTCAAGATCAACATGGTACGGAGGCGGCGGTCGAGTTGGGGATGATGCTTGTCGGTGTGTTCGACGTAGTTGACACACACATCCTTGGTACTTGCCTTGCGCCCCCCTAGTGGCCAATGTCATCTTGCATTTCCTGGCAGTCGGCTTTTTCGAAAAAGCTGTTCTACTTGTGGGTGGCGGCCTCCAATTTCTACCGGGACTGCGCCTGACACCACTCCGCTCCCTTACCAATGCCATCTTCTCAATACCAGATCCGTGATCGGTCACTCTTTGGATATTTGGAACTTATTGTATAATTCCGATATATCATGTCTATTCCTCACGGAGACATGGCTGAGTGACTGTTCAACACCTGACCTTGCCAACGCCATCCCTCCGGAATATAACATCTTTAGGAGGGACAGAACATCTGGTAGAGGGGGAGGAGTAGCTCTTGTGGTCAATAAAAACATCCCCTGCTCAACCTTTCCGGTAGAGAACATTCAGGGATGCGAAGCCTTAGGCTTCACCCTCTAGCTCTCCCCCCTCCAGGCTTGTACTGGGATTCTCTTGTATAGAGCCCCGGGGCCGACTGGGTCGTTCTTTGATGTACTACAAGTCGCTCTCTCTGTCCCCTGTCTTAGATCAGAGCACTGCATGCTTCTTGGGGACCTCAATATCCACATGGATATCGCAGCGGACCCTGACGCAATGAAACTAAGTGACATTACAAATACCTTAGGTCTGTCTCCGTTTCTTCTAAAGCCAACGCATAACAAAGGCCATACTCTCGACCAGATCTTTTCTACAAAAACTATTGTGATAGAGTCCTTACAACCGGTACTCTGGTCTGATCATTTTTTGGTCTCTTTCTCGGTACCTGTCGCCGTTCTCACCCGGGTGAGAGAATCTATACAGACCTCGCTATCTTCGCGCCCTTTCCATCTACTTTCGGTGGAGATGCTATCTGAGACCCTTAATATCTTTCCATGTCCTCTTCCGGGTACGTTGGAGGAGAATCTCAGTCTCTTTCAGAGTTGGCTGACAGCAAGACTTCAGACCTTAGCTCCCGAAAAGAAGCATAAATGTGGCGAGCGCAGAGTGTCTGCCCCATGGTTCACTCCCCAGCTAAGGGAGCAGCGGCAGGGCTGTAAAAGGGCAGAGAGAGTTTGGCGACGGGCCTATGACCTGACTGAGAAAGAAAAAATTTCGAGGATTAACTAAAGCCTACCATCAGTCAATTTGGAAGGAAAAAAAATCATACTTTGAGCGTCGAATTGATGAGGCTGAAAATGGCTGTAAGGAAATCTTTAAAGTTGTTTTGGATTTTATGTCCCCTGCTGTTTGCTCTCCATCTCATATTCATTCTGAAGAATGGTTAAAACAGCTTGCAACTTTCTTTACGACCAAAATTACAACTATTCAAGCCTCTCTTCTCGACCCTAGCTCACACTTGGCCGCAGGTTTTTCATCCCTCCCTGTATTTAGGGAGAGTTCAGGCCCTTCTCTCTCACTTTTTCCTCATCTTTGTCTTGACACCTCCCTGGAGCTTCTGTCTGGTTTGAAATCAGGTTCTCCACTTGACCCGTGCCCAGCTAAACATCTGGGGAAGGTAGCACCTGCTTTAAATGCTTTACTGAATCCACTCTTGAATTCTTCATTGATTACAGGAGTGGTCCCACAAGCATGGAAACATGCCTTGATCCTGCCATTGATCAAGAAGCCTACCTTGGACCCCCTCATCCATGCCAACTATAGACCTATCTCCCTTCTCCCCGCCCTGGCGAAGGTGGCCGAGAAATTTGTTCATCGGACGATTTCTAATTTCATTGAGGAGCACGATCTGCTGCATGACACGCAATCTGGGTTTCGTGCAAATTTCAGCACAGAGTCGGCCCTCTTAGAGGTCACGGATGCCATCAGGGAAGTACTCGACTCTGGAGGAAGGGCTATGTTGGTAATGTTAGATCTATCAGCGGCGTTCGACACCGTCCCTCATGATCGCCTCCTTAAAAGACTCTGGGAGTGCGGCATTCAGGGAACGGTGTGGAGTTGGCTTAAATCTTTTCTAGCCGGCCGCCGACAAACGATCTGGGCGCCTCCTTTCTCCGTGGATATGTCTCCATTAGAGGTAGGGGTACCGCAGGGTTCCATCCTTAGCCCCACGCTATTTAATATCTTCATGGCTCCTCTGGCGGCAGTCGTGGAATCTTTCGGCGCCCAGGTCATATCCTACGCCGATGATACCCAACTCCTGTTCACTTGTGACAGGGGCGGAACTTTCGATGGCGTACAGATCAAGGACTGTTTGGGGGCGGTTTTCGAGTGGTTTAGGTGTAATGGGTTAAAGTGTAATCCCGACAAGTCGGAGTTGCTCTTTTTTGGTTGCACCTCTGAACCAGACTGGAAAGCCTGGTGGCCTCAAGATTTGTTTCCACCTGACAGTGTGTCACTCAAGGCAAAAAACCTGGGAGTAATTGTGGACAGTGAACTGTCCTTTGGGCCACATATTTCGTGCCTCTCAGGTAAATGCTTCGGCATTTTACGGATGCTGAGAAAGTTCCTTCCTCTTTTGTCTGTTCAGCATAGGAAGACTATTGTTCAGGCTTTGATTGGATCGCGACTGGACTACGCAAACGCCCTTTTTTTGGGCCTACCAAAATATCTTCTGACCCGTTTGCATGTGGTCCAGAATTCGGCAGCCCGTGCTATTTACGGGCTCCCAAGAAGAGCCGGCGCCACAGCCCTTTTGAGAGACTTACACTGGCTGCCGATCACTAAAAGAATTCTTTTTAAGTGCCTGACTTTTGCCTTTAAGGCTCTACAAGGCTCTTGCCCCAAGTACATAAGGAAACGTCTTTCCCGATATGTACCGGGCAGGGCCCTGAGATCATCTTTGCTATCTAAAATGACAGTCCCGGTCATTAAGCGTGCAAGGATGGGTGGTCGATCCTTCCGCTACCTAGTCCCGAAGGAGTGGAATGAATTACCACTCTTTCTTAAACAGGCCCCGAGTCTCCTTGCCTTTAGAAAGGAGCTTAAAACGTGGCTCTTCACTAATTAAGTTTTTCTAGATAACCTGAGTCTCTTTTCTGTCTCTTTTTTGCAGTCGTTATGTTTTGTTTTTATCTGCTAATGTTCTTCAGCAAAGCGCCGGGACGCTCCTGGGAGTAGCCGTGCGCTATAGAATAAATAAATTAACATAACATAACATAACATAACAAGGGAGATGCGGTTCACTGGATTAGGTCACCTGATAGATTTCAGGTTACTGAACAACGTTCTCCTCGTTCTTCACAGGAAACATCGGTCTCACAGTCCGGTGGAGGTGAACGTGGCAAAGGTCGGGGTGCCCAAAAAGGACGTGAGCAGCCCCGTCAGCTGACAGTAAAGGCAAGCAGGACGAATTTGCACGCCAACGACCCCCATTTCAGAAGAAGAAAGTTGCTGCACTAACAGTGAGGTATGCCACAGATAGTGAGAACGCAGCTTTGGAACCTGACATGGGCACTAACGCTGCTCGACAGCGCAGCGGAGGTTACAGTAATGCGGATAGCATTGCGTCCATATCTAGAGTCGACAGCAACTGACACATTTATTACTGTAGAATCTGCTGATACTAGAGTGGCTCCCCCTGACAGACTATATGACATAGTCATTTTAATAGAAGGTGACATACAACTTACCATAAAATGGATTTTTTGGGAAAATCTCACCTCTACATATGACATTCTGTTGGCAGAGGTGGACTGGCCCCCAGTTTTCGTTTTGGCCGCTCCTAGAGGGGAGGAGGTAATCCTCCCATCCTTCGCGCACACTGTGCCGAAGGATCAGGCTCAGAACTTTGCAGAAGAGTGGGCTCAGGTACTTGCTCCGGCTTTGTACCGTACTCAGGTTGGATGGGATAAATTGTCACCAAGCCACAAGATTCCTTTACGGTCTATGCCCCTGCCGCAACTCCAATATCCCATGCGCCGTGAAGCTAGATCTCACGTTGCAGAAATCCTTGAACAATTGGAATATCAAGGTGTTATTGAAACATGTGTGTCACCCATGAATAATCCTCTATTCACTGTAACTAAACCTGATGGGTTGTACCGCCTAGTTTTGGATTATCGGCATTTGAACTCTCATTGTCGGACTTGTGCTGTACAGAATACCCACAGTTCTGCCCTTGTTGATAGTCTCGTGAGAAAAAGGTTTCAGACCACACTTGACATATCCAATGGCTTTTATAGCCATAATCTGTCCTCTATTAGTAGTCAATGGACAGCCTTTACTTCTGGTGGCAAACAAAAACATTCTAAAAGATTAGCCATGGGCTATAAAAACAGTCCAGGCATCTTTGACGCATGTGTAGCCTCTCTGTTAGAGAGCATTGACCCTGATGCGTACTCATATGTTGATGATATCTATCTCACAGACGATGAATTATGGCCGCATCTGTGTCACGTTGACCGCATCATTGTCATGTTTGCGGACTTCGGTTACAAATCCAACTTTGCAAAGTCACACGTATACAGTGTTGTTTTTGGGCTATGAACTCAACAATGAAGGTCGAGGATTAGCTCCTCACTTCCTGGAGAAGTGCGCATGTTTGCGTGCTTCGACAACACTGAAAAAACTACAATCTTTGCTGGGTTTTCTAAATTTCGGGCGTACTTACATTCCCGATTATGTCCAGCGTATCAAGCCGCTATATGCCTTGGTACAACCTAATTTTTCCAAATCGAGCTGGCTGCCAGAACATTCAGCTATCTTGCAATCTTTGCAGGCTGATCTTCTTGCTTCGAAGTACTTACTGACACGTGATAACCACACTAACTAGGTGATAAGAATTGTGCCTGGTGGTGTGGGTTTCACGTACTTAGCCTTCAATAAGTGCAACAAAGTCCCCGTTGCTTACAAATCACACTTGTACACTTCGGCTGAAATGCGCTTTTCCACTGTCGAGAAAGTTTTGACTGCAGTGCTGATGGCGATTCTGAAAGAGAGAGCGCTGTCGCAAGGGAAACGCATGTTGGTTGTGACACCTTACCCTGCTCTAGAGGCAGTGATGAAAGCCAGTATACCTAATTCTAAAGCTTTGCATCTACGTTGGATACGATGGGCCGCTTCCTTGACATCGCCGGATGTCACCTACATCTTTGATGCCTCATTGCAGACTCAGGAGTATTTGCAGTATGAGTTTGTTCATCCAGCTCCTCTGTCTTTGCGTCCGCTTGAGGATTACCATTGTGTCATTTACACTGATGGTTCGCGCAACCGGCGATGGAATCTAAGCATGCATATTCAGCGGCCTGCGCAATTGTGGCTGGTACTTTTCGTGAATGGTGAATTCAAGTCTGATGTCGTGCATACGCAGTCATTGGGTGATTGTACCGCCCAGTTGGCAGAGCTACGTGCTCTGGTGCTCGCACTGGCGTTTGCTGATCCTCGAGTTACAACTCTTATAGGGAGTGACTCATTTTACTGTGTTCAGTCTTTTAACGACAATTTATTCTTTTGGTTTCAAAATGAATATCGCGATTCCAAGGGTAGCACAATCAAGCATAAAATGCTTTGGGTTCGAGTTGCAGAACTTAAACAGAATCTGCCTCTCGTGAATGTAATTCATACTCTTGGGCACCAGCGAGTTGGTGTCCACGCTGTCGGGAACAGCTTAGCTGACGAAGCAGCGAAAACAGCAGTGGCAACATATCTAGTAGCAGCAGTTACAAGATCCAAAAGCAAGATTGATGATGACATCTTGGCAGCTATTGCTGCAACGGAAAAGGGAAGTAATTGCCCTAGAGGTTTCCCTTCTAAATACTCTTATCATTTAAGTCCTGATAAAGTTTCCCAACGCGGACTGCAGACTTTCCTTGATAACAGCGGCTCACGAAGGTATGGCTTCTGCGCATGCCGGCGTTTCAGCTACTGTTACTCTCTTACAACAGCGTTACTGGTGGCGCGGATTGTATAAGCAGACTCGTGCTTATGTTCTTAATTGTGACATCTGCCAGCAGATTAAACCTTCGACTGCTGCGCGCCCCCCACAAACACAGTTGTATGTAACCACTTGGGTGTGTTTATTTAGATCACTGCGGTCGTTTCTCCTCTGATACTGCGTATAAGTACATCTTAGTTGCAGTGGATTCGTGCACACGTTTTCTTTGGGTATGGCCACAACGGAGTGCTGATGCTTGAACTGTCATCAGGGATTTGCGTGTCTTTGTGGGAATTTTCGCATGTGGTACCCTTCATTGTGACCAAGGTCCTGCGTTCACCTCTCAGGCGAACAAAGAAGCCATGAGATCTTTGGGGGTCCAAGTCAAATTTTCGTCTCCGTACCGGCCCGAGGGCAATAGTGTTGTGGAGCGAGTGAACCGTGACCTAAAGCAATCCCTGACAGCTAGAGTTCTAGGTACTGGCAGGAACTAGTTAGCCCATCTGTATAGCGTTCAACGTGCACTTAATAATCTCCCTAGAAGGTCTCTGGGTGGGCGGACCCCATACGAAATGCTCTTTGGCATAAAGATGTTTGTTCTGGACCTTGATGGTCTAGACATGGCGGCGTCAGCCGCACCCTTTGACGTAGATGATCACTGTGCAGTATTACAGAATCTACAAGAGACCAGAGACGGTCTTGCAAAGGAACACTTGCCCTCCACGACTGATGCTGCTCTTCAAATTCCGGTAGTCGGCTTGCTATCTCGAGTTGGTGACCTGGTCCGTGAGAAGGTGGAGAACAAGAAGGAGTTCGGCCCCTCTTATCACGCTCCAGTACCAGTGCTTGGCGTGCAGGGTACAAGAACAGTCATTTTACCTCCACTTCTTGGTCGCAAGGATAACAGGTACATCTCCATTGAAAATGTCAAACTACAGCGAGTGGCCGATTCTTCTTAGTATGACTCCAGCGGTCTCTTGTCCAGCAATGCTGAGAAATTCTGTTTTGGCTCCGGCGTCTACCACCAGGCCTGACATTGCCATTGAGATGCATACAGTTACTAATTCTTTGTTGCCACCACAGGCTGGTGGTCCACCTGAAGATACTGAGTATACTTATCCCACAGATGTGTCGTTGCCTGGTTTACAATCAACTGCAGTTGACCAGTCACGTTTTTCATTTGACACTAACTCTATGACTTTCAATCACCCATTGAAAATTTATATTTTTGCTGCGTGGTTAAAAAGACATTTTTTAATTCCCCCCCTGGACTTACATTTGGCTGTTGCTCATGAGTATTTTTTTTATTTATGTCCATTGGATTTGTGGTGGTATTTTTTCGTCCTGTAAATGGACACTATCTCACCTAAAGATCTGCAATTAGATTAATTGATGGGACTTTGGCCCCCCACTCCTCATCGCACATCATGAAAAGGGACCGGACTTTTGTGAATATTACTGCCTGGCCTGTGTTGGATGGGATTGTATGGGATGCTGTTAAATTTCAAATTCATGGTCCCACAGAGGTGATTAATGTCCCCAATGTACTTCGTGTCTCTGTGGGGGATGTTCTGAAACAAAACAACTGCTCTGATGATTGGGACGTCTAGGCCATAGAGGCACTTTTTTCTGATTTGAAATATTATGCTGCTTTTGATGCTGAAGATTTGTATTTAGACACGGCTAATTATGGGGAGTTGTTTTGCTACCAACACTATGGCAATCATTTTCTGCATAAAGCGAATACATTTAGAAATGTTGTCAATTACACGCAATGGGAACATTGCCCAGCGACTATAATAAAGATATCTCAAAAAAGAGTGGGGGTCCTAGGGATAAAGATTAAAGACTCAAATAGTTGTAATCCCCAGATCCACGAACTATAACAACATAAGCAACTATGAGTCTCGCCTATATGGAAACCTTGACACAATCGTAAGGGAAATGCTAGTGCTGTGGGTTCATGTGTACATGTGTGCGTGTACGCATGGGTGTAAGATTCCCATCATCCACCCGAAGTGGTTTGCTTCATCATCTGGGAATTAAGGACTAATTTAGAGAACCATCTTCTACTTGACAAGTCGTAGATATTGGTCTCTTATTTGTCCCAACGTGGTAGAAGATAGTTTTGTTAGATGATGATTGGGTGTGATGGTCGCAGTGCTGGTGTGTGGTGATGGTGTATAAGTGCTGGTTAAAAAATGTCTAGCAAGGTACTAAAACAACTTTATTAGTAGCTACCTTGTTGACAAACTCTAAAAACAGTGTTCTAACAGTTTCAAAATATAATAACTGTGTTAAAGAACGGTCAACATGTTTCTGCTAACGGATTTGAATCATCCTAGCTTTCGTCAGGACCTAGAAGCTACTGCGAAAAACTGTGTAAAATAATAAAGTAATTGATACAACCTGGACCCTGATAGGTGTCCAAGAAACTCCGTGGGCGGTAGTTTATATTCACTGACCTGCATAAATGGAAAGAAAAGATAAAAAGAACACAACATAGCAAAATACCCTTCACATAGTGTAATTCTCAAGATTTTACAAATAGCATCCGGCACAATGTCCGATAAACCAAATACTCTTGGATGTATTAAGACTGTGATAAGTCTAAGAACTCAAATCGAAATTAGACGACTTAAAGGCACTTACCCTATCTGTGATGGGTGTGCGCCTCACCTCACCTGGCTACTGCTCAGGTATAAGGAGGCCCCGCTCTGTAGAGAAAATCAGAGGGTTCAACAATGTTAAAACCTAGTGGTTGGTTAAAATTTAAACGCTTAAGCCCAGCCGCGTTATGTCAAGAAACGCCTAATTGCACCGGGAATCATCCGACCGCTACAACAATAGTCTCTAGAAAGCGCTCGATCTCGGTGACATTTTTAAAGATAATGGTTAAGGCCTAAGCAGAAGGCCGACTTGTACCACTAATGTGGTGCGTGTCACGTAGCATCAACTTATAGTAGAATGACAGCTCACCTGTCCGTCGGTACCTCTTGTCAGTACTGAGCTCGTAGGGGAGGCAACCTACGAGGTGTCCGAACACGGCAGAAATAGAGAATGCCGATCTAAGTTGTCATGGCAACTAGGGGAAACCGAGGCTGACGTGCGTGCGCAGATGTTGCGTCATCGCGTTCCGTGTTAGAGTCTGGGAAATGTAGTATTTGACTCAATATTTGTCAGGGGCTGCCGTAGTTAGAAAGAAAGCAGGCTCCAAACCACCGCTCGTATAGGATTAAGAGATGATGGATGTTTGTGGGTGATGTTATAATAAAGTACCGTATATCATAACAAACAGATAAACTGATAATAACAGCGAAACACCTGGTGTTATGATATTAAAAGCATATGGTAGACAAGAAGGCCATTCCTTTGTAGAGCGGAACTTAAAGAATTCAGCGCCTCCTAGTACATCATTACCATACATATGGAGGGTACTAATAGATGTCTGCTCTTAGAGTGAGGCCCAAGGAATATCATCATTCAGCCCATTGCGATCACTCTGGAGTTTGAAGACCCATTTCTGTTCCTTGTGGAACAGAAAGTTAGTGATGTCTGTTATATGTGATGGAATGAATGGTTGTTCGAGGACTAACCACCTGATGTCTTCTGGTTTATGATTAAGTGAGAGAAAGTGGTTAGACATTTTTGTTGCTTGTTTCTTGCGTCTAATAGTACTCTTGTGCTCGCTTATTCTCACTTTGATTTTTCGGGTGGTCATCCCTACATATTTCAATGAGCAGGGACATGTAATCAGATAGATGACTTTCTCTGAATTACAGTTAGTATGTTTGTTGAGAATCCAAGGTTTTGAGGTACCAATGTCAACTGATTTAGTGGGTTCTGTTTGAGGACAAACTGAACAAGAACCACAAGGATAGTGGCCTTGAACCGGTGGAAGGTGCCAGAGTGTAGATGTGGCAGGATTCTTCTTTGCTTTGGGTCGTGTGTGTACCAAATTGTCCCTGAGGTTAGTTCCTCTCTTGAACGAGAAAAGTGGAGGAGGGATTTCTTCATTGTTCAGATTGAGAATCCGCCAATGCTTGCGTACCACTTTTTGCACGTCATTTGACAGTGTGCTGAAGGTGTTTACAAATGTTAGTCTCTTAAGTGGTGGTTTCGGTGTAGCTGGCGCGATGAGAGCGTCCCTATTATTGTTAGCTGCTCTTTTTTTGGCTTGTCTGACCAAGTGTCTGGGGTATTTCTTGACTTGCAATTGCTGTGACAGATCTGCTGCATGTTTGTCAAAAGTCTCTTTCGTGGAACAGTTTCTGCGTATACGCAGGAACTGACCGATAGGCAAGTTGTTCCTTAGGGACTTAGGATGGTGGCTCTTAACCAGCACTTATACACCATCACCACACACCAGCACTGCGACCATCACACCCAATCATCATCTAACAAAACTATCTTCTACCACGTTGGGACAAATAAGAGACCAATATCTACGACTTGTCAAGTAGAAGATGGTTCTCTAAATTAGTCCTTAATTCCCAGATGATGAAGCAAACCACTTCGGGTGGATGATGGGAATCTTACACCCATGCGTACACGCACACATGTACACATGAACCCACAGCACTAGCATTTCCCTTACGATTGTGTCAAGGTTTCCATATAGGCGAGACTCATAGTTGCAAACATTGCCCAGCGCCCATTGAAGGCAGCTCCAAAACTCTAGTGAAGAAATTTACATATTTTACTGATTTCAGTGTTTCTGAACGTGAAGCCTTTTATTTTAAAATGGCTGCGGAGTCAGCTTCCACGGTTAGACTGACCCACACTAAATTATTATATACCTAGTCCTTTATGTATGAATTGGCTATAGGGGGCTATGAGCTGTGGAAAGATACCATTGATCCTAAATCTGTTTGGGGTTCTAAAACATAGCAGGTACATGGTACAAAGGCTCTGCATCGTGCTTGCCTTATCCCAAACCACATTTTGTTTTTGAATTCTACCATTTTTCAAACCACCTGCTTTGGATTGGCTACTTCTAAAAAGATGAATTAACCCTCTGTTCCTGATCTGGGCGCTTATCCACAATGGAATAATCACACAGATCTGTCCATCGATGCGTTGCAGTCCTATATTTCTAATACATCCTTCAATATTTCCAACTTAGATCCTGAAGGACGGTTGATATGGCAGAAGAGCTCAGATTCCTGTCAACATTGTTTTCTGGGTCTATATCCTGGCTATACACAGGTTAGGGTGGACCCCAGATTTGCATCTCCTCATTCTGTTGCTACCTATTCTGTCGGAAAATCATGTCAGAATTGGCTGCAACATTCCACCTTAGCATCTGTTAAAATTAATTTATCGAAATTAAATGACAGAATAGATTTGAATGATTTTGTTAAGGGTCCTGTGGGTGGCAGATCAAAAAGATGGGCGTATGCTATTTACAACAAAGTTTGGAAATTATCTCAAATTGAGGCTGCTTCCAGATTAAGAGCTATTGATCAAGCAAATTTGGAAAAAGGTCTAGCTGTCATCGATAACAGCATTAATACCCTTTCTTCCAGGATTTATACATTAGATAATATAGTTTCATCTGTTGTGGATATTGTACAGGATGAGGTGTCTGTTCTATATCATGGTCAAAATCAATTGCGTCCTATTATGTAGTTTGCATGGACTTTGCAAACATTGAAGGCTGGAAAAGTTCCCTGGGACTACATGAATACATCATCATTATTCCTGCCGTTTAATCTAACTGCAATACAACAATTCATGTCCATGAAAGATGCAACATACTCATTACTGCATATTGAGGAGTTAGAACCTTTACCTTTCTCTATGGCCGAATCGAACTCAGCTGTGTGGCTTATCCACGGTTTAATCACCTTTCCGTTTCCATTGTTTAAGTTCAGTTTGTGTATGAAACAATTTGCCCTAGGCTTATATGAACCATTGGGTACTGCTTTCCTGCATGAAGTTTGGTCACTTCCATCTGCATACAGGTGCATGAGAGAGGGTAAAAAAGTTTATTTGAAAGGAGAGGAATGCACTTCCACACCTGATCACTCAGTAGTTTTGTAGGCACATCCAAATGCATGGCGCATGCAACGTTCAGGCCAGCAATTACGCCGACTTTTACATTATTAGCTAACGGTAGTTATTTGCTTTTAAATAATGAGGCATGCTTCGGGATGCTTATAGGAATCCTGTACATTGTAACTGTCTCACAACGCGTAGTATGCTGTAAAAATGTCCTTTTCCCGCCCCCGCATGGGAGACTGGATGTATCCATCTGGCCTTCCATCCCAACCTTGAAAGCAGAGTTCAACAAGATGAGCAGAATAAGGGCTCTATTGTCTCAAAAAGAAGTCGCACTGACTTCCTCCCGTGAAACATTCGTCCTTCACATAGCCAACACCCGCACAGAGGTGCATGCTCTTCTAAATACTGATCTCCCCCTTCATTTCGGTGCTCTGATTCATACAATTTTCAATACCTCGTCAACAACTGGCTTGGTGCATTTTTTCAAAATTGTGGGCTCAGGTCTCGTGGCTTCCTTCCAAACAATATTTGGTGTGATACCTCCATTTTATCATTCTATTTTTTTCAGTGTCTTCGGCGGGCTTCCGTTGATTCTCGCCCTCGTGGCCGGTGTGCTCCTGTTGGTCTGCTTGCTGCACCATGGCTGCACGATATGTATCACACGACAGCCTGTCCCGGCTGCTTCAACTTCGTAACCAGATGCTTGAATACTATGGAACATTACCACTGGCCACTTTGAGCGTAGCTTATGGATTGTCCTTCCGGTTCTCCTACTTTACTTGCGTGCAACCTGTTTTTCATTGCTTAGATTGTCCTTTCGAATGGGCTCTGGATTTGTGCCTGTCGAACTCGGTGTCTCCTGCCCCGGATTATGATCGACTGATGAATCACTTAGTGGCTCATGAGTTGGACTGTTCTGGTATCGGGATTATGGCCTGTGGAGCGGCGCATGGAGTCCTAGTGAATTGGGATATATATATGGCAGCATATGACTTCTTGGCGAGAATTTATCTTGAAGAACACGCAAGTTGTCCTCTGATTGTGCCAGAGGCTCCAGTTATCGAGGAACATGTATGTTCATTTACTTTGCTAGACTGGATGGCGGATTCTTTTACAGAACATTATAATGACTTCCTCTTGGAGGCTGGTGCTACTTATTGTGCTTACACGCTGATGGATTGACTTGGGAGTTGTCCTTCTTCCAATAATCCGACCCCGAATTTTTTATTTTTTTTTCATTTTTTACTCCACACTAGGCTCTGTAACGCCTTTGTGAGATGTTATTTTTTTTTTCCTTTTTCTAACGGGTTTTTCAAACTGTCACTGCCAATTATATGGATGGGCAATGCATGAACTTGGTTCTGTCTCTGTCGAACTTGAACTCTGTGTTCCTACTTTGCTTCCCTATTTGTTCGTGGTCCGATCAAGAGCGGGTGTAGTGGAGGCGGAGTTCCATGTACACACATTGCTATGTTAGCATAAGCGTCTTAGATGTAAAACGCCATCTTGTCACTTTTGCTGCTTTTGCACACGACACTGCAGGTAGCTGTTGTTATATTATTATAAGAAAAACTGCTTGCTTGCTTTTTCTTCACATGAGAACGGTCTGTTGTTCATAACCCTAGACGTGCACCTCAAACTTAGTTTGAACACTGTGTGCAGAAGCCGTCAAGGTCAAATAAAAATGTATGCTTTTGAATTCATGTTGATCGGCCCACGCTCTAGCCATAACACGCACACAGCTGCAAATATCTGAAACTCAAGTGCCTTTAATATTGCATTTTGCATGCATGATTCAGACACTTTGGAGAAGACCTTTTCCAGACACAGAGCAGAGCTGATCCTGTGATGTGATTCACCTAAGCTGATATTTACAGTATGGGGTTCCCCATTCAAACCTAGAAACCTTCTATTAGTTTCATAATACTAGCTTTCTTGTGAAGGAAGAGTGACTATAATCCACTATCAGTTATAACATGATTTCTCCCTTCATTTTATATGGTATTGTAACAATGCTGATGGTTTTATTTTTAATCATTTGTCTGCTTATGTTAGCCAAAGTACTGCATCTTAGGGCACGTAGCTAAAAATATACATTTTAAACATTACTGTGTCTCTGATTACTCTTGTTGTTGACTGATATGAGAATAATAACGAAAAGGTATTTCTGATTCCTGAGAGTAATCTAAGTTGCTTGTTCTGGGTTATCTAATCATTTGTAGCTTCGAGATAATACGGAGAACGAATGAGACACTGATACTAGTCGGATAGGGGGTTCTGGGTACTGAGGTGAGATTTTGGTACACCACAATTCACTGAGGTCCTGGTTTCCTGCGCATAGTTCTGTGCATAAGCAGAATCCCTTCAACACTTCTGTGGCATTATGTCAGATCACACGCCTCCAACACTTCGGATTCGTGGTCTTTGGGCAAACAGAGGTTACAGACTTTGTGGCTGTCTTTCTGGGTAAGCTTTTGGTAACACTTCCAGCAAACCTAAAAGAGGTATTCTCAATATCACTTAATGATTTTGACTGAGGGAATCGAAATTTGCACAAAAATCTTGGACTTTCAGTTTTCCTCTGTGGTTTGCCATTGGTCCTGATATCTGCAATTGATCCCAGCTCTCAGGCGTGCTTTCTGACAAAAAAAATCTAAAGACAGCAACCACACACAGGGGACTTCCACGAGATTACATCAGACACCACCGGAGGTGGACATACCACCAAATGGTCGACAACGCTCCCAAGAATTTCGGACACAACCACTTGATTGCGGGATAATGCAGATCATCACACTGCAAAAACACCATTACAGCAGGGCCAGCATTATAGTAGGTTAAGCCCATTCTGTTACAGATGCCCACAGTATGTCTGGTATTATGACCAGTATGCCAAAGACAGCATTAGACCACAATTAGGCACCATTATGCTAAGCCTAACAGTATACCAGGGGTGGCCAAAACACTCCTCCACATGCACACACATACGTCATGAATATTTTGTTTATTCTTACCACAAAAAATGTCGAAAGCAAGTCACTCTTCCATATGAACAAAATGAAACTGTTGTACATCTACTTTTCTCTGCAGACCTTCCCCTGTCACTCTTCACAACCCTATAAATGGACAGACCATTCAACCATTACCTCGAACTCCTGCACACAAGGTAATCACATTGCCACTTGCATTAGTCCAAGCAGCAATTCCACTTTTTCAAAACTTACCCCAGTGACACTTCAAAAACCACCTCAATGACATTCTTTAATAAGGCTTGTCATATGTTAGACTTCTCCCTAGACACCCTACGTCCAACTCAACTTCCTCAATAATATACTCATGTTGTTAGGGGGCTTCTACTCCCAAAAGCTCAAAGGCATCAAATATGTTATTCAAAATCTGGAAAAGAAAAGGTAAACAGTGCATCTCCATGAATACCTCGAGGCCTTCAAAACACTCCGACCAACAAAAGGACTCCTCCCTGAAGCCAAGACAAAAGTCTACTACAAAAGACCATAAATGCAGCCTCAAGAAACTCTGCACTAACCTCATGCTGGAGACTCCATAGAAGACTCCACAGACAAGTGTAACATGGTCAACAGCCCTCTCCAGTCCTGCAGCTCCTCAGTCCTGTGGCCAGTGAAGTGCTTCCAGGCTTTGAGAGCACCATCAGACTGTCCATCTTGTGCAGCAGCCAAGACAGTGGAGACAGAAGAGTCCAAATAGACCAGACCCATCTGGAAGAGCATCCCCTGATTGGCTCTGGAGCAGAACTGGGAATCAAAAGTAGCCCCAGCAAAAAATGTTGAAGCCAGTCCCCATTCTCTCATCCTACCTGCTGCAGATAATCTTGAAAGTGACACAGGGACCAGCAGGCAGAGCTGGCCTTTGATCAGAGTGCTATGGTCAAAGAAAACAAATAAATGAATTATTTCAGTTTACATTGCTGAAAATAAATACCTTCAAATCCAACAGGTGATGCAGCAATTTCCTTAAGCCAGGATCATGGAGTCCTGCCCATACCAATGCCCACTAGGAAATAATGCACAAAAAATTTAGCTTTTCTTTTAAAAGAACAGGGAATGAAGAAAGCCATAAGCAAATAAGAAGAAATAAGGAAATCATGTTTAATTAGTCGCATTCGTACAGCATGCATTTTGCCACAAGAAAAGGCTTTTAGTTAGAAATGGGCGAACACGCAGAATCACAGGAAAACTCTGAGGAATTCTGAAAAAAGACTGAAAATATGCAGCTTGCGCTACAATTTAGCACCAGTAGCGCAAGCAGTGCTAAAATCAGTGCAACAGCACCACGCATTGTGCATGAGCATGCGCAATTTGAGTTGATTTTGCTGTCACTCGAGTTGAAAATCTACTCAAACAGACTGACCGCGACAGCTCACAAACGCCAGTGACGCATTAGAAAACTGGGCAGGGAATGCTAAATCTCACTTGCCAACTCTGGAGCCTTGCGGGGGAAAAATGGCAGAATTGGGCTAGAACTCCACTTAAAAGAGTAATGCGGAGTGGACAAAATTCCACTAATACCACAGGCGGAACGGAACATTCCCCACTTCTACTTATAGTCAGGGCACAAGTCAAGGGTACACGTGGGTACTAACTCATTTCAGAGGGTGGACACCAACCGCTCTGCCAAAAATGTGGGCCCCACAGAACTATGCTGAACTCGTTCCAGTGTATTTTTTATCACCAGGACACATTCAGCAGCACCTGCATGTTGTCTGCTTTTATACCGATATCAATGTGCAGGCGAGGAGGGGCGTGGCTTAGCAGCCGACGGGCATGGACGCGTGAGCGAAGAGCTCCGCATCCCGCCCGGCTAAAATCCTGTACAAAGTGGTGCCCCCGGCGTTCCGGAGCTTCTGGAGGGCTCCCCCCACCTGCCCTGTGCTTTTGGAGCGGACCGCTGGCCGGGTTCGCGGCGCCAGAGGTGGAGGCGGGTGGCTGCCGGCCATCTTGGGCGGCCTGTGAAGCGACGGACGGCCACGGCCCACAGTACGTTGGTAGCCGGCCGGAAGTGCCGGGGCCCCGGCGGGCACAACAGGAAGTGCCGATCGCCTGCGGGTGGAGGACGGAGTGAAGCGGTGGACGCCCACGGCGGGAGGCTCGCAGCTGCAAGTCACGAACTGGCACTGCCGCTAGGGGTTGCCCCCGAGGTGGAACGGCGTGCCAGTGAGAGGAGCCGGGCCTGCGGCGCCGGTGAGGCTGCCTAGAGCGGGAGCGGAGGCGGAGGACGGCGGACCCTGTGCGGCTGAAAGGCGGGCGGGACCACGGGAGTAGCGACTGACCCTGCGAGCGGCATTGAGGCGCAGAGCTCTCTGACCCGGGGCTGTGGACCTCGGACCCGACGGAGTGCGCGGCCGCTGGTGTGCGGTGGGGGCTTGGAGTATCGTGGTGCCCTGAGGAGGACGGCAGGGACGCCCCGGTGAGGGACTTGACCGGCAGCGGAGCAAAGAGGGTCCTCGCAACGGACGCAGGGGCCTGGGTGCTGCCAGCTGCCTTGTGAACGAGGCCTCGTGCCGGCCTGCAGGTATCGGGTGCGGGATCATGGGCAAGCCGCGTCCGAAGTTGGGAGGTGCCCCGGCAGACCCCGCGGGGGACACTGTCGCGGGCCGAGAGGTCGGACTGAATGCGGACGCGGCGGTGGGCCTCCAGCAGCGGCAGCTGGACCAGATCCTCCTGGCCATAGCAGACACGAAGTCGGCGTTGCAGGCAGACATTGCCCAGGTGTCCACGGACCTGGGGCTGCTTCGGGCGGATCCCCGGAGCTCGTGGATAGGGTCAAAACTGCGGAGGACAGGTTGGACTCGATGGCCCCGGCCCAGAAGGTGACGGAGACACAGACGGCGGACCTCCTGCGGAGGGTAGTGGTCCTGGAAAAGAGGGCCGAGGACGCTGAAGGGCGTAACCGCCGCAACAACATCCGAGTGGTGGGTCTGCCAGAGAAAATTGAAGGGGGTGACATGTTGGCCTTCCTGGAGACCTGGCTGCAGGAGGTGGTGGTGCCGGAGGGGCTCACGCGGTTCTACACCTTGGAGAGGGCGCATAGGGTGCCTGCTCGGCCCCCGGACCCGGGCCGTCCGCCCCGGCCGGTGGTGGCCCGCCTGCTGCACTACAGAGACCGAGACATCATTTTACAGAGGGCTCGGACGCAGGGCCCATTCCAGGTGCAGAATGTCCCGGTTTCCATTTACCCGGATTACCCCATGGAGGTACAGCGCAGACGCTCCTCCTTTCAGGCTGTGAAGAAGGCACTGCGGGACGAGGGGCTGCAGTACTCCTTGTTGTTCCCGGCACGACTCCTAGTGATGCTGGATGGAGCGACGTCGTTCTTCACTGACCCCGCGGCGGCCTGGAGCTGGCTGGAGGCGACCAGAACCCGGGCGGCGGCGCACTCGGATGGAGGGAGGCCGATGGGGGCACTGGCCAAGCCCCGCCGTAGCAGACGCAACAAGGCACGACAGGCGGGGGTCCGGTCGCCTGGTGCCTCCCAGACGGTGCTGGAGCGGCGGGCTGCTCTGCAGCCGGTCTCGCAGATCTCCGGGGCGGTGGCCTCCCAGCTCAGCGAAGCATCGGGCTCCCGGAGGGGCACTGAGGACTCCCATTCTGATGGTGCTGAAGAGGAGGCGGAGGAGTTACCTGATGTTACCCCTGGGACTGCTGATGAGTTGCTGGACGCTTGAAGGTTTGGAGAGCTGCCGGACCTCGGCTGGGAGGGCACAGATAGTGGGGAGCTGCGGGACATTGAGAGAGAGGCCTGGCGGGGTCCTGCGGGGTCGAGGGGCAGACTGCTCTGGGATGGTGCTTTGTGGCTGGCCGTGAGGGGCGTGAAGAGGGGAGGGTGGGGGGGCCTGAACGGAGCGGAGCGCTGGGGAACGACTGGCTGTGACTGGGCAAGGATGCTTGGATAAGGACTGTCGTTAAGCCCGTCTGGCGGTGAGCCACCACCTCAACCTCACGGACGAAGTGAGACTCTGGTGGCTACCAGAGGGTTTGGTTGCTGTTGGGGGTAGTATTTGGATGGGTACCTACAGTTTAGCGCCTGTTCTGGGGAGGGGGGGGAGCTTGGGGAGTTGGGTAGTTATACGGTTTTTGGGGCTTGTCAGTGTGCCTCGGGGGTCCCGTCATGGGTGGTTGGTTCAACGATGGGATGGGGAACCCCCCTGAACTGCGATTTATGACTTGGAATGTGAGAGGGCTCACCTCAATGGTGAAGCGGCATAAAGTCCATGCGTACTTAGTGCGGAGAGGGGTACAGGTAGCATTCCTTCAGGAAACCCATTTGGACAAAGAAGAGGGGAAGGCGCTGCGTAGACGCTGGAGGGGCCAACTGTATTACACGACATTCTCGAAGTTTGCTCGGGGTGCCCTGATCTGGGTGAGGGCGGGAGTCCCTTTTCAGCATCTCAGGACGTTAGTGGATCCGGAGGGCAGGTTTGTGGCGGTGCAGGGGCGGCTGGATGGAAGGGATATAGCTTTGTGTAGTGTGTATGCCCCCAATGTTGACCAGGCCGCTTTCTTTTCCAGATTATCGGGTCAACTGGCAGAGTATTTGACGGGGGCGGTGGTATTGGGGGGGGATTTCAACTCAGTGTTGGATGTAGAGTTGGACAGGTCTCATCCGCCCCTTGCACAGTCGGCGGTTTACCGGGTGGCCAAAAGCAGGCGGGTCTGGCAAGATACTTGGGGCTTGGTGGACACGTGGCGTACCCATCACCCGCATGACAGGGACTACTCCTTCTATTCGGCTCCTCATGAGCTGCACGTCAGATTAGATGGCATATTGTGCTCACCGGATGTTCAACCTTTGATGCGGCATAGTGAATATTTAGCCAGGACCATATCGGACCATAACCCATGTGTGGGGATGCTGCGATGGTCTAGGCAGCGGCAGGCGATCCCTACGTGGCGCCTTAACCCCTTGCTGCTTGAGGACCTGGTGTTCAAGGCGGAGATTAGCGATTGTATAACGCAGTATTTCGGGCAGAATACAGGGACGGCGACGACCCGAGCGACGGAATGGGATGCGTTTAAGGCGGTCGTCCGGGGGGCTTGCATATCCTCCACCACCGGGGTGCGGAGGGCCTTGTTAAAAGAGGTGGACAGAGCGGAGACTCGGCTGCGGGAAGCGGAGCGGGCGTTTCAAGACGGGGACGGCGGGGTGGCCGGGGTTGTGGAAGCGCGAGAACGCGTGGCGGTCTCCATGGAACAGCTTCGTTGTCACGATCATAGAACTTATCTGGTCCGAGCACATGTGGAAAGGGATAAGGTGGGTTCCCTTCTGGCATGGTTGGCGAACCCGGCGGCGCGCGGTGACCCTATACTCCTACTGGTAGAGGAGGGGGGGTCCCGGTTTATTCCCAGGTGGGGATCAATATGCGGTTCGCCAGCTATTATGCTGGGTTATATGATAGTACAATGGCGCAGGAACCCGAGGGCCTTGCTGATTTTCTGTTGGCAGCCCGCCTGCCTCGACTGGACTCGGACGCTGGAAAGGACCTTGGGGGCACGATTTCGCTGAGCGAAATCCGAGTGGCAATTAGGCATATGGCTCGTCGCAAGACCCCGGGGGCGGATGGCTTGCCTGTCGAGTTTTATGCGGCCTACCCGGAGCTGTTGGCGCAGCAGCTGCAGGCCCTGTATAGCGAGGCATGGGAGTTGGGACAGTTGCCCGCCTCTGCTCGGGAGGCGATCGTGATACCCTTGCTGAAACCCGGTGGCGAGGCGGGTGCACGCACAGCATACCGCCCGCTTTCTATGCTAACGGTGGACTACAAGATCCTGAGTAGAATCTTGGCGTCACGCCTTTTGACCCACATGACTGCCTTGATCCACCCGGATCAGGCGGGCTTCATTCCTCGGCGCAGCACAGCCACATCCATTCGACGGTTGCTGCGAGTGATGGAGCTGGACCGGGACGAATACCCGGAGGCCTGCACACTGTCGGTCGACCTAGAAAAGGCCTTCGATAGTGTGGAGTGGCCGTATTTGTATCGAGTGTTGCGGGCATTCGGCTTAGGGGAGGACTTTGTCCGTTGGACCACCTTGTTGTATAGCGGGGCCACGGCCCGGGTGAAAACGGGGACTACTATCTCGGCTTCCTACCATGTGCGGAGGGGGACGAGGCAGGGCTGTTCCCTCTCCCCCTTGTTGTTTGCGCTGGCAGTTGAACCGCTGGCCGCTCACGCCCGACAGGGGGGTGCTTATTCCGGAGTCTCCCTGAGGGGGGACGCCCACTACATCTCCCTCTATGCAGATGACCTGCTGTTATTTTTGAGGGACGCGACTGATGCGTTACGGGGCGCGACCGCGCTGTTGAAGGAGTCCGGCCTGAAGGTCAATTGGGGTAAGACATGTCTGTTCCCATTGTCGCAGGGAGGCGGGACACCGCGGACGGCGGGACATATCCGATGGGAGAGCAGCTGCTTGCGCTACCTGGGGGTTAACATTTATCATACCCAGGCAGATTTGTTGGAGGGGAATGTCGGCAGGGCGCTTCGGGGACTACAGGGTAGTATGGGATTTTGGAGTACACTCCCGCTCTCGTGTGCCGGGAGGGTGGCGTTGCTGAAAATGGTAGCGCTGCCACGCCTTCTTTATTTTTTCCGCACACTTCCTATATGGATCCCGGCGTCATATTTTGCGCGCTTACGGGCTCTTTCGATGGGGTTCATTTGGGGGTCGGGACGGCGACGGGTGGCGCTGGCCACGTTGCGGAGGCCACGAGCGGAGGGGGGCTTGGCAGCCCCCGACTTTGAATGGTACTATCTGGCGGCGCAGCTCCAGTGGCTCACACGGGCGGTGGCCCGGGAGTATCGAGGCCCTGAGGGCCCACGGGACAGGTTGATCCCACGGCATGTGCTGGCCTTCATTGTTCTCCAGCAGCGACTGGATCTGACTCAGCTGACCCTGGAGGAACGCACCCTCCGGCAGTGCTGGAATAGGTGCCAGAGGCGGGCAGCTATAGTCCGCCCGTACGCTCCGGAAATCCCCCTTGGGATGTGTACAGCGCTCCCGCATGGGGGAGATTGGTCGGGACTAGCGATTTGGGAGGAGCTGGGGGTACAGATGGTAGGGGACCTTTACCGGGACGGTGCATTATTGTCTTTCCAGGAATTGCTGGACGCCTATGGGCTCCCGCAGGGGGATTTTCTGCTCCATGCGGCTTTGGTGGCGAGCATTCAGAAGCATTGGAACATGGGGCTGTCGGAACCCCCGACCGCGGCGGGTTGTCAGTATGTCGTAATGGCAGCAGAGACGGCCAAAGCCATCACATGCTTATACCGCAGATTATCGACGGAGGGTTTGCAACCTCTGGCCGCCCTGCGAGAAAAGTGGGAAAGGGACCTCGGGAAAACGATACCGGAAACCACATGGTCTACGCTAGTGCGGAGGGCCTGGAAGGGGACTCGGAACGCACGATTCCAGCTCGTTCAGTTTTTCACATTACATAGGGCGTATATGACGCCGGCCAAGATCCAGCAATACTTTGGTGGAGCGTAATCTCCGTGCCCTCGATGTGGGGGAGAGGGGGTAGATTTTCGCCACATGTTTTGGGCCTGTCCGCAGTTAGGCGATTATTGGGCTGAGGTAGTAGATTGCCTGAATCAGGTGACAGACCGCTCTCTCACTCCAGAGATGGGGACATGCTTGTTGTTATGGTTTCCCCACACCCGCCGCACGAAGGTCACTAGCAGATTCTATGATCTAGGGCTGATACTAGCTAAGAGAGAATTGACCCTGCACTGGAAATCCAGGGGGTGGCCTAGCTATGTGCGGTGGAGGGCAGCGCTAGTGAGATGGGCGGGGGCGGAGGGTACACTCCGGGTGCAGATGGCTCTGAGGGGTGACGATGAGAAAGCGTTAGCGACGGCAAGGGCATGGGAAGCGTTGGTAGTGGAGCTCCAGGGGCTGATGTCTGAGGTAGAGGAAGAAGGGAGCGCTTCGGATCGGCAAGAGGCGAGGGGACCTGGGGATTGAGTTGGGAAGGGGATGGGGGCGGCCCCCAGACACATACCAGAGGCCTGGACACGAGGGACGATTTGCTTACATAGAGAGGAGGTGAGCGACTGCAATTGAACTCCAGGGTCGGGGGGGGGCACATCAAGGGTGAAATGGGGGACAGGGGCGCACTGACATAGGGGGGGAGGGGGGGGACGAGTTGGGATTGGGAGGGGGGCTGCTTTTACGGCACACGGGAACCAGTGATGTAATGAACGGTTGTTGTTGATTTGGAAACTAATAAAAAATGTTTCAACAAAAAAAAAAAAATCAATGTGCAGGCGAGGGGCTTTGTTATTTTAAATTTCAGCTGGCCCAAAAGAATGGACGGATATATGGGGCAATAAGTGGCCTTCCATGGATGTTGCAGTGGGTTTTCCCACGCAATATCCATGGAATTTGATTCTGCCCCATATTTCCAAAGTGATGTAAACCTGGGGAAGCGTCAAATCCGTACGCCTCCCGAGGTCTGTACGCCTCCCGAGGTGAGGTGTAACAAGGAGGAATATGTTAATTTCTCCTAGTTTTCTCCTCTTTCTATGTGTGCTGCATGTTGGGCGCCTGCCTGTGTTGTCGGATTCACTGGTGTGGTCTTCTGCGCACTTCGGACCACGTGCTTTGTCCTCTGTCTGGACGCTTTCTTCTGGCACTTCGTGTGCTTGTAGCGTAGCTTGCAGTTCGGTCTGTGTGCTAGGAGGGGCGAGTGATGCGATCTCTCCTCCGGCAGTGGCGTAGGGCGGCCACATGTGATGCTCGCTCTGCACAAGCTCCTCTTGAGCTATTAGCGGGTACAGCGACCTTGAGACGTCGCTTCTCTGGCTGGTCGTCCACTCTTGTTGGTGGTGGCTGTCCGTGCGTAGCTCTGAATTTCTTGCAGCTCTTTGCGGGGTTTGTCTCTCTCTCCTTGTACATTGCAGAGGTGGCAGGCATTGTTTATGCCTATATGATGCCTGTTTGCACTGTTGCGGCTTGGGACGCTTTGGGGCCTCTTGAGTGCGGCAGCTACCTGGAGGCTTCGCTGTCTTCAAAGGCGTCCTGGCTGTGCTCGTTTGCGGGGTATGGAGGGCCTCTTTGTGAGCATTCTTCTCGGAAGGCACTTGTTACTGTGCCTGGTGCCGCCCGTCTCAGCCACTGGGGGGAGCAGGCGGTCTCCCTGATGTTGGCAGTGTATGCTCTTGGACCTGTTGGCTGCTGTTGCCGGCTGGTTGGCAGGACACAGTGCTGTGCTCTAGTACTGCTGGTCTGTATGGTGCAGTGTAGCCACCCTTGACGCTGATCTGCTGACGTTGGTCACGGTGGGCGGTCCGTGCGCTGGACCACTCTTATGATATGCCGGTGTGGATCCCCCAGCTTGGCTCACTTGGCGATGTCCTCTCGCTGATCTCGTTATTTCCTGTAGGGTAGCGGGGTGTCAGGGCCTCTTCTCCGGCCTCTGGTGGTTCCAGGGTGGACGGTCGCGGTGTGCACTGGCTATCCGCTCTGGGTAGACAGTATGTCTATCTCTCTGTTCATAGCTGTCGATGGCCACAACATGGGAGCTGGGAACACCGTGTAGTGCACTTGGCCCCAGGGTGAAGTGAGCTGCCTCCGCTCCTCGTGTTGGGTTCTGGGCATTTGCCGTAGCTCCGCCTTGTTCCTGGTTGCAGCAGCTCAGTGGGTGCGTGGGCTTGGATCCCCCCTGCCTTGGTGCATTTATCGTCCTGTTGATTGCACTGCAGGCTGTTTCCCCCTTGTGTTCTGGGTTACGGTAGCTGCAGTACCGCAGGTGGCCACCGGGTGTCAGCGCCGCACTCCGTTTGTGCCGGTCCTGACGTCTCTTCCTTAAGCTGAGGCCTGTGTTGCTCCTACCTGCCAGCGACGCGGTGAGGCCATCCTGTGGGCCGTAGGTCGTCTGTGGAGGTAGGTGGAGCTGTTTGCTGCAGGGAGAGGCAGGGGGTTGCTGGCCAGTGTTTTGGGTGTCAAACTGGGCGGCGCTGCATGCTTCTCACCGTGGGCGGTTTCTCTTACGCCAGGACTTTGGAGCTTTTTTGCGGGGAACACTGAGGCAGCGCTGCTGGTGTCACCAGGTGTTGGGACTTGTCCTGGGGGAGCTGGCTGGCGGCAGTGGAACGGCCTTATTGCTCGTGCTGGCCAGTGGGGCGTCGTGCTGCTGTGTGTGCTTCCCTCTTGTCAACGAGCAATTCCAGCCCGTGTCGTGGCACAAGTAGGATGCTGCTAGGTGGCGCTGCGGCGGCGGCTCTCTCTCGGCCGTGGCAGTCTCTCCCTTTCGCTGTGGGCCATGCTGTGTTCTCGTCAGGCGGGTGCATCCGCCTCAATGCCCTGGTGCCGGCGAGGCGACAGGCAGCAGTCCAGCACTGCCTGAGCCCCGCTCTGTGGAGGCTACCGGCGCGCTGGAGATCGCAGTCCTGGCAGGGGGGTGCAAATGGAGCTGCGGGGCACGGCAGGCGCTGTGTGGTAGCAGGGTCGCAGGCTCTCTAGCCGCTGCGGGCTGTTTGCTGTGCTATCCTTGGACCTTGGTCTGCTGAAACGGCCTGGTTACCTTCACGTTTGAGGGGGGGGCCCCGCCGGACTCTCGGCCTTTAGGTAGTAGTTCGTGCATCCTCCTGGCCCATCTTTTCGACGGGACACCCATCGACCGGCTAGGACAGTTCGACCCTGTTGGGTGGCCGCTGGCTGTGCGGGGAGGGAACGGGGCAAGGTTGCTTGGATTTCTCCTACGCCGCGATCGCACGTTCATCGTATTCAGCCTCAGACATCCGGAGGTGTGTGTGTGGCACGGCCAGATTCAGTCACGGCTGCAGAGAGAGGCGCCGCGCCTGATCAGCACAGCAGTTGTTGGGGGCTGTGGGCATTGCCATGGGGTGCCGCTTCTCAGGCACGTTCCTTTTGTTCCCCCACGAATGACGAGTGTGCCGATCCGCGGGCACGCGTGATCAGTTGCCCGCCTCGTCGCCAGTGTAGTGTTGGGCCTCAAGCCCACATACTAGTAAATGACCGAGACTGACACTGCGTGGTTAGGTACGATAACTGGCCACGAGCACGTGCACCCGGGCCTTTTTATTTGCGGGGCCACGTCACTCGTGACACCCGTGATGGATGGGTGTGGGGTGCAGTGTGTCCAGCCCTCAAGGGAGTGGCTGGAAGTGCAACTTCCTGTGGGACACTAGAACGTGTCTCGCAGGACACTACAGATTTTGCGTCTGGGTTGCGTCCCTTTTTTAGCACAACCCCAACACAAAATCTCATTTGTTAAGTATTGTAATGCTCTACACTTATAATAGCCTGGAAAACATTTGGGCAAGGTCTTAAGACCTCCTCCTCACTTCCTGTAAGGCCCTCGGTTGTGATGCCACTTCCTTTAATTCCAGGTACGATGTCACATGCCAAGAGGTCACTTGCATGCTGTCTAACTTGGTTATACCCCGGCCTCCCCACTTTTTTTTTTTAGGACTTTCCAACATGACTTACTCACTGACATGTTGGTGTGCTGCTGTGTAGGCGGTTTAGCCGGAAGGGAAACCATGCGATACACTGGATAATGGGTGCTATCTGCCTGCAGTTCAGTGTGTCACTTCCTGTCTATGACTCGTTTTCGCTTTTTCCCTATGCAATAATTTAACAGATCAGAGGACTGGCTCCCAGGGGTTCGCCAGCACCTGTACTAGGGATGGGCACTAGAAAGAGGTAAATGAAAAGGGAAGAGAGAAGAGCAGCCTGGGTTGGGAGGCAGGGCAAAGCACAGGAGGAGTTAGATGGAAAATGAGAATAAAGCATGTCTACAGCGACCGGACAACAGAGAGGAGTGAGGCAGGGATTAATAAATGAAGCAAAAAAAATGCAGCGAAAGACGAGAAGTTATGAGAGGTAGGGCCATAACGGTAAAAAGACGGGCTACGAAATGTCCCTAACGACACCACAGTGGGGGAGAGTGCGTGCGCGCGCTTGTTGGGGGTTGCTGGAGAGTTACATTTGGGATATATTGAACAGATAAATAAGAGCAAGAGAGGCTAAAAGTATGAAGTCGAGAAAATAATGGGACAAAATTAGAGGAAAACAGAGGAAGCAGTTGGATAACAGAGGTAAAAGGAGGGCGCAGAGAAATATAAGGCACAAAGGAGAGTGATTGGATTGGAACCATGGTGAGAAAAAAGACTGGATTAGACAACGAAACATACAGGCAGAGACCCGACTGTACGGTCCACTTCCGTTGCCCCCTGAGTCATGGCCCCGCAGGCGCGGGAACTCGTGATGACGCTCTTACACTTTGGAATGCAGCGTGGGTCGCTAATGGCACGAACGTTCCTGTTTATTACATTACAGCATAAATATTAGTGATTACTATCCCGAATTACCAGCAGCACTACTTACTGATGTCTGACAGCCCCCGGAGGTACGGGAAGAGAACAGGGACACGCCTATCACATCCGGAGCACTCGAGTCACGGGAACGTTCCATATCGTCGCGGCTCCAACATGTCCCCTCGCTTGGAAGACATTCCTGCTCTAAGGACATTTCTGTTGGAAAAAGGAGACATTTCCCAGCAGGAGCGCGCTTCCACGCATGGGAGCGCCTAGAGGAAAACACACTCGTAAACCAATACCAGCAAATTCGAAACTTCCCCATATACAAATGTTTATTATTAAAAACACGCTTCAAAAACACACACGATAATAAAACTTGAGATCCAAAACCCTCCCATCGTATGATGATGACACGTTCCAGTGATGGCATTGGTCACGCATTGTCACCTTCGTGTATTTTTGTATAATATATGTTAACACATTTAATCATTGCATATATGCGTACACACATTACTTTACATTTATGTTTAGAGAAACAAATGATTTACAGGACCTTTTTTTTTACTCCAGTAAGTATGTGCATTTTAAAGTTGAAATTAGTGGGCATAGGTCCCTCACTCCATTTTGAAATAAATGCTGTATTTCTGCTTGTGCATAACCCTTTTTTTGTTTTCAGGCATACGAGTCATCGTGTTCTAAATTAAAAATGTTATTCTTTGTCAGATTCCATTTTGAAGGTCGTAGTATAGCCATTCATTCATTCATTTGGATGATGAGTCCCTGCACCTGCAGGTTGGGAATAGAGGAGGTAAATGAATGTCCCTTTGTCGGGTACTGTGAAGGTCTCAACATGGAAGAAGTTGGCACTGTATTATCCGTGAGAAGGAGGCTGTTATGCCCTGCATAGTATTTTCATATCTTGCAGTTTACCACTTCACCTGCTGATCAGCCACAGTGTGTGTTTGGAGTAGAATGTTGAGAATGCTGTGATGCATAGAACGTTGGGAGTCTGACTGGGTGAGGTATGACAGTTACAGATGGGCTGAGCAGCAGGCAGGCTGCTCCTGGTGGGGTTTGCTGTGGCATAGTACCAAGGACTGACTACTGGGCTAACCTACTTTACCTTAACCTGTTACCTGTACTACCTGTTGGATGTACCAGTAAACCATCTTGCTGTACAACTGGAATAAAGGTACTAAAGAACTTACATGGCTATCAGCGTCTACTTCATGTAAGAGTACAACAGAGGCTGATCCCGAATGCGGAAGAAACACTGAGTTTTGATTGATCTTGTTCGATGGGAACCTGTGAGATGTATCAACTGGATGTAACTTTATGTTTAAACTCTATGAAGCTTGCCAGCTAGATCTCTTGCCGCTGTCCACCTTAGCAGGCTGACGCTTCTCTGTTCTCTTGAGACTAGATGCTCTATATTGTCCTGCTCCTAGAGATACTCTCAAGAGCAAGAACCTTACAACTAATTTTATTAGGAGCCTTCATTTCGTTCATCTTCCAATGCTATATTTGCTAACACCTGCTGCTTTTGAATCCCCTGACCTGCCACAATTTTATCTCAGTCCCCCTATGGGAACGAAACGTATACTCAGGTGTTAATAATTTGTTCATGAAATGGTCTATTGAATTGACTGAAGTGACTTCATATATGCCGGAATCAGTTGATAATTTAACTGATGATTAACTAATGCGATTTGATTGGAAATTTACTAACTAATGTTACTGAATGAGTGATTTCAGCCTCAGTTCAAGAAGATCCATCCTGGTGGAAGTTTCCGAATTGTGCAAAGTTAGCACTGCGCCAAAACCGACCTTATCTGCTATCAGAATCATAGTGCCTTACAATTCCTGACAACAAAGCTGCCCTTGCACTGAGGCTGTGGCACTCGCAGCATTTTAAGGGTAAGTGCATTTGCATTGCATGCTTCTACAATTCGTATGGGCCCATGGCACTTTGGGAATATGTGCACTCTTTGCGGTTCTGCGATTCTCGCTGAATGAAACCAAATGTTCAGATAAAGATGGCATTTGGTTATGTTTCATGTTATTAAACAGGGATTCATATTTCATGGCATCCAGCTTGGGATCAGGAGACTGAAAATTTATAGACGGATAATATTGGATAGTGCTTGGGTAGAGCATGTTATGGATCTATGTGGCACGTTATGTGTGTCATAGGACGTTTTCATTCGTTTCATCTTATGGGCACGATTGTCCATTGCTAGGCAAGGGGTGGTTGCTTAGTTTGGAGATATGTTTGCCAGTTATGCGGCTTTGATGCAGTGTTGTACAGTTGTCAGTTTGGGACAGACAAAATTACTTATCTTTGTTAATTCTGTTTTCCGTGGATACGGTCTCTAACGGCAGATTTCTCCACCTTTTGAATTCCTCCAGATGCAAGACTTGAACTGGAATTGTTTTCCAGCAACAACTACTGCACACTGACAGGTGGCAACCTCGGACTCCACAGCAGCCTTGCTCCACCTCTGGAATAAGCAACGCAAAACTGTATTTAGGCACTAACCTGCTATGTTTAGGAGTTCCTATGCAAGGAAAAAGAGTTTAAGTGTACGCGCCTGCTTGACTGAAGCCCCTACCCTGGGACTAAGCAGGGGCACTACATTCACCATTTTGGTGAACTTCTGAAGTGATTCCAGCCTTCAGACCTTTTTGGAACCGTCAGTTAATGGATTACCGCTTAGCCTCTGGGCCAGCCCTCCACATACCCTAAGTGTTTACATACAACCTTTGGGTATTTGTAGCGATACAACCTTGGGAATTTAGCTGTCCAGTGTCTGGTTAATAAAAACTTTTTTTTTCAATCACCCTACATATATCCGGTTTTGAACCCCTTATCTATATAGGATACACATTTTAAAGTTTTGATTTGCCCTGTTTTTTTTGTACATGTAGGCGCTAACCCTGCATTAGTACCATCAAACTAGCTTCTATGGCCTCAAATGTGGAGCCACAGGCGAATTAGTAATCAGTGTGCTAAATCTAAAAATGAAACCTATAAGACGTCCGATGCACAGAGCTTGGAGGAGGGTGAATAGATGAGGAATCTACAGTTCGATAAAGTAACCACCAGAAATAGTGTTACCAATTAATTTGTTCTTCTGATGGATACTTTGAACTGCAGATTCGTCACATTTTGAATAGATACTCAAGATACCTCTTCCCAAGAAGCAGTGTATCTGAGAAGTGGACTTTAGACCACGAAGTCTTGTAGGAACAAACAGGCAAGATGGCATTCCCTGCAGACCTAACAGTAACACCATAGTGCCTGGTGAAGGTGTGGCTGGACAGCGATATAACATCTTGCCAGAAGTCCAGCACGGGAACACCCCTAGCTAAACCCATGACAACAGCTTTGTCTCTGGTGGACTGAGCCCAAAGGCCCTCAGGAGACATAGCACATATTGATACAGAAAGCAATCCCTCTTGATAAGGTCTGTTTCTGAACTGCCCATCCCTTCACTCTAGCAAAACCGTTGAAGAGTTGGTCAACCACTCAGTGCTCCTTAATCGGATTTTTAAAAAAAAAAAGTGCTGAGGTAATTGTAATTAGGAACAAGTCTTGTCTTAAGAATCAGCTATTGTAAAGAGCAGATTTGCATTGGTTCACTAGGTGTGCACATCAAGAACATAAGGACTAAATTAAGGTCCCAATGCAGCACAAAAAGGTGCAGGAGGGTGCATAGGTAAATTCTGTCAAAAAAAAACATCACAATTATTGACTCAAAGAGGGACGAAAAGGCAATTGCAGAAGGTTAAAAAAGGCAGACAAGTAACTTTAATGAAACCTTTGACAAGACCTTTGCAGGGGTAGAGATAGAACAAATAGAAGTACAACAGAAAGCTTAGCCTGAAGTGGGTCAACCAGATGGGTGTTGCAGACACAAACCTTCCCCAAAAGCAGGAATATAGAGACTTGGAAGATGGGCGACACACGGCCGAATTCACATCCACCACCTCCGCAGGCAGTTTAAAACCATTCCGATGGTTCTGCTCAATCTCCATACATGGAGGTATAGGCTGTGTTGATTTAAGTGAAGAACCACGTCCTGTGTTTTAGACAGCATCCCCCCCCCACACACCTTGAAGAAGAAGGAAAAGCAGAATGCAGACGCATATATTCCACATCTAGCAGCACAACATCCAGTGTGCCCAGTTTGTGACTATCAAGATGATCTGAGCCCAGTCTCTCCTGACCTTCAGAACTTAGGGAAGCAGAGGCGGTAAAATACAAAGGAGACCAAAGTCTCTCTGAAGGGTCCCAGAGGCAGAAACCCTAGGGTGCAAAATGTGGGATACGGATCTGAAAAGATCCACCCAAGGCACACCCCACTGGGCCAAAATGGCTTGACCAACCTCCGGGTGTAGATGGCTCAATAGTTGCCAGATTACATCTGCTGAGCTCCTCTAATTCCGGTGCTGGGGGAACCCACAGGGTGACAGAAATCCCTTTAAGGTTTAGCGATCTCCAGGGTGATAGCACCTCCTATCAAAGCACACCCAACCCCTCCTCCCTGCTTCTTGCAGTACCTGTCTCTTTCAGAACCTGAAAAGGTTTGCCTCTGATGGAGTTAATAAAGATGTTGTGGGTCACCCAGATGGCAGGCAGCTCTGGAGGTTGTTTTGCTGCCTCTGTTCCATTAAAGACCAGAGAACTCAGATCTCTTTCATCATCTTGTTTTCTCCTTACCAGCCCAAACATGATACATCCGTCACCACTGTGAACTCTGTATTGGTAAGGTAAAAAGGTCAGCCACACATCAACAAGTGAAAGTTCGGGGATGCTGTCTGAGAGAAATGCACAGTACTGCATCCACTGAAAATGATCGTATCACTGTAGCACCCTTATTTGCCCACAGGCATGGGGAACTGGGATGCACATGGGTGGGAGACACTAAACTTTAGAACCATCCGGGACAGGACCAAACCTGAAACATCAGGGTCATATCATGAATGTCCTGGACTTGCTGCAGTGGTGGAAAAGCTTTGAAAATCATCGTGTCCAGAACGGTGACAGTGGAAGGAATAGTCTGCTCTGCCCAAAGATGGGATTTTGGCCTGTTGACTGAGAACCCAAGGGAGAATAACGATGAGACTTATCAGTTGGTGGTCCATAATAAAAAGAAATGTACTCCTGTCCTGCGTAGATGAGCAAAGACCTTCACAATCACCTTCTTGAACACTCACAAGGGCATAGGTGAAAGTGAAAGGTGCAATGGTATACTGAAAGTGTCCCAGCTCCACAATGAAGTGGAGTAAATCACTGTATGACCGTAGGATAGGTATATGAAAATACACACACAGGTCCAATGACACCATCCAGTTCACAGGGTCTAGAACAGTGAAGAACATCTTAAATTGGTCCTTCCGAACCGAAAAGCTAGAATCTGTCTCAGCCAGATGTTTTTCTTGGTCACCAGAAACTACAGTGAGTAGAACCCCGTGCCCTTTTCCACTTCTGGGACATATTCTCTTGTCCTATTGGTCAGCAGAGTCTGCACTTCTTTGGAGATGATGACCGCATGATCTGTTGAAGCCCAGGCAAAAACAAAAGGAGCATAAGGAAAAAGCCTGGAGCCATCAAACAGCATTTCCACCAAGGATGCCTGCACATCTCCAAAGAAACCTATAGCAGGCATTGAGTCATTGCGTGGGCCACCATACTTGTGCCCATGGCATAGCCAACACAGCCAGTGGTATCTAATCTAGCTTGTAAAATGTACTTGGCCGCATCCTGCCCATCGTGAACTTGTCTCAGCGAACAAGCTCCAAAACTGCTTGAGTGGAATGGGTAAGATCTCATTACTATATCCAAGAAGGCCTGTGTGTCCCGTCCCTAAAGGCAAATAGCATTAAGAGCTCTAGAGCTAGACTGGTGGAAAAGAAGACTGTTTCCCAGTGTGCTGATGTACTTTGATTCCCTGTCCCATTGAGCAACGTAGTTGGTTTATCTTACTGCTTAGAATCCTGTACGACTAAGCTTTGTGCATCGGATGCTGCATCACGAAAGAAGGCCTATGGTGCCTAGCAACAGATTAGCTAACTGGTGATGCTGAACAAGACTTGGCTCATGCCAGCATCAAAGACTCTGTTTGGGTCTCATTGAGGGACAGTTCAGAAGTTGAAGGGCCTGGCTGCAACACTTCCTAGCAAATCTACCTCAGTCTACACAGAAGCCTGTTGCAACTCTAGCACTTCTGTGAACCACCATTGTGAAAAAGGTACTCTTCTTCAGTAGTGTGGCCCAATGGCAAGTCCAACCTGATCTCAGGAGACGTGACTAGGCCACTACAATTCTGCAGGTGTAATATAAACCAGTATCAGTGTACCGGGCCGGGGAAGGGGTGGGAGACAAATTCTCCACCCTATTTTCTTCATCATGGGGAATATGCTGAATGTCCTCTAGAGCATTGGAATCAGACCCCAAAATAGCCTCCAGCTATCTTTAATTATGGTGTTGTGGCAAGAGCATCACATTGGAGCCCTCCCAGAATGAGGGCTGAGCTTTGGTGATTTTGTAGCAGTACACTGGCTGAGATCTAGACAAACTCTGCTCCGGATCTGAAAGTTGTGTGAGAATCTGATCCATAACCTGAGGCAGATGCTGAAGTGGCTGGAACCAGCGTGACCTTTGACAACACAGATTTTCCACTCAAAAAAAAGATGTGCCTATCAAAATTACGAAAAGAACATTCAGGAACAGAGCTCCAAATCGGAGTCGAAAGGAAAAAATCCATGAATGTCAGTGCATAGGGGTGGTGCCTACATACGCCTTTGCATCTCACTTCTGAAGGTGGTGCGGGGCAGAGACTGAATGCGTCAACTGTTGCTCACAGGAGCTGTTGTAGGAAATAACTTTCAGATCCAGTCTGGTGGATTTCAAAACGTGAGGAATCTGCGAGTAGAAGTGTCTTTTTAAAAAAACAAAATTATATTTTTTATTTGTCAACACAAGGGAGAAACAAAAATAGTCCGTATCATCATAATCAAAACATAAACATCTCTGAGAAGTAGTTACAATATAATTAATTAAGTGTAAAGAAGTAAAGACTTAAAAAAAAACAAGTAAGTTTCATATATTATTAATTAAAATTATAGAACAATGATCCCCATATTATATTAAATTTACACATAGAACAAGCTCCCTTTGATTTAGCTAGCGCTTGTTCCATATCGTATATTTGTCTGACTAATGTCCACCAATCCATTACCGTAGGAGATTTTGGTGAGATCCAGACCCGAGCTATTGTCAATCTTGCAAGATAGTTAATAGTTCGTCAATATTAGATCCCGAATTCCTTCTATCCATCATTATTTCCAAAGTCGTTAAAGGTACTTCAATCCCCAATTTTTAAGACAAAATTTGAGCAACATTCTGTCAGAATATAGAGAGTTCTGGACATGTGACAAACATGTGTTTTATGTCCGCCACATACAGATCACATCTTGGACATTTTGTCCTATCACTGGCCTGATTGTTAGATGACCATTTTGCTATCCGATCCGGCGTATAATATAATAAACATATTGTACGATACTGTTGCAGTCGCAAAGTGGGAGAATGTACAACTTTAGTTATTGTGCTAAGAGCGTGTGGTATATTGTTAGCCGAGACCAGTGTACCCATAACTTTACTCCAGCGATCAGCTATTCTCAGACAATCATCCGATCTGTGAGTGCAGAGACTTTTATACGCTCTGCTGATCAAAGATCTTTCATTTGTAGAGTGTAGACAGTACCATATGTCGGAATCGGATCTGTTTATCAAATTTAAGTGCCTTATAAAATAATCGCGAATCTGAAGATATTTAAACTGCATATTGTCTGGTAATTTATAGAGTATCTGCATTTTTCCAAAGGAAATAAAGCCGCTATAATCGTAGAGATCACCTAAGCATTCTACCCCAGCCATAACTGGCCCAGCGTTTACCCAAAGGATCGTGGAATATCTCTGGCAGACCTGGGTTGTACCAGAGGGGAAATTTATCATGTAAGAGTGACACGTTACACTTGAGTGAGAAAGCACGCCATATGGATATACTATCTCGAGCGGTCTGGAATTTGACCCTTTTGTAGTAGTTTGGATCATTAGTTCTAAACAGAAACAAATTACTCTCTTCACTCAACATACATTTATGAAAAAAAGTACTACTCTCAGGATTAATAAAGCTGCGGAGACGGCCGAAAAAAGCTGACCAGAAATACATTTTAAAATCAGGAAAATCAAGACCGCCTTGGCTAAAGGGAAGTTTTAGCAGATCTATTGCTCTTCGTGCTTTCTGGTAGCCCTATATAAAGCTACTTAAGATCCCCTCTAGCCGCTTAAAGAAGGAATTAGTCACCAGCAATGGGATAGACCTATACAGATAGAGAAACTTAGGCAAGATCTTCATTTTTATAATATTTATACACCCAATAATACCTATAGGCAGCTTGTGCCCATTCTTAAGTGATTTGGCTGTCTCTTTCAGCAGTGTTTCACAGTTTAAAGGAACTATCCTATCTACCTGTGCTGCCACCCTAACTCCCAAATACGTAGCAGCCGAACAGACCCCCCCGTATTGGGACCGGAGATTTATGATTTAGGAGGACTTGGTTTTTAATGATGTTTAGTTTATACCCTGAAATCGCCCCGAACTCCCTTGATTCTTTTGTTATCACTTGCAGTGCACCCCCTGGATCCGTTGAGAACACTGTGATGTCGTCTGCGTATGCGTTGACTTTAAGGGAATTTTCCCCTAGCATAAGGGGGCAAATAAGCTGCTGGTTTTGCAAGGCCGAGACAAAGGGCTCTATATAAAGAGCAAATAAGAGTGGTGATAAGGGGCACCCTTAACGGGTACCCCGAAGAATCGGAAAAATGGTGGACTGCAGTCCAGTAGACATTATTTTAGCGCAAGGTTTGTCATATAAAGCTAGTACCATATCCTAAATTGTCCTTTGACACCAAAAGCTGTTAATGTGGCCCACGGAAAGTCCCACCCCACTCGGTCAAACGCTTTTTCAGCATCTAACAGAATCATGCTGAGTGGGGTTGACCCTACATTTGCCACGTCGAAAGCAGTAACAGCCATGTTTACATGTGCGGTGGTATCCCTCCCTTGAATAAAGCCATGTTGGTGAAGCGACACCAAGCTAGGCAGTACTGGAGCTAGGCGATTCGCAAGAATCTTTGAAAAACTTTTTTGTCGGCATTAATGAGTGATATCGGTTGATATGACCCACACTCATCCGCCGGCTTATTTTTTTTAAAGAAAAAAGACAATTTGCTTCCCATTCCATGACTCAGGAACCCTGCCCTCTATTCCAATAGATCCTATGACCTGACTAAATGGTAGCAGCAAGTCATCTATAAAGATCTTATCAAATTCTAGAGGTATGGTGTCTTCTCCTTATGCTTTGCCTGTTGGTAGAGCGCTAATTGGCAATTTTATTTCTTCGATTGTATTATCTCTTGTTAGAGAGTGAGATACTTCATCCTCCATACTTGTCAGAGATCTATCTTGTATGTATTTAAGTATATCCTCGCGTTTTGGCTGAATCTCTGGAGTATATAACTCTTGATAGTAGGCCGCAAATTGTTCCATTATCTGATGTGGGCGCTGGTATAGTTTGTTATTAGACCCCTTGATCGTCTTTATAGCAGTCTTTGCCCCGTCATCTGCTACCTTAAATGCAAGAATCTTGCTTATTTTTTCGCAACACTCATATTGAGATAGTCAATACTTATTAAGTTTCATTATACTTCTCTCCCTAAATGTCCTCTTCAACTCTGATCTGAGGTTGACTAGGGTATGGCTCAGTTCTTCTGCATTTTGAAGACCTCTAAGGACTGCCTCTACATGTTGATTTTCTATTGCACGTATAGCTGTGATAATTGCTTCTGTTGCCTTTTTACGTTCCTTATTTTGCCTCCAAATGTATTGTTGGGGGAATCCCCTAATGATTGTCTTGCATGTATCCCACACCACTATTGGGGAGGCTGACCCAATTTTTATTTTGAAAGATTCCTTAACCCTTCAGTGCCCCGCCCTTTACCCCTCCTGTGCCGGGCATTACATTAGCGGGCGGGGTCCATGACGAGATAGTCTCGTCATGGGCACAGCGCAACCGTGCTCCATGACGAGACTATCTCGTCATGGGCATAGAAGAGGTTAAGATGCTCCCTAGTCTGAGCCACAAAGTCTTCCTCTAATAATAAATACCTAGGGAAAGAAAAAGATCTAGGACTTTTATTTTCAAGGGATATCTTAAAGGAAAGAAGAATGGGATTGTGGTCGGCGGTGACCCTCGGACAGATTTCCATAGTACTAGACCATAGAATTTTATCTGATGCCCAAGCCATGTCGATTCTAGAATGGAGCTTATGAGGAGCTGAGTAATATGTGTAGCCCGCTAAATTAGGGTATATAGTCCTCCAGACATCCTTGATTACATGCAACCGACCCAGCTCTCCAATCGCAGCCCGAGTCTTCCGCATCCTTTGAAAAGCCCCTCTCCTTGTGGTGTCTATCCCATAGTCCATGATACAATTGAAGTCTCCCATCACCAACAGTTCCCCCTCCCAATTTAGTAATTCCATGCCCACAGCATCTATTATAGTGGGATCGTCTAAATTGGGACCATACACTGACCAGAAAACATACTTTTTACCCTCTATCTCCATCTCTGCAATAACCCATTTGCCCCCCTTATCAGACATCATCTTACCCATTTCTGCTCTAAATCGTTTATTCTTCAAAATAGCTACCCCACGAATGAAGGCATTTTGTGCCGAGTTCACTACCACTTCAAATCCTAGTTGTCTTAGGAGACCTCGATCCTTATAAGAGATGTGCGTTTCTGAAAGCATAACTATCTGGGGATTGTACATTTTTAATTCTTCAGCAACTAATTGTCTCTTGATCTTACTATTTAAACCTGCTACATTCCAAGCTAAACATTTGATCCCACCCATCTCGAAGATAATTCCCTGCTGCCTTTTCTGTTATTTAGTTCAATTAACAACTTCCCTTCATACTAGTGATTTTGTTTTTTCCCTTTCTCCATACCATTGTGTTGACCATTTCTTTTTTTACCCACCTCCCGTGCCGCCCATCTCCTACCCCCCTTAACCCTTGACCCACCCCCCCATCTTAAAGGAGGAATCATCCCCTTCTTACTGCTGCCGGTGATATGGCAGCTAACTGGAACCAAGACCCCACGGTGACTGCCGAGATAAACCAACCCCCAATAATAATTGCCAAAGAGAAGAAAGACAAGAGATGCGTGGAAAGAAAGTTAATAAGCATATTTCTCAGTCTAGTATAACGCAACTAAGAATAAGAGAAAGAGAGATATAGTTAGAAATAGGGAGAAGGAGACAACAAGAGAACCAGCTTTGTTCTACCAGTCTAACTAATAGTCATTCCATGAAGACTACAGATTTCTTCTTTGCTTTATGCAACCCCATCTTTCTGCCATTTATGTAGTATTTCTTTTGCTTCTGCTTCGGAAGAAAAAGAAAATGTTTGACCGCCCCTTATAATCTTCAGGTGAACAGGTTCCTGCAAGAATACTTGTGCCCCCGTAGCCTTTAATGGGTCGATTAGCTGTTTCAGCTGCCATCTCCTGTCCATAGTTGCCTTACAAAAGTCTGAGCGAAAAAAAATAGAAAAGGATTCCACAGCGACCGGTGTTCTTGGGCCCGCTTTTAGAGAGACAGCTTGTCGCAATAAGAAATTTCTAAAATAAATCAAAAAAGGTATTGGATAATGATTATCTTTCCGGCGTTGTACCTGTGGGAGTCTATGGGCCATCTGAATCTGGCAGTCCCAGTCCCAGTCCACATGGTCTGGGAAGGCCCTCTGCAATATCTGGACTATGAACGTTCTAGGATCTGAACCCTCTTGTCCTTCAGGAATTCCAAACATTTTTGGATTTTGTCTCCGCTGTCTGTTTTCCAAATCTTTGAGTTTCAGTTGCACACACGTAATTTGGTCCTCATGTTGCTTAACTAGGCTTGCTGCTTTAGTAGTGGCCTCCTCAGTAGAGACCACTCTATGCTGCTAATCTGCTATCTCACCTGTCATTACCCCAACTTTCACTGTCACCTCTTTCAGAGATTGTTGGATACTATGATTGTCTGGTCTGACTTCAGCAAAGAGCTCTCGTGTCTCTTCCCTCTGATCTTTCAAAGCTTGCAAGATCAGTGATAGTATTGGGGTGTCATTTTCCTGAGCCCATTTATTTTGAGAATCTTCCCCCATGTTTGGCATATGAGAGAATTGAAAAGGGCCCGGTGCCATAGAAACCATAGGTAATCCATTATGACTTATATCCCCAGGTCTCTCAGGTGATGTGTCCGTGGCTGGCTCGGAATCAATTTCTGAGCTACTTACTCTCCTTATGGTCTTGATAGCACTGATAACTGCATCTGTCAAACCAACATCCGACAGTCTGGATATAACAGCCTTAATCCCTCCTTTGGATTGAACCCACCTGCGCATGGGACTGTTTCCTGGGGAATCTTTAGTTTGTGCCATTTTCCTGTTACCTAACCCCATACTAGGTATATTCTGCATCTTTCGCATTCCTTGGTATTTTTGTTCTTAGGGTTCTTTTTCTTAGGTGTTACTGAAGATATTGATTCTTTTTCACTTATACTTGTTTGGAGTTGTTACCCCGTTCGTAAATCAGCAGGGCTCTGGCTTTGACCTTGGCGCTTCTTTTCCTGGGCCAATTTAGAGTGAGACGACATTTAGTTGTCATTTATCGATGCCAAGTTAGCGGCAATAGCATTATCATTAAGATTAATATTTTTAGGAACCAAATTTTCTACAAGTGTCGAGATAGGAGTGTGCACACCTCCAAGCATTGTGTCATTTTGATTCATTTCGGCAGAATCTAGAATATTAGAGTTGTTGATATCCCTGCTTTCATATGGAAACTCTGTATCACTGTCTACCGGGGAGACTTCCTGTACCCTTGAGGGCTCATCTTTAGATATCAGCTTTCCCGCCGTATAAAGTGAATCCGGTTTAAGCCCCTGATCAGTAACAATATCTGTGTCTTCCCCATAGTTACCTGAGTTATCCAAGTTATCCGAAATATCCATTTCACCAGCCTCAACAATCTCCAATGCTGATTTCTCAGCAGTTATCTCTCTACTATCACAACTGTCCGCCTTATCCTTTTCCGAAGACCGCATCTGGGTTTGAGACTGGTGGGATTGTTCTTGATTCACTCGCATAAGCTCAGGGGAAACATTGTCAGTGTTAAATTGTTCCTTACATATAGCTTTAGTAATTATCTCTACCAGCTTGCTACCATTTGTGTCGGTGTCAGCTTTCAGCAATTCCACCAACTTCCTTGAATGCAGGTATCATAATACCGGTTTCCCGAGACCTGCGGTCTGCTCACAGTATTCTGCTCTCGTTACTTCAGCCTTCCCTGCTGCCCACTCGCCCCCCAGCATCTCTGCTGAACTCACCGGCAAACGGCTTGTTGCCCGAGTCCCTCTGGCTGGATTTTTCTATGGAGCCATTTCAGCAGGCGGGGCAGTAGTCCGTGGTCGGAAGACAGGTCCAGAACCGAAGTAGGTTAGAGGACGCCGAGCAAGTCGCACAGCCACGTATGTGGACGGCGAGCGTGGCGAACACCTGAATCCAATCCTTACGATCGCCTGCATTCTGCACTGCAGCGGAGAGGAGCCGTAAACCAGGTGAGCCAGCTTTCCAGGGTAAGTTCCAGAGTAGATACTCTGATATTACATATGTGCCAAAAAGCTCCTTCTCCCGTTCTCTCTTCTCCAGGACTTAGTATCTTTCAATTATCGCTTTGATAATTTCCTCCAGCAAAGGAGCTGTGGTAGAGGAGGTATGGAAAAATCTCAGCAGCCATGCCATGTGCTGGTTCACAGAGACGGCGTCAGTCCGCCATCTTGCTCCTCCAATTACTTCACAAAGAGGCTCAGACTTCATCGAGTAGAAGTGTCAATTAGCAATTTTCTACCTACTTCTGAATGACTGGATTTGTGAGAGGCTATGAATGAACTGAGGAGGTGGCAAACTCTCCAGTCATGGAGGTTGCTGAACATATAATGTTGCTAAGGTGTGTCTCTAATGTGTACTTTTGGTGTAGAGTGACGTGTAAGTGCTGAAGGTTTTCATTGATCGAGATCAGTTGGATTGGCATAAATGCATTTTGTTAGGTATATATACACACATCTGGATGCGTACAAGGTGTGCACCAAGCTGCCCTGTAATACAAAGAATCAAGAGATAGGTAATGCCAGTTATTCAGTTATATATGTATCCCAAAGAAGTTATTTAGGGACACTGCTAAATACCAAATAAATAAATGCTATGCTACTCTTTCACAATAGGACACATGATGGAGATTGTTAGATGCCCCGTGGTTATCTTACTCCCAGCTGAATGAACTCTAGTTTTGACATGAACACAGGCTGCAGAGCCCCTGCTGACTCAGGCTCACTTAAGGATGATGCGTGTGGGCCATGCAGCGGATACGCCACTGGTACACCAAAAGCATGCTTAGGGTAACCAGTCTGCAATTGTCCAGGCACGGAGAACACATGACACACACCATGGTACACATCCTTCCAAAAATGAGCCGGACAACCTGAAGACTTCCAAATCGTTATACTACTCTCAATATCAGTGTATAATATTTTAATCCAGGTAGGCCTTTTCCACCCAATTTCACCCCCTCATTGAATGGTTCATATGCACTCTGCCACCATGACTAGAAATTGTTCTATTTTCTGGGTTTACTTTTAATTACTGCCATACAAGAGGAAAGAAAATCAGATTTAAGAAAACCTTGGAAAGCAGACGTTGTAGAGTGTAAACTCAGACGTTGTAGAGTCTAAACTACATTTGCCTATGTAAACTGAACAGACGTAGCTCCTGGAGTAACCACATCAGCATTTTGACAAATAAATTTTTGGATGAAAACGTTCCATTTTAATTTTCTACTGAGGATGAACAAGTTATTTACCTTCAGTATAAATAGTTTGGATAAATACTCTAACCGCAGATTCTTCTGATGGATACTCCTAACTGCAGAGTCCTCAGTTTGGTAATGGATACTATAGCATTATGTCTCCAGGTGGGAAGTCTGCAAATATGCTTAAGCCAAAAAGTCCTGCAGGACCAAGCAGGCAAAATGCCCCTCTTAATGAACCGGACAGTTGGGGCAGTAGTGCCTAGTGAACTATGTAACAACTTTCACATAGCTGCTTGACAAATGTCCAGGACAGGTATGCCGCATGCTAGCGCAGTGGTAACAGCCTTGGATCTGGTGGAATGAGCCCCTAAGCTTTCTGGAGGCTGCTTCTTCGCCAGTGCATAGCAGAACTTTATGCAGAGAACAATCTATTAGAAGATGGTCCAATGTTGCACTGCCTTGCCCATATTTGCTTAGGAAAAACCAACAAGGACCTGAAAATTAACCCTATGGTCTTTGGGGAAGTCTATATAAAAGCTTATTACCCCTTCAGGATCCAAATTATGGAGGCTCTTCTTCTGAGGGATGAGCAAAGCAAAGAATTCCAGAAGAGTGATAGCCTGCTTGACATGAAACGGAGAGACCACTTTTGGCAGAAAGGAAATGTGGGTCCTCCTGTTATATTCCCGGGTTAGGCCCATGTAATGAAGAAGTTCATTTCTTACATTGTCCTCACAGTAACATTTCATCTGGGATCTCTTGCACATATTTGCGTGCACGAAAATGTTGGATTAGTTTCCCTGAAACTAAACTTGTTTACACATCTAGCTTTGCACAACATTATCTCAATGCCCTGAACATCATGTACAAAGTCTCTTTTTGCACGATGTACAAATGTCATCTGTATCTTCATTCACGGGGTGACAGGGCTATCTACATACCCATAACATCACTAATCTATACGCATATCGCAAGGCTGCTTTCTATTATAAAAGATCAGCATCCCGATAGATTAGCAGAGGAGGCACTTCCGCTGACAACGAGGGTCCCTGCATGCTGAAACTTCACCACGCAGCAGTCTGATATCTCACGAGGGGTGTCCAGTTTGTGACCAAGACCGGATCCTTCATTATCTCCCATCAGGTAATGAGGTTGGATCATCCCTTGGGGGATTCTTGGCTTTATACCTACAAACACTCTAGGTAGTGTTCGCATCTTAGGAGTTCGCTTGATTACTTCCTTGTTTTATATGCCTGCATGTATACACTGTTTTAACACCATGGTAGAACTATATCTACTATTTAGGCTTTTGGTTCTTATAATCACGTTTATCTGTCTCTGTCTATTAATAATTGCATAAAACTTATTGAAAATGTCCCACTGTGTAGTCTCTGGAATCAGTCTTGGCACCAAGCCTCTAGTTTATGTTGTCCAAACAAATGCGCAGATCCTATGGATTAGTAGGAACTACACCACACTATCAACAAGAGATACCAGCTGCCTATAACATAGGGTTATAAGTAAGCCCAAAATTGGGTCAGGATTGAATATGCAACCACACACCAAGACTGACAATGAGATGATTGCACAAGAAGGAGTGAAATACACAGTATCAATTTATTTTAATACAGAAAATCAGGATAATGATCAATAGAAAACAATTATTTCACAAACTAGAAATATATAGGTCCCACACTAAATAAAACAGTCCTACTAGCATTCATTCCCACAGCATACTCATATATTCAACAGACACATGATCAAAACACATTAGTTCATAGATAAATTAAAACAATCGGACTTCAGGGAATAACGATTCCAAGGAGTAACAGTTCCAATACTCATGTTCTCCCAGTCATATAGGGAGAAGGGGTATCCAGGTAAACACGAGACAAAAAGAGCCAACGCATGTTTCGATGTTGGGCCCACAAGGGGCTATACCTTCGTCAGGGCAGTAGTTGTTACAATCGTGTGGGACACACAAATAGAACCTAAATCACAATAAATGTATAAAAGAGAAAAAGGCTTAGATAGCATACTGATTTTATATATATACTTTGATGAATCACTAGTCATAGTCTAACATATCAAACAGTAATTGCATTGGTGAGCTAGAGATCCAAAAAGCTTTATTATACTTGTCTTGAATCAATGTCAGTCGAGGTAAGGTCCAAATGCGTAGGAATGATAGCAGGAAAAATTACCCATATTAAATAAAGCGAAGTGCACCAAGGGCGACCTACACATAGATAGAAGGCCAAGATGAAAGGAAAGAAAATAGAGTCCAGCGTAACACCCGTGATACATGGAAAAAATAAATAAAAAGGTGCAGAAAATACCAGGTAAGAACATAGAGTGATAAAGAGGAATTCCAACTATTCCCAATGGAAGAAAGACTCAATACCTTGTAGGGGTATATGGCCTTGCTATCAACCTCTATAGGTAGAGGGAGTCAGGGCCTCAGAAGACTTGTGGAGATAAATTCTATAACAGTAATGAGAATACGAGGAAAGGGGAATCAGGATGAAAATCATAAAATACATACAGTATATATCACAATAGATATTTAGTTAAGTAGCGCTTACCCAAAGAATTAATAGTACAACAGGCTTATAACTCATTCACCATATAGATGGCCAGGCCATATGTAAAGGTTAAAAGAGGAGCGCCAAGATGTAGCTCCAGTAAAAGATTTCGACAGGCACGTCAAGTCCGCCGATCAGTAAATGTTTAGCTGATTCCTACACAAAACGAAATAACGCGATAATAAAATAGCGGAGGATAAGGAAAAAAGGGGTGCATAGTTGCATAGATACATGTTTATAGCACTGACAATCTGCTAAGATCAACAGATCTAAAGCACGAGTGGCGCGAAGAAAAAGTGTAGGTTTAGGATAAACTGAGGGACATACAAAACAAATGCCACGGGAGCCGATAGCATGTTCTAAGATAATTAAGTCGGCCTCCCTGGCAGTTGATTAACAAAAAGGCACATATAAAAAATTATTAAATGGGTAACGGGGGGGAAACGGGGCCAGCCCAGGAATTCAATACAAGCAGCCAGATCCTGAGGACAGAGGATTCTTACCGTTAGTCGTCTAGACTCGGGACGCAGGATAAAAACGGCCGGGTAGCCGAGTCAGGAGCGAGTGATTGCCGCATGTACAACTTCGGACGCCAACAGTTAATTGTTACTTGCCGTTCTTAAACAGGACGATAGAGAGTCTAGCGAGACCTCATTGGTAACGCGAGACAGAAGTAAAGATAATGCATCCCCACCGTGCGCCTGATAGAAACAAGGGCGACGGCCATATTGGAACGGAGAACACGGAAGGGCTGGTCATAGGGAATAGGGAGGAAGTTAACCTATGTTAAAGGAATAACATCAAAAACCATAGATAAAAACTGGGATTTATTAACCAAAAAATGGCCAATATCAGTCTAGTCAGGAGAGAGACTGAAGTCATTGTAGAGTGGGTAATGTATTCAGGTAATAGCGTTTTCCCAGGGGCAAATTTCATTAAGACCTTGGGTTACTGCATTTAGAAAAAAGATCCAAAAGACCTGCCTCTTTTTTCTAATGACGGTGGGATCCTTGCCAGCAGGAGTACGTATTTTTTCCAAAATGGACCATTTAAGATCATACTCTGTGTGGCCACATTCAGTCTAATGGGAAACCAGGGGGGCAGAGAGTTTATTGATACGGATATTGGACTTAGGCTCTCCCATTGTAAGTCTACATTCTCTGCCAGTTTCACCAATATAGACCAGATCACAAGGGCAGAGGATGGCACAGATGATATTGGAGGTACGGCAGTTAGTCATTTCAGTCAGATTAATGGCTCGTTTATTGATGTTAATGGTATGCCCTACAATAGCATTGGGGCAGGCTTGACAGGAACCACAGCGGTGGTTACCTGTAATAGGTGGGAGTCCAGTGATGGAAATTTGCCGGGGGGCAGGGTTATCCACAGTTTTTCCTCTAACCAGATGGTTTTTGAGATTTTTATTCCTCCTAAAGGCAAATAGGGGTTTGGACAATTTATTATCATCATCCATGTTCAATAGGTACCAAAGTGAGTTTATGATTTGCCGTATTTTGTGATTAATGTTGGAGTGTTTGGTCACACAGACCAGACGATCCTGATGTTTATCCTCCTTCTGCAGGAACATAGACTCACGGTTATTACACCTAGCCCTCTTAAATGAAGTCTTGACCAGTTTAGATGGATATCCCCTGTTTAGGAGTTTGGCCTTCAAGATGTCCGCCTGTAGGAGGAAATCCTTCATCTCGGAATAATTTCTCAGAAGACGGAGGAATTGGCTGAAGGGTATGCCTTCCCTTTGACAGCGGGGGTGATAGCTTTCATATTGAAGCAAAGTATTTCTCGCGGTGGGTTTAGTGTATAGAGAGACAAACAGTTTGTTATCTTTGTGCTCAATCCATACATCGAGAAATTCAAGCTTACAATTGCTGGAATGAACCGTAAATTTGAGGTTCTCATCAGCCAGATTGATCCATTGAATAAAATCATTGAGAGATGCCTGATCCCCCTTCCAAATGAAAAAACTATCATCAATACGTCTGGACCAGGCACAGACGTTCTCATATAAGGGGGCCATTTCATTGTAGATATTGATTTTCTCAAATGTGCCCATGTACAGACAAGCTACACTAGGGGCACAAGCGGCCCCCATGCTGACTCCCTGAATTTGTTGGTAGTATTTATTATTGAACTCAAAATAGTTCTCCGTTAGTATAACATTCAAACATTGAAGGATAAAGGGAGCATTGGTGATATCAGGTTCAGAGAGTAGAATTTCTTGAAGAGCAGACATGGCTCCCTCCTGGGGGATGTTGGTATATAGGGACTCCACGTCCAACGTGACTAGGAGTTCCCTATCGCTCAAATAACGCATCTTCTCAATATTAGAGATAAAGTGGCCAGTGTCTTTGACATACGACTCAAGATTGCTTACAAGGGGTTTTAAAAATTGATCCATATATTTGGATAATGGTTCAGTGGCCGAACCAATAGTGGATACAATACGTCTTAATGGGGGTCAAAAACATTTTTGTGAGTCTTGGGAACCCCGTAGATAATGGGTAATCGGGTATAGGAGGGTGTGAGGAATTCAGCTTCCTTAGGGCATAAAAATCCGTCATTGACAGCCGTTCGTACCATCGTCAAAATTCGATTTTTTAATGCAGGTTCAGGATTCATAATAATACGCCTATAGTGTCTAGTAGCCAATAGGAGGTTATCCATTTTTTCAATAGATGACGGGGTATCAAAAATGACAATACCCCCTCCCTTGTCACAAGGTTTTATGGTGAGTCGTTTGTTGTCTCTAAGTAGGTAGAGGGCATTATTTTCTTCTTTAGGAAGATTACAAACGGGTATAGGGACAAATTTTAGGGTTTTTTGAATTCTAGAGAGTACGGCCTTCTCAAATATTTGGACCTCTGGTCCTAATAAGTCCAGAGTAGGAGTGAATTCAGATGGGGGTTTTAATCCAGATCGGTTGTTAGTAGGCTCGGGGAGAGGTCTAGTTAAAAAAACGTTTTAAGACTTATTTTTCGAAAGAAGGAATGAAGGTGTTCCAGAGGTTGGATGATGCTAATCGTTGAAACTGCGTGGAAAGTCCTAACCATGTTAAACAGAGAAATAGAGGAAATTGAAGAAAAATTTAAAAAAGAGAATTCAGTTGAAATAGGGAAAAGAAAGCTGGAAGAAATTTCTTTAGATCTAGACTCGTTTTCTGAATACCTTCTTAAAAGGAAGACAGATAAATTCAGAAAAGACATCAGGCTCTTTTCTCAGGAGCGGGCTTACCCCTACCTTACACCTAATTTCTATACGGCCACAGAGGATGTAAATTCAGGTTATTCCAACAATGCTACTACCGCCCGACGGGGCAACAGACGCATTGTTACCTTTTTAGACACCACGGACTCGGACAGTGTAGACCCCTCTAATTATAATCCTAACTACAACCCCACTTACCAGCCTAGGCAGGAAATTTTTGAGAGAACAACCACCCCTAATTGTTTTTTAGGGAACCGCAGTGGTAACTTCCGCCCCAGGAATCGGAATCCCAGACAGAGGTACTTCCGTCAGGATCAAAGCCAACCCCAGATGTATATACAAACAAGACAGCAACAGTATTGGAAAACCTAAATACTATCCCAGTATTTAATCTATCCACCACGACTATCAACTCAGAAACATCTACTTTGCTATCCATGGGTTTGTCCTTTGTCCCCTCTGCGGACTTTAACAAATTTGAATTCGTGTAGGACCATCATTCCTTCTTTCGAAAAATAAGACTTACATTTTTTTTTTTAACTAGACCTCTCCCTGAGCCTACTAACAACCGATCTGGATTAAAACCCCCATCTGAATTCACTCCTACTCTGGACTTATTAGGACCAGAGGTTCAAATATTTGAGAAGGCCGTACTCTCTAGAATTTAAAAAAACCAAAATATGTCCCTAAACCCGTTTGTAATCTTCCTAAAGAAGAAAATAATGCCCTCTACCTACTTAGAGACAACAAACGACTCACCATAAAACTTTGTGACAAGGGAGGGGGTATTGTCATTTTTGATACCCCGTCATATCTTGAAAAAATGGATAACCTCCTATCGGCTACTAGACACTATAGGCGTATTATTATGAATCCCGAACCTGCATTAAAAAATTGTTTTGTATGTCCCTCAGTTTATCCTAAACCTACACTTTTTCTTGACGCCACTCGTGCTTTAGATCTGTTGATCTTAGCAGATTGTCAGTGCTATAAACATGTATCTATGCAACTCTGCACCCCTTTTTTCCTTATCCTCTGCTATTTTCTTATCGCATTATTTCGTTTTGTGTAGGAATCAGCTAAACATTTACTGATCGGCGGACTTGACGCGCCTGTTGAAATCTTTTACTGGAGCTACATCTTGGCGCTCCTCCTTTAACCTTTACATACGGCCTGGCCATCTATATGGTGAATGAGTTATGAGCCTGTTGTAATATTAATTATTTGGGTAAGCGCTACTTAACTAAATATCTATTGTGATATATACTGTATGTATTTTATGATTGTCATCCTGATTCCCCTTTCCTCGTATTCTCATTACTGTTATAGAATTTATCTCCACAAGTCTTCTGAGGCCCTGACTCCCTCTACCTATAGAGGTTGATAGCAAGGCCATATACCCCAACAAGGTATTGAGTCTTTGTTCCATTGGGAATAGTTGAAATTCCTCTTTATCACTCTATGTTCTTACCTGGTATTTTCTGCACCTTTTTATTTATTTTTTCCATGCATCACGGGTATTACGCTGGACTCTATTTTCTTTCCTTTCATCTTGGCCTTCTATCTATGTGTCGGTCTCCCTTGGTGCACTTCGCTTTATTTGATATGGGTAATTTTGCCTTCTATCATTCCTACGCATTTGGACCTTACCTCGACTGACATAGATTCAAGACAAGTATAATAAAGCTTTTTGGATCTCTAGCTCACCAATGCAATTAATGTTTGATATGTTAGACTATGACTAGTGATTCATCAAAGTATATATATAAAATCAATGTGCTATCTAAGCCTTTTTCTCTTTTATACCTTTATTGTGTTTTAGGTGCTATTTGTGTGTCCCACACAATTGTAACAACTACTGCCCTGACGAAGGTGTAGCCCCTTGTGGGCCCAACACCGAAACGTGTGTTGGCTCTTTTTGTCTCGTGTTTACCTGGATACCCCGTCTCCCTATATGACTGGGAGAACATGAGTATTGGAACTGTTACTCCTTGGAATCGTTATTCCCTGAAGTCAGATTGTTTTAATTTATCTATGAACTAATGTGTTTTGATCAGGTGTCTGTTGAATATATGAGTATGCTGTGGGAATGAATGCTAGTATGACTGTTTTATTTAGTGTGGGACCTATATATTTCTAGTTTGTGAAATAATTGTTTTCTATTGACCATTATCCTGATTTTAAAATAAATTGATAGTGTGTATTTCACGCCTTCTTGTGCAATCATCTCATTGTCAGTCTTGGTGTGTGGTTGCATATTCAGTCCTGGCCCAATTTTGGGCTTACTTATATCCCTACGTTGTAGGCAGCTGGTATCTCTTGTTGATAGTGTGGTTTAACTTTCCCCTGCACCACCTGCCTACCCATCCGTTCCTCAGGGGTCCCCCTTTACATTGGATTAGTAGGAACTACACAACACTCCAACTTATCTGGAAAGAACGTAGTAAATGGTACGTTGACAGAAAGTGCTGCAGCTTGCTCACATGCCTTGCCAATGTGAAAGTGGTGGGGAAGACAGAGTTAAACGTCAGAAATCTTAATGGACCATTGTGCAGCGACTCAAAACAGGTGTACATCGGAAATGGGAAAACTAAGGTTCATGTCCCATTGTAGCTTCACAAAGTGTTTTGGTGGAAAAAAATGGTGCAAAAAATAAAAATCCCATCATAACAGGATTTAAAATGAGACAGCTGATCTAGCAACCACAAAAAGCTGTGAAAGAGCCAACAAATAGCTTTTAACAATCCCCCAAATAAGTCCTTGCAGTGCTAGTGACAAAACAAAAAACAAAACTTCAGACAGCTTGGCTTATAATGGATACATTTGGCACATTATGTACCAGCCACATAAGGTCCCAACAGCTGGTGTACCCATTTTGTGGAGGGATGCCTCACAGTCAATAAGATCTCAGAGGGAAGGTCGAATGAGATCAACTTTCGCAGCTCAATATGAAAGCATGGAGATGCAAATTGTGCAGGCCCAAGTGCAGCGCCCTGCCCTACCCCACCCTGCTGTTGAGACAGGGAAACCTCTGAAAATGGCAGCTTAATTGGAGGACAGATGCTCTGGCCACAGAGCTGTGGATACAACATTCTCATGGCCCAAACCAGTCCAACTAAGATACCTTTGACCCAATGGTTACCGATATTCTTCAGAACCCGGGCAGAAGAGGCAGCGGTGGGAAGGCATACAGGAACCCAGAACTCCACTCTAGACAAAGAGCCATCTTGGAAACTCCAGCACGCAAAGGTGCTGACAGTATGAGTTCTCGGTGGTCGCGAAAAGATCAAGCCAGGGTTCTTCCCACTGCTGGACGACACCCTGCACTACCTCCTGGTGCAACTGCCATTTGTGATACGCTAAACCTGAGTGGACAAGCTCCTCTGCCCTGACATTTAAAGATCCCACAAGGTGGTTCACCACCAGATAAATTCCATTGAGGTCCAGCCATTTCCAGAGACACATAATCCCTCCCTGACCTGCCTATTGCGGTACCACATGGCAGTGTTGTCTGTGAGAATCTGCATGGTAGGTAAGAAGGCCTTCAATGTCAAATGGATCACCATCAACTTCAAAAAAATTAATGTGGAGTCAAGCCTCTGAACTCCACCTTTCCCACATGGTCACCCCAACCCATAAGGGATGTATCTGTAACCACTGTCAGATCTGGCTGGGGAAGGAGGGGGTTGCTACTGACTGAATTGTAGTCTAGCAGCTGCCACTGCTTGCAGATCGTTTGAAGTCTCCTCTGGACTCTGGACGGGATCCAACATATTCCCCTTGGCTGTGCCACGTGGGACTTGAGGTCCGACTGTACAACCCTCATGTGCCATCTAGAATGTGTGCCCAGCAAGAGGCGCGAAGACAACAATCCCAGCAGCCTCATAATTATTTACACTGATATCCAGGACACAGGCTAAAACTTCGGGATCATAGCCCGAATGTCAGTGACTCTCAGCTCGAGGAAAGCCACTAAACTGTACGGTATCCAGATAAGCTCCAATGAACAGGAGCGCCTTCGGCACGTTGACAGTGAACTTAAAAGATGTTAAGAGTTTTTCCTCCATATGGAGGTGGTTGCCAACTGCCTGGGCTGCGCCCACCTTAAGCAGCCAGTTCTCAAAGTAGTAGAAGACTGATACACTTGACCTCCGACGGTGTGCTGCGATTACCGCCATCACTTTCATGAGCGTCTAAGTGGCACTAGTGAGAACAGAAGGGAGCACTGCGTATGGAAAATGCTCCTGGCCCACTGTGAACCTCCGGTAGCGCTGTAGGATGGGGATATGGAAATAAACATCCTGTAGGTCCAACATCATCATCCAGTCTCCTGGATCTAAGGCAGACAGGACCTGGGTAAGCGTGAGCACCTTGAATTTGTCCTTCGGGGCAAACGCATTGAGAGGGTGAAGATCTAAAATAAGAACAAAAGCCTTCCAAGGCCAGAACCCTCTCTATGTTACCCTTTGGTAAAAAGGGTCTGCACTTCCTGTTGCACAACAGACAGGTGATCCTCCCTCCGTGATGGTGGGGGAAGGTGCAGCGGATGGGGAGGGGGGGACATGGAAGGGCATAGCCCTAATGTACAATTTGTTGGATCCCCTTGTCTGAAGTAATGTCCTGCTACCTGTGGAGGAAATATCGGATCTGGACTCCCATGTGATGGCTGGTTGCCAGCAAGGGCACACTAAAGCAGTTTTGCAGCTGCCAATAACAGTGGGCCGGGGGGACTGAGCTGCATGTTCTTCCTGCTGTTCTGGATGTTGGCTTTGAGAACCACGGCATATAGCACACATATGGGCTAATAGTCCTCCTGGGTTACCGAGACGGGGGGTGGGGGGCGGGGAGGGTGCCATTGGCCAAACTGAAAATCCTGACCATAGCAACAAGCAGGGTGAAATTGTTGGTGGAATTGTCTGATGGGGGGCACAATGACCCAAGTAATGTGCTGTGGCCCTGCTTTCTTTACCATTATAGGGCTGATTCTGCTGTGTCATCAAACAGTTGAGAGCTGTTAAACGGCATGTCCATCAGGGATGCGTGGACATCCCCGGTGAAGCCAGTAAAGCTTATCTAGGTGTGGCATCGAGTGTCCCACTAGTACCGATTTCTCGACCCATTCAGTCAGTCGTTTCTAAGCAGGAACAAATTTTGTTACAAGTTGTTCTGCGTCCTGATCCCGTTTTCAGTTCCTCCAGTACGCATACTCTTGCTGCTTTTCCGTCAGTTTCACAGGAAGAGTTCCGTATGCTATGTAGCAAGGTAAAATCGGGATCGCCTGCAGACCCCCTTAAACCAGAGCAATTTATTACATCTCTTTCTGTGCGCCTTTCTTCGCTGGGACAGGTGATTAATTTATCCCTGTCTAAGGCAGTTGTCCCCAGGACTTGGAGGAAGCTAGGGTGGTCCCCCTGTTAAAAAAAACCTCCCTTGATACAGCTAAACCGGAGAATTTCCTCCCCATTTCTCTCCTGCCTTGGGTTTCCAAGATCTCTGAGACCTATGTCAACTCCGTCTTGACAGGTTTCTTGGAAGACAACAACATTCTGGACCCTTCACAGAATGGCTTTCGCTCGGGCCACAGCACAGAGTCTGCCCTCCTAGCGGTGACAGAACATCTGAAGGTCACTCTAGATGTGGGACGTACTTCGGCACTGATTTTATTAGATCTCAGTGACGCGTTTGATACGGTTTCACACCAGATCTTGCTGCAACGGTTGGTGGAGTGAGGCATTGTAGGCACTGCCTTGGATTGGTTTGCCTCTTTCCTCTCTGAGAGAACCTTCCAGGTGACAGCCCTCCTTTCTTTTCTTCAATTCACACCTTGAAACAAGGGGTGCCACAGGGCTCGGCACTGAGCCCTACTCTATTTAATCTTTATGCCCAACCGTTAGCAGCTGTGGCTAGAAGTAGAATGCTGACAGTGGTATCATATGCTGACGATACACAGCTGGTAATGGCACTCTCCGATGATTCCGTGCGGGATGCCTCTAAGTTTCTGAGTGATCTTGCTGCCATCGCTGTGTGAATGTCTGCCAACTGTCTGCAGCTGAATGCTAGCAAGTCTGAGGTCCTGCTGGTTGAGAGGAACCCAGAGCTGTGGAGCGAGCCCTGGTGGCCTACCACCCTGGGCTGTGCACCCAAACAGGTGGTAAAAAATCTGGGTGTCTGGGTGGACTCGGCCCTCAGCTTCCAGGTCCAAACCAAGAAGGTGGCAGGAACCTGCTTTGGAACACTGTGAGGGCTCAAACCTTTACTAGTGTTTTTTGATCCGCCCACTCGTCAGGTTATCATCCAGGCCTCCATTCTGTCTAGATTGGACTATGCTAGCTCACTCTACTTGGGGACAAGTAAGACAGAGATTCTGAGACTACCGAGGGTCCAGAATGCAGCGGCCAGAACTCTGCTTGGCCTCCCGAGAACGTGCTCCACCTCATGTGCTATCCAGCGACTTCATTGGTTGCCAGTGGCCAGATGTGTGGAGTTTAAGTCCCTGTGTATCGCTTTTAAGATTCTGAAATCCTCCTCCCCTGATATTTTGGCTAACTTGCTCTCACCTTACACACCCACCCGTCAACTCCGGTCTCTGGGTCAACATCTGGCATGTATTTTTAGGGTGAGGAGGGTGCGTGCCAGTGGGCGTTCCTTTCGCACACTGGCAGCCAAACTTTGGAACTCTCTCCCATTGTGCATTCGCAGTCTGAATAATTATTCAACTCTCCGTAAGGCACTCAAAACTCATCTGTTCCCCCCACTCTAGGCCCTGCTGTTCTTTTCTTAGTGTCTCCCTGTTTGCTGCTGCTATCACTGGGACGCCCCTTTGCTGGGGCAGCTGTACGCTCTACAAAACCTCTTAACCTAACCATTGAGAAGTTTCTGAATAGGTTGAGTCAGGGACCCGCGAAGGTTGTCCGGAACAGCCAGTAAAACTTGTGCTGCCGTGTCCCAAAGGGCATGGGAGTAGCAGCCTAGAGGATAAGCTTGTGTTCACTGACCTTGTAGAGGAGAAATTCCACTTTCCAAATGTTGCTGTTCATTTTGACTCGATCAGGCAGGGTGGTAGGGAAGGTGTTGGGACTGACGTTGTTGCTGGATACATGTACTACCAAACTCTCTGGAATTGTATGCTGTGTAAGAAATGCTGTGTCACCCAATGAAGGATGATGGCAACGAGTAACTTGCCTAATAACAGGTGGACCGGAATATGGTTTCGCCCAAGTGCTCAAATGGGTGTCCTGTGAGGGCCTCATTCAGGATCGGACTGGGATAGAAGATAGACACAGGCATCAAAATAAAAGTGGCCCCCATTTCAAATCACATAGCTAAAAAAGTGGCCTACATTTGCAAATCAGGGTAGTTTTGAACTTGTTAAGACAAGCTGTATACACATTTTGGAAGATATAGGTGGCTGCATGCATTTGTGCTTGCTGCAGGCAATGTTTGTGGTAATACAAGAGGTAAAATGGCTCACAAGATCATAAACCAGACCCACAAACAACCAAAAAATCATCCCACACGCTGACCTGTCAGACCAGCCCTTCGGGCACTGCCTGATTGCTGTGTAGGCCAATCAGACTCTGGTCTCATTAAATGACAATAGAGGTTCTGCTGGGGCCTGACAAGGTTGAAATACCTCAGTCAAAACATTAGTCTTCACCTCCATAGTAGGGAGCTGCAGGTTTAAGACTTCTGCCGCCATTTGAATAACAACTATGAAGGAGGTACTTTCCTCAGTAGCAGGACGAGGGTGGGGTTGGAGGGGGGATGCACAAACCCAGTATCTGGAGCAGTATCCAGACTAGATTATGCACAGTTTGGGCCCTACTCCGTGGTAAGGGCAAAGTGAGAGAATCTGAAGGATTACTGGTTAGCGGCGTGCCAGTCAGAGCCAGGCATTGACCTCTGTCGAGGTCATTGTAGATTCTACTCGGAGTTAGATAGAACAATTGACTGCAAATCCTGCCCCAACATAGGCGGCAATACAAAGGGAACTGGGGCAGAAGGTGGTGCTGGAACCAAAGTCCGCAGTGGAGCTGCTGTTAACACAGATGTGGGTTCAAGAGGCACAGATGGCACTGAGGACGGACCTGCCAGTAGAACTCGGACTGGAGGCCTCTCTTGATCGTTGGGGTCCAAAGGCATTCCAGAAGGAATTGGTAAAGTACCAAAAATGCCCAGCATAGCATTGCTGAAGGCCTCTACTTGCTGGAACGTTGCAGACAGACCCAGGAACTCGGGGTGCATGGAGACTAGACGCTGATTTGGCTCTGATAGAGAGTGAGACTGCGAGGCATGCTAATGCCCTTGTGCCCTCTCTGAAGGCCGAGAGGGGCGGAAAGGCGGTCGATTCCCACTTTGACTTCTTATGCTTTTCTTGGACTTACCCGAAAACTTTGACTGGGACGATGATCTGCCATGGGACACCTTTGGGAGCAGGAATAAGACCTTCCTTTGGATTTCAACCAGCCGCAGCATGGAGTCTTCTTATATTTGGTGATGTGAACCTTGGTTTCATATGGCATTTGGATACAGTCATCACCGATCCTGGAGTCGTACTTTGACCCCAGAATCTGTGGTCCAAATAGACTCTTCGTGAGGGACCATCACAGACATTTGTTTGGAACAATCCCTACCCAGCTTAAACCCTTTTGTCCTAGGGGGTAACAGTTTTCATTGCACACTAGTAACCTTTTTTTATGACAAATGGGTTTGAAAGACCCAGGCGAAGCTTTGGATACTTGTCTGAAGGCACTGTAAGAAAGGTATACTTGAGTGGCACATATGCAGCCTCGCTCATCACTCCTGGCGAGGAACACCACCTACCAGCATGCAGGATTACTGCTTTAAAGTTTCTGGATTCAGTCTGACACCTGGGGTAATATTCACAGGGTGAGGAATGTGCGGTCAGAAGTATCTATCAGAAATGTAAATAGTTTATTTCTATAAAAATGCAGACTAACACGTTTTCAAATATTTCTGAACACATTTGTATGCAACCTGAGGCAATTCCATGCAGAACAAACACTTGTGTGAACATGAAGCTGTACGTAAAATTTTGTCTAAATAGCATCATTGTTACTGTGATGAGGATATGCAAGTATTACATTGCAAGACCGTTTAACCTTAAACACAACTTTGGAAGATTCAAATTGGTGCAATATCCTTATATATGATAGGGTTATAAAGATGCTTATGTTTGAGAAGAACAAGATACTTATCTTTGCTTAGTTCTTTTTGATTGTTTCTCCATATAAATGCAGAATATCCCACAGACACCACACTGGATACGGAGATAGTTTGTAGTAATGCTCCTGCGTGGCTCAACCTGGCAATCTGTGGCTCTACAATGACTCCATAAAGCACTAGAAGTGACCGAGTGGAGGCACATACAAGTACCACCCTTGCACAACGATTTCAGTTTCTTGTCTTTACTCAATGTCCTTAGATGCGGAGCATGAACAATTGTTGATAACATCATGCTGAACTAATAGCTTGGGACCTTCTTAGACATTAAAAAGCAGCCACGCATAGAGCAGGGAGGTAGGAGGGCAGTGAGGAATCTGTGGTTGGAGTATCCACTGGAAAGTAACCTACTGAAGGCAAGTAACTTGTCCATCTGATAGATACTGCCAAACCCAGATTCTTCACCTTAGAACAGATACCAAAGCAAGACTTCCCTAGGGTGGAGGATCTGTTCAGTGGGCTCAGTACAACTCAACTTGCAGAACCAAGCAGGTGAAATGTCCTTTATGCATGACCTGGCTGTTAAGACAGTAATGCTTCATGAGCTCATGTACACATTGCCAACTCACTGCTGGCAAATGTCAAGGACTTTGTAGAATTGGCTTCAAACCTCCAGGGGCTGCTTCTTGGCTAGTGTGAAGCAGATCTAAATGCAGACGCCTACCTACCTCAAAAAGGTCCTCTACTGCACAGCCTTATTTTTCTTTATTCCAAAGAACCCCAGAAAAAGTTGATAGTGCACTCAGTGGGTTTTGGTATGATCTATGCAAAAGCTTAAAAACCTTTTGGAGTCCAACTCCTCTGCTTTTGAAAGGTAAGGGGAAGCAAAGAATGCTGGTAGAGTGATGGATTGCCCAACACAGAAGGGAGTCACGAGTTTTGGTAAGAAGGCCACATGCGTCCTCAGCACCAAATTGTCTGAGGAAAAACGTGGGATAGGGTGGCTGGGCTGGCACTGCCTGCAGTTCAGTCTTGCAGCAAGCTCACACAACTGTAATAAGGAATACAAGGTCAGGGAAGCAGCTATGCATAGGTTCGAAGGTCTCACTGTGGCATCACAAATGGCTTGGGAGTGAACATGTGTCAAACTTTTAATAAACTGCATCAACAGGTGATTTTATGACCGCTGTAACAGCAAACATAGAAAGGCGGAAAGGGCCAACAAATACCAGTTTATAGAGCCCACTGCAAAACATTGCTGTGCTAAAGACAAAACAAACAACAAGACTTCTAACAGCTTCACCTGTAAGGGGTCAGTTTCCAGGGTACTACACTAGTTTACACACTTGTTCCAGTGCCCAATGTAGACTGATTTCATGGAAAGGCATCTGGCCACAAGACTGACATCTACCTCCTCAGGCAGCAGATCGAAAGCAGCTAATTGTCACCAATAAGTCACCATTCATGGAGGTGTAAGTAGCACAGATTCTGGTTTAGGAATTTGTCCTGCAGCTGGGACAGAAGATGCTCCTGGAGTTGTAACATGATAGGTGGACAACCTGAATGACTTAGGCCTGATCATTCTTTATCTTCTTTAACAGTCAAGGGACATTTTCCATGTGGGTCATGTAGTGTGTGTCTCATGACAAAACCTTCCAAAGAAATTCAGTTGGGCCCAACTAGTATATGGTCTCAAACTTCCCACACAAACTGCAATACAAAGAATTGTACATGCATGATCACTTGCCTGTACCAAAAGTATTATATAGGCATGACTACCAGGCCAGTCAAGAAAAGGACAACTGAGCATTGCAGTAATGTCAGATGCAGGAAGGACACTACTAAGATGAGCTCCGATTACAAGGAGAAGGGCAATTCCCCTGACGACATAAACTGGACTATTCTAGAGGCTCATGTACATATAGACTCAGATAATCTGTTCCACAAGGAACAACGCTGGGTTTTTTGCCTTTCCACTAACTGGACAGATCTCTAAGATGATATCTCTTGCAGTAAGGTAAATCTATAACCATCCTAATCAAGTGACTCACACCTCCCCACCTGACACCACAGTTTTGTCCTACGCCTCCTCCTTGTAAAGCTCTCTTAGTGCCTGAGGGACCTGACACATTTTCTCCAGACCCAGCCACCATTAATTCCAGTGATTGGCCCTACCTCTGAGTCCCTGCCAAATGACCCTCAGTCGGTATGGGCCTGCAGTGTTACATAGAACACGCTGTGCTAGACACACTTTGATTGGCCCATGCGCCTCCTTGACTGCGATCACCTCGGGCCCGCAGCGATTTCCCTGCAGTGGTCTAGTCAGCCTATATGGGCCTGCTTTGATATCCTGAGCACCTCCTTGTGTGCCATTTCCTCGGGCCATCTCACATTTACCTTTCCTGGGGTGGCACCGCCTGCATATATGGCCAAGTACCGCCTGGGGCCACCCATACATTAATGCCCATCCCCCTCCTCTATTGCCAGGCTTCCTGCTACGTTTGGCCGGTCCACGCTCAGGTGCCACTTCTCATGAGCTGCTGCCCTGGCGTGTTCCTGAGATGCCCTAGCTTCTTACAGTCTCTACCCCTTTCCAAGATTGCGCCCGTGCTCTCCAGGGCCTGGGACTATGTTCTAGCATGCTTCTGGTGGCACCACTTGACCTGGAAAACTTCAGGATTGGTCTGGTTTATGCTCCGGCTCGCAGCAACTTCTTTTACACTCTGGATTGCTCGTAGGGTAGATCAGTCACTATTCGTGCACACCAACGACTGTAAATACCCGCTTTGTTATCTTTTCTTTTTATCTGTTTTACTTACCTGTCTCGCAGCAATTTTACTGCACGCTTCCCAATGATCTTTTAGAGGTCTGACGCAAAGCCATTGAGCACCCCCGCACAGTGTTTGGCGCCTTTCCCAAGCCTGTTTTGGGTAAGTTACTTATTTCTACCTCTTCCACTACCCCACGGGGTTGGGGCCATATGGACCAGTGATCCGTAACATTCAGGCGTCTTGTCACACCCGTTGATTTTCCAATTCAACACCAACTACGGGGGCCAGCTTCTACTTTTAGCTTTGTCCTGGGCACAGCATACCAATGGACCCTTTTGGTAATTAGATCCCGACGCTGTCATGAGCCTCCACCCCCGGGGAGGGGCACCACACACATAGGTGCTAACCACACTTTTTGGGCAACTATGTTTCATCAGCCTATCACTGTACTGTACACCCTGTAAGGGGCATTGTGTTTGAGTATTATTATTGAGTTACCGGTTTATCCAAGGCACAACATGAGTGCATATTTACCAATGAACCACAGAAAGGACCGTCCCTAGTTGTGTCTTAAGAGATGCCCAATTTAGTGGGGGCAAATCACAAAAATTGACGGACTGGCATCACACACCACCAGGTGTCATGCTTCATCATTTGCCAGTCCTCGCCCTCTAAAAACCGCGTTTGATAGAGGGCGGGCATACACCTGAAGACAGGGATGCACTTCTAGACTAAGTGGGGCCCAAACAAAAAAAGGAGTGAGTGAATTTAAAAACCATCATAGTATACCTGAACAATTTTTATTCTATGGGGTTACTATGTGGGATTAAAATATATAAGTGCGGTGAGTGGGGATCTTATCATCCCGTCGCCGCTGTGAATCAGTGATTGTTAATAGGGGGTCAACATGTTTCTGCGTGTATTGTCCACTTGGGTACGTGGCATTCGTCAGGACCTTAAATATTGAGCTCCAATCTTACCACTGGGGGCGTAGGCCTATAGCCAGCTGCCACCTGTTTAGAGAAACCCTATTGGAAAAACCTATTTGCCCCATGGGAGGGGTAGGGGGGAAATCCTTGTGGCCACATTCTGGTGGGAGAAGTTCAAGGCGTACTCCCCGCTAGAAAACCTAGTGCTGCATGCGTCCAGCCTCCTCCCCGGTTGGAGGCTGACCGTTCTCTAGTGCCCTAACGCCTCTAGTTCCCTCCCCGGGCCAGACCCTGGGTGTAACTGTGGTTCTTTGCATATTTACCAATCCCACTTTGCACCTAGTAACATGAATACAGTTAGACAAAATGGTGTGTTGGCTCACTGTCTGGAGCTCTCACCACCAACACAGAACAACGATGGTTTTAAGCGTTTCCTTTATTTTACCTTGATTGTAATATTTAATCTCCCTTTACTTTTTTCCCATTTTCTCCTAGGTCCTTACACTAAGGGACACTGTTACAGGTGGTGTAACTTGGTGAGGGTATGGTTACTTATTTTTACATATAGATATGTACTGCCCCTCAGTGGGTAGATAGACGAGTTTATTGGTCCTAAAGAAATGCCACGATCTTCCAGACACTCGAAGGTATGAAACATGTAGACCCACATCCTTACTTAATATATGCTTTATAGGATTATTATATCCTTCACTTGCAAATATCAAAAGGTTTTTTAATCATAACATGGAACAAGTAATTAAGTTGGTTCATCTGGTTCTCATAGTTATTTTTAACTCACATCCTCCTTACACTCTATTCACCTTTGTATATACACCTCACATACCACACACACCCTCTTCATCATCGGCCCAGATCACAGTTAAAAGATCTCCGGCAAAGAGCCCCCCTGTGGGGCCCGTTCGGCTTTGCAGAACCAGCCCAACGAGGATCGGCCCAATGATGAAGCATGACATCCTTCAGGGTTTGTGAAGGCTCTTGCTCCTATTAACGAACATTCCCCACACATGCTCGACCTTGGTCTGGACCGCACCTCCATCCTCACTAATGGAACAGCATACCTCTTGTGTTGATAGTTCATACCTTGGGGCTCGGGTGCTGGACCTTTTTTTCCACCCGGTATCCTCTTGTTTTTTGTTACACTCTTTATCTTCTCCAGAACTCTGCGCCTCAGAGGTAGCGATCGAAAGGTGCACGGGATTCCCTTGTTCCATTCCAGCTGGAACGCATTTCATAGATAGTGCTCTTGTGGATACTCCAAAATCATTGACACTGCATGTTGTCAACAGAGGTAAAAAGTTTTAGCCAGGGTCCCTACTGGTGGAGAACTCCTCCACCTAAGGATGTATATGCCACTTGTGATCTGCCAGACGATGGTTAACCTGTTTGTCTAGTCTTGCATTCAGGGACCATGCCAGGTGGTTACCAACCAGAAAGATACTCTGGACACATCCAAAGGTGCACAGACTCTTGGCTCATGATGTATGACTCAACTCTGCTCCTCTTATTGCAGTACCACATGGCGGTGGTGTTTTACAGCTTCTCGTTGATGGATGGAAAGAAGGTCTTGAGGGCCAGACTGATGCCTTGCAGCTCCAGTAGACAGATGGCAACTGGCCCTCCACTGGAAACTAGAGTCTTCTGATCTTCAATTCCACCCAATGACTCTTCCCCAACCCAGCAGCACTGTGTCCATCACCACTGTCAGTCAGTCATGGTGGGGAAAGGAGTGTGGTGCACCGATGGACAACAAGCAATCAATCACTCACCACCACTTGATCTTGAGAAGTTTCCTCCTTGACTTGGGTGTTGGCGGAAAGGTATTATAGATGCTGGGCCACCCTCATCTGGATAAAGGACCACACCGTAAAACACCGAGATCATAGCCTGAACATCCTAGAACGTGTTGCTGTGGGAGAAAGACATTGACCCTCACAGTATTCAGGATTGGCCCAACGAATGAAAGTATCTGAGAAGAATCAGGTAGGACTTCAACTTGAAGTCCAACAATGTTAAAATGTTCCACTGTCATCAAGCGGTGGTCCACGAGTGAGACTTAGGCGAAATGGCATCAGTGCTGGGGAGGCAGAAATCAGCGTGGGGCGGAAGTCTGTCCGAGAATCAGTACGGGCCCAGTAAAAGTTGCAGAGGGTGACAATGACACCTGGGAGGGGTCTGCCGGTGGCAAACCATCTGGAAGCCCCTGTGGTTCCATGGCACACTGAAAATGTGCAGCAAGACCTTGATCTGTTGCAGCGCCAACAATGGCCTGGGAAACTGTGCATGTTGAGACCAACTGAGGAATCAGTTCCGTGGCCAGTAACCTCGAGACCCACTTTGCTTTTTTATGCTTGCTTTTCAACTTGAACTTATTAGAGGCCTTCAAGCAGAAAGTTGAGCAACTTTGGTAATGAATCAGAGACCAGGCCTCTTGACTTGAAGTGGGATCGACACAACTTCTTGTGTTGGGCGATATACAACTTTGCCTACTGGTCTTAAAGTGCATGAGGGCACACTTATCACATGACTTGGTGTCATGTCCTGAGCCCGTGCACACCTTGTGCGGGTCTATGACCGACATCTGGTTATTGCAGTCACAACATGACTTGAATCCTGTTATTTTCGTGGGGTGATCATGCCTACGAACGTTTTGAGTCATCTGAGAGCTGACAGATACTGAGGTAGAGATCCAGATTCGTGTTGAATGAAACGGACATCAGTGCACTGGAACTGTGCTTATATGCGGTTCGGCTCCATCTGTTCCAGAGCGGTATTGGGGGGGGTCAACGTTGAGTTGCATGATGCCACCTAGTGGCATGTGGAAGCATTGCTACAAAAAATCTCCAGATCTAGTCAGGCACCTGGGGGATATTCAATGGTGAGGAATCTACAGTTAGAAGTACCCATCAGAAATTACAGCTATCTACATGGGGAAAACAGAGTCCATGACTGTTGAGATGGAGATGTCCACTGCATAGTAATGGACGTGCACCTCTGTCCTGAGGGCCTCAGCTGAAGTTATACCTGGATCCCTGGTACCAATTTCTCATCATGGGTGATCAGGCGTGTTTGCCATGACTTAGGCCTGTTCAATGGATTGCGGTCTTGTTAGACCAGGAGCGGCGCACAAAGTATTACCCTGGGAGTGGTAAAGTGCTACTGCCCTTACCCACAGTTAAGTAGCAAGAACGTGGTGGTGAGTGATCAGTAAAACGAACAGGCCTTTTTACCTAGGTCACTGTGGTGAGGCCTAATGGACCACTCATGTAAAGTTCCACCACTGTGTATCTAACTCGCCACTGGCCTACATTATGTTAGTGTGAAGTGCAGCACGAGTGATTGCTCGTTGTAATATATGTGTGCCTGTGTATTGTATAGTATAAAAAGGCCTGTCGGTATTGGAAGGCCAGGGCCTTCGAGAGGCGTGTGGACCTCTCCTCAGATGGATTGCCGGCATTTCTGAGCGCTAGATGGCTGGCAGGCAGACAGTCTCTCAGTCTCTCTCCTTCGATTCTGAAAAAGTCAGTGGGGCTTGGGAACCTCTCAGGAAAGAGATGGGGGTGATAAAGAAATCAAAGAATAAGAATGGGGTGTTGGTACCCTTGTGAAAGGCATATATCAGTGAGGCTTACATCCCGGTGTGATCCTCTAGTTGCTAATGCTGTGACAGACAGCTTCCTGGACAAAGAACAGGTCAGAGGGGTTTGCATATGGCTGGGCCCAAACTGGGGTGGTGTTGTGAGCCAAAGAATGATGGATTTAACCCAGATCCTTGTGCCTGGGGGGGTGAATGTTTGCATTGTCTAGTATTCCGTCCATCAATTGTTTCTTTTACATACGTCACCTTAAGTGGGAAGGGTATGTCCAGACGCGAGTCCCGTGCTCACTACACCACTGGATTCAAACTAGCCTGGCTGATGAAGGGTGATGCCCTGATACCAGTTCCAGGATGCTTGTTTCTGGCCTGGCTTGGCAGTTCGGGCTGGACTGTTCCCACAAGGAACAGGGTCAAGACTGATTTGCATATGGCTGGGTCCAAACTGGGGTGGTGTGGTGCGCAAAAGAATTATGGATTTAACCCAGATCCTTGTGACGGGGGGTGAATGTTTGCAGTGTTGAAGTACTGGGAATTTTAAGCCCAGCGGTGCAGGGGAACACACCCTATGACTTCGGGTTCTTCCTGTTTCAGACCTACAGAAACACAGAGTCTTCTGGGTGAAGTCAAAGATCAGTTTATTGGCTGCAGACCAATTACAGGCATCCTAGAAGTACAACAGCGTGTATGTTCTCAGGAGACTGCTTAAAATTACAGAAACGGGCTTCTCCTTAAATACAAAATATCATGCTTCAGGCACACATTCCTTGGTTTACGATATGGCCATATAAATGTATACATTACAAACGAAAAGGCAGAGTCATGATGACCATCCCACATTCCAGTTAAGCCAGCCCACAATTATTTACCCAGCAAGGCTCAGATCCCACATCAGATATCAAAAAGGCCCCAATAAACACGAGCATCTCCTGTTTGGAAAACAAGCCATAAAGCAGGAACAGTCAGGTGTGAAAGAGATTAGCTGGAGGCTCGTGTGGGATGAAAAGGCTTTATGGTGTGTCAAGCCCTGATGCTAATCACAGGTGGCCGAAGGACGGGGGGCTCGTGAGACCGGACTGACCTGGGGCAGCGGAGCCCAGCTGCCCAGGTCACAGAGAAGTCAAAGGAAGGCACATGTGCTCTAAAGGCCCGTATTTGCTTCATAATATGTAGCCTATGTGAGGGCAACCATAAGATGGCCACCGCTCTAAGATGGAACCTACGTAATCAATGTATAATAACGTATACACAGTGCATTCATAGCTAAAACGTTACACAAAGCACTTGTACATACCGCATTGACCATTCGCGGTTCACTAATACCTGGATAGACAGGGGTAGGGCCCTGCCTCCTACGCGGTCCTAAATTTCAAAGTACGACAGACCCTCCTTTTGCCCTTATATAGGCAATAACTATGCTCACATCAATCCGAGTCTAGGTCAATATTCACGAAGTCATGGAGATGTTGCTGTAGCATCATCCTATTACTTAGCTCGTCCCTCGATACAGGTTTCCTTACACATAATGTAGCACAGAGGCCACATATCGCAGGAGCACACTGTATGCACAGACAGAACAGGAAAAGGATGGCTAAGATCATTCCAATGACCATCAGAATCTTCCAACCCCAGGCAGATATTAGTTCCCAGAACCACCCCACCAGTGACCAATCTCCTTTATCCACGTGTATGGATTCAGATATTCTATGCAGTTTGGAGATGGCTTGATAAACTGTTGGAGCGTTATCTGGTATGAAAATGCAACAACTAGATTGGATGACCTTACATACCCCACCGCGGTCTGCAAGTATGACGTCTAGAACCATGCGGTTCTGCAAAGTCATGAGGCGATCCGCTTGGAGCTCAGCTGTCAAATTACCAAGGGCACCAGCCGTAACATTAACAGTGGATTCAACCACACGAGTCAGTTGTCTCAGGTTCCCACTATTGACCATAGGTCCCCAAAACGGCAGGAAACCCAAAAAGAAGTCTCCCACTTCCTGACCGGCAGTATCCTCCTTACTAATCACGCCTCTCACAACTCTGGTCTTGTGATAGTCGGAGGCGGCAGTAAATGTTGGCGGTAGCAGGTTTGCAATATAACATGTGCCCGAGAAATCAGGGGGCAACCATGTATATGCTCGGTCATTGCGGACAAAATATGTACCCTTGGCAGCCAAAAACGCAGGGGAAAACTGTGATGGAAAAGTGTACGTTTCAGTACAGTCACTTTTCCCCAGTTGAGCTCTAGGATTCTGACCATTACCTTGTAAGCAGAACCGATCTATGTGGGGTACGACCCAGATTGGGGATGAGATTTTTCGCTGCCTTTCAGCCAGACTAATACTATACCCCGTCACGTTCCATCCTACATAAGCTCTCAATTCATCCTTGGGAATAGATGAGTATGCGTCGATATCTCTGCTCATATCGGCAACTCCTTTCATTAAAGCTTTATTATTTGTGCTAGGTCTGATGGAACGCGGTTGTCGCGGGGAGTAGGCATCTAATGCAAAGAGAAACATGGTCTGGAATGCCCATGACGATCCATTGTAACTAAACGGCAGCACTAAATAAGGAATACCCTTATTAATGGTATGTGGCATTAAACCACACACCCAGCAATTGGTTGTATTCATGACTAGTTGGTGCTGGTGCAGGAGCTGAATAAACGAGTTGTTTACAAACTCAGACCGTCTAGCTTGTTCATGTTCAGGCAGAGGGTGAAAAGAGAATGAGGAGACAGTAGGAGGAGGTATAGGCTCTACAGTGGGTGCAATGGGCTCTTGAGAGGAGAAGAATACAAATCCTACAGTAAACACTACCATACTACATAATACAAACAGACATAAAAATACAAAACGTTTGCTCTTCATTATTTTACACATTCTTGCTTTAAAGTTCATTTCCTCAGCGAGTCTCTCCATCTTGAAAAACTCCATCCTCTAATCGTGCCGCTCGCGGCGGGTGAGTATCTTCTGCTAAGGAGTACGCCTGTCAGTCCAGGGAACGCCCTCGACCAACCAGAACCGTTGACCTAACGTCTTCGGCCTGTACCCCAAAGTCTTGGCACCGCGACCCTGCGGCTGAACCCGGATGGTGGTTCGAAAAACAAAAATCAAGAAAGTCCTTCAGATGGGAGAGCTATGGTTATCAAAAACCAAAAAGGTAAGGAAAAGAATATTTATTTGTCCATAGGCCTTGGTCTTAAGTTATAGTGGAGACGGCCAGGTACTGTCTGATCTCGAAACAAGAGTTCAGGCTCTGTAGTGTCCAATCGAATTGACGGTGGCACAGCTTCTTGTAAAATATCGTCACTCTGTTGTGCTGAAGTTGTGCCTCTCACGCGTGCGTCACTGAACGGCACAAAACGAGGTACAGTGTCTGTTTCAGAGTCAGCGATACCCTCCTGGACCCACTGGTCATACGGCAGAGGCAAAGGGATCCTTTTGATGTGGGTGCCGTGGATCCAGTTCTTTTTCCCCTTTACTCGAACAGCTGATCTTGTAGACAGAAGTACGAGATGAGGGCCAATCCAACGGGGCTCATCGTTGCTTTTGCGCTGGAAATTCTTGATGAGCACCCATGTGCCAGGGTCGATAGGGTGTCCTGGTGCTTCAGAGGCCTGGGGAAGAGTATCGTGCACCTGTTGGTGTAAAACACGCAATTTAGCTGTCAATTCGTACAAGTAATCAAGCAGTACTGGATGTTCGATTTCGCTGAATTTCGTCGGTCTTGGCACACCCCATACATTGGCCGGGCGGCCAAAAATAATCTCGTATGGGCTAAATCCCACTCGTGAGTGTACGGTCATTCTGGTGGACAGGAGTGCTAAAGGCAGAGCGTCAGGCCATTTAAGACCGGAGCTCGCCTGGATTTTGGCCAGCTTGAGTTTTAGAGCGCCATTGTAGCGCTCTACTAATCCATCTGATGGGGGGTGATTTGCAGCGTGGAACTTCTGCTTAATCCCTAATCCCTCACACACATTCTTCATCACTCGTCCCACAAACTCACTCCCGTTATCACTCCACACCATTCTTGGCATTCCAAACCTAGGAAAAAATTCCTTCACAAGGGCTTTGGCTGTGGATAGAGCAGTGTTGTCCTTTAGGGGATAGGCTTCTATCCATTTTGAAAAAGCGCAAACAACAACTAATACATACTTCAAGTTGTTGCACCTTTCCATGTGGATAAAATCTAGCTGCAAAACTTCAAATGGATATGATGGAGGCGCAAAATGACCAGCTGGAGTTGGGGTTCCCCTACCAGGGTTGTACTTCAAGCATACCATACAATTCTTGACCACATTCTCTGCACACTTTGGAATTCCAGCATTCTGCCATACTGGAGCCAACAGCTTACAGATTCCTTTCATACTGATATGTGCCATTCCATGTGCCATAGTAACCACTGGAAGCACATATGCATTAGGTAACAACCATCGCCTATGTTCTGACAAATCAATCCAACAACCATTCTCATCCAACTTACCCGTACTTTCTCTCCACTTGCTCAACTCTTTCTCTGTGGCTTCAGCTTGAAGGGACTTCACACTCTCTATTGTGTTTTCACACATTCCAACATCACCAACCCATCTTTCAGGGCCTGCAACATACATTCGAGTCTTCACATCTTTTGCTGTTTCTTTCGCGACTTCATCAGCAAACGCATTACCACGACCAACATCATCAGTGATTTTCTTGTGCGCACTGCATTTCATAATCGCAACTTGTAACGGTAGGGTCAGCGACTCAAGGAGATCATTCACCAACTTGCCATTCTGAATCTTAGCTCCATGTGAAGTCAGGAACCCACGTTCTTTCCACAATCGCCCAAAACTGTGCGCCACGCCAAAGGCGTACTGGCTATCCGTATATATGTTCACTTTCATTCCTTCAGACAACACGCATGCTCTTGTAAGGGCAATCAATTCTGCTGCTTGAGCCGAATTTTGTGGCACACGTGCAGTTTCAACAATCGTGTGCAAAGTCGTGATAGCATATGCAGCAGTCGTATCACCATTTGGAAGCTTGAAACACGAACCATCCACCCATAAGGTACCATCACACTCAGTCAGGGGAGTATCTTTAAGATCTACTCTCCCTTTCGTCTCTTCTTCTGTTCTGAACAGACAATCATGTTGCTCAATCTCATCTAGGTCTGCTGGAATTGGTAATAGTGTAGCTGGATTCAACGTGTTGCATCTCTTTATGTGTATATGATTTGCTAACAGTGTCAACTCATATCCGGATAATCGCGCACTAGTTAAGTGTTGTGTCTTGGTCCTGTTTAACAATGTGTCAACAGCATGTGGAACCATAACAATCAATGTATTATCCATTACTAGGCCAGCAGACTGTCGAATAGACATAGCTGCGGCGGCTGTGGCTCTCAGACAACTTGGCAATGCCCTCGCTACTGGGTCCAAGGTTGACGAAAAATATGCGCATGGACGCGGTCTATCGCCAAAAGGCTGTGTTAACACTGATAATGCGCAACCATCTTTTTCATGAACATACAATGTAAAAGGCTTGCTGTAGTCAGGGGTACCCAACACAGGAGCTGAACATAATGCATTACGCAATTCCAAAAAACTTTTCTGACACTCTTCAGACCATGGGATAGGATTCGGTGTGTCTTTACATGTTAATGCTAACAAAGGTTTTGCCAACAAGGAAAAATTGGGAATCCAATGCCTACAGTATGAAGTAATGCCCAAGAAAGCACGCACTTCTCTCTGTGTTCTTGGCACACTTAATTGTGCAATGGCTTGAATTCTCGCTGGGGTCAGTTTCCTTCCCTCCTTCGATAAGAGATGACCTAAGTAGGTCACTTCTTGTCGACAATATTGCAGCTTTGAGAGAGACACTTTGTGATGAAAGGCAGACAAATGACGCAACAATGACAATGTAGCTTCTTTGCAAATCTTTTCAGTATCCGCGGCGATTAGTAAATCGTCAACGTACTGAATAAGGATAGCGCCACTAGGTAAAACAAGTGCATCAAGCTGCGCTTTTAAAGCCTGACTGTATATTGATGGACTTTCACAGTAGCCCTGTGGAGCGCGTTTAAAGCGGAAGCTGCGACCTCCTAAACTGAAGCCAAAGATGTCTCTGCTCTCCTCTGGAATTGGGATGCTAAAGAAAGCATTCTTCAGATCGATCACTGAGAACCATGCAGCGGAGGCTGGAATCATAGTTAACAAGGCAGTTATGTCAGGAACAACTGGAAACTGTGGCACAACAATCTTATTAACCTCTCTAAGATCAATCACAAATCTGTAAACAGGTGGCTGTGAAGGGTCCGTTCGTTTTAAGACAGGTAAAACAGGACTATTGTAAACGTTGCCTCTTGTCTCTTCAATTACACCCTTTTTAATCAAATCACTGACAATTGCTAACAATGCTTTCTGACCTTCATTGGAGGTCTTGTACTGGGGAATGCGTGGCAATCTGACATTGGCTTTTAAAGTGACCACGTATGGCGATATTTCCAGAAGACCCACATCGTTGGGACCAGTAGCCCAAAGGCCATCCGGAAGGGATGACAATTCAGGTGGCATTGCATTTTTAGACAAATACATTGGGGAAATCACTTTCTTACCTAATGTAAGTTGTACTCCTGAGGGAGAACAATATAGTGTTGCATGCAATCTTTTTAGCAAATCTAATCCTAGCAAATTTTCACCACAACCTGTCGTTAGGATGAGGGGTGCTTTTAGCTCACAAGGTCCAACAGAAAGTGACATAGGACTAGAAATCGGGTTCCTAACTGGGGCACCAGAAAAACCTACTGAAACATTCATTTTGCCAGACAAAGGCGCGCCAGGGAGTTTTGAATGCATGATTGAACTCTTTGCAGCACCAGTATCCAGCAGAAAAGGCTCCGTTACATTTGCTGTAGTTACTTTAACATAAGGTCCGCTCTGATCCACTGGCACTGAAACAACTCCCTCTCTCTGTCTACGGCTGTCCTAGTAATCATTACCTTCCACATTGTCGTCTTCTGCATAATAATCATTATTGTAGTACTGAGCTGTATTACCAGTAGCATTGGCTTGCTGATCAAAGCTATTTATCGTATTTTGAGGCGGAAGAGGACGCGCGTTCTGGGGAACATTTCCACGCCCTCTGCCTCTCGGAGCTTGCTGACCACCTCTACCTCTTGCGCCATACGCATTACTGTTACGCTGCATTAATTTAGGGCAACTATATTTAAAATGACCTTCCTCTTTGCAATATGAACATTGATTGGGACCTACAGGGATACGTGGTTGATAATACCCATTCATTTGCTGATTATTCTGAAACTGTTGGGGTTGCTGATAGATACCTTGTGTTTGCCTATAATTATTCTGTCCTCCACGTGGTGGATAAGCCTGCTGCAAGAGGACCTTTGTTTTCAGTTCTTTCGTTTTCTTATCTGTTCTATCCTTCTCATCTTTGTCTCTATTTTCATAATACTGTGCAGTAGCCAGTATTTGCGCTGAAGAGGAAACAGCCCAGGAACTTTCTGAGTCTTTTAATTTTTTACACAACTCGGGAAGTAGATTCTGTACAAATTTATCAACAAATAACCGTTGGCCACCTTCAGTGCTCATGTCTTGACCACTGTGGTCGATAAACGTTTCTTCAAACCTGGTGAAGAAATCGGACACTGTCTCATCTTTCTTCTGCTTGCATGCGGATAGTTTATCCCAATTTACGCGCATCGCGGGCATTATGGTCTTCATGTAGGTAATAATTCGACCAGGGAGGTCTGCTACTAAAGGGTCAGGTTTCGCACCACCAACTTGGCCAGCATCTGCAGCAATGATATTAGCCCATGTGTTACCCAATTCTGCAGCGTGATCTACATTACGAATGGATCCCCATAAAGGCTGTGGAACCACATTCCCAAACAGCATATCTATGTCAGCCAGATTCATTACACATGATTCTGCAGTTTGTGATAACTCCTTATAATATCCTGTAGGGTTTTTACGGGGGTCAGGCAATGTCTGCTTAAGCGCTAACACTTCAGATCGTTTCCAAGGGACATGCACCCAAACACGCTGAAAATGAGCTGGGACAGCTGGATTAGCATTTGGATCAGCAGGTCTCCACACTGGGGGAACCTCACGCATCGGATATTGGCGCGCTTTTACCTTTTTCCCCACAGGGAGTTCCTGTTCGAACAATGATAGTTGACAATCGCCATTTCTGAAGGACAGTAAAGTCGCAACTGCTTTATCTACATTGGGACCCACAATTATACCTGTTTCAAAATCAAATCGCACTCGACACAATTCCTGTGGGTATGGGTTTGAACCATTATCCTCCAATTCCTCACAGAGGAATTCACACATTTTGTCAAAGACATACCTCTGTTTTGGGGCATCCCATTGGTGAAAAACGTTAACAACTGATTCCACATTATAGAGTGAAGGGAAACCAATCCACCTATGCGCCAGATGATCTAACACCTCTTTCTCGTCGGGACCAGGCAGCTGACTGCGCAATTGCTTACGCTGTAAGCCAGGAGTCGCACTAGATGATCCAAAGAGAGGCGACATTAAACTAGTAACTACATTAGCTAGTTGTTGTCGTGCTGAAGGAGAAGTTGAGGCGAAAACGGGGGGATAGACGGAGGGAAGAAAAACGGATTCAGATACAGGTACCTGGGTAGTGTAAGAAGGAGAGCCAGGGGAGGCAGCTGATGTGCTAGGCAAAGTCGCAGGAAGCGCGGGGGCAACCGGTAACAAAACTGGCGGCCCTTGAGAGGGCTGCACTGCAGGGATAAGAGCCAGCTGAGGAGGAGCTGGCGGCTGTGGGAAGGCTTGCGGCATATTTACTGGAGGCTGCACATTTACAAGCTGTGGAGGCGCTGTGGCATTTTGCATATACGGGGGTGGCGAACTTAGCAAATGGGACATTAGGGAATCTTTCTCTTTCTCTTTTGTCTCATCTTGCACAAGGGGTGACAAAACAGGGTAACATTTATCGATCCCTAGTTTGCGCTGTCTGTGCAATTGCTCATTCATTTGTTCCTCCTCATTATCTTTAAATTGCACAGCTGCTTGCATCACAGACATACCTCTTTCTCTCTTATTCCTTTTCGCTAGCTTAATTTCCTTCTGTTTGGCTTCCTTTCGCCATAGGCGGAAAGAATCAAACATCGCCGGCCGGGCTTTCTTTTTAAACAATTTCACTTCCAAATTATCTAAGATATCTGTATCGAAACTACCATTTTGGGGCCATTTTAAAACACCGTCCTTTCTGGTGTATCGGATCCATACTTCATTATATGCAATGGGGCCCACGCCATGTTTTACATAAAGCTCATAAGTTGGAGTTCCAATTGGAGGAACCGGACATGAATCCTCTAACTGGAAATCCCTTCTACAACTCAAACAAAACAATCTTCCAAATACACTAGCACCAGGCATCTTCGCTCACTAGTCTAGTTCCAAACTTCAAAGGATTATCGATTATGATAGTCTCGTGAATACACGAGTCCTCTGGCTTTGGCGTTTGCAAACTCCAAATCAAAATAATCCCGAAGGATACCAAAAATCCCAAAGGATACCAAACAAAACTGGGAGACGCTCCACTTATACTTAACTGAATATCGATGATCAATGGCGTCACCAGAAGACTCTCTCGGTTGTTTCGCTCTACCAAAATCGTCAAGGGTCCAAAACAGGGCGATTAATCAGGGCAGCAGTCCTTCGTAGCCGTCGGGACGCGGAGAACCTTGCAGAAAAGACTTTCGGACCACGTCGACATGCAGGGGTCGATGAAGTGGCGGCCTTCCCCCAGAATTTCCACACAAAGCTCCTCACGAACCTCTGGCTTGGACCGGTACCGCTGAAATCGTCCCGAGTTGGGCGCCAACTGAAGTACTGGGAATTTTAAGCCCAGCGGTGCAGGGGAACACACCCTATGACTTCGGGTTCTTCCTGTTTCAGACCTACAGAAACACAGAGTCTTCTGGGTGAAGTCAAAGATCAGTTTATTGGCTGCAGACCAATTACAGGCATCCTAGAAGTACAACAGCGTGTATGTTCTCAGGAGACTGCTTAAAATTACAGAAACGGGCTTCTCCTTAAATACAAAATATCATGCTTCAGGCACACATTCCTTGGTTTACGATATGGCCATATAAATGTATACATTACAAACGAAAAGGCAGAGTCATGATGACCATCCCACATTCCAGTTAAGCCAGCCCACAATTATTTACCCAGCAAGGCTCAGATCCCACATCAGATATCAACAGGCCCCAATAAACACGAGCATCTCCTGTTTGGAAAACAAGCCATAAAGCAGGAACAGTCAGGTGTGAAAGAGATTAGCTGGAGGCTCGTGTGGGATGAAAAGGCTTTATGGTGTGTCAAGCCCTGATGCTAATCACAGGTGGCCGAAGGACGGGGAGCTCGTGAGACCGGACTGACCTGGGGCAGCGGAGCCCAGCTGCCCAGGTCACAGAGAAGTCAAAGGAAGGGACATGTGCTCTAAAGGCCCGTATTTGCTTCATAATATGTAGCCTATGTGAGGGCAACCATAAGATGGCCACCGCTCTAAGATGGAACGTACGTAGTCAATGTATAATAACGTATACACAGTGCATTCATAGCTAAAACATTACACAAAGCACTTGTACATACCGCATTGACCATTCGCGGTTCGCTAATACCTGGATAGACAGGGGTAGGGCCCTGCCTTCTACGCGGTCCCAAATTTCAAAGTACGACAGTGTCCAGCATTCCGGCCATCAATAGTTTCTTTTGCATAGGTCAGAGGGGTTGGCACTTCAAAGAGGGCATATTCCATATCACACACTTAAAGCAATCAGTCACTGAATAACATCTGTGTCCGGAAATGGTTTACAAAAAAGGGAAGCTGGACACTCCCAAATTGTCAGACTGGAGTTGTACATCAGCATGGAGAAGCAAAGCACAACTTCTGTTGGTTGTGACCATGAGTGTGAACTAAGGTCTGCTGGCCTCCCTAATGGATGAGGGAACATCACCGAGGAGATCGAAGACCACTTGCCCTGGAGCACCAGCATCTGCCTGCCTGGTGAAACCAGATGACCCTATGAGGATGAGAGAACCAGTGAGGATTCTGTCCATGGGATCCCTGAAGCAGCGAGAGAGATTCTGGGCCCACGTTGAGGACTGTTGCACTGATCGGGACGCATGCCAGAATGCTGCTGGTTGTGACCACCATATGCCAGGTGGGGGCTGTGGTGAAGTTTGAGGACCAGGGCAACAATCAGGCCGACCGCCCGAGTGCTGCCATCACAACACCTGAATGCAAGGTGGTGGCTGCTGTGAACATAAGGGCCATCGCCCTGGTACAGCACTGTGGCAAGAAGCCAGCCAACAACTGTGCAGTTTTGTGACCCGAAGGGAATACCTCCTTAGATGTGATGTTCGGGACCACGTATGTCAGGTGGGGGCCACTGTTAAGGTAAATGCCATCACCCCAGCACAACACTCTGACATGTGTGCCGTCGCCCATGCAGTATTGTGACCCAAAAGGGTCACCACCTTATTTGTGCAGTCTGCGACCCCCCCTCTACCCCCTTATGTCAGTTGAGGGCCTCTGTGCAGTTAAGGGCTGTTGCCCTGGTACAACATTGTGACAAAAAAGCAGGCTGTACCACTGCCGCTTTGCATGTACTGTTCATGGCATCCGTGTGCCAGGTGTGGGCCACGGTGAAGATAAGGGCAGTACCTTGGTGCAGCAGTGTGATGAGAAGCAGGCTGTCGACCATGCAGTGTTGTGACCCAAAGGGGCCGTAGCTTTATCTCTGCCTTTCGCGACCCCCGTATGCTAGGTGAGGGCTTCTGTCAATATAAGGGCCATTGCCCAGGTGCAGGCCTGTGACAAGAAAGAGGGCCGTTGTCCCCATGCAGTGTTGTGACCCGCAGGAACAGTTGCCCAGAGGGCTCTGCTAGTGACCCTGTATGCCAGGAGAGGGCCGTGATGAATATAAGGGCCATCACCCTGGAGAAGCATTTGCCCAAGCAGCGCAGCGGGTTGTGACCTGTGGGAAATGAGCATTATTTCAATCACTCGCACCCAGGAGCACCTGAGACCAGCTGCCAAACTCCGAAAAACGTACTGCTTGACTGGAGGAGCATCGTGGATGCTGGCCGTCTTGTCCACTGCACCCAAACCTGCTCACTGCTGATGCACGCCAGGGAAGACTAAATCGCAGCTCCATTGAGAACAGGTACAACTGATTACCAGACCACTGAACCTCCAGGGAAATGTCCCCAGTGCCTGGACACTGACTTTTAAGAAGCCATTGTGGAACTTCTAAGACTTGTACTTTCTAGAGTGGCCTTACTTGCATGATCACCTCATGTTAATAGGGAATAACCACCGTCCTTAGCCAGAGAATGCACAAGACAGAGTTCAAAGGTTCTGCTCAAGAACGTGAGGCAGAGGAGGCTCCGGAAGCAGACCAGGTTTTAGGGTCTCTGTCGCTTCCATAGTTGCAATGTTTGTTTGCTGCCTTCCCAGGATGATTTCCCCAAGGTGCAGGAAGAGTGGCCTATTCTTATGGGACTTTGAAAGGAAGTCCAGGAAGAGTTCATAAAAGTAGTGGTTGGTAAACACTATGTTGGCTGGGAGGATGGCCTAACGTACAGTGAGCTGTGAATCCTAAGCAAGCATCTAGAAGAAGGCTAGAGGTTGCTTTAGTGCACAGGAATGTCCAGTGGTCAGTGGCCCATGAAGTGCACTTGGCAGGAAACATGGGATTCAGAAAACCCCAGGATAGTTTGAACCCTTTATTCTACTGGCAGGAGATGCACAGAGATACAGAGGTTCTGTCCAGCTTGTCAAGAGAGTGGTAAGTCAGATGGGAGGACAAAGGCAACACTAGTGCCTCTACCACTTGTACGTGTTCTATTTGAGCAGGTGGGAATAGACTTAAAAGGTCCATTTGACCATCCTCACAGTCAAGTAACTAGTATATCTTGGTAGCGGTGGATCATGTCACCAGTTGTCCTGAGGCGGTACTTCTAACGAGTATGACTGTACGAGCGGTAGCGATAGCTCTTTTTCTAGGGTCGGATTTCCAAGGACGGAAATTTTTGACCAGAGAGCGAATCTTATATCAGAGAGATGGGGTGGCAAACTGGTGCGACATACCATTTCTTCACAGCATACCACCCACCAACCAATGGTTTGGTGGAATTGTTTAACATGACACGAGGAGCATGCGAGGAACTCTGCCAGAGAACCTAAGGAAGAAGTCGGATTTTCTCGTGACATCTGTCTTGTAGAAGGGGGTAGGATTCAGTCCCTTTGAACTTCTGTGCAGACACACAGTGAGGGGTCTACTCACTTTAATCAGAGTAGGTTGGGAGGGAACTTTAGAGTCTTCACAGAATGTTAGACTATGTGACTGGCCTCACAAAGTTAATGGCACAATAAATGGGTTAGGGGAAGGAAAACCTTCAGGCTAGCCAAGTGCTGATGAAAGAATGGGATGACAAAACTATTCTGACTGGGCATCAGGAAGGTGTTGTGCTGAAGCCTATTCGTCCAATGGCTTTATAGGGCAAATGGGTTCGGCCATACAAGGTAGTTTTGAAGATTTTTGATGTCAACTACTTGGTGGACACAGTAGCCACAACAGAACCCAAGAGGTTGTTCCATGTGAACAGGCTGAAGCCTTATCCCCGGAGAGATTACACAGTGAATACTCATGGCTAAGGCAAGGGAAGTTGAGGAAAGTAGTGAGCCTCTTTCTCTGACCTGCGGCATAATGACATGAAGGATGGCACAGTGGAAGGAATACAGTTAGACCTCGAGTTAACGCCTGGGGAGCAGACAGAATGTAGAGAGGTGTTGGGTCATTTTTTTAAATCTTTTCTCGCTCAATGCAGCTTTAACACCTGTCTGTGTACATGACAGACACAGGAGACAGTAAGTTGCCTAGATGTTGAACCAGGGGGGTCATTGAGAAATCTTGTAGAGCGGGCTAGTCCTGTGGTGCTATAACCAAGGTAAGGGTCTATTGACTAGCGGTTCGGTGTGGACTATCGAGCCCTCAATGAGGTAACCAGAGGCCGATACCAACAATCCCAAGAGTGGATATGCTTATGGATAGGTTAAGTGCTGCAAAGCACTTGGGCACCTTGGATCTGTCCAGCGGATACTGGGCAGATAGCCTTAGCACCAGGTGCAAAGGAGAAAACTGCATTCTATTCAAGAGGGGCTGTATCAGCTTAAGGTGAAGTCTTTTGGATAGAAGAATGTTCCTGCCACCTTTTGATTGCTTAGCAAACCATGCTCTCGCAGGGCTACAAACATTCTGTGTCCTACTAGATATTGTGGTCTTTAGCAACTCATGGAGGGACCACCTGAGACATCTAGAACCAGTGTTGGCTAGGACACAAGAGTCCAAACTGCCCATCAAGGCGATCAAATGCCATGGGGGCAGTGCTCTCTAGTCCACCTTGGGCATTAGGTGGATAATGGGAAGATTTGCCTGTTGGATGCCAAGATTGAGTCTTCGATGGAGTGGGAAGTGCTTATTACACAGACTGAAATGAGGCCCTTTTTAGGACTCGCCGGGTATCACAGGAACTTCATGATGAACTATTAAGTATAGTTGCACCGTTCACTGCTTTGATCTGGACTCAGGAGTGTCATAAGACATTTGATGAACTCAAGAAGGCAATGCACCTGTACTGAAAGCTCCTGAGTAGTCAAACATTCATTGTACAGACACGTGCGTTTGACAAAGGAGTTGGAACTATGTAAACAACTGGATGACAAAGAGAGAGAGCATCCGGTAACCTTTATTAGTAGAACGTGGACAGAAGTAGAAAAAAGAATTGTGCAGCTTGATAAAAAGAGTGCTTTGCTACAGTGTGGGCCATGTGTAGGTTCCGCCCTTACTTGTTTGGCACTAGATCTGTAGTGCAAATAGATCAAAAGCCATTAAAGTGATTGATGGCTATGAAGGGACAGACTCCCAAGTTGTTGAGATGGTATATTTCTCTGCAAGGGTTAGATTTTATAGAGTAGAACAAAGAGCCAGACTGAGCTACGGAAATGCAGATGAACTTTCCCAGCGCTTTTGCCAATCTGATGGCCCAAGCTCTCCAGGTTAGGAGTTGGTTCTGGGTAGTTTATTCTGGAGGGGCATCAGCTTGGACAGAATATTCAGCTGCATGGTTATGGGCGTGCACCCCTGCCTTGAAGGCCCCAATTGCCGTGATCAATTTCCGTCATGGCCGGACACAAATCCTGTGTGTGCCCCACGACTTAGGCTTGTCTCACAGATTGTGGTCTTGTAAGACTGGGAGGGGTGCACAAAGCATTACCCTGGTAATGGTAAAGGGCTAATATCCTTCCCAAGAGTTAAGAAGCAAGAGTGTGAAGGTGGCAGTATACAGTTTATGTGACAGTGATCAGTAAAGTGAACAGGCCTTTTTTACCCGTGTGACAGGAGTGAGGCTTACCGGCCCACTTATGTAAAGGTCAGTTGCTGTGTACCTAACAAGTTACTTTCCTTTGGGGACCACTTACCTGGTAGACACTCTATCTAGCTCAGATTCCTTACCTAGGAATTATCCCCAGGTGTCAGACTGGATCCGGACATTTTCTTGAGTAGTACCCCTGTGCACTAGTAGGTGGGGTTGTTCTTCCCCAAGCGGCGTTGTCCGCACCGGAAGTGAGGTGCACGGGGTCTATTTAGGCACCAGACCGCCCAGGGCGCTGACGTCAGTTTTGTTTCATGACTTTCCACCCCAACAGCGCAGAGCCACGAAGAACACTGACAACTGGTGTGGAAAACTAGGGTCCTGAAAAGGAAAGCCCTGTCCATAGAAATCCTTTTGCAGAGCAGGGAGTATGGATGGGTCGGAGGGAATCTGCCGCTAGACAGTGTCTCCACGAGATGAGGCGTTACCGAAGGTAAGTAACTTGTACATTTGCTAGAGACTTCTAGGCGCAGACTCCTTACCTTAGAATAGACACCCCAGCAATACCTACCCACGGGTGGGTCTAAGAAAACATTTCACACCAAAAACTCCTGCAGGACCGAACAGGCAAAGTACCTTTACCGACAGCCCTGTCTAGGCAGTAGTGCTTTGTGAACGTATGCAGAAAGGCCGACATTGCTGCCTGCCAGATGTCCAGGACTCCACATGCTAATGCAGTGGTCACAACTTTGGCTCTGATAGAATGAGCACGCAAGCCCTCAGGGTGTGGCTTCGTGACCAACGCGTAGCAGATTTTAATGCAGGGCATGATCCATGGCATGATGATCTGCTTCTGTGCTGCCTTTCCATTCTTTGCTTCAACATACCCCATGAAGAGTTGGCCATCCACCCCGAACATTGGTGCGGTCAAGGTAGAACAACATTTCTCTTTTTGTGTCCCGTCGGTGATGTCGCTCTTCTTTTTTTTTAAGAGGGATGGGGGAGCGTAAAAAGTAGGCAGGGTGATGGACTGGCCTACATGAAAGGGAGTGACTACTTTTGGTAGAAAGGAAGCTTTTCAACATCTACCCAGACAAAGCGGTACAAAAGGGGGTGGTGATGGATGGAGCATCAGAACCAATCAAACACTCACACCTCGTCAACAGATCTGGGTTTGATCCATCACCGTTCTTTAGCCCACTCTGCCACCCCAGTTCAGACATGGCCATATGCAAATCAGTCTGACCCTGTGCCTCATGGGAACAGTCCAACCGGAACTGCCAAGCCATGCCTTCCCTGGACCGGAAACAAGCTTCCTAGGACCGGTTTCTGGCATTTCAGCCGTCTTCAGCCAGGCTTGCTTGAATCCAGTGGCAAAGTGAGCAAGGGACTCACGTCTGAGCATACCCTGCCAACTTATGGCGAACAAAGCGGTACAAAAGGGGGTGGTGATGGACGGAGCATCAGAACCAATCAAACACTCACACCCAGTCAACAGATCTGGGTTTGATCCATCACCGTTCTTTAGCCCACTCTGCCAACCCAGTTCAGACATGGCCATATGCAAATCAGTCTGACCCTGTGCCTCATGGGAACAGTCCAGCCCGAACTGCCAAGCCATGCCTTCCCTGGACCGGAAACAAGCTTCCTAGGAACGGTTTCTGGCATTTCAGCCGTCTTTAGCCAGGTTTGCTTGAATCCAGTGGCAAAGTGAGCAAGGGACTCACGTCTGAGCATACCCTGCCAACTTATGGCGAACAAAGCGGTACAAAAGGGGGTGGTGATGGACGGAGCATCAGAACCAATCAAACACTCACACCCAGTCAACAGATCTGGGTTTGATCCATCACCGTTCTTTAGCCCACTCTGCCACCCCAGTTCAGACATGGCCATATGCAAATCAGTCTGACCCTGTGCCTCATGGGAACAGTCCAGCCCGAACTGCCAAGCCATGCCTTCCCTGGACCGGAAACAAGCTTCCTAGGACCGGTGTCTGGCATTTCAGCCGTCTTCAGACCTGCTTGCTTGAATCCAGTGGCAAAGTGATCAAGGGACTCACGTCTGAGCATACCCTGCCAACTTATGGCGAACAAAGCGGTACAAAAGGGGGTGGTGATGGACGGAGCATCAGAACCAATCAAACACTCACACCCAGTCAACAGATCTGGGTTTGATCCATCACCGTTCTTTAGCCCACTCTGCCACCCCAGTTCAGACATGGCCCTATGTAAATCAGTCTGACCCTGTGCCTCATGGGAACAGTCCAGCCCGAGGCTGGACTGTTCCCATGAGGCACCGGGTCAAGACTGATCTGCATATGGCTGGGTTCAAACTGGAATGGCATGGTGAGCAAAAAAACGATGGATTTAGGCCCAGATCTCTGTACTGGGGTGAATGTATGACATTGTTCTGCATTCTGTCCATCAACTGTTGTTTTTGCATTTGTCACCCCGAGTGGGACGGGTATGCTCAGACGTGAGTCCCGTGCTCTCCATGCCACTGGAATCAAGCTATCCTGGCTGAAGAGGGGTGAAACCCCGAAACCGGTCCTAGGATGCTTATTCCAGTCCAGGGAGGACATGGCTTGGCAGTTCGGGCTGGACTGTTCCCATGAGGCACAGGGTCAAGACTGATCTGCATATGGCTGGGTTCAAACTGGAATGGCATGGTGAGCAAATAAACGATGGATTTAGGCCCAGATCTCTGTACTGGGGTGAATGTATGACATTGTTCTACATTCTGTCCATCAACTGTTGTTTTTTCATTTGTCACCCCGAGTGGGACGGGTATGCTCAGCCGTGAGTCCCGTGCTCTCCATGCCACTGGAATCAAGCTATCCTGGCTGAAGAGGGGTGAAACCCCGAAACCGGTCCTAGGATGCTTATTCCAGTCCAGGGAGGACATGGCTTGGCAGTTCGGGCTGGACTGTTCCCATGAGGCACAGGGTCAAGACTGATCTGCATATGGCTGGGTTCAAACTGGAATGGCATGGTGAGCAAAAAAACTATGGATTTAGGCCCAGATCTCTGTACTGGGGTGAATGTATGACATTGTTCTGCATTCTGTCCATCAACTGTTGTTTTTGCATTTGTCACCCCGAGTGGGACGGGTATGCTCAGGCGTGAGTCCCGTGCTCTCCATGCCACTGGAATCAAGCTATCCTGGCTGAAGAGGGGTGAAACCCCGAAACCGGTCCTAGGAGGCTTATTCCAGTCCAGGAGGACATGGCTTGGCAGTTCGGGATGGACTGTTCCCATGAGGCACAGGGTCAAGACTGATCTGCATATGGCTAGGTTCAAACTGGAATGGCATGGTGAGCAAAAAAACGATGGATTTAGGCCCAGATCTCTGTACTGGGGTGAATGTATGACATTGTTCTGCATTCTGTCCATCAACTGTTGTTTATGCATTTGTCACCCCGAGTGGGACGGGTATGCTCAGACGTGAGTCCCGTGCTCTCCATGCCACTGGAATCAAGCTATCCTGGCTGAAGAGGGGTGAAACCCCGAAACCGGTCCTAGGATGCTTATTCCAGTCCAGGGAGGACATGGCTTGGCAGTTCGGGCTGGACTGTTCCCATGAGGCACAGGGTCAAGACTGATCTGAATATGGCTGGGTTCAAACTGGAATGGCATGGTGAGCAAAAAAACGATGGATTTAGGCCCAGATCTCTGTACTGGGGTGAATGTATGACATTGTTCTGCATTCTGTCCATCAGCTGTTGTTTTTACATCTACCCAGACAAGCTGGTTCTATGAACAAGTAAGGAGGCTTGGATGACAAAGCCTGAAGCTCACTGACCTTCCGGGCAGATGTTATTGCTACCAAGAAGGCAGTCTGCTTGATGGTAAGGAGCCTGAGAGGTCAATTGTGCAAGGGCTCAACGGGAGCGCACATAAGGACCGTCAGGACTAGTTTAAGGTCCCACTGAGGCATAAAGGCAGGATGAAGGGTGAAGGAGGAAACATATATGTTGCAAGCAAACCTTTCAAGGACCTAGGTACAATAGGCGATTTGAAGAGGGATAGCTGCCCAGGCAGCTGCAGAAAGGCTGATATCGCAGAAAGGTAGCCCTTTAAGGTGACCAGAGCAGAGCCCTGCTGGGTAAGAGAAAGAATAGAGGAACCTGAGAAAGGGGAACGGAAGGGGGGGGGGGGGCAACCTGTTTTTCTGCACACCATGCCACAGACTTGCCCCAACAGGAGGCGTACACTGTTTTGGTGGAGGGACACCTGTCTGCCAAGATAACAGTGAAGACTTCAGGTGGAAGGTCGAAAGCGATGGCCTGGCTCTGCAAGAAGGCGGAGCATTGACTAATATGAGGGGAAGGGGGGACCCTCGCCTGCTGCTGCAAGAGAATATCCCCCTTAAGGTGCAGACTGATGGCCATGCTCCACAGCTCTGGATACCAAACTCCCCAAGCCCAGTCTAGAGCCACACTGATTACTAGAGGCCGGTTTTTCCTGATCATCCAGAAAACTCTAGGCTGGAGTGGTACAGGCAGAAAGGCACACAAGAGGCATGAGCTCCACTTGAGATGAAAAGCGCCTCCGACCGAAAGCCGCCTCGAAGCTCCAGTCTGGCAGAACTGCTGACATTGCATGTTCTCGGCAGATCTAACCAAGGCTCTCCCCACTGTAGAAAGAGAATTTGTACCACCTTCGGATAGAGACACAATCCATGATCCACTAGGCATCTTTGTCTGAGTTTGGACACCCTGGCATTCAGAGAGCCCGCCAGGTGTTGAACCACCAGGGATATGCCTTGCTGTTTCAGCCATGTCCAGAGACACAGGGCGTCTTGAAAAAGGGTCCACAACCCCACCCGCCTTGTTTGTTGCAGTGCCACATGGTGGTAGTTTTGTTCATGAACACGAATACTAGCCTTCCCTTGATGGAGGGCAGAAAGGCTTTTAATGCCAGCAGTTCAAGAAGATTGATGTGGAGTCCAGATTACGCCGGAGGAGACCAGGGGGGCCTCGATCTCCACCTCTCCCAGATGGCCACCCTATCCCAGGAATGACACATCAGTCACCATTGTGCGATCTGGTTGGAGAAGAGAGAGGGGTCTGCCACCGACCCAATGGCAGTTCGTAAACCACCACTGCAGATAGTTTGCAGTTCCCTCTGAGATCTGGACCATGTCGGAGAGATTTCCCTGATGTTACGATCACTGGAACTTCGGGTTCCACTGCAGAGCCTGCATATTCCAACAGGCATGTGTAGCAAGCAGGATGCAGGAAGCCAAAAGGACCAGCAGCCTCTGACTCAGTCTCTCCAAAATCCAAGGATAGAGGCTGAAACATTTGAATCATAGCCGGAATATCCAGGGCTTGCCTTACAGAAGGATAAGCCCAAAACTGCACCGTGTTCAGAACAGCTGGAAAGGGAGCGTCTGAAAGGGAGTCAGGTGTGACTTCAGCACATTGATACTGAACCCCAGCGAATGCAGGAGGTCCATCGTAGTCTGGAAGTGGGAGATGACAGCCTGGGGCGAGCCTGTCTTTAACAGCCAGTAGTGGAGATAGGGGGTGATCAGAGGTACCATCTCCGCAGATGAGCTGCAACCACCATCATCACCTTGGTGAACCCCAGAGAGGCGCTGGTAAGACCAAAAGAGAGCATGGCAAACTGAAAGTGGTTGTGGCACACCGTGAACCGCAGGTAATGTCTGTGGGCAGGCAAGACAAAAATGTGGAAATATGCATCCTGCAAGTCCAATGCTACCATACAGGGTACAAGGCAGACAGGACTTGAGCGATCGTGAGCATTTTGAACTACTACTTGAGGAATAAATTGAGAGGGCACAGGTCTAGGATAGGGCAAAGGCCTCCGTCCTTCTTGGGCACTAGGAAGTAGTGGGAATAGCAACCACGACCTACTTCTGGCATCAGCACTCTCTCAATAGCTCCCTTGGGATAGTTTTTTCTGGAGGAGCATCTGCTTGGACGGAAAAGTCCCCTGCATAGTAACAGGTGTGCACCCCTGCCTTGAGGGCCCCAACTGCAATGAAATCTGGATCCTTGGTACAGATTTATAGTCATGGCCGAACACAGATCCTGTGTGTGCGCCATGACTTACATTGTGGTCTTGATAAACTGAGTGGAGGGCACAAAGCCTTATTTCCTGGTGGAGCAAGAAGAGATAATCCTCCGTCAGCCTGTCGCATGGTTGAAGGGATAGTCATGAAAGGGAGGGAGTATCCCTTCCTGAAAATTTGGAGATTCCATCTGTCTGATTTTAGACATCCGGTGAGGCAGGAGATGGCGTACTCTGCTTCCCACTGCCCATGATGGTAAGAGGGCAGACTATAGGGGATTTGGAGGCTGCTGCTGCCGGGATGGGTGGTGGTGGTGGTGGTGGTGGTGGTGGGATGGGTGGTGGTGGTGATGGTGGTGGACTGGCCTGATGTGTGGCTATCTGACACATGGGGTCTGTGGGAACTGCGTCCCCGGCAACACAGCGGCTGGGAAGCTTGTGCACTGAAGTTGCTGGGTGGGTACAGACATGGCTTGAAGTCTCTTCCGTGGCCACAAAAGGAGCAAAAGGCAATTTGGGGATGGTGAGCATCCATGGAAAGACACAAGGACCTGGCTGTAATCCTGCTGTCCTTAGAGCGCTCCAGTCCTTAATCCGCCTTGTATCCAGAGAGACAGGAGCCATCAACGAGCATGTCCCTAAGCAATGCTTGAATATTCCCTGAAAAGCCAGTTCTCAGCCAAGCGTAGTACCTTCAGGCCACTGTCGAGGAAAATGCTCTGCCCAGCAAGTCAGTGGTCTCCAATTCACATCTAATCGGGAACTTAGCTGCATCTCTCCCATCGGCAACAGCCTGGGAGAGTATTGCCCAGGCGTCCTCCATAACCATCCGCAGCAACTGCGCAACTGAATCGCCTCCAGCATGGGATGGCTGGTCAGGCCTGGTGAGAGTAATATCCCAAAAGGAATGCAGTGTTCACAGGCTGCAGTGCCAGACTGGTGGAAGAAAACATCTTTTTGCTTAAGGAGTCTAGCCTCTTGGATTCCCTTCCCAGTGGGGCGGTAGGGAATGCACCCGGATTTGCATGGGAGCTAAAGGCTTGGGCCACCAAGCTCTCTGGGCTAGGGTGTTGTGTGAGGAAGCTGGGGTCCCCAGGGGCAAGGCGGTGGGGCAGGCAATCATCCTGCTCACAGGCCCAAGTAAGACATCTGTAAGGCCTCATTAAATGGGAGAAGAGATTCCGAGGGGGACACTCCTGTCTGGAGAACCTCTGTCTAGATGTTTGTCTTGACTGCCACAGAGGGCAGGCTAATGTCCAGGACTTCAGCCACCCTTCTCACCACCACTGTAAAGGACGATCCCTCCTCTCTAGCTACAGTAAGGGAAGAAAGCATGCCACCAGTCTCTGGAGAGGTGTCATGGGTCCACTGGCCTACACCTAGTTCTCACACCAGTCCATTTGGGGATCTAAAGGCTGGTATTTCTAAGGGTCCAGTGACCCCTCCTAATACTCCCAGAGTCCTAGCCCATAGGAATAAGGCTCAGGCTCCGGCCTGAAAGTAGGCACCAGAGTCGGATGACACCCCTCTGGCCACCTGTCCGAGTCAGGGATCAGAATGGGGGTGGTGCCACCAGTGGCTGGTAGCATGCCGGGGAAGGTCGAGGTGGCACACCTGGTGCCCAACCAGATCCATCCATGGACCCATGAGGCTAGACTAGCACCGGGGCAGAGTAGCCAGCATGAAACCAGTAGTTGCCCCTCCAGGACCCATAGGGCCCGAAGGCAGGCCGGCAGGAACAGTCTGCTCAAATATGAGGCACATACCCTTATTAAACTCTAGGAGCTGAGTTGGGAGTCGCTCCGGCTCCAAGGAACTCAGTGAAGTGTGGAGCCGAAGCAGGCGCTGGCTCAACCGTAGAGCCAGACCTTGAATGGCAACGCTCCCTTGTCTCATCTGCCAACGGACAAGGTGAAGTGAAAGACCTCTTCAACTTCTTACTCTTCTTCTTGCACTGGGACTTACCTGAGGACTTCGAGTGCAACAAAGATTTAGGGCTTTGTGACTGTTCAAATGACCTTCCTCTCGATCAGGAATCGAAAACGTTGTGGCGTTGAGCTGCCAGGAGCTTGAGGGACTGCTCCCTCAAGGCCTTCAGATTCTCGCACCACCGTCGACGCAGGTCTTAACTTCGTGGTCGCGCTCAAGGCATCAGAGGCAAACAAGGAGGGAGCGGGTTTATCACAGAGAGTGGAAACAGACGTTGCAGGGCTTAAAACCGGCTTTCCTAGAGGACATTCCTGGCGCACCAGGAGAAAATCTTCTCAAAAAGGCTTCGATAAAAGTAAAAAAAAAAAAAAAAAGGCTAGTATAAAAGTGACTATGGGTAGCTCTCTCCATATCTCTGCAGGCTGGTACAGAAAGAAAAGAACTGACATGCTTGCACCTTTGTAGGCACCACACACGTCCCTTCCGGTGCAGGTGACGTCACATGGAGCCAAACAACGCCACCTACCAGCACACAGGAGTACTGGTCACAAATAACTTCCAGACCCAGTCTGACGCCTGGGGATAATTCCAAGGCAAGTAATCTGCAGCTAGAAGTCTCAATCAGATTTCCCGTTGGCCACATTATGTTAGTATAGGCAGTACAGTTCAGATATGAGTGTGTGGATGTGTGTGTGTGTGTGTATGCTGTATGTATGTGTATCTTTGTATGGTACAGTATATGTAGGCCTGTGGATTTCATATTGGAAGCCCAGGGCCTTAAGTGGCTAGTGGAGGCGGAGGGGCCATTCTAGACATATTTTCAGATTACCTGTATTCCTTAGAGCTGTGTGGGACACGCACAATGAAGGAAGGTTGAGTTAGGCTCTCTTGTGCACTTCAAGAGTGTTATTTGTATCTACAACGGTGTCATCAGAGCCTGGGCACGATTCAGGAAGGAGACAGGGCTAATAAGAGAATTAAAAAATATAGCATATGTAGGCATATATCAGTGCAGCTGACATCCATGTATGATTCTCTAGTCACCCCATAGCCTGTGTGTGGGGCTAGCAAGTTTGGAGTTGATCATGCTGTAGCAGACTGCTTCCTGTAGAAAGGACTGGACGGTGGAGTGGGCACTTTAAAAGGAGCCATTCTCACATCACAAACATCAGGCAGTAAATCACATCTGTGTCTGGGCATTTATAAAAAGAGGAGCTTGAGCCTTCCAAAATTGCCATCATCAGTGTGGAGAAGCTCAGCACTGGAGACTAAGATATAGTAGTCTCCCTACTGGGTGAGGGGACATCATCCTAGAGAATCAAGACCACTCCCACTGGAGCCCACAGCACCTGCCTGCCGAGACCAAAGAACCCCATCGGCCTCGCATTTGTGAACGTTAGAGCTATTGGTGTTGTAAATGACCATGTTTTTTACTTATGTGTTGTGGAGTGGATGTATGTGGTGTACAGTAGAATTATGTGGATAGTAATTATGTGGTATTTAGTGGATTGGGATTATATGGAGTGGGATAGTGTGTTTTGGAGAGTAATTGTGTGGTATTGTATTTTGTGTTGTAGAATGTAATGTAGTGGAGTTTAATTATGTTGCGTGCTATTGAATTTTGTGGTGTGATGTGGAATTATGTGGTGTGGATTGTATGTGGAGTGTTGTGGCATAGATTGGGTTTTATGTGGGGTGTATTTATGTGGTAGTGATTAGAGAGTTATTGTGTGGAGTTTAACTATATCGTGCTGAGTGGTATGTCTAGTGTAATTATGCTGGGTGGTTTTGAATTGTGTGGTGTTGTGTGTGACAGTAAGCATCAAGTTATAATGAAGGAAGGGTGGGCTTGAAGGAAGGATATAGGGAGGGGACGGTGGAAGAGATGTCGGGAGAGTAAAAGAAGGTAGGAGGTTAGGGTGGGTTAGAGGGAAGGAGGGTGGAAGAAAGAGTGGAAGAGAAAAAAAGGGAGGGAAGAAGGGAGGAAGGAAGAGAGGAGGTTTAAGGAAGAAAGAACATGAAAGGACTGTGAGCGAAAAGAAGGAATTAGTGAACAGAAAATAAAGGGAGTAGTAGAGGCAAAGAGTGGGTTAGAGGTGATGTAAATAATGACGAGAAAAGTAAAAGGAGTGAAAGAAGGGAATGAGGCATGAAGGCAGCGATTGTAAGGAATGGATGGAAGGACATAAGGCAGTAGAGTGGATACAGTGGAGAAGAATGAAAGTGAAAAGAGGACTAGAAGATTGAATCAAAGAGAGGCAGGAAGGGAGTGGAGGCTGTTTTGTCACCCCTGGAAAAAACACAATCGTGATTATGGATTGCTTCAGCAGAATGTGCCATCCAAAGCAGCTAACGTGCCTTAATACATTTGAGACTACAAAGGTGTAACCATTAGAAAGTGTCTACTTGAGTTCAGTAATAATACACATCCTTTGCAGTGCTGTGAAGCTACCTTGTGGTGATAAATGGGCTGTGTTTTGTTTGACCCTTGGTATCTTTTCAAGTGTAATCTCAGAAAACTCATGGCTATAAATAAAGGATATTAGTTGCCAGAACTATTGGTAAGTGCTTGCCCAGTTCTGAATGTTCATGCTATTTTGAATAAAACATTTTTATTAGAATTTCAAAACATTAGGCAATAGGAATTTTGGGGCGCCGCAATGAGAGATTGTAGAAGCTACCATGTTTTGTGTAACGCCGCCTGACTGTAGGATGCGACTCGTAGCTTGGAATATGTATACTCAGCCAGGCTTAGGTAAAGGGTCAGACTGTCAGCTGCTATCCCTGATGACAGCGGATAAACAGAGTATTATTGAGGGAAGTTCGAGGGATATCCTATGGACATGTATGTAAAAAGTGCATTGTTATGGCTATAACACATTGCAACATAACACGTCATTGGGGTGGATAGAAAAAGGATGGAATAAAAAGGAACTGCTTAAGTAAACTGTTCCAATACCGCTGGGTTGAATTGGCGCTATAGCGCTTTACATGAGCACCTGTTACATTACACAAAGACACCTTAATTTTTGGTAGGCTCGGGGACATTAACTGATTTTCCCAGAATCACAGGATATGGATCAGACGCAGAGACTCAAACCTGATTCCCCAGTTCCTAATTCGTCAGCTCTGGTCGGTATGACACATTCTCTCCCCAATGTTTAGTTAGACATGGTACAATCGGAGGGTCGCTCACCTCTAGGAAAATGTGGTATTGTGGTGTAAAGAGTACAAATACGTGCAGGGCCGGCTTTAGCGCTGGTGGCGCCCTGTGCGACAATCACTTTTGGCGCCCCCACGTCCAAAGACCGCCTCCTCGGATTCTCTCCCTACCACCTGCAAAAGTGCCCCTCATCTATCCAATCATGAGATATTGCTAAACACAGCGCCCCTCTGAGGTCACTGCGCCCCCCTCCACAGGTCAGCGCCCAGTGCGGCCGCACCAGTCGCACTGCCCTAAAGCCGTCCCTGAATACGTGCAGTATCAATAGCACTGTAAAAACAAGTTGGTGAACAGCAGACCTTTGCGAACTCCGGGTAGTAATCTTTATAATTACGTTTGAAATCCTTTGTAGAATTGCATGCCTCGAGATAGGGCCACCCAAAATTTAGATAGGAGACACGTAGAGCACTATTCCCTTTAAAACTAAAAGCAAAACGGACAAAAAAAATGTACCCTGTTCACCTGGGCGTATTAACTGTTGGCAACCTGCACCTTTGTACGGCATCCAAACCCAAAGCAGTCCGCTATTAAATGACCTTACAGCACAGTGTGATGCAACATTAAATAAATACGTGCAAAGAGAGATCGACAACAGCAGCTGCCACACCGCCTCCACCAGTACCGTGCTCAAACAAGTATAACACAGTGAACAGCAAGTCGCCACATCTGAGGTTTTTTTTGTGACAAAGATCTCTTCGGACTACCCTGTAAACAAGCATTGGCACAGCCAATAGGTCTCGCTTTTGGGACCTTATAAGTATTTAGTTATGCAGCACAATATCCTCGGTGCAACAACATCAACTGTTGCATGGCTAAACACTTATAAGGTACAAGGTTTAGCCATGCAACAGCTGATGTTGTTTCACCAAGGATATTGTGCTGCAAAACTAAATACTTATCAGGTCCCAAAAGCGAGTCCTATTGGCTATGCCAATACTTGTTTTCCTTGAAAGAAAATGTCACTCATAGTCGTTGAAATGTCGCTCATAATTACATTGAAATTATGAAAATGTCACATATAGCAATCTGAAACCTTGGCAGCTATGGCTGGTTGATGAGAAGTCTTTATTAAGCATCATACATCATCACAGGTTCCAGCCTGCTGGAGTCAGCTGTAGAATCTTCGAATGACAGTGGAGAAAGAACATTCTGGGGAAGGGAAGGGTGCAGGACCGGACGGATTAGATCAAGTATAGTAAATTACAACACTACTCTTCTACTGAAAAATGAAATCATTTGCCTTCTGTTCAAATGAGAGGTGTTCCCCAGGCAGCAATTCAATGCAAGCTTCCCTGACACGTGATAGTGTGTTTTTTGTCACGACCGTTACACGATGTGCAGCAGCACTGCAAGATTTCTTATTGGTGTAGAAATAAACTCTGGCTGTTCATACTAGCATGCCACTTAACAGGCTTATTATGGCCCGAAAACTTGTTTTAAGCGTTTAAAATCTAAAATGTTTGTCAATGCCAATGTTTGTTGTTTTCTCTGGTGGGCAGCACGCGCTTTCCCAGACGATCTGCACGGTTGGTTGCGTTGACAGCACATTGGCAGGATCTTCCTGCTGGTGCGTGCGCACGCTTTTCAGGAGACTAGCAAGCCATTGGTTAAGGCATCTAGAACGTGAACCTCCGGTTGACGTTTATGGTGAGCTAGTCAAACCGTGTTTGTGTGTCGAGAGGGCACTTGAATGTTGTAATGACCGTGCCTCACGTAGCAGATGCTCCGTTGCATCGACATTGCCCTCATCTCACGATGCCCCTTCGTGCAGTGGTTGGATTTTGCTACTAAGCCTTACTGTTATTGTTTCTAAAGGTAAGCAAGTTCCAAAGAAGCTGGTTTAGAAAGAAGTCAGTGTGGGTACATGTAACCTTCTTGGTAGTCAGTAAGGACTGCCACCAGCAAGAGACTACTCTAAAGCAGCGTGCGTGCTTGTAATGGCCTCGCAATTGCACCAAGCAGACGCCTTTAGTCTGATATCACCTTGAAACAAGCATTGGCCGCGCGGCTGTGAAAATGACACGGCGGCAAAAGTGATCACGATCAAGCGCGGCGAGCGATGCAAGCATTGGCCGCGCTAGCGGCCGCGAGAAGCGATCTGTGGAGGGGGAGAAGCGGGAGTTGTGTGACAGAGGAAAGACAGATGGCGGCTGCTCGCGTGCACGCAAGCTTGTGGCCCCCAAAAGCCTGTGGTGACACTTTCAAAAGCCGCTTACTAAATGTCTTGCAGAGCAGCGGCACTGCAGGCTAGGCCAAGGTGGTCAAAAGAAACCAGGGACTGTCTGCAGTTAGTGTTCTACTGCAGTGTGGCCCGCTCTGTGCTCCTAGACAGGGCCGAGTGCCATACCAGGACACGTGACATCTCACTTGTTAACCGGGTGCACAGCAGTGCGCGTTAACTACTGCGGCTTGAGTGGCACTGGACAGGGAGTAGGCGCACCCCACTCTGCACTAATGAAGAGGGACTGGATTGCTAAACAACGCATTGTTATACCACTGCCCTGCCCACATTTGTATGTCTGGCTGGAAAGAGCATTACCACCCCCTGCTAGGGTAACCGGAGAACAAGCACAGGGTCCCCAAGTAAACACACGTGCGAATGAATGCAGCGAAGTAGAATGCTGGGCTCTGATTGTTGGTCACAGAGAGTCTACAGTAGTTATGCACATAATTGAAGTTCATGCCGTGTGGCGCCCGTGTTTATGATATGAAAGCGGGCATTTATAATGGTGAAAGCGGGGGCTGTGTGGGACCAGTGTTGCTATTAATGAAAGAGGGCATTTAGAATAGTGAAAGCGGGCGCCATGTAGCGCCTCTAGTGATATTAACGAAAATGGACGCTGTTGTCCCAAGCTGCTTGGAAAGTGAAAGCGCCATGCGCGAAGCATGTCATGCCCGAAGTAGGAGAAATTAGGGCTTACAAAAACTAAATAAGAAGTACCGTGTAACAACCAAAGTATAGGGGCCAGTCGCCATGGGAGGTAACAAATGGAGACAAGGCAGTACCAAGCCTCATAATCTATCAGAAGCCAGCATTTACGAAGGACAATGACACAAGCCAATTAAAAATATGGGTGTAGAGTGGGCGAGGCTTCCACTGCATACTCTATTACAGCATGCCTCGCAGACGAGCAGCACAAGCGCACTGCCGCTATGCTCGACCTAATAAAAGTTGTTGCCATGGAACAGCATACACTAGAGCGTGTAACAGGTTGCGACCTGTAGGAGAAGAACCTCGATTCGATCACCTGAACCCAGGTGCCCCTGAGACTATCCACCAGACTCAGAAAGACTGACCGCATGATTGGAGGAGCAATGTGGATGCCTGCCACTTTGCCCGAAGCATTTAGTCTTCCTCACAGCTGGGCTGCTGACATGTGCTCAGGCCTGCTGAGTCACAGTTCCAGTGAGAGCAGGTAAGGCTGATTGCTGGACCACCAACCCTCTGAGGGTTACTTGTTCTGACTAAAAGTGCTACAGCGCTGGGACACTGACTTTTAAGAAGCCCTTTTGGAACTTTTAAGGCTTGTACTTTCCAACACTGGGAACACGCACCTGTGTTTGACGTGAGCGATTTCAGAGTGCTCTTCTGTCGACACATTCTACACTATTTGTTTATTTCTGCCTTTTGTTTCTTGTTGATGGTGACGTTCATTACAAGACCAGATTTGGGACTGCTAATTAGGATATTGGATTCCTACCTTTGAAGATTTGTATGATGCAATAGCGATAGCCCTGATGAAGTCGATATGAAATCTGACCAGCGACAAAACATGTGTTGGCCAGAGTTATTATAAATAGGAGTGACAAGAACTTAATCTAATAAAAAAGTATAAGAAGACAGAATACAACTGTGAATGTTTGACCCTTGAAGTGCTTGGGACCTTAATGCAATTCTTGGCCTTTGTCCAACCTTGAGGTTTTTTTTTTCTGGCAATCCCTCTAGCCCGAAGCATCTACTTGACTTATTGGCACACTCGGCAATAAAATGTATGTTGTTTGTGAGCTGTTATTCCACCCAGCCACCAAACTTTTATGTCTGTGCTCCATGAAGATCATTCAAACCAAAGTGTGATAGCAACCCAAGAGACCCATATTCCAAGACATGAATACATGCCAATGCAAGACATAGCATAAGGCAGTGTTTGATGGTAGATTGGGTGACTTAGTCACCGGGATCCCATGCAGCATCACCTTTAGCAGTCTATAAGGGATGCCATTGCCGTTTTCACCATGCTTGGATAGAGGAGCAGCATATTTAAACATTTCTATATCTACTGATCAGGCAAAGGCCCAATTCATATTGGAGATGCTCTTACACTGGGCTACTTTAAAAGCTGATATTTCCCTATCCCCAAGGTTCATCAAGCCAGCCATGGGATGTTTCTCACAGTTCACCCTGGCTACTAGCGAAGCAACTGCCTCATGCCCAGCTAAAAAAGTATCTAAGAAAACCGTCTGTACCGGAGGACTGACATGCAACCATAGTGTACATAGTTAGATGAGCTTCCATCCCATCATCCAACATATCCTGAAAAGAAAGCTCCTAAGAGTCAAAATTCAGTGGCATGAAAGCAGGTAGTGTTTCTACCCTAGACTGACGCTGCAACAGGTTTCTCTGGGAGATCATATTAAAAATGCTATGTATGACCGCTAAAGAGACAAAACACAGGACTTTAATGAGGTCTGAAGCAAATATGTCCTCATCTCAAATTAGGTAGTTCTAGAGGATACAGATGCAGTGCACATATTTGACAAGGCTACTGCCATTCATGAGCCTCGAGGTCTTCATGGCCGACAATAGCTGGTTCAAGTCAGATGTGTAGCAAAAACAGATCAACTTCACGTTCAAATGAACTCCTTTTTCAGGTTCTTCTCCGAGGACATGCTTTGAAAGTAAAGGGAGGATGAAACAAGCGTAGTGGGACTGAAGTAAAACAAAGATGTGCACAGGTCCCACTAAAAGATTACCCAAAAGAGGTAATAAAATTAAATGAAATTGGGTATTTATAAAGCGCGCGGGTACTCACAGAGTGTCCCGACGCTAATCGCCAAAACCGTAACAGAAGAACCCCGCCCCACCAACCATAGTGTTATTGTTGGAACAGCCATGTTTTAAGTTGTTTCCTAAAGAACAGCAAGTCTTGAGTCAATCCAAGATGTAGAGGCAAGTTGTTCCACAGGGGAGCCGCTTGAACTTGAAATGAACGTCCTATCCGAGATCAAGTGAACTTGGGAATCACCATAAGGGATTGTCCAGAGGACCTTAAGACCCGTTGAGGCTGATGGCGTTGGATGCTACTTCTCAGGTACACTGCACCCGTATCATGGAAGGCTCGATAAGCAAGCACTAAGGCCTTAAACTGGATCCTCTTTCTCACCAGGAGCCAGTGCAGCGCCTTCAGGTGGGGCGACATGCGCATTCTGGAGTTTACCATAAGAATAGCTCTGGCGTTCTGGACAAACTGCAGCCGATTGA